>NC_044246.1:18732017-19932017 GCF_003957555.1 Calypte anna
ATATGAAATATTTTGGACCTATATAATATCTTCCTCACCACTGAAGATTTTCCAATAAGACTGAAATGCCTCTGCTTAAGTCAAATAAATGAACAAAAAGCTGTTCCTGATTGCATCAGGTGTTACGAATTAGCATGCGTGTTGGACTGAACAGTAATGGGTTTTGGGATATTTTTTTCCTCAAGCCAAGAGGAGACGGGGAGGAGGAACAAGGAACAATACTGTCACAGCTGTGATTACAGTGGAAAAAACAAACATTCCCAAACTGGATTTAAACTAATGAAGCTGTGCATTACTCTCTCCAAGTCCACGTCCACCTTACATTTCACAGCTTGTGCTCAGAAATACTGCAGTAAAATGACCAGTGTTTCCAGACCTAGATCATTTAAAACTACTTCAGATAGGTTTTCCCTCTGGTCACCATTAAAGGACTGCAGTGGACACATAACTAGGGGAAGACAATAGATTTGTTTTCTAGGCAAAATAAACTACTCTATCATTTTAGGGCTATCTCTTGGATCAAGATAACAACTATTACTCCCACATTTCATTGCTGCAGACCTGATCTGGATGCAGTGGATAATGAAATAGAACTACTACCATGAAACAACGTAATAAAAAATCATGTCCTTTTTCAGGTGGAGGCAAATAAAAACCCCATCACATTGGGCCTTACATTTATATCCTTTTATATGATTTAAAGTCAAGGTGATAGATGAAAAATGCCCAAAATTTATTTAGTTCTTATGTGACCAGATTCAGACATACCTGAACAATGAAATCAAGTGGTTTTATATACACCTGTCTAGATAAGATTTAAACAAAGTCTTGAATGTAAAATTACATCATAAAATATATATTTGCTCCTTACAACATCACGAATATATTTTTAAAGCATAATCTGATTTCTGTTTTACAGTGGTGTTAAACAGAAAAAAAAATGGATTTCACTTCCAGTTTCGAAGAGCAATTCTTAGAAAATTGTAAGAGGTTACGTCTAAGGTCATATGGACCTACAACGGTGGACTTCTTTATGGTCTGAAATAAGAGATCTTAGAATTGCAAGTATGAAACGTGATTTTGATAAGTAAATCCACACAGCAAAATAAAAAAATTCCTAAAAAGTTTTCTGGAAGCCCTTTACTGTTCATGTCCTGTATTATTCTATATTTACAAATAATAAAAAAGGAGACTGATAACAGCAGTTTTACGTAAGCAAGCTTAGAAATCATGCTCAGATAAGTGCTTTTGACCTAAATCTTGTAGCACCTCGATCTGACATATAACCCCACAACTATGAAATTCTGTATGAGATTTAGCAGTTTGAAGCTGCCAACTGACCCAGTCATAAAGCAGCCAGAGATAAGGATTTAAGGTGCGATATGATACAATTAGACATCCACCTCCTATTTATTTCAGACCATTTCAGTATTTAACCTAGTTAAAAGTTGCAAGCTTTTTATTAAAAGCTAAATGCTAGTGTGTCATATATTTATAGGCATTTAACAACAAGAAGAAAAGACTCTTATAAATTAGATTTCTATGAATGAAAAGGGTAAACAGGAGATGCTTCTGCAAAACTCTTCTAGACGTGCAGAGATAAAGGATGCTTCTACCACACAAAATAATCAGATACTAAAATAGCTGTTCAGAAACAGCACACCTAAGGAGTGCTTTAATCAAACATTTAGGTTACCTGCCAAAAGGACCATGATCTCTTCAAAATGCAATGCGGATTAAAGTGTTATCTAACACAAGCAGAAAACTAACCTTGGAGTGGAAGTTCGAAATGTGTTCATCATAATTTTCATGTCTTTGGATAGAGAAACCAGCTTTTTCAGCTAGATTGCAAAACTGGTTTAAAGTATTCCCTCGGAGTGGAGCAAATACCATTGCTTTTCCCTGGAATGTTAAAAAGAGAATATATACATTTTTAAAACTGGAAGGGGACCAGATATAACATACGCCTGACTAAGATTTTAATATACTTAAGCTGGAGAAGTCAGTTGTTCTCTTGGTAAAGTACTAAATATGGTAATATAAATAATTGTTCAAAATACACAAGATTTCTGTGGTTAAACAAATGCAACCCAGAAAGTAATAAATAAATATTTTCTTTAGAAAACTGCCAACTGCCATACATCTGCTCCTTTTCATATAATGATAGCGCCTATGATTTACCAAAATAAAACACAGAAAAAACCTACCAAACACAGATTCAATGCAAAATCCATTTGATAGCTCATGACTGTGCAAAGGCTGTAAATAATTATTTTCCTTTCTTTCCCCCAAACAGAGAAGAGTACCTCCCATTTACTGCCAATGGAATTATAAGAGTGTAAAACAAGGCAAAATGGGAGGCAAATTAGACCCGATCATTAATATTTTAAACTACCTGAGCAGTGCAACCAAATTTAACCTTAGGTTGGTAAATTGAATTTAAAGCAGGACTTAATGTTCTTGCATAGTAATTCTGGATCTTTCAAGACAAACAGGGTATTTGTGATGCCCAGGCGATACATTATGGTCCATTAACTTATTTTTTGTTCATACTGCTATATTTAAGAAAACAGAAATTACTATAGCTTTAACTGATAGATTTTAGGCACTCTCTGCAAAGTACTAGACCAAAACTTAACCTACTTGATACAGCAACTCTTGAAAACTTATTTGCAAAATAATTCTAATTGGCTAAATACCATGGAATGAATGCACATGGAATGAAAACTGGTTGAAGAGCTGTAAACAAAGCTTAATATCAGCCAACAGCATAGAACACCAACAGGAACCACAAAGTTTACTGTGGATTTTTGTATTTCACTTCTATATTAACGAGAGTTGAGACTAATTTGTGAGGTGATGTAATCAAGTATCTGCTTAGGGATCTGAAGAAATGATAAAATGATTAGATGCCGTAGAAGACTATTTGGCTTGAGAAAATGTAATCTTGTGTACCATAGGAAAAAAAATGATCAGCAGAGAGAATTTCAAATGGGAACCCTGGAAAGTTACAGTGCTGACAGAGACTCTTAATGAGGAAGACAGGGAAAAAAACAGCTCATACACACAAATGTTGAGACAACGCACAGTGAGGCGGCAGTAAAAACTACATCAGTATCTATGATACTAATGTGTACGTAAAAGACTGCAACCACTAACACCACAGCACTGTATTTATTCTCACAATGCCTCTGTGAGACAGGGAAATACTGTTATCCTCATCTTTCTCATGGGAAAATAAAGCACAAAGGGGACTTAGGGCAATATCCAAAGCAACTCAAGTCTGTTCATTTGTGTAGCTGTAACTTTAATTCTGTGGCTAAAAATGAGGTGCAAAGGGGTGTAATTCCCACCAGGGCACTGGAACTCTTTATGTAAATGTTAGGTCTAAATATAGGCTCATCTCAGGATGAAAAACATTAAACACAGGAAATTCACAGTCAGCTCCCTCACAACCTTGGCATGCTTTAATGTCACCAGACAGAAGTGGGCAGTCAAGGGAACCTTCAGCTGAGGATTCTCTTCCAGCTGCCATCTTATGCTCCCCAGAAAGTTGATCTGCAGAAATCCTTCCTGGCACGAGAGGGATGAGATTCCTCTAGAGTCCCTCATCTTCATGGGCAGCTTCACAGAGAGGTCTCTGTTCTATAACAGGAAACGTGTCCCCCACCCAGGGCTTACTGGCCACATGGGTCATGGGAGGACTTCAGGACTGCCCAAACCTTGTGAAGGGAAGATGCAGGAAGCATCACACCCTACAGGGGCCTCTGATCCAGCAGCTTTGGGGAGGAAGCAATGCTCATACAACAGACCTCCCTCACACATTTCCACTTGGAGTCAGCAGTTCATGCAGTCATTCCTTCACATCTCTGACTACTTCAAATTTAATTTGAAAGGGAAATGCAGTAAAATAGAATGCAACATGTTATGAAACATCTCTCAAAACCAGAGTAAAAATCTTGAAATAAATTTGAAAAAGGGGAATGGCCTTCTATGGAAATCACTACACAGTTACTTTTGGCCAGCTCCTTAGTTGGTGTAAAAATCCATTGATCTATTGAGTTTACTGTGCATCAAAAACACCTGAGGATCCTGTCCTCAATGATAAAATCCAAGAAATTATGATTAAGTTTAATACTACAATAATCTTCTCAAAACTGGCAGGTACTCTGTTCAATTCTGGTCAATTATAATTTGAGTTTTAAGAACTTTCTTGTCAACTGCCTCATCTCTTTGATGTTGCTACCTGTTGTGAGGCTGCCTTCATATTTTTAACTTTAAAATGTTTTTTGTTTCTTGGTTGCTGTATAATAAAAAAACTAGACCAGTGGCCCGGATCTATCCTTGATGGAATATCTAAAAGTTGTTTACTTTTAATTCAGAAGTGCCTCTCAGTTTAGGATGATGGCTGAGGTTCAAGATGGCCTTTCCTCAGCCACAAAAATACTTCCACGAGCAAAACACAGAGGAAATTGTCAGTTACTGCTGTCTGAAGTGTATAATTTCAGTGTCTAATTCTTGTAACTGGTTTCCAGTTGATATTTGCCTTTGCAACAAATTCAGCTAGAAATTTCAGCCCCCCCATAACTCTGTGAGCTGCTTGTTTCTGCCTCTGTGAATTTCTGGTCCTTTCCTCCTGTGCTGATACAGCTGTCCATGGGACCATACTATGAATCAGGTGACTGAAATGACACGAGTTGTGTTTCCAGGAAAACAAAAAGTTACCCACACCACATCATTCTGTGCTGTAAGGATTCTAACAGCCACATATAACATCCTTAATGAACAAGGAAATTCTGCAGACAAATTTATCTGTTTTTAAAATAACAGTAAGAACAGACTACCTCTGCTGAATTTCTTCTTCAAGACAGCTTTGTATACCCAGAGTTTTCTTTTTAGTCCACTTTTCCATTTGGTTTTGCTGGCTAGTATTTTCACTGGACTCGTCTATCCTAGCTGTATCCTACTTACACTTGGAAGGTGTCCTATATCCGTATGTGTCATCAATTTGAGACTGCTCCTCTATCAATTTGGCAAAGTATCACCAGTATGGAAAGGTAAATGCTAAATATGAGACAAAATAATTAATGTATAAGAGTGAACTTAATCAAAGTAGTTTATGACTTAGCTTGGGCATAACTATGCCCACAAATTATTCTTAATTATTGCAACTGACAAATAAATTTAATATTAACTTTCTTTGAAGGCCAAAGCATGGTGCCATTTAGTAAAGCTTCCTCTGATGTTATCCTTAGATTTATACAGGTTAACAAGAACAGTAAAACACATAAATATTTTATACTTGTGACTGCATCTTCTCTTGAGGTCTCAAGTGAGTACATGGTTTATTTGGGACTTTCAAACCATGAAAACATATGCTTGGAAGCATCTCTGTTCACCATGTCCTTTCTGGACAAAAGAGGTCATTTAGGGTGTCTGTACCCCCAGTTTCCACCCCATGTAATAGTTTTATGAATTACAGTGATTTGCAAGGCCATGCCATAACTGGACATCCATTCATACAATCATCCATAAAGTGGATTAGGCAAATGAGTTCAGACAAAAAATGAGTTTAGACAAAAAATACAGTGGTCCAAAACTCTGCTACAGAAATTCCTTCATGAAGCAAGTTCCTTAAGCTGGCTTTGCTGTTAAGAAATAGGAACCATGGCCTAAAATGTGCAGCAAATAAGTGCAGGCAAATATGTGCAGAAACAAGCCAGGCTAGGAGCACAGGCATATCTCTTTACTCCATCTACATTCACAAAGGACTGTAGTTCACCTGTTCTGATGAAACTAGGTATGTTCTGCATTTGATTTAGCTGGCTGGAGTTAAAAAGCAACTAAGTTAGGCCAGTATTGGTTTAAAAGTTAACAATTCCTAAATTTTCTCTACTGGGAACTTGAGCTTGAACACTATTTAAAATTCAGGATGCCTTATGGTTGGTGTTAAGATCAAATTCTCTAGTTGGTCTTATCAGCCCAGGTAAAGCATACATGTGTGGTGCATATAGAAATGTATCTGTGTTCTCATGTTTTGGGGATTACTGACCACCTGACTGTGGTTAGCTGTGAGCAGGACACAAAGCAACTACCAGCTATTGCTCTGCTCCACCTAGAGGTTCTAGCCAGGTCCCAGTTACCACATCACCTCCTCTGCACTTCCTGCCACTCAGCCCCCCAGAGTGTCCTTTTATGAAGCCAGTAGTGACCTATGGAGCTATCTGAAGAACCAGGTGTTGACATTGATCTGGGCCAAATATTCCAAATCTTTTTGTATTTTTTTTAAACTGGCATCAGTTTTGTTTTCCAGATCTCCAAATTTACTACACCCTGACAACTGATGGGATATCCTGAAAGTCACAATATAACACTCTGGGTAAGAGCTTCTTAGCTTCCCCTTGCTTCCTCTGACAGAAATATCTGGGTAACCTTTTCCTTCGGGTGCCTACATTTCTCCTTTCTTCCTGGCAGCCTTGCCCTACAGCTCATTAAAATAATTCAGTCTTAAGTAACTTGCCTTAGGTCACTCAGGAAAGTCTATGATAGAACCAAGAATAGAAACCTGATCACTCTAAGCAAAGAATGGGATTACTTACATGGCTAAAGTGACTCAGTTTCTTAAGCCTTTGCACGCTTGGATCTGCTATTCCAAAAATCTCTTGTACAAAATGTACAACACAATTTTAAAATAAAGCTCAGAGAATGCATTGCTACCATCAAGTGCTTTTGGTCTGAAATGGAAAGTTTATCTTACTGAAAAGATTTGTATAGTAAGCATGAAAGGTAAAATTCCAGTTTTACCTCACGTGTTTTAGCATATTCTCATTTTGCTATCTACGCTTAATTTATATATTTTTTTAAACATACAGGATTATTTGGTTTTGGCTAATTTGCTTTTGTTTTGTTTTGTTTTTCCTGTAGGTGTCTCTGATCTAACAGCTTAGTAAATTGAGATCATTAAATTTCCTCAGTGACACTCATGTAGAACATGTAAGTAATTTATGAAGAGCTTAATTTTGCTACGTTTTAAGATATAGAACATGTAAACATGGGCCTACTTTATGAAAAAGAAAAGTTTTAGGCTACAATATATGCATAAGGATTTTGCTCATTTTATATAAGCAGAAATGAAAAGAAAGATATTTTTCTTAATAAATAAATACAGAATGACAAAGGTTACAATTGAAGGGATTACAAATGACAGAAGGCAACATAAAAACTTTCAATATCGTACTTTTACTTTAATATGAAGACATTACTATCAAAGGAAAATACTTGAGAAACGCTTTGATAAAAATAATCTCACGCTATCTTTGAAGCAGTTTCATTTATTTTACTACCCACTGTGTTCCTTATCAGAAGGCCAAGTATAAGGAGTTTCCTAGTTTATGATTAGGAAAGAATCTGATAGATTAGAAGACTCAATTGAAGTTGGACATAATAAGTATTAAAGTATTACATGACATTAATCCTGCCATTCCATTACTCTCTCAATCATTGTGCACAGACTAATTATTCTGAAGCCAGTGTTCAGGAGAAAATAGAAACATACTTACACTGGGTTGGAGTAATCTCTTTATTGCATCAACAAGGCTAGCTCTGTACTGGTCCAGAAACAGGCTGACATTGAGAAGAGAACAGAATCCAGATTAAAATGGGTTTTCAGTTCTAATGATACTAATGCAGATAAGTACAAGGCTAATTACATATGTTTACACAATGCTGTAAAAGAGGAATGGTGATCTACATTCCTGTCCAGTTCATGCACTTTTAAATATTAAGAACACATAAAACCAAATATAATCTAAAGCAAAGCTAAAATATCAGCATGAAACAGATCTTTATATAGCTGGAATTCACTGATCACATATACTAAGTATTAAAATGCTGCCATATCAGAATTCAGGATCACTATACAAAGTTAACACTTTATATATTTTTTTTTTAATACAAGGAGAGAGTGGAGTTTTTAAAAGTATTTTCTACTGTATTTCAGGTGTTACAATTAGGGAATTTTTTTTTCCTTTTACCTTCACAGCTGTGGAATTAATTTCTTATTACCTATTAGGCATATTTGTTCTATTTATATGTCTGTCTCTATCTATCCCTATAGAGATTTATAAACCCTACCTCCACTCTCCCTCAGGCACTTTTCACACACAGTGACCCAGATCATACAGAGCTCTCCTCTCTCTCTCACACTCAAAATCCTTCATCTCCAGCACAGGTCCCACAAGGATAGCAGAAGAGTCAATTTTCCCATGCAATGTTGCCAACATGCTCATCCCTCTTTTGGTGTGATTAACTCATGATTTGAGGGGATAATTCATTCTTCATGCCCCTCAGTACCTTAATGTATATACTAATAGTGGCAACCAGGGTGCCAATCACTCTTGACTAGATAGAATCTTAGAATCATCATGGTTGGAAAGGACCTTCAAGATCATTGAGTCCAACTGTCAGTCCTACAACACCTGAACCACTAAATCAAATCAGGTATTTGTGGACATGTAGTTACTGTGGATAAAAGTGCATTTACAATGTTTAGTAAGCAACCATGGGATAGTGAGTGATGCCTTTCAGCCCTTACCACCATGGGCTGCATTTATATTGCCAATTCAGATAAGAAAGTCTATCAAGCAGGCCACAAATTATGTTATTCTTTCTTCACTACCTTTTCTGCTTTCTCTGTAATAAAACTGCTTTCCAGCCTGTGTCAAGCACAAGTTCCACACTACAAGGCATTTTTTCCATTCTTTATGATTTTTTTCTGTTCTCCCCTCTCCTTTATTCTGAAACACTTCTTTTTTAAGAGATGTAGGTAATTTTTTTCCAGGGTTGAAATTTTAATAAATAATATATGATAATGCTGGAAAGAAAAAAGTAGTCTGCCAACCAAATGCCAATCACCAAGAACAGAATATATGTGGACATTCAGGCAAGGATGCTCCACAGCTACCAGAAGTATACAGTATTATATATCACAGTGTGAAGCAGCTCTATAAGAGCTGTGAATTTTTGCTACTCAGGGGAAAAAAAAATGCCAATCATAAAACTTGTTGGTGACCAAATTTCATCAGTAAAAACTGGCAGAATATACGGTAGACTGTGTATCCATACCTCTCTTAAAAGAACACTTCATACAGAAGTATGACCTTTTGAATTTCCTCTTAAGATATCAATGTACTAGCTTCCAATTTCTCTGCAGACTGCCTAGAAGAAAACTCAAATTTCAGCAACAGGCAGACAGCTGCCTCCTCTTCTAACTGGAAGAACCTTACTGAAAAAATGCTTCTTTAAATGTAACTAATTGCAACAGCAGCTGATATCTCTAGTTACTCCCAGAATTTTTAATTACATTCACCCCAGGTAGGTCCCGTTGCAGATAGATACCATGACACTACTTGACCAGGAACTTAGCCACCTGCACAAGAGTCAAAATACAGCACATTCTTTTCCCCAAAGACTCACTAAGAATAATTAATTTTCTTCAACACGAAGCATTGAAAGCATGAAAACATTTAAGACTTGCTGAGATTTTGTGTAGACAGAAGTACATTCCAAATGAAAAATGCTCTTATAGTATTTCCATTTTTGAAAGCAGTGTACTGGAAACACAACTTTAAGGCAGCTTACCAGCACTAAAAATCCTTTTTCATGGACCTGCATATCATTCTCTCTTTTTACAATGAGACAGGGGCACAACTGCTGCTACCAATCTTGTTCCTTCACAATGAGAGAACTACAGGCCTTTGTTCACCAGAAACTGAGTGTCTGAGAACTTAAAATGGTTACATGACCTGCCAAGAGATTAAGACAACTTCAATAATACCTTTTCTGTCCAACTCCCACTTGATAATTTGGTGGTATGAGAGGTAGATTCTTAGCCCTTTTAGCTTAGAAAACCCAGGTAACCTGGGACAGTTACCCCAGCTCTGCTTCCAGATTGTTCCTGCCCTCCAAAAGACCTGACCCTAGGAACAAGACCCACTGCAATTGAAAATAGTTTCCAATATTGTGATTGCCAGTCTGATGCTCCATGAGGCATGTACTCTAACCAGAGGGAGCAGAGAAGGCTGGGTGCAATGTTAATGTGATGCAATGACTTCAGGAAACATCTCTATCCTCCTCTGGAGTCAGACAACTCCTTGAATGAGGAAAATCCCAAAGAAGCTGTTAGATAGTCTGTTCTGTAGACAGGGACATCACAGGATTTGGCCCAGCAAGGAGATTTTATCACTCAGTTTCTCTTACCAGTTGAATTTGTACAACCAAATATTACCACAGCACAGTGAAAATGTACCCTGGAGAATCCTTTAAAGCTCACAACTGCTCAGTGAAATAAAATAATGTATTGTTCTAAACCATTCTCACCCATTTCTCATGCCTCAGTTCAAATTTGGCTTAGCTCACCATTACTTTAATGGTAATGTCTCATGTTTATGTAGTAAGGACGCTGTGAAAGCAGTAGCTCAGGACAGGAATAGTAAGGCTTTCTCGGGTCAGCAAGAAACTTTCAGAGCACAGCAATTGAGAGGCAAGAACAGAGTTTATGATTCAGCTTTTGTTTAGGCAGTGCTTTTAACCTGTGAAATCTGGAGGAACCGGTATGCAACCTTGTAACCTCTGTCTGCTTGCATTTTTAAAAATCACCATGAAAACCAAAACGAAAGTTTCTAGCAAAACTGTAACATCAAGGCATAAGAAAACAAATAAAATAAAAAAACAAGTAGATTTTCAGTTTTCTTCATGCTAATATCCTTTAATCTTGTACCTTGTAACAAGAGACATATACTTAAATCTGATGGACCCTGATGTGAACTCATTTTTCTTTTTGCATACTTTGCAACTGATAAAAGGGCTTAGTTTACAGGTATACTTCAGCCATCATTACATTCACGTATAGTGCCTAGTGTATAGAGCCATTTATCTTTTTGTTTGCCTTCAACTACACGGATGACATAAACTGAAAAAACCCTTACTTCCATGTCGTCAGATTCCAATGCACTTGAAAGTATGTGCAGGAAATCAGGCTTAAAATGAATAAGAAATTCAAACTGAAGTAGGACAGAGATCTTACTGCATTCCTGCAAAAAGATTTTGTTACATTAAATGAAATACTAAGGGAGAAAAAATTTATATATTTTAAGATATTTAAAGAATGTTTGCAGTTCATTTCTACATTGCTGGTGAATCTACAACTCCCGGTGACTCCAGCAAAAATTTCAGCAGTGAAAGTAATGTGGGATAACTCCCCTGGCCTCTGCTGTGGATATACTTGTGCCTGTGCCAAACTTTGAGAATAACCAGTCTAACTAAGAAAGGTTAGATATTATGCATTTCCAAAATGATACATGGATCTAGACCTTGCCCTGTCTCTACATTAAAATTACTTTTGAAAATTTATTTGACAAGCATGTGAAAGATACATTTTTCTCTTGGTTCAGTCCTACTGGCTTTGACTCCTTGGAATAAAAATCTCAGCAAGTGTTTTCTTAATAAAGAAAAGGATATACACTTCCTTTTACCTAAACAGAATACCGAGCCTCTCAAAAGCTTTGGAAGAGTCTTGAGTTTTGGTCCATCCATTCAGGCACGTGCTCTTTCTCCTTCTCTATTCTCTATCTCTCCTTCTCTATTCATGCTCACAATTTCAGCACCTGCACAACTTCGTATCCAAGAAGTGTAGGACAAATGCAAGTCTAAAATTCTGGCAGCTTTCACCTGGCCTTAAAAATTCTTACTCAAAAATATGAAACGGGGGGGATATGCTTTAAAAATGCCACTATTTCAGTATTTTTTCCAGTATATCCTTCTTCCACGTGTGGCCCCACTAAGAGTTATTTTTTTCCTTATTTTTATCTCATAGTTGACATTTTACAAGTTATTTTGGAACTGCTGAACCATGAAACTATTTTTATTGTCAAAATCCTGAATGGTTAAATAATGACTAGCTTTCACAGGTTGCCTCTTATTTATTTTATAATCTAGTTGAGCTACTAAATTTAGCTGTTAACTAATAGACTGTCTATCCTGGGAAATAACTTATTTTCTACCCCTGCACATAAGGTTTATGAAAATCTGGCTGTAAATATATGAATATAAACATATCGCTGCTTGTCGTAATCATGTAGATTTTTACTTGAACCTCCATGTGGATTTTGGATATATTTATGAATAGAGCTTGTGTTCATGTAAATGGGATCAAGCAGTACCACTGGTTAGCTATTCAGAAAATCAGACAATATCACCCTTGCTGGAAATACTTCAATAAAAACTTATCCATGTACCTAATATTTGAACTCAGATTTTTTTTTGCTTCCTAGTTCTCTGTTCTAATCCCTGATTTTATTGACTGACAATGAGCTATATGGTGGCATTAAACTAAATACAATCTATTTATCTGTTTTTATCACTGCATACTTCAGGTTTAAGCTGAGGAGCTATAAGAAAAGAGATACTTTTTTCCCTCTTCAATGGCAGACCAAAAATTCAGACAGCAAAAATCCTTCCAATAGTCCGCAAGTCAATTCTATATCTTGGAAGAGAAATACATGAAAATGAAAAGAAGATTTGAGTCTGATAAAGAATGGAACATTTTTTCCCCCAGCCTTTTCATGTACGAGAAAACCTAGTGTCCATAACTAAAAGAATTATTTCTAAAAGAAACAAACAATAAAGGGATTTTCATGCTTATTAAACTATAGATATGGGCATTTCCAGTAAGAAAATAGAGTCAATTTGTGAATAAAAACCATGTACTTTAAACTAACCTGCATGCTTCTATTTATTTTTTAGAAATCTATAAATATTTATACACTTACCTGCATCTTAAGTGCTACAAAATATATGTACAAAATGCAGGGATTGCAAATACATTATGCATTTTACTTGTCATGTTTGATTCTTTGTTTCCTAAAGAAACTGCACTATTTCCAAACAGACTAGGAGGACTATTAGGCAAGAATATTACAGAAAAAAAAAAAACAACTTCAGACTTAAATCTTGCTCCACTTTGCTGTACACCCAGCACAAATAGGATGACATGGTGTGAGTATCAAGAATACAAGAGATGGCACGGCCAGGTTGTTTTGATATTTGTGTGAAGAACAAATTTAACTCTAAATCTCTTGGCAAGACCTTGCTTCACCCACATAATCTGGAGAACATCCATATGTGAGCCTTGTCTAAGCCTCCGAGAAGACTGCTGCCCTCCTGCTCGTGTCCGCCAGCACTCTGATCTGACTTTCATACTTAATCTGATCTAATCCTGTCCAGCATTAACTTCATCTGTGCAATGAAACCTGGAGTATCCATTCTAATATTTGGTGAGGAAGGCATTTACTAAATTACTTGCTGAAATCATATGGTGTTGTTTAGCTCCTTATTTTAATCAGATGATGCATCTCTGAGGTACATTACCAGCGATTAGTCAGAAACCCTCCTCTGTCCTTTTGGGGAACAAAGAACTTTTCTGAAATTAAATGCCAGGAGAAATGAAGCACTGTTGCATTCTGTCAGCAAACAGGTATTATAAAAAGGAAAAAAGATGACTAAACTCATTTTCTCCAGTGCTATACAAAACCAGTAACTTCTGAAATAAGAAGAGTTTACTTAAATAACAAAATATCAAAGGAAAAAAAGCTTTAGAGATATATTTTATCAGAAGCCACCTTAAAAGAACATTGTTTAAAAAGACAATAGACAGCTTTGTACTTCCCTTTGCCTTTTTCCTTTAACTGTTTCTTAGTAAGCTACACAAATCCGCTAAACAGAGCTCTCCTAGCAAGTCCCTGGTTTCAGTATTTTTGTCTCTCACAACAGTTATGTGCAACAAAACAAACAGCATTTTGTGTTTTGTATATTTAAAGGATCAAGAGCAAATACATGCGAAGAAAACACAGAATCAATTAAAAATACCCACTCTCCTAAATGAAATATGCACATCTCTTTTTACACTGTCTCCATTAACTCAAATAATTCATAATGTACAATTTTTTAAGTTAGCATGCAGCAAATATGGCTTAGCACAATTTTGCAAGTCCAGTATCAGAAAAGGCTTGTGTCAATAATCAAACCTATTTGCATAAATTATTAAACAATATCCCATATTGCAACATGTATCTACCTTTTCATAAATTAAGTGCTGTACTCTCATTTCTTTTACAAAGAATTCTCTTACAATTAACATGTGCCTGTGTAAATAATACACTGCCTGTCTACAAATATTGCTGTCAAATTGATTTAAGACATAGAATGTGATGGTTTTGAAAATCCCTTTTTCCTCAGAAAGATTTTCCAGGGAGCAAAAAATATATCCCCTTATATCAATAGTCAGATCTTTCCTAAGAAGTAAGCTAATTGAGCTGTTTGTGTTGATAAACTCCCTTTTCTCCAGACTGTTCCTCACTGAGCCATAATTATTTGCAATTTGCCTAAGTCGTCCATTTACTGATACGTCAAGCATGAAACAGAGGCAATTCCAGAAAATGGAAATGCTTCTCAAAATCAATCTTTGGGAAATAATGTGGTAGAAGTTACTGTGTGATAGAAGACTACCTTATAACTGTCACATGGAGATGAATATTAATTTGTTGAGGTTAAGGTGGCTTTGTGCTTCATTTGTTGACTTTGCTTAGCCATCAGCAAGCAGCACAGTACAATTACTCCAGCAAAGCTATTTTTCTAACATGAGTTTTATGATTTTTATGTACTTACCAGTCAGCACACATAACCATGTCAAAATGTCCTTCCAGTTGAGAGACATCTGTCTCATTATCCCATCGTAAAATGCTAGAGGAAAAAAGATTTAAAAATAAAGAAAAAAAAAAGAAAAAGGAAAAAGGACTTAGATTTTTTCATCTTGATATTTTTAAAGTATTAATAATATTCTTCTGTGTCATAGAAGTGTTTTAAAAAGTACACACTCATTACTTTCAAAGATGTACTACTTTCAAAATGTACTATTCTGCACATTTTTAAGATTTTAAATCTCATAGCAAAAGAGCTTTTTTTTTTTTTTTTTTAAATAAAAACATCAAGGCAATCCACACAGGTTCTGATGAGTGGATCACTGACAAATATGCATTCCTGAGTTAGTGGCACACGTATGGCTTCAGATTTTTACCCCTTAGCACCACTGGGTGAGGAACTGAAGTCAAAGTATCAACAATCTGAATGAAACACAAATTTGCAGAATCTCCATTACATCTGGCAGGAAAGTCAGTTCTGTTTCTCATTGATGAAGTGAGCATTCACTTGGGCTGGAGGGAGGAGGGACAGGGTGAAAGAATGCCAAGCTTAACTTCAATGCCAGCTATGTCGCCTCCGGCAAGCTTAAAAATACAGCAGTGCTGACTCTGTCAACACCTATTCTCTCATAGGTGATAAGTTATTTAATTTTAAGTTACCCAATAGTAGGCAAAAATGCACATATGCACAAAGTTCTTCTTTGTTTATAAATGCTGCTGATTTATGTAGCTGCCACAAAGAATTTCTGCACTTTGCTCTCATTTAAAAACCAGCAAGTACTATGGGAATTTACTGCATACTTTAAAAATATCATTATCCAGAAGATTTGAAGCTGCATTTCTATCATTTCTATTTCTAGTCTTTTTTTTTTTTTTTTTTTTTTTTTATAATAATAATATATCCTTCTTTTTCATTTCCTGGTTATTTATAATAGAAAGTAGATAAATATTTATGGGAAAAGCACTTGTGGGGGAAGGGTCTAATCTGATCTTGTCAGGTTGTGCATGCTTATCTCAGTTTTGTATGAGTCTTGACCAAACAGATCCTTTAGTCTTCCTGCAGCTATTATCTACTTCTGGTTAAAAGCCATCTCCATTAACATCCTACTCCTAATATTTAACTGAGGATCAGTTATAATGTGTTCATTCAGAAATGTTCCCCAAGAGCCCAGGAAAAAAGGGAAATTTTACACATCAACTACGATATATGCAAAAAATAGTTTTTAAATAATGTAGTTAGATAGATAGATACATAGACAGACAGACAGACAGATAAATACACAGCCACAAAAGATTAAAGTACCACAATATACATGTACATATGCACAGACACAAAACTGGAGAGAGAATGCTTTTAAAACAGGGAAATTATGAAAGGAGAGGCCCAGTTGGTTGGGAAAGCTTTGATTACGTGGGGCTCAGTGTAACTGAACAGATCAGGACTCATTAGCCCATTTGCCCTCCTGGAATTTAGTGTGACAATCCAAAGAGAGAAAAGAGTAGATTAATTTAATTTTTCCTCCTCAAATTGAAAGTATTCCAGATTTTAGAAGCCTAGGTAGCTTTGCACACTGGCACGCAGCAGGCATCCAGTAGTGGAAAGTGACAAAGGAGAGTTGTCACTCTCAGCTGCTGGCTGCCTGCTGGCTACCAGCAGCTTTTTCAACCCTGTTTCCGTGGAAACTTAGGTTAGAATGGTGAAAATTAGGTAAAGGTAAGTTTTGTGGGTTTAAAGCACGCACTCTAATACTTTAAGAATCCTGAAGCAGAACTGGAAATTGGTAGATGAACTGTGAGCCTTAAAAGGCCACCTTTGGTTCTCATTGCTACAGAAACAGAGATCTGATCAGTACCACTATAGGGATTTGAATTATGATTTTTTTTTAACCCATATATTTACTATACTTTACACATTCAGTTTGGAAGGCAACACAGGTGCCTCCTTCTGGAAAAAAAAAACCAACAAAAAAACAACAAAAAACAATCTCTCTCATGTTACTGTCAGATTCCCTCCAAGCAACCAAAATAGAGCATTTTCTGTGCACACCTACTGCAGGCACAAAGGAGCTTGTGCAGGTAGGTGAAAGCTCAGCAGACACAATGCTGGGAAAAATATGGAATCAACGAGTTGCCAGGAGCACAAGCAATGGTGCAATGTGACTGGCACGTGTGCTGTTAGAAGGAGTGAGATAAGAGCCCCACATCCAGCCATAAACCAATCTTCCTCCATTTTACTCATCTAGCATCAGGGCTGCTCTGGCCTCCAGCTTCAGTACCGTTGTATTACTGAAGACATGATAATTATGCAAAAGTCAATGATAAATTTAAACACAAGATTTTTCAAAAACAAATTTACCATAAATTATAAAAAAGTACAGGCAAATCTTTATTCCTGTGGGGAAAGAACCATTTAAACTAAAAAAAATTTCTATAAAATAAATACCAACAGGACTCATTCTGATCTCCCTCAGCACTGTAATGACACTGGCAGGAGAGATGCACCTATAAGGTGTACAGATTTGTCCATGCTATCTTTAGACAAGTGCAGGTATGACTTATAAATGAAGCACAGCTAAGGCATATGGAGCTCAATACTGGGCTGCAACCTCAAAACCTGTTTAGGTAGCTAACTCTGGGCTACCATATCTACACAGTTATCCATTTAATGCTTCCACAAATTTGCATTAGCTGCTATCAAACATCTCCACCTGCACCTGGATAGCAGACATGCCCCTGCATATCAGGGAAACAGAAACAATTCTGCTCAGCGTCAGCATTATTACATCACTAACACTGATGTCAGAACCATCCTGATTCTGAGTCACAATCAGCTATTTTGAATTCCAGGGCTAATGAAAGTAGTGAATCAAAAGTAGGATGTAGATAAATACCATCAACTAGCCATACAAGTTCTTGTAATACAAATGGTACTGCAAAACAGCTCCGAGAAAGGTCAAAATGGGTATACATGTATCTAAATGCAAGTAGCTAGATGTAGTAAGGGAGTGAGAAACAGTAATTTTTTCAGGGATTGTTGAGGATGTGACTCTTGGACTTAGTGGTCAGACCTGAAAGAAGTACCAAAGGCACCATGAAGCAAGGGCTGATTGCATTTCCATTTAAAGAAAAGCACTGCTAGGAAACCCAGAAAAGTGTTAGCAACAGATATGTGAAAATCTCAGTCTTTATGAAGTTTCCTTTTAAAAAAATAGACATTACTGTAAAAATACCATACCACAAAAAGCCTTTTAAATTGCCAGTATCATGTTGCGTTCCAATATAAAAAAAATGCAAGCCTTGTAAATAATTTCCTCTTCTCCCCCATCCAGCGATACTAAATTAGTGGACATAAACCCCTTAAAGTCTTAAAGCTATAGTATTTTTATTATAGAAATTTTTATGTCTTTGTATTGAGGGAAGATGCTACAGTACTAAAAGCTGAAATTATTTTGTAAGTTTGAGAACTGTGCTTTACTCTGTATGCCCATCCAAGACACACTTTCTATGGATTTTTTGTAAAAAGACCCACAAGAAAAACAACAAAACCAAAAAAAAAAAACATTCTTAAGACTGTGTAAAGCCAACCCTTGATGTTATTTTGTGCAGCTTATTTAACCCATGGAGGTATAGTTTGTGCAATTGAAAACAGGAAACTCAGTTTCAGCAGAGAAAGGTCAGAAAACCCCACGTAATTTAAAACAGTATGTGAGCTTTTTTTGGCTACAAAAAGAATGTTAAAAAATTATGTGAGGAAAAAATACTACTGCACTGTTCAGCTACTACTTAGGTGAAACTGATGGTGGCTGCAACTTGGTACCCACTAATGGCTGCTTTGTGGCTTGTATCAAATGAATTTCACCAGTTTTCAGAGGAAAAGTACCCACGTCACAAACCTATTACTATAATTAGCAATCTTGATGGCAGTCCTAGTGAAAAGGACAAGGACTGAATGAGCTATAGAGAATGAACTATCCTCTCACATGCAGAGGTGGCTTTTCCAGGTCAGGGATAAAACAGCCTATCAAAACAGTCAGAGAAAATATGTACTGATGCTTTAGTTTTATCGGCTGTCAACCTTACAGCATCCCAAAGCAACAAATTAATTTAAATAACCCAAAACACCACACAACACAAACAATCAAATATTTTCTTTCTTTTTTTTTTTTTTTTTTTTTTTTCCACTGTGGTTTATCTTTTAAATTGACAAGGAAGCCAGAAAATGTGATTAGGTTGAGATGAAAAGAATTGTAATGACAAAAGAAGAAAAAGATCAACTAAGAAAACAGAGACTTTAACTAATACCAATGTACCCCTTGTATTAAAAACAAACAAACAAACAAACAAACTAAACCCCACAACAAAACAGCAAATGTTGCAAGGCAGCCAAGGCTGAACTTCCCCTGTACAGTGATTCTAACCTATGGTGGATAAGCTGACAAATGTCGACACTCTCTTTCTTACATTGGTAAAGTATCTCAGCAATCTACAACAAAAGACCTGACTTTACCAGGTTTTTATTTCTCATGCAAAATTCCTCGTTATTATTATTATTCAACTTCTGTTATTCAGTGTTTGTCTTCCTAGTGTGTCTAAGCAGGTAACTTACATGAGAAAAAACAGGCTAAGTCTCTGATTGTTAAAACTTGAACCATTTCCAAGTCCCTCTGAGATGTTCTTGTGGTGAGTGGCATAGACTATAGTAGCTGTCAAGTTACCAGAAAAGCAGTTGTGCAGATAAAGAGGAAAAATCAAAGAAGGAAAAAGACAAAAAAGCCTTACTTGCTTCAAAATGTGTTAGTAGTTTTAATAATGATTAAAAAAATTTGTCCCACTTAGCAGGTGAACCACTACCAAGAATCCCCATCTACCCACCTCTTCTTTTCATATTTTATTTTAAGCTTCAGTCTTTGAAAAGCATCATCATTGGTAAGTACAGAGGTTCTAGGTAAAAGATTTTGTCTGGGAGTTTTAATGACTTCTTCTATGACATTAACCAAGCAAGTTCATTAACACATTAACAAAAGGCATCATCAAGATATTTCTCCACACCATGATCGTTGTTTGATATTCCTCAGTTTTGTATAAAGATCAAGAAGATGTATTTTAATTTAGTGACAGAGTCAATGTATACACCTGTCATTACAATTCTCTAAGGAATCTTACAAATCTGCCTATCATTTCCCCATCTTTCTCATTATATTTGCATTAGGTTGCTCTTAATTCTCCACCTTTTTTCACCTTCAGCCTTTATTACCATTACTGCTTCACTTTGCTTTGTATTCTTATCCATTATCTCACTCCCTACAGCGCACACCTGGTTTGAAGGGACCAAGGTTAAATTTTCAACCACAGGTATTCAACATCATCCATTCTTTCTTTCCTCTCAAATTTCTAAGCAGTTTGAATGTGATATTTACAATTGCTGATGGACACTTCCTTCTAACAACTTCCTTGCGGGTTCTGGCAGCTTCCACATCATTTATCTGCTCTTGTTAAAGGCTGAAAACCTGCACTTTATCCTCATTCTCCTGGACCTTTCTTCTCATTCCAGTCCAGTAGAACCTTGCTATTCTTTAGAATTCTAACTTCCATGGTTTTCTGTTGTTTAGGTTTTTGTTTTATTTTGGTTTTTTATAACCATTTTTTATATTTTTGGTTTTCTTACAGTTTTTTTTATAATGTATTCTGCTAAATATTACATTCAAAGCTTTCCCATATTTCTGATAATGTTCCAACTCAACCTCTTCTTCCTCTGAATTTCAGTTCTGGGCCATCTCATCCACAGCTAAACCCAACTACCCACTTCTCTACTTTGCACTCACAGCTCAGCTGAGGCTCTCACAGCCTCAGTGAAAGAGAAGATCATCACCTCTAAAGTACAGCAGCTCATTGTTGTTACCACCTTTTCTTGATCCCTTTGGACATAATCATTAATTGCAGTCTGTAAACAAGACTTAGTTTAAGCCTTCCTCTATATTTGCATACCTCAGCTTGGTTCACATCTTGTGTTTTCTCTCTGCATAGCATCACAAAGAAGATGCTTACCTACTCATTCAAACTCTTGATCATGTCAGCATCACTTACACCTTAACATCACATTATTGTTCTCTTTGCTCTTGAAAAGTCTTGCCAGATTTTATTTAATAGATTGCTGCAAACATTGTTTTTCTTTCCTACAACCCTGATCTTGTCGCCTTTCTCTTTGCACTCCTCCATGCTGCAAGTCTTCTTTTCCAAATGCTTCACAACAGTCCACTTCCCTCTTTTTTCTCTCTCATTCAATATTGAAAGGACAAGTACATGCTTTAATCAATCCTAGTGACAGTCTACATCTTCCACTTTATTTTCCAAACAAGAACCTTTACAATTGTCTTCCACTATTTTATCCATAAACTTACTCCATTATCCTTGAAACTGTACCTTATAATAGTGCTTACAAAAACTGAATAGAGGTTTTGCTGCTCTTGTGCCTCCAACTCTGTCCATGTGCTGACTGGTTATCCTTGTTATCCTTCCTCACCCAAACTATCTCTGGACTTACACCACAGATTCTCCAACACAAACAGTCTGTTTGCTCTGTGTTTATACAACGCCTGGTGCAAAGATCCATGATGAAATCTTATCAATTGTCAATGTGGTAACACAAAAGAAGTAAAAACATCAAACCCCACTGTGGGTCCCTTCTAACTTCAGGCATCATCCTATGACTCTGTCTAGGGTTTCCTGGCTAAAAGTTCCTTTTAAAAAGTTTATTAAAAAATTACATGCTTCCCTTATTTCTTATTCTGAAGACACATTTTCTACCTTTTATTCTGTACAACATATTTTGCTAAAATTCAGATGGGAACTTTACAGTTTTCTCTTCAAAAATAATAGTCCTAACACATTTACTGCATATCAAAAGCTACTAAATTTTTGGGACATAATACACTGCAAGTAAATACAGCTGTTGTAAAATAAAGTTTTCAAATTTGTAGACACACCACAGACCAACATACAGCATAAATGTGGCTATTTTTTTAAAGAATTAAGATTGTATGAAAATGTTTTTATTAATAAAAAGATATCACTGTTTGTGAATTTGCCTTTCCACATCCCTCCTTTACATCAATATGTTCTAAATCAGTCTTTATTTAGGAGATTAACTACTGTTGTTAGCAAGGTTCAAGTAGCAGATTATGCACAAAATGGATGCCTCTCACGTTCTAATTCAGAGTGATATGATATAAAAAAAAATGTAATTTTGAAACGCAAGATAGCATGAGCCCATGTGGCACAACTGTACTCATAGATTAGCGAATGAAAGCTTTGTAAAGGTGTAAAAGTATGAAGGAAAAGAAGAGTTCCATGCTCTCTGGAAAACAGTATATCCATGAACACAGGGAGGACAATGAAGGGAACAAGAAGGAATAAAAAAAGAGAATATGAAGTGAACCAGACAGGTCCAGAAGGACTGAAAGTGAGAAAACAATAAAAACAGCAGAGAAGATGTAATTCACAGGTGTTTAAATTCTGAGGGCAGAAGGAAATACAATATTCAAGATTTCAAATTTCTGTATCAACCCCATATATGTCAAAAAATGAATATACATTTCAGAAAGATATACAACTTGATTTAAATGTGTTCTGCCCTGGGAAGAAAGATCTAAGTTTTCTCATATCAGTGGTCTCTGATACTGTCTCTGACAGTTTTTCTGTCCAGTCCAAGAGAGTAAAAGAGTAATAGTTATATCAAAAGCACGTTTTTATAAGCTAAAAGGAGACCATCATAAAGTAGCCAAGGATTAGGGCAAGAATTATTTAAAATAATGCATTGCTATACTTTTAGCTAGTACCTAGCCATTCTTCCTGTTCCTCCAAACACACAGAAATTTCTCTACAAAGCTTGCTAACTTTTCAATTTTTTCTCTTTATATATTTTTGATCCGGTCATATAAAGAAGTCAGACAAGACCACAATGTAATTTAAAATACACTGCAACTTTATCAAGTCAACACAATTGGGTTAAATACACAAATAGAACAGACCTGGAAGTTGGTGAAAGTCAACTGATAGTGCCAAATGCTAGAAGATTATTAGCAACAAGATGTCATTCCTCTAAAAGCTGAAGAAAGAAAGAAGCTGAAAGCAAGCTGAAAAAAGCTGAAGAAAGAAAAGATCAAACTTGGAAAATTAACTGTAATAATAAAATTAGGCAGGCAAGAAAAGAGTGAATTCTTTCTTTTGTTCTAAATCTTCCTGCCAGATGGTGATCAGGATATAGAATGATGATAACAATATTTCACAGAGGTGAAATGAATTCTTTGCAGCAGTGTTCAGTGTAGAAGAAATTGAAGACACTTACCACAGAAGCCTTTTTTTGATACATCTCCTGTAAAAGGAAGTCATGCTTTACAAACCCTGAGCTCTTCAAAGGTGCCAGCAGGTATTCAGATAGGGGTGATCCCTGTAGCACAGCAAGCTTCTGATTCCAAAAGGCAAAGACTGTCACCCACCATCTAAGGCAAGGAGACGGTCAATGGAGAACAGCCCTGGCACTGCTAAATAATATAACAAAAGACTGGTAGTAAGTCATCAGTTTTGACAATGGAGGGAGCTAATCAGTGGAGTTCCCCTGAGACCTGTCCTATACAAGATGTTTACAAGAGATGAGCACTGAGGTGGCAAAGGTTGCTAATGTTAGGAAGTTATTCAAGACTGTAAAGAAAAGAGCAGACTTTGAAGAATCACAGAAGGATGAAATTGAATAATTGGATGACAAAAATGAGAGATGAAATCCAGTGTGGATATATGCAAAGTGCACAAGGGGAAAAATAATTCTGACTTGATAAAGACAAATTAAGGTCTCCAAACTGGCCATCACAGGAAAGCTCCTTATGTTGTGACAGACAGTATCACAAAAATACTAGCTCAGTGCTCAGTGGAAATCAAAAAAGCGAATCAGTTAGGCATTTTTAGAAGAGGAATGGAAATTATAATTATTTCCGTACATATATCTATCACATGCAAACTCTGAATGCAGTACTGATCACCCTCATCTGAGTAGATTGAAACCAGAAAAGATATGGAGAAGGCCAAGTATGATCAGAGGGATGGAATGGTTTCCACCTGAGTTGAGTTTACTGTGACAGTAAGCAGTGGGCATGAACAGTCAGGCTGTTCCTTGTTCCTTCCCACACATACCTAAAGTGATCGACCTAAGAGAGCAGGAACCAGGAGCCTTTTCTTTCTAATCAAAGAGCAGGAAATGTTCTTTTTGTCTGCTTCCTCCTTACTAGTAGGTGGTGTTATGCAAGTGTTACCTGATGAGACTGGATAAGTAGTTGGAAGAAAGAGATTCCTATAGGGTTGCTAGGCTGACAAACACAAGTGCAATAAACATGTTTTCAAAATTTTTAATTTAACAACATTCAGGTTATTTTGATGAAAAAGACTCAAGACAGAATTTTTATTAAGGCTGTCCCAAGCTGATGGAACCTCTTACATGACCAGTTGAAATCAGGAAGGTTAGAAAGTTGGCATATTTGAAGAATGTGGCAGTAAGGTAAAATATTCACATACTGGCAGTTACAGAGAAAGTGGTAATTAATATAAGAACAGAATCAGGACAATGTAGCTAAGTGTTTTGTCACATCTCATTCACTAATATACTGGATGCTGTTTAGTCTTTAGAAAGACTTTTCTTTTTAGCTTGAATTGTGGAAGCTTGCAAATCTATTACATTTGGAAGGAACACTAGAATCTCAGATAAGATTATAACCTGTTAACCTTTAAGGAGAAGGAACTGTCACTTCTGGTCACATGGTCATACATTCTTGATGTGGACTTTAATGTTGACTATAGAATAGAACAAGTAGTATGTGATAAGTTATTACTAATCAAATCAAAAGGCATAGAATCATAGAATCATAGAATTGACTGGGTTGGAAGGGACCTCAGAGATCATCAAGTCCAACCCTTGGTCCACTACTGCTGCAGTTACCAGACCATGGCACTGAGTGCCACATCCAGTCTCTTTTTAAATATCTCCAGGGATGGAGAATCCACTACTTCCCTGGGCAGCCCATTCCAATGTCTGATCACCCTTTCGGTAAAGAAATTCTTTCTAATATCCAACCTAAACCTCCCCCGGCACAACTTAAGACCGTGCCCTCTTGTCTTGCTGAGAGTTGCCTGGGAAAAGAGGCCAACCCATTTCTCCCACTAACTTGAAGTTATGTGTATTTGTTTACACCCTTACATGGAATGTAATCCCTCTGGGACAACTCTTAGTGAAACAACAGTCATGTCTGGAGTGAAAACTCACAGGTCCTAGATCAGCAATAAGTAACAAATGTTGTTATTAACAGATTCAGTCTTTTCAGACAAAGGAATCTGATGGAAGAACAAATTCCCTGGTGGGTAAGACAGCTAGAGTCTGCACCTTTAGAATATACAGCAAGCCTTCCTCTTTGATAAAGCTTTTCCATCATGACATTTGTAATAAGAACAATTTTTCAAAATTATACCACCTGGAATTCTATCTACCATCAGGAAGATTTCCCCATTCCAATAAAGAGAAGAAAAAGAGCAGAGGTTCATTGATATTGTTATTGATAATTCAGTAAACATGTTCAAAACTACAATGTATGTCAAACCAATAACAGCTGATGGTACAAAAACTGCTATCAGGATAACTCATATGCTAAGTTATGGGCTAAACAATGGGGTTCACAGGTAATGTTTAACCTGCAAAACAAACTCCAGCAGCCAAACTCATACACAGTATTAATAATTCACCTACCTAATAATTCAGATATGACAAGTCATTATCAGTAACTTGGTGGCATTACTGTAGCTATTTTGAGTAAACGTAAGCAAGAAATTCTGAACATATTCATGGAAGCTAAAAATAAAATAGAATTGTATATCCACTGCCAAAATAAACTGTTTACTAAATATCTATTATTACATTATAACACATAATATGACAAACTGCCAGTTTGGCTTATATTACTGTAGTTTTAAACAATAATCAAGAGTTGGCAGAGAGCTAGATAAGTGCTCATTTATTGCATTTAAGTAAATGTATGGCAGTTTGTCCTAATCTAACTTCTTTTGGCTGATCCTGGACTGTTCCTTTTTGCACCATACATTTTCTGGCATATTTTCCAAGTCTAGACTTAAATAAGTCACACACTGACCCTCATAATTTCTGCTCCATGTGCAAGGCAAAGAGTACAAGATGCTTACATCAGATGAAGGTGGACTGAGAAGGGTCCATTCTGATTTTTCTTTTACATGGAAAAAATCTTGAAACTTTGCACTGGAGGCTGTCCAAACTTAGACATACTTAGACACAGTTTAAATTACATGTTGAAGCAAGGAACTTGCCTTTGCCAGATTAAATTAATGTTGCAGTAAGTCACCTAAATATGTCGCTGTATTAATTTGCCTGCATCTTCTGATCAACCTGACAGAAGTCACCTAATGTCAGTGTGCCATTCTTCCCTACAAAACTCTACCTTTTCTTGTGTTCCCCTTCGGCACCTCATCATTATATAAATCTAGGTTTTCAGTTCTAGGGAAGGTGAATCAGGGTCACAATAATATTTCAGATTTTACAACAGCCTTTTAGTTTCTTCAAGGCCTTGAGAAGTGATCAAATAACTTCATTACTGCCTTCATCACATCTCATTACTGAATCTGGAGGACTGATCCATCCATTAACACTTCTCAGATAACTAACCAAGTACATCCTTAATTTTGACAGCAGAAATCAACTATTAATGTGTATAAGATAGAAAGATGCAGGTTGGTCATTATTTTGGGGATTGGATAGAGTCACTTGAGGACTTAAATTATAAAACTTTACACTGTTACAACAACTCCGCAAAAGCCTTAGGAATGTAGAACTAAAAATCAAATTATGTCTCTATTATAATGTCTTATATTTTGATATAGTACTTCCCTTTATTTTGTACTTTAATTCTTTTATTTATGCAAATAAGGCCCCAAATGCTCTTGCTCTCAAGAAGTTAAACACTTGACATTTTTATTCCTTAAAACGCAATGTTTTATGCTGTCTAGATATGTTTATTAATTAGTGATTATTAACACCCAGTAAACAACATCATGTCTTGTAAAAACACAATCTTTCTTCACAGCGTGAGGCTGAAATCTATTATTCACTGATTCCATATGCTGAAATACACTCAAATGATCACAAATGACCTCAAGCATTAGATAAATGTAAATGAGAACAGGGTAGCAAATGCGCTTTTGATTGATATCTAAAAGACCAGTTTTGAAGTCTTGACAAGGGATGAAATCTGAAATCTCATACAAAGTAGACAGCAATTGGAAATCTACAAAATCTAAGCTTCTGGATGGATGTGCCTCACAGCCTCTCCTCAGCAGGGATGGCTGTCTGAGACTGCTCTCAAGAAGCTTTCAGCACATGGAACCTGAAAGACCATTCCTGCGGCCTGTGTGGCCTTTGTCTCCTTGGCAGGCACTTATTAGGATGCAGAGATATATCTCTAAGTTATATGCATGCATACCCTAATGAAAGCAGGATTTTTCTAACTCTAAGTGCTCACTTAGAAGAACTTCAGTACACAGAATAGCTACATAAGCATCGGGATAAATTATGTGAATGATAGCCATTAAAATTGTATGGGTTTAGCCCTCTATGTTAATAAGCTTATTCTGCTGTAACAGCTTGTCTTTTTCAACCCTTCTTCAGCTTTACTTTTGCCCTTTGAGAAGGACTGAGAGATCTCCTGGAATGAGAAACATAAAAAATCCCCCAAATTTAGACACACTAATGAGACTGCACAATTTTCTCTTTGGCACCCATCTCTAAGCACATTTCAATTCTTAACCCTATACCACTTTTGAAATACTACTAGAGATTAACACAAATTTTCAGTGGCTTTTAGTCCTTACTGTACATGGAAATGCCTCAGTGAAACAGACTAACAGCTAACCTTGGTGGCAGCAGGTACTAGAGCCATGGAGACATCTGAAACCTTATCTGAACCCCTACAACACTCGCCCTCCAGAGCACACCTTCAGGGCTAACTTAAGAGACAAAAGATCTGGGGCACTAGGACAAAAATGCTGGGTGCATCTTGCACCTCAGGACACAGATAATGAGAGAAGGGCTCCAGCACCCTGTGCCTGGCTCCCATGCTCCTCACCTGTCCTATTGTAACAGAAGACTGATTGCAAGACAGGATGACCAAAAAACTCCTTATGGCTGTTCTCACAACTTCTGCCTCAGGGGCAAGTAGGATTCATTGCCATCCTGAGTTCTCAGAACTATTTAACATGACACCTGACAGTGATTTAGGCACATTCATTCCATGCCTTATATTCAGTAACATTGACTCTGAAGCATTCAGATTTCAACTACACAGTTTGAAGAGAATGCAAAAAAAATAAGGAGAAGGAGATTCTGTCACCAAGATTAATCATACTGCATTTTCTAGGCTAAAAACCAATTCAGATTTTGTTTTATAGTTCCAGTTTTCTGTATTGCATCACTACACCATGATCTATCTACTTACATTGTACATACACTTGTGTCAGTATCAGTAACATAGGCTTTCACACTTCTGCAAACATTTCATATTTAGATTAAATATACAATTATATGCAAGAATCTTTAAAACAGTATAGTAGAATCTTACCAGCTTGACACTTTCTGAGCCTTAAACACGCCTGCATTTTGGTTTCTTGTTATGATGTCACTTACATCTGTAGTATATTTGTTAAGCATTATGAATAAAAATAGAGCAGTAATAAAATAAAAATAAATATTTTACATTATTAATATGTCCATAGTCTTTTATCTTTAATCCATGCTAAGAGTCAGTCCATTTCAGAAGGATAAATTTTACATTGGTACTTCAGCACATCAGCTATATATCTATGCAGCAACTTGCTCTTGTAGCCAAAGTCTATTTACTGTTTCATTTAAGGAATTGATAGCTCTGAAGCCCCAGAGGAGACCGAAAAAGACCTTCCAAACCTCATATACATTTGAAGGCAACTATTGTTTACAAATATAAGAACTGTATCCATAGTGAAAAGACATATTTTAGCACAGTCACTTAATGTCTGGTTTAGTGTGTGATGGATTTGACTATATCATTAGATCATAGTGTAGATATTTTGGAGGTTTATGGGTTTTGAGTACCTGCCCTGCCACAAGACACAAGACTCTGGGTGAAATCTGACACAAAATAGGAGCACCTCAAACTAGAGGCACAGGGTCTCTAATCCAGTTGTTTCTTGAGAACAGTTTGGAACTACCATCAAGGATAACACAAAGCAATAAATGCATTTTCTTCCCCTCAGCCACCACAACAGTACCTCAGTCTCATGTCTCAGATTATCTCAGTTTGGAACATCAATCCAAACAACTCTGAGTAGCCATTCAGGCAGGACAAAGCAAGGGCTGGCAATGAAACGTTTCAAGGGAAGCTGTGCCCAGTCATCTATGCCTAGAATGAGAACCTTCGTAATCAGTCATTTGTGGTTAGTGAGAAGCTGTTGGAAGGATAGGGTGTAGCAAGTAACTGCAAACTATGAGAATACTAACTGTGAATCCATACATATTTGAATGCTTCATTCTCAAATATAAAAAATTCTCTTTAATGGATATTTTTGGTAAAGATGTCAATGATCATTCTTCTGTATTTAGGGTGCAGGAAATCTGATGCTAAGTAGAAGGATGTTCCTAGGTGCACAAAATATACTGAATTCTTTGCAGGTGCTCTTATAAGAAAACTGAACACAAGTGTCAGGCTAATTTAATATTATCACTAATGCATTCTTTATATGCTTTGCTGAAATCACATAATTGGACTTCCTAACACAGCTGACTAGTTAAGAAAAGTTATTTTAGGAAAGCCTCTATCCCAACAAAGTAAAAGAGAAGATAACTGCTATTTTGTGAAGCAAAAAAATAGAAATGGTTTAAACTAGACTGGCTTAAACTAATCTCCATAGTTTGGACGTGCTTATTCAATGAGAAGTCGTAATGAATGGTCTACACCTCTGAAGCAAAAGGAGGCATAAAAAATCCATGAGTAAAGCATGCTGCTTTTAATGAGAGGCAGAAGTAACATTGCTGATAAATTAGCTACACTGCACTAAAATTATATAACTGAGCAAAACTACTAATAATTGTTTTAAACATGTTAACACCTGCTTTTAAAAATTATTTATGAGCCCATGTCTTCAGGCATTCAGGCTGAACATGACCTTTCTAACCTAAAATTCCCAGGACTGTTGAAAGATCCATACACTATATTTTAATGGCCATTATACTGCACTGCAACAATGTTTTGTATTATTGATGCTTTCAGACAGTAGTTCCAGTCACTACTGTGTGGTGTGAAAGAGAGCTAAGGCAGAAGGTACCCAGCATCTCTGAAATAGGAGCCAATTTTTACTAGAAATGAACCTTATATCTGGATTTCAGTGTGTTGCAATGAGTATAGCTACTTCTAGTGTTCCAGGGAAATAGAATTTGATGTTCATGACTGAGTATGTCACAGATATCACCTGAGTTGGAAAATCAGAATGCATATCACTCAAAATTACAAAGGGGGATGAATCAGGTAACTTTGCCATTGTATATCTTTATTATTCCCTTGAAATACCTATATTTTTCTTTCTAATACTTTCTTTCTTTAAATAATCCTGTAAGAACTTAAACACAATAAAACAAACAATGAAGTTTTGATAAAGCTGCAAAAGCAGTAACATCTGTCTTTCTTTAATTGATTTTGCAATATAAATGATCTGCTAATCAATTAAAATCTATCCATGAAAAGCAAAAGGAGTGTTAGTGAAGTCTTTTAAAGGGACTAGTAGCTCAAATCATAATACCCTTTTAAAAACCTCCATAAACCTCATGCATAAGACAATTGATTCATATAAAATATAGCTATATATTCTAGCTATGCATTCAGTGAAATGGCTAAAATCACAACACTGATTTAATATTGACATCTTCATAAATTGTTTTAACTTGTAACAGCTCTATAACATATCCTTGTATACTTTTTGAAAACATACATAGTAAATACTTGATGTGGCAGTATGAAATGGAGAATAATATGAAGAATGTCAAAAATGAAAAGAAAAATCAAATCCTCAGAAGCTTGAGACTTCACAAAGCAAAGCTGTTAGTTACGCTCACTGAATAGTGATAACAACAACAAAACCAACAATAATTATGATGATGATGATAATACAAAGGCAGATTCTCAGATGCAATGCACTATTGCCAGGTCGATTTTCAATTACATTTCACTGATGTATTCATTTGTTTCTTAATGTGCTCATCTTGCCCATTAAGAATAATTAGCAGGCTTGCTTCGTGATTTCCTGGCTTCTGACAGCGATTTTGTTGTTGTTGTTGTTGTTGACAACCTCTTTTACTTTTTGGAAAGTAATTTTTGGATATTATAGTATGACTGGCATGTAATTTAAGCTTCCTAAGAAATTTAAAGGGAAGATGTAAACAGTAATTTTTAAACAAGATTATTTTAATCTATAATACCTACATAAAAAGCATAATACTAGGCATTAACTATTCCTGAAGAGCAGGATCCAGAAAAGAAAACAGTATTTTATCCCACTTTAATTTAATTTGGTATGCTAAACAATTAAAAAATACCCTCACCAATAATAAAAATTACCACAAATCCGTAATTTGTCTGTGGCACCTGGGGCCAAGCACTATTTCCAATTACACTAAAAATTCTTACTGATTTCAGTGAGCCTGGTGTGGCTGAAACAGATATAAATTTAGCCTAAAGTTCTGCTATAGCTAAACTATAGAAAAGAATACAGGAGAAAATTACCATAAAACAGATCATAAAATTACTACTAAAGTCCATAAAACATATTAAATTCAATGTAAATTTTATTATGTGCACTTTTAAGAATACATTCCTCCTACACTGTAAAGTTCTTAGCCTGCTGCACTTTGGCACCCTGCTAATATTAAGTCCATTGTAAAATCCTACACAATAAAAGCACTTTGAATGCTTAGCCTTCAGAGCACCAAATGTTAAAAAAAGAAAAATAAATTCCTGTTAGAGCCTTCCACCGACCACTTCTCTGAAAGAGATTCACTGAGTGAATACAGATGAAGACTCCTTGTAAGAATTTTGGAAATAAAATATATTTCTAAAACATTTTGTGAAAAACTAAGGTGTGCTAATTAGATTACATTAACAGCACCTTTTTCAGGAATATAAGCACTTTAATTTGTTTACTTCCAAAGACTGAGTAAATACTTTTGGCATTCATCAATTTTCCTTGTTATAGAGGACTTCTAAATTTCAAAAAAGTTCAGGTATATTTATGGAGTTTCTCATACAAGAGATTTGCTGACTTGATTACTGAGCTCACCTGATGATTTCTGTGGGGAAAATGACCTTTTGTTAAAAACTTACACTCCTATAAAATATGAGTTTGTGTTGTTAGGCTTATTCTGAAATACTTTTTCATATTTTTTATCTTTATAATGACATGTAACATAGATTGGATGGGCTGAAGCTGATTAAAATACACAGAATAATGAATACTTCCTCCCCAAGACATGACTATAACAAAACTTGCATTTTCAAGAAAAAAAGGAGACACTTATAAGGCTTCCTTCAATTTTTAAAAGACACAATCTCAGATACGCTGTTTGTTTTCCAAGAAACTGTTGAGTGGTGCAAGCAGCCATTGTTACCTCAGCTGCCTTCTGAAGTAAAGTCTTTTTAAAGGTAATATTATTGCACTGCACTGCAGTGTCTCCTGTTTTAACATCAGCAACTGCAATTTTTTTTAAACCACAAATTAGTTTATGTATTTTTTTTTCCACTAAGTACTCATTATGTTAGCTCTCAAATACATAAAAAATTCAAATCTAAATAATTCTGATGGTGCAGTGGCCAAAACCTGAAAAACTAGTCTGCCTTAAAATGCAAATGGAAAGATTAACAAGGAACAAAAGCAAATAGATATCTTCCTTTTTTCCCCTCTCAATTTCTAAAGGCTATTAGTATTCACTGTATATATGTGCTCTTGTTCTGTGCTGATATTTAATGTGGCCACAAATTATGCTCACTCATTCGCTCACTTAGCTAAAGTCCAGTTCAATTTTCTGAACTGTGTTCATATTAGGAGGGCATAATAGCAATTTATTCTAATATAAGAAATGTAATAAAATACTTTCTACAAGAGACAGAGGAGTTTTGCAATCTTACATCAAGAGAGATAATCATAAATTGGTAATTGATTAAGCACACTAAATAGGTAATTTGTAGGCAGTTGTAACTTAGCAGCAACAATGAAACCATGCATTTTAGTATTCAATGGAAATGCTATGACAATATACAAATGCTGGGCATGTTGTAAGAGGCTATGTTGTATCTGAAAGTGAAAAAAACAAACCCACCAACCAACCAAAAATCCTAGTTCTGCAAAACGAATATGTGAAGGGGAGCTAATGATTTGATTCACTACTACAACTCCTGTAACGTGCAGCATAAACACAAGGAATCTTTCAGCACTCACACATAGGAAAAATATTTACTACTGTACTTGGTCTCTACCAACATTTACATCTTTAATTAAAGAGGAAAATGTGGCATTTATCTGGGGGAAGCTGTAGCTCTGTTCAAGATATTCTGCATCTATTTTTTAATTACTTATGTGGAGACTTTCTTAATATACCCCATGCTGTCTGTCTTTATATCGATTGTGACTCAGCCAGTAAAAAGGAACGAGCACAACAAACCAGTTTTCTATCTGAATAAGGATACTTTTGATGGCCTTTTCATTTCCATCAGTTAACAGAACTTCTTTGACATCTGCAGAAATAGCAACCTGAAAAAAAGAGCACAGCAAACAATGAGCAAATATGCTTGTCTGTGTGGAAGTGAAGACAGGAGTGACAAGCCTTCAGTATCATGCTTCCTCACCTATTTCTCTGTAACAATCTTCAATCTTTTTTCATTTTATGTCTGCATTATTTTAATCATTCAATCAAATCAGTCAATACTTTTATCATTCCATTTGCGGGAGCCTCTATCTTGCTATCATTCTGTTCCGTAATTGCATTGTGACAGCGGATGATGGTATTCTGAGAGGCTTTCATTTGCGGGCTTCTGTTTATCTAGTAGAGCCATCATACAAGGCTGTCACTCTGCCTTTCAGCTTGCTTCTGTCTGACTGCCTGATGCCCTTCATATAACTTTGCATTGCAGGCAGATGGCTTTGTAAGGGTAATTTTTTTGTGAGCTTTGACATGCTCGCACATTGGGCTGTAACCTCGACACATTGTATAAGAGCGACAGGTTTGTCAAATGCCAATCAGTGTAACAATATGCTTTTATTTGTAGAGACATAAAAACTTGTCTAATGCACTGCACTGCTACATAATATCTCCTGAATACATGACTCAGAACCCAGAGAATGGTGAACGACTCTCCTGAATGGCCAATCTAATTCAAAAGAATCTAATTACCGAGAGCTCTGGATCATGTTTGTTGGTGTAATAATGCAGGCAAAACATTAGCAGCTATATCATGGTGCTCCAACTGTGATTCGCCAGGCTATTCCTGTATCTTAGCAAATGGGACTATAATCTGAAAAAAAAAATAATGCTTTGGCAATGGCAATGAAAGACAGACCGTACGTGGCCTGGAATGTCACAACAAGAGATATTGACTACATGGAGGTAAAATGTTTCTGCTCATCGAGGCAACCATAAAATCAATATGATACGAAAGCAAGTCAATCTAGAAGGTCTCTCAAGACTCTGCAGCTTGACCGCAGCTGAGGCTGTTGACAGTTCTCTGACCCAGCAGTTGGAGGCACTGGAACATTTTTCCTTTTGTTTCTTCCTCTGAATGGGATTGGAATTGAGAAAAGACCTACCATGAGCCCAGCCAAGCATGTCATGCCACCCCCTAGCTCACACACAGCAAGGTCCCTGAAAGAGAGAAAGGAAATGGTAGAACCCATACAAATTAGATGAAAATGGTCAGAGAGACATATATGTTACAAGAACAAATTGCCATCTGCAGCAAGAACTGAGCTACCAGGAAGTTGTAGAGACATGACTAGGCTACCTCATGTCGTTTTGCGTTTTAAAAATAATTATGAAATAGAAAAGTCACAAAGCAGGCAAATCAGTGGGGGTTCCCTCATTAGTGTTCAGTGCAACATTACCACCGCTGAGCTGAAAAATCTGAGAAGGTTCCCTTTTTTCCCTTGTCAATGGCTCTGTCTTTTAGAACTAAACTAGCTAGAGTAGCGAAAGATAATTGTTAGGAAAGGATAACAATGTTAATCCACATTCATTCTTGCAAAAACAGTTAGAGAAGTAAATGGGGAAATTAATATTATTTATATATCTCTCCATATAGTTATGCCTAAAAGCCTCTTTACACTAAAAAGGGAGAAGTTTTAAAACAAGCCATATAACACAAAACAATTACACATGAAGAAATCCAATCCTTCAATTAGCACTTAAAACTGCAAGTGACCTACAAACAACGCTGTTACGCACATCGATGGGAGCAGCAAACAGCTAAGCCACAGAAAACCAAACGAAGTTGGTGTCAAGAGCCTAAACTGAGCCTGAGCGGAGGGTGGAATACATGGTCTAAAAGGCTGCTTTAAACTTCGTCCACACTGTGCTGTTATTGGGACGTGCATGTGAAATATAATTTGGGGCAGAAAGCCTGCCGGATGGGAGCTTGCAGGGGGAGCCATAAAGAATGTCCTCAGGAGCCATGACCTGCCCGGGAGGGGAGGAGGGAGGGATGCTGACCCCACGCTGAAACTGCCTGAAGCAGCGTCCAGGGCAGGGCAGAGCCTCAGCTTAGGAACAGGCTGCTTTACAGCTAAATCTGCAGCAACTGTTACAGCTGGCAGAAACTCTTCCATTGAGACATTTGTGACAGGCAGAAAAGAGAATTTCAGCTACACCTTTTTTTTCTTTTTTTTTTGTGTGTGTGTGTGTGTATGTGCGTGTCTGTGAACCTTCTCTTCTTCCCTAAAATACCTACATTTGAAAATGTATTTTTATGTGCAAGTATTACCTCCCTACTCACTCAACACTGATATTTGGGAAGAGCATCTAGGATGCCATATGAGTATGAGTATACAAATGCTGATATTTTTCTCACTGAGGCCAGCTGAGTAGGCTGTATGACTCTATACTAATTCTTGCTGCCTGGATGGGATAGATTTATTTTTCTTAGACTCCAAAAGTATTATTTGAAAAAAGTCTAGTTGCCCTGTTTAATGGAAACGAGACAAAAGATGGCCACAGTTCAAAAGAACAAGCTGTACATAAACCCAGTGAGAATATGGAACAGCTGTGGGTAATTTGCAGCTTGTGGTTTAAATAGAATTATTATAGATTTTTTCCATTTTTAATTTTTCTAAATTTATCTATTTTTCCATTTTATTTTTCTATACGTCATATTAGTTAGAAGTATATGCATACAGTTATATATATAAGATTTACAAGGCACTTAATCCATTATGAGACTAATGCTTAGTGAAATAAACACAGAAAGTATCTAGTGTGGGGTTTTGAGTGAATTGTGAACCAAATTTGTGTGTATGTGAGTATATGTATACACATATATACACATATTTTATCATTAATTTAGTTTGGTGCAAAGTTTCCTTATTAGGAAATTTAAAAAATCACATCCATCCCTCTCACATTATTTAATGACATTTATCAATGAAAAGTAAAAGAAGAAATTCTACTCTGAGCCCACTGGAGAAAAGGCATTATCTTGAGAATGCAGGATGTGAAGATGCCCAAGGACTGACCACTGTCTCCGAGAACCCAGGCGTGCATCCCCAGACTGGGAAAATAACCTTGCAGCACAGGGAGGTTTGGTGTGAACAGTCTCAGAAGCAGCAGAGTGTATGAGCCATGGCATGGAGAGGGACAGCAAAGTGCTGCCAGGACACCAGTACACCAGCACGAGTCACCCAGTGCAGTACCCAGCTAAACTGGGAGGAAGGAGCAGTGGCTACCAGAGGAGGTGTGGTGGCTGCCTCCTGCTACAGGATGGGATCCATTCAAGACAGATGAAGCAGAAATGAGGCTTTCTGAACTAGAACACACTCTAGTTCCAGGTCTGATTTCAGATGAAGTCTGAGCAAGCTGCAGGAACTGGCTTAGAGCTGAGAGGCTTTCAGCACTGCTGCAAGAAACAGCTTGGTCTTCACTATTTTACCAACACCATATGTACACAAACTGAAAGATTTTGTCTGCTCCCAGCTGGTTTACTTGGTATTAGCCTTGCACACTCAGAACACAACTCGTGCCCACAAATGCGTTGTTGTAATGGCTTTTCTTGCACCTCATTCATCATCTGGACAATGAAACCTCAAGGATTTCCAAGTGCAAGGCCCTGTATGCTCAAAGGGAAAGAGGGAAGATGCACGATGGATATTTTTTAAGGATGTTCCTCTTGAAGCCTTGATAACTGTCTTCCACAAGTTTAGAAAATGTGAAAAGAAAAAAAAGTAATTAAAATACAGGATGTCTGCAAATTGTTTCATGACACTTTAAATACGGGTGCAAATTCCTTCACTGCTATATGCAGTGAATATTATGTATTTTATCAAGTAATATTTTGCTTGCTTTTGCAACAGATGTCAGTTTAAAGAATGTCTTTTATTTTTCCTGACCTTCACAATCAGCACTGATCGATTGGAGCTTCACTTTTGTTTCCCAAAAATCAAAGTGAAATAAAATGCCTTGAGTGGAAATCAAAAGTCTTTGACATAAAACAGAAAGCTTGCTGTGCAATATTAGTACCCAAAGGCAGCATAGAATTCTTTGTTAAGAGCAACATGCTTTCACCTTGAACATTTTAAATTTAATCTGAAGACTTAAATCATAGCAATCTTTACAATGCTGATACAATAAAACTAACAGATTGGAAAATATCTTTTTATGTTTAATTCTGTACCTGAATATTTCATTGTGCTTCAGGCAGTAGTAGGCCAGCACTTCTTCAGATGGCCAGAGACCTATAAAACAAAGAAATTTGCCTTCTTAAAATAGATATTTTTTTAGTCTAAAATACTACTTGAATACATATTAGCATTTACAGACCTCTAACAACTGTTTAATTTTCTAAATTTGCTGTAACATCCTGGAACAAAAAAAAAACAAAACAAAACAAACAAAAAAAACCAACAAAACCAAAACAACAGCAACAACATCAACATATAAATAAAACTTTTAATGGAAGACTTCCGATTTAGCACTGGAATTGAATATTTCATAAATTTCATTCTGACTGATGATCAGAAATTTAGTTTCTAGATACACACACATACACAGAAACATACACCATAATATATACATATATATATACTGTCAAGACTTTAAAAGTTATGTAAAATTGAATTCTGTGAAACTTATGACATCAGGGCATTCACATGAACATCAAACTGTTTGTGCCAGGACAGATGTGATGCCCACCTTGCAGTGGCCAGGAGCCCACACCTTTTTCATTAGCTGTCCTCTGCAGTTTTGATTTATTCAGCTCTTTTCCTCTTAAGTTTTCTTAGGCTGGGCATCAGTCTGACTGCAAGAAACACTGACCAGCAAAACATGCTAAACACAAGAACAGGACTAGGGCAATAATGTAGCATGATTTCCAGTTACGGCTTAAGAAGTTCTTGAGGAGGAGATACAAGTAATAAATTCTGTTTATCAGTCACCAGAGGACTTCTCTAATTTTTTGGTGAACTGTGATATACTTCCTGTAGCTGCAACATCCCACAGCAGGAAACATCACAGTTTTACAGTGCTATACAAAGAAACATATCCTCTCTCTTGGTTTGTACTTACCTCCCTGTCACTGTTGTTTGAGACCCTCTAATTCTCATATGAGAATAGACAGAAGCAACCCCACTTTTTTCACCTAATCTGTATTATTCACAATATATAAACTTCCATCACAAAACCTGCACGAACCACTGTCAACCTTAGCAAGTACTTCAAGGCATCCAGGCAAATTTACCCCTTCAGCACTGTGCACTCATGAAACTTGCTGTTTCATCAGACTTGACACCTCACTTGAACATCTAACTCAAGTTCCTTGGCCCACAGAGAGGGCAGCACAGATTCTGCTTGGCTCCCAAACTCTCCTGCAGACATCAGTTTCCATTGCTGGAGAAAGCCCAGGAAAACTAGGTTCATTATTAAGTATTATTATTACCTAACCTAATCCAGACACCTGAATTAGGTTCCCAGAGTTCAAGGAGGCTAAATCAAAGGCATATGTGGCCAGATTACAGCTGTATGTCTTTTCTATCTGATATTGCTTAGCAATGGAAAACCATGCTTACATATCAATCCACCGGTAAAAACCAGGGTTATCATCTCTTAACTTAAAATTATCAATCACAGACACTTTAATGTTTTCAGTAAACTTAAAAAACAGCCATGTGGGAGAATATTTTAGGTATTTCTAGAGAGGTAAACTTAATTCCATGCAGCTCACTATATATGCACATCTTTCAGATAATTTGTTATAATTTTTAATTTTTGATCCCAAATCATCACAACATATTCAATAGACACAGAAGTTTGGCAAAAAAAGAGGTCTTCCTTTTAAATTACTTAGAGTTTGAGTGTAGCCATAAAATATATAATTATTCCTTTCCATTCAGTAAATATTCTGAAGTACCCTTAGTCAGAGTGATAAATAATGACAATTTATGAATATGTTGTCTGCATGCAAACAAACAAAAGCCCAGACAGGATTTGGCCAAAGCTTTGCATATAACTTTTGTATGACAAACATTTTAAAGGAAAAAAAAATAGAGTGATGATTCACATGTATGACAAACACACTAAAGCATTATTGGTATTTGTCCCTTTTTATGACAGTTTACACTGATTAGGTGCTGGCAAATGTGCTATTTTGCTTAGACTCACCAAGGGTTAAAATAAAATATTCACACACGACTACCCATTCTTCACTGAAACATACACTAAGAATTGTACAGGATTTTATATCTCTCTTTTGAGAATTTCAATGCTTTTGAGTACTGAAATATGCTAAAATGACAGATTTTGCAATAAATATAATAACTGTTTAAATATTTTACTGCATAATATAAAGAATGTTTCAGTTTGCAGTGACTGCTGTATACTCAAGCAATAAAAGTGCTTTTTTATATTTAGTGAAGACACGGCTAATTTAATACCATTTATAAATCTTATATCTCACATTACAAAAAAACCCACCCCCACAAACACAAAAAACCTAAAACCTTTTATACCTAACTTTTAGCCTGAGCGATTTTTAAAAATAGTTGTCAATTGCAGTAAAATTCTTTGACATCTGAGTTTTCAGTACCCTCAGTCAAATGTCTCTCACTTTTCTATGGTTATTACTGAAAGGGCACTTTGAATGGTGTCACTAAATCTTTTATGAGGGGTCACCATTCTTTCTCCTGCTACCATTACAAGGTTGATACCAGCTGAAACTGCAGGTGGATCAGATAGCTCTGTGCTGACAGAAGGGTGAAGCACCTTTGGAAAGACAAAGCTGCTCTTTAGGCAGATGCTAGTGATGCACTCGACTCTCCTCCCCACTCCCTTGCCCCCGCAGGGAAGGAAGTATCACCTCAGCAATGATATAAGTGGCTGGCAGCTAAAGAAGCAGGAGTCAGGAGGTCTTTCACGAACACTGGTCTCAAGTGTGGAAGCATACAGCACTTCCAGCTAAGCCAAGAAGCCAGAATACGTGCATTAATTTTAGTAAAAGGAAAAGCTTCTCGTGCTTGAACAGGTAAGTAAGCCTCTTTACGGTCAAGACAGGGATAAGCTTAAAGATCCGTGTGGAGGAGTCTGCATTCTGTATTCTTCCCCTTCACTCTGACCTACATTCACCACCATGATGACCTACATTTTGAAGTTGCAAGGGTAAGATAGTTTTGCTTCTGTTAGAAAACACACAGCTGTAATGCAGAAAATGCAGCAATTCCTGTGAGTTAACAATTACTCCTGGATTGTGAAAAGCACAATTTATTTCCTGCAAACACATACATATGGATATGGATTAAGTTTCCTCTGAAGACACTTAAAATAATTCTTTCATATTTAAAATATTCTCATTTTGTATTGTGAATTTTATTATAAATACCTGACATCGGATGGGTACCTATTTGCATGTACAATTACTTACACGTGATAGTCAATAATTTACACATGTATAGGCAAAATAATATCAAAAGGCCCCCAAACAGTGCTTGTATTTAAAAGGCTATAAATACACTATGTGACCTAGACAGGGGGACTGAAAGTCTCATTATACAAGGAAACAGAGAGAAATAAGTTTCTTTTGGAAAAAGAAATGTTTTGCAATGTTTACTGGAGATTTTAAAACTCTTTATCCCCTTGATAATAACAACAGTCTGAAAACATGGAATCGTTACTGAAACATCTTTAAAAAACAGTTGTGTTGGTGTTTAAAGGGGGGCCTCAAGGAAGACTGGGATTTTGTGTGTCTGAGGATGTGGGAGAGAGACAGTGCTCACAGAGCAACACCTGCCCACATTTCAGCTCTTGGCAGGTATCTTTTCACCATCAGGATGGAGTAGGAGATCCACTACAAATGAGTCATAAGAGCAATGATGTCTATTTCCAGACTACAGTAGCAGTAGGGTTAGAAAAACACCACGAGTGAATAGTATGATGATGGATGGAGAAATGCTATATATGCAGAGACACCCAGGTCTCTGCAGGCATTTCTACACCACTTACTAACATATCATAAAGTCTCACCACAGTCATGCAGTCTACCTAACGAGAACTTGATGAAATCATGAATCTCTATTGTCCCAGTTTTGCACATTAGGAACATAAATAGGAGACAGATGAAGCTACCTGAACAGAAGGAAATTATGGGAAGGCCAAGAAAAAGCACAGAGCCACCCTAACACCGTGAGATCTGATGTCACCAAAAAAGCTTTTCCTATAAGGGAATAACACTAACAAAAATTACAAGAATGCTAAGAACAAAAACCTGAAGTTGGTGTTATTGCTTTCACGGTGCTTGCTAATGGGAAGTGTCAGGTCCCTCCTGCACTAGCCACAGCTCAACTGCTCTTTAAAGCAGCCTCCCACCCACATGGAGTAAATCACGAGTATACAGCCTGCTGAGGGTGTTTTGTGGAGCACCAGTACTCCAAAGCAACACAAAACCTGTGTTTCTTCTGTGATGAAACCAAATCTGCTGAATCCTGTATGATATTACAGAAAATTGTCTACTAGAAATGAATTATCCAGTATTTTCTCTAAAAAATTAAAAATCAATGTTTCTCCTCTGTGTCTTCTTAGCATATATTTTAAAGAACGCTGCCATGTATTTGGAAAACAAATACTCAGATCTTATGTGAAGTTCTTAAAGAAAAGCATGTTATTAGAAAATCATTGGGATTTGAGACGTGTCTTTTTAAAGAAGATATTTAATTTTTATAGGTATGATGCTGCTCACTGCTCCACCACTAGCAAAAAGTCACATGAGCTACTGATTAGTTCAGCTGAGACAGTGTGAGACCAGTGAAACTGTTGTGCTATACACAGGACACAAAGAGGCCACCAGAGGTGACAGGTGAACAGTCCCTTGAAGCTCAGTGTAGGAGGTATAAAGCTGTCCTACACCTGCATCACTAATGCTAGGAGATTAAGTTCCTTTCTAAGCCAAGTCAAATGGAAAGTTTGGTCACTTTTCCCAAGCACTTCTTATGGCCACGTGTACAGACATCTGATCTCAAAATTCAAATTTTGCCATTTCTTTGGACTAATTAAACTATGAGATGTCACCCTCTAAATTTTAAGTGTCAAGTAATTTCAGTTAAATTTAAGTAAATTTTATTTTCATTCACTTCACACAGCAGACAAAATGTGGCACAGGTGAAAGTGATCCAGGTTACCCAAGATCAAGATCCCACCTAAGATGTATTGTATCTAAAAAGCATATACACATGTAATAAGGTACTATAAACACAAATATTCAAAATTTTTGCTGCCATAAAATGCACATGTAGAGGAGTGGAAACTTTCCACAGATAATAACTTTCATAATAATCTAAAGATAAGCCTGGTCCCTTCAGCAAAATGAATAGAGGGAACTGCGAAGTGAGGAAAAAACCCACTGAAAAACTTATTTTCTTCTGTTTGCAGTACACAAACCCCTCATTTTCAAACTTGCACCCTCACATTTAATTTTATACCTATCTACAGAAGAAGCACAGAAAAGAGGGGTCACGGTCCTTTGCAACTTCATCAGTAAATGCACACAGTGAATAAAAATAAATTTACTCGAACTGAAGTATGTACACAGTGTAAAAAAAAAAAAAAAAAAAAAAAAAAGTATTAAATAACCTTTACAGTAGTACCTTACACCCCCAGCCTTTCTGCACCTGACTCTTGCATACAGCAAACCACCTTTTAAGTCCAGTGGAGTAATTTGAGGCAGGAAGAATAGCTAGCTTACTTTTCCACAGCAGGAATGCTATAAGTGAGTTTGAAAAGGTACAAGAACATCAGAAGAAATAGAAGATATCAAGAGAAACGCAGCTCACTGTTTTTCCCTATGCACATACATTTTATAGAAACTCTTGTCTCTCTTCTCAATCTAAACCAGAATTCATGATATTCAGATCATTGAAAAATATGTATAAGCACCGGCTGAGATCTTCAGCCTAGGCAAAATGGCCCCAGCACTGTATCTCTCACTTTCATTCTCATTATTATTCATGACTAGGAGGGAAACATGATGGTTTGCAATCTGCAAATTTCTTTTAGAGCGCAAACTTAAGAGGCTGGGTGGAACCGATGTGGAAACGGAGGAACAAGTCAAAGCCTGAAACGTAAGCACAGCTCTGCCATAAGAAAAATTGGCAAACTGTACAAATCTACTTGTATGATTGTCTTTAACATCCTTTTTTCAAATGAGTGAATTTGATTGTGTGGGGGGTTTTTTTACCTAGTTTTCAAATAGTTATTAAAAATTAAACAACACTGGAACAATCCTTTTGTGATTATAGCCTTCATTCTCCTGCAAAAAAAAATGGATCTATAAATTTATGTACCATTGTAGATGTAAATTACAAAATTTTATATTCAACTATATTAAAACATCTATTCCAAAAATGATTACCAGTTGTGAAAAGCAGACAGGCTTATCACTTGCTGTCAGTTGTTCATGTCTAGTTAAGCAATAATGTGCTAAAACTGCTCTTTTGTTTTGTGTAAGAATTTTGGCAATAGAAGAAATGAACACTCGTTTAATAAAAACTCAGGCTGCTTTTTGCTTTGATGGAGGAAGCAGCTGCCTGTTTTCATTTGCTGCAGAGCAGCAAAACCCATCAATATAATAAGCAGCTTAGATGCATCCATCCACAGCATCTGTAAGGATATAGGGCTATTCGCTCAAAACCAATCCTTGGTTTAATTTTAACAAAGATGTGTCTGACATATTTGAAAAAGCATTATAATAGGTTTTGAAATACTAGCATTTTCTCGTTTCTCTTTTCTTTTTAAATACTTTCCACAGATTTTGAAAGGCAAGTATACATACTGGAATGATAGAAATGATAAAACAAATATTGCTACAGCAAAAAGCAGAACTACCCTAAAAACGCAAAGATGAAGCATTAAGAGATGCCTTCTGGTTCACAGATTCTCCCATCTCTTATAAAACAAGAAAAATAGTATTTCAATCTTTCAAATGAAGTGGGTTTTTTCACCATAACCATGAGAAATAAAGATATTACAAATAAGTATCACAGAAAACAAAAATTCAAATAACATAGATATTATTAAAATCTTGTAAAAAGATATTTCCTGAGACACTTTGCTTTCCCTCCCTCATGCTTCATTAAAAGTAGATTTCTATTAATGCACATTTCCAAAGATACTTATCAAATTGTTTTCTGCTATTGCCCTGAAGGTAATAACATTTTTCACCAAGTTTCAGCAGCATGTTTGTCCCAAGTGACAACTTCTAATTGCTAAAAGAAATATTAAATTAAAAATAGACTTACAGTACTTTCATAGACACTTACAAAAACAGGAAGAGATAAAAGACCATCTGAGATATAAAGCATAAAACTCTGTTTTCACCATAAAAATGTGATATGCCACATTTATATTATTAAAATTTCTCAAGACATTATTATTATTTTAGTGCTGTTCGGCTTTCTAAGACCTTTCTAAGCTGAGCTTTTAGATGATTTGCACATTAACTGAGAAGTCAGATAATTCTTAATCCTCCTCTTTTTCAGATCCAATAATGGATAAGGGAGCATCTTAGCATGATCAACTAGCAATCTGCCTAGCCTGAGTGGTAGTACACCTGAATTTAGGATTAGTCGTAGGGTTTTTCATAATATCTGATTTAAATGAGCACTCATTCTGGAAAGTATAGAAAAATAATATTAAATTATATTTGAACTCTACCATTTCAATATATAGCAATATTTTTTGAGTGCAAGCTTATTTCCTTGCTTCACAATAAAAAAGTTATACAGAAAGGAAGATTTTAAAGAGCCATGTTCAGCAAAATAGTTGGACAGTTGAACTAAATAACTGCTTTTCTGATCAGTATTCACAATATCTTATAGATATAATCAACCACATCTCAGGTGTAGCCTTGTATCTCTATCTAGCCAATTCCAATACCCTAAATTTCACTGTTGTCTATAGATGAAGGGGTAAAACTTTTCAATTTGGAGGGGGTTTGTATGTGGTCTTTTTCATTAGGTTTTTGCACTGTTTTGGTTTGGGTTTTTTTTGGTTTTTTGGTTTTTTTGGTTGGTTGGTTTTGGTTTGTTTGGTTTTTTTCCAGATATATCATGGGTAAAGAAGATAATATATCTATAGATTAACTCTGGTTACTAATATTCCTTACCTTCCTCAAATATTTGATATGAAACATGGAAGTTGGGTAATCTAGTCTATGCACCCTTATGCAATGCTCAAGATAGATAAATTGGAATTTACTTGGGGGATTTTGATTGTGTTTGGAAGTGGAGTCTAGAGCTTCAATTTTTAGTGTCTGCGTTTTTTTTTTTTTTGTTTTGTTTTGTTTTGTTTTTTAAATTTTCTCATCAAATCAACTAAACAAAGATGAAACCCTTTTGGTCCTAGTAGCTTCTGATTCATATTTTGCTCTTTATCAAACTCTGCCATTCTACACAGATTACCAAAGTATTAGAAAAGCATCTTCTCTGTGCTACCAGGAGATATTTTTTTTAATTGTGTGCAAGTGAAAACAATAATAGTGTGCCCAGTTGAGTCTGAAAGCGCTGGATCATCTCTCTAACAAAACAGAATTTATCAGTACTTGGAACTTTACACACTGGTAAAAGATCACCATGCATCCTATGTATTCTTAAATTAAATCATTAGGTCACCATACTCAATGAGCCTTGATTCTTGCTCCAAGGGTATTTTCAGATACAAAGTGCGCAAGTTAAAAAAGTCTGCACTACCAGCAAATATCCTGCAAGGAGGTGTGCAAATCTCCTTACATTACTAAACCTTGTTTTCATCTCTCACGAGAGATGAAATTTGTAACATGGTATTTAAGTGAGAACACTGCATAAGAATGAACCCCTTTCTGACATCTCATCCATATATAGATTCACATGGATCTGCGTTCCACATGAATTTAGACTGTGAGAATTAAGGCAACACAAGACAACTTACACTACTATTGCTCATGGATGTTTTTTGCCTGAACAGGTTTCATGAAGTTGTTGATCTGCCATGGTGATCACTTTCCATGAGCACTAAATACAATGGGCCAGATCCTCACCAGGTATTATGTGGTATTATGCCATTATATGCCAGCTAACGAACGAGCTTTGGACTTCAAATGGTCTTTCTGAGAAACTAAGTAGCATATGTTATATTAGTATATGCTAGTCATATTACATTGAATAATTTTGTAGAGTCAAATCCAAGGTTGCCATTCTCAGGAAATCAATGTTTCAGTGAATAATGTTAAGGAAGGATGCAAAAGTGATAAGCATTGAATTTGGGCCAAAGTGGCCCAAAATATTAACAACCAATTTCCCCCTATTACTTTCACATTTACTGTGTAGCTATAAAAAACTATGACCTAACTGACCACATTCTTATTTCACAAGGTATAAATAATGCAAAAGAGCAACACAGGTGCTACAAGAATTCTGATGAAAAACATTGTAGAGCTGTATAACACTTACTCTTTCACACTCTGACACAGAAGTGCTTTTGGGTCAAGAATAATGGTCTTTGATTCAGATATATAGCCTAGGGATTTATGCCATTTTTCATCATTGGAAGAATATATTTCAGAACATCCAGAAGATTCAGTCTCAAAAACAAAGGAACAAAACAAAACAAACCATTACACATAATTTAATTAAAAGAAAGCATGAAAGAGTATGTGAGCTAACCTCCTAACATACTTAGGTTTATCACCTAAGCATGATCAAATTCTTAATTAACATGAGCACACATGTTATCTGACTTCTGGAACTGCTCAGTCATGTGCCAGCACAGAAACTGGGCCCCATCTTTTGACACTGCAATTTGAATGGGGGACTTTTACCATGTGTGTCCTGTTCCATAGTGACCCCAGACCCTTGAGCAGTCCTAGAATACTCCCTAGGGTCTAGCAAGATTTTACTTTGAGTAACCCAAGCACTATGTTCTTTGAGGCAGAATTTAATAGCAGCCAACATAGTATGTCACCAGTTCCAACTGCATTTCTTGCACAGATAGATCTTGAAACACTATGTTAAATCTGCCTGTCACACACCCATATTAGTAGGTAGACCCTTCAGCACCTGGATTAGATATTTTCTTAAGGCATTTTGAGCTCAGACTTTAAAAATGGAGGGGCAGGCATATGACCCTCTGAAATTCAACTTTTTCCTTGAGGATTAAATATTTTGTGACACTATTGTCATATAGGTCCTCCATTGATAAAGTAAATAACACTCTAATTAGAAGAAAAGCTACTTTTTATAAAACTGGTTGCATGGCACGTTGTAATTAGCAGTTAACAACAAATTTTAGCACTTGCTCTCTTTTCCTTTTAAGAGTCACAATAAAATAATAATTTCCTGTTACTTCTGGGGAAGGGAAAGGAGTGGAGGAAGAAGGGATCATGAAATGCATGCAATTTTCACATATAACACACCATTCAAAATGTAATTCTCTATGTGTTCTTTTCTGAAAATATGTTCTATATTCCTGGATTGTCTTTGCTATCAGGAGCAGGATTGAAATCTCCACTTTAGTATTTATCTGAGGCTGTGATAGCTCAGTTGTCTGCCTCCAAATGCCAAGATAGGGGGAATCTCATCAACCGGAGACCAGCTGCATGATGGGCAGTTAATAGATATATCAAACCTTAGGATATATGCTAAGCTGAGGAGATGATTGGTCGGTTGATATACTGATTGATTAGCATAGGGAGAATGGGTTTCTTCTTGACAACCTAAGATTATGCTTCAGCTAAGCTCAAATTGCTTACACCTCTTCTATTGGGTTTAAAATTACAGTCCTGTCAACTAAAATCTCTCTTCAATGAAATTTTTACCATATATAAAAATTAAAGGGAAAAAGAAAGTAGGTGCAATGGATAAGAGTAAATGGAGTAGATATATTTCTGCTGTTGGTACCACTAGAAAAAGTTGATAAGTAAATCCACTTGAAATATGTTATATCTTCTGTACACTACTAGAGAGCACTTTGCAATAATTTAGGGGGGCCAGGGGAGGAATAATTTCTGATATTATTGATTTAAAAACATATAGTGGTTTTTTAGAGAAGTAATTATACAGCTGTGATACTACTAATACATTTTTGTCTTCTACAGGCATTTTCTAGGTTTCTAAGAAATGTGTTTATATTATATTACAGATAGCAGAGAAATATTTTATAATCACAACAGAATGCATCACCTCACACAGCTGACATTCTGCAAGCTAGAGGAGCAACATATATAGTTTTGCTTTTTCCCTTGAGAAGTCCAGAATTTGTTTTTCCAAGAAGGCAGGTGGAATTAAATTTTATTTACAAAATATTTTAAACTGCGTCATGAACAGTGCATGGAGACTTAAAGAAAACACATTATGTTTTTTAAATTACTATACTGTGTAATTATATGTTGCCAAAACAAATGCATTTCTTACACGTATCATCCATTTAATTCCCAGCATTAAACATTCTTCATAATACCAGGCTTTGTCAGTTGAGAAAGATACAAATGCTATTAAATAAAACATTAAAAAACAAAACTTTCTATTATCTTTAATTTGATACTTAGAAACACTTCTCTGCTTGGGCAAACAGGAATTTAGTAGTCATGTAACAAAAGTGGCTCGGTGAGAATGTTGAAATCTGCATTAATAAATAAGACAGGGAGGGTTTCTCAGATTTTTTTTCTTCCCTTTCGTATCTGCTATGCGCGGTAGGGGATCAGCTGCAACTCAAATCCCCAGCTGAACAACCCAAATACAACTGAGTGAGCAGACTTAAAACAAGGCCATTTATTGGTGCCTGTTATGCAAACAAAGCATCCAAGTCTTAGAAACAGATGTCAACTGAAGCATATGCTTACTGTAAACTGGAATTTGATTCTCTTTATAAAAATAGATTTAAATGGGCCTTCAGAGAGTAGGCTGCCTCTTGTTGTATACCATTGCCTAACTTGATTCTGCCTTAAGCTTTTTAAAAGATGAATAGACTGATATCCAAGGGCAAAATAACAAAAGTAAAAAAAAATTAAATGAGAAATAAATGATAACAAGTTGGAGCAGTTCCCAGAAGCAATTTTACAGATTTTCTCTAAAAACACAAGACAGGAAGTTCAAAGCACAGTGCAGGTCACCTATGGCATGTCGAGTTATCATTTTTATACCACTTAGGGTGAAAAAGGGACTTTATGTTCAAGTGGCAAGTTTAGTACTCTGCTTTTTCTTCTTCCTTTTTTTTTTTTTTTTTTTTTTTTTTTTTAACCTCTTCTCACATCTTGATGCCTTTTAAATGTCACTTATTTTACATGAGGCAGTTGGTGGAGACATGAGTCAACAGCAATCAGAACCATTATCCCCTGCAGCGAGCCCTGGTCCTAATGCATTATGACACCTTAGCTGGCCAGCCACCGATTTACCTTTCTGCTTCTTAGGGAATTAAGTGGCATCATGTGAAAATGGTTGTGATATGAACAGCATGGGCATAACTGGTATTAAATTTACCTCTCAGCCTAAGTGAATTTTCCTCACATATGACTAATCAAAATGAAAGCTGTGGACATGGGCAGATCTGGCCAGCACTTCTCCACCCCTGGGATTGGGGCTATTTTGTTTTATCTCTTTGTACAAGCTGGCAGAAGTTTAAAGTGAAGGGGATAATCCAGTGCTGGTGTCTTTATGAAATAACATCCTTACATGAAGAGGCTTTTAACTGTCTGTCGCTGTCCTCTCAAAAAAAAAAAGAGCGTGACAATCTCATTTTGCTGAGCACCCTCCCATGAAAGGAGAAAATAATAGCCATAACAGCTATGGCTAGTACTGACCTTACATGATCCATTATCCACTAAACAATTTAAAAGTCAGTTTTACATACACTGGGGGGGAAATTAGAGAACTATCACAATCATTTTCACTTTAGTGAATTTGTCTTCTGTTTGAAGTCAGTTACTCGATATCCTCGTACATAACTCTCTGTAGTGCTCAAAAAAAGAAAGAGGAAGTCTTGCTTTAAAAATCAATCTTGTGCAAAAGGGTGGGAAACACACCATACTTTTCCTATTCTGATTAATAAAGATACTGACGGCAGTGAAACTCAGTTTAGCATGAACTTTCTTTGGAGTAAATGTGAAATAATACAAAAACCATTATATAATTGAGAAGCGTTCAACATCAGTACAAAAATATTTTTATCAATCATTTCAGCTGAGATAAGTAGGTGCCAAAGAAAGTGCAGACAGAGCAATTATCATCCTGTGCAGTCAGGAAGATATTTATTCACAGACTAGAGTGACTTGCATTTTACTATAAACCAACTGCAAATGTTACTGGTAGTAACAGCAGCATTAGATTTTGCCAAAGTACTGTAGTCCCTTTACAACAGCTTAAGTGTATAGCACAAAAATGCCTGGAGCATGAAGTCCTTTCCTACTTGCAAGACTGCTCAACATTCTGTGCCAGTGAGAATTCATTTACAACACAAGAATTTTAGGCATTCACTGTTTGTTGTAACCAACAGTTAGGTTTGTTGCAAGTTAAAGTATTTCTTCTAATTTTATTCAAACAAATGTTGATTATAAGCTATGACACAGTGGCTCAAATTTCAAGATTGACAGAGTCTATCTGGACATGAGGTTCAGGTTCAAGTTGTGAGAGTTGTCCATTCTAAGCATGAAATTTGGCTATGCATTAAATTAGTCTTTTTTTCTTATGTTGCTTGTATTCTGCTTCACACACCAGAGTTTACCAAGTCTAGGAAGCGCTAGAAGAATTTCAACTTTCAGCAATCTATTACTGCAAGTAACGTATGTTTGATTGGAAAAATAATAAAAAAATAGTCAGAAGGAACCTAACAAGACTAAATTTTGGCATTTACTATATCAAAGCATACTTATGGAGAGACATAGAAATACACAGATTTACATAACAGTATTTATCTCACATATAATACTGATTTTTTTAAGAACCTAACCAAGCACCAACAAACACCATAAATATTCTTTACACTCATTTTTAGAAATGATTGAAAGATAAAGATTAGGAAGAGGGTCCAGATTTTTAATCATTACAAACATGGGAAATAATGTTAGTCATGCATGGAGCTTGCCTGGGTGACCTTCATTTTATCAATGAGTCTGTATAGTTAAGGTCAAGTTAATGTACAGATTGAAATTTAGAGGACATATCAATTAAGATAAACAGGAAAATTACCTCTTCCCAAAAGGATTAGCCTCAAGTAGAGTGGTTGGTTCAGAAAATCACAATCCATTTGGCAAGGAAGACAGATGCACAGCAAAGTTAACTCTGAAGTTAATAGGTGGGCATATCTTCCCCGAAAGAGTTACAGGGGAAAAATTCAGAATAGAATCATCTTTCTTTTCCTTTCATTAATTTCCCTAAAAACTTTAAATTATTTCTGCAGCAAAACTGGCTGCAATAGGTATGATGTATTTCTTCCTTTTTTTCTTTCTAGACTTCAGACTTCACAGAATCATAAAACTTATAGACTTAATTAAGTCATAAAACACATAGACTTAATTGGGCTATCTTGAAATCTTAAAACAGAAAAGCAGAAGGTACCCTATTTTCAGTGACAATACATGTTAGCATTACTGTAAAAATACCTGGACCAAATGAATATTTGTAAATATCTGCTTAAGATTATCATGGTTTGCACCCCAAACAAAAAAAAATTATCCCAGAGTTTGACAAGAACCATGAGAACGACAAAACACATGCAAAGGTGGCATTCTCCATTTTCTACGGGGTCCTGGTATTTACCCTTTAGTTGTGCCCACTTCAACAACTCAAAAACCAATCTAAAGTTAGAAAAATTCAATGAAATGTATTATTTTCATTTATTTGTTTCACTGCTTTTGTGACAGTGGTACAAAGAAACTTAGAAAAATTTGAATAGACTGTTAGTCTTTAGTGAGATGAGAAGACTGATAACTGAGACATACAGACTTACAGTGACACCCTTCCAATAGCCTCCATCAGAAATTCTGTACCTAATTGCATGTTACTTCCCCAGTTTCCAAACACAGGATGAAAACAGTAAACAAAACAAAGGTGGCAGGTTTTATAGAATCAGGGCTCCACTGGCTTCAGTAAAACAAGTAACAATGAAAATGTAACACTGGGATAATGTTTTTTCAAATGCTTACCTAGAATGCTTTCCACTCATCATCTAGAAGTAGAGCTGGGAATATATTTATATATACATATATAGATGTATAAAACCCACCACTGTATGCATGTATTTGTTCCCATCCTATAGTCCTTATAGGAAGCTATGATTTGCAGAATTAGTACTACTTGCTTGTCTCTCAACAACTGTATCTCCTAAAGTAACTTCTGAAATATTTGTAAGAATTTGCCTCATTAAACCTCTTTGGGGACAGTCATGGTATTTTACAGGTCTGCCAGTACCAAAATGCCCAGAACCAGCCTGACACAACCAATGCCATCACTGCTCACCTTCTGTCCTCTCTGGTTTCTTTTTCCACGTGACTGGCCTAGAAGTGTTACATGGCTCTGACTGCTGTGGAGCCAGGTATGCTGACTTCATCTCATGGTCACAGCACATTGATGAACCTAGGGTGTCTCTTTACAGATCTGCTGTCTGACTTAAGTTGACTGACAACAGAATGTTTATACACCATCCTTTTTTTAACAACATGCTGGGACTAACATGCTGGGAATCCATTGGGAATCCATGCCAGCTTGTCTGTATAAATGTGTTCTTTTTATTTAATAACAATTCCAAATGTTCTGCTTGAGTTTTTCTCTTTTTTTCTTTTTTTTTTTTCTTTCTTAAATATATACTGTAACATTATTTGTTTATATAACTGTAACTATTATTTCTACTGAATCAACATGCACACTATAGGAATTTCAAACTATCTTATACTAAAGAGGGGCAATACATTAACATATATAACACTGAGATTTTTTAATTCAAGATAAAAACTAATACAAGTATTTAATCTCAGCAAATCACCAATGGCACATTTTAATATCACATTTTTTAAAATTCAACTGTAAACTGTTGAACTAAACCATTTCAATAGAAAGCTATTACTGATCACAAATGTGGGGAACATATGTGCCAGACAAAACATTAACATTGCTGCAATATTGCTTATTAGGGCAACAAGACTTTTCTTTCTTTTAGGAAAGAAAGATAACATATGAAAGGCAAACAAATTACCTATATAACTACTGCTAAAATGGCTGAACAGGAAAATAGGTAAAAACACACAAATGTTGCCGAAAGGCACCTTTCCAATTATCCTCTGGGTTTTTTTTGTGCACCTTAGTTTTGGTAGGCATGATAAAGAGGGGAAATAGTAAAGCAAGAAGCAGATGGTCTGTGGAACTAGATTACACACTTCAGAATTAAGAGAGAAGCAAGGCATTCAACCCTTCTGTTTGGACAGAAGAGCCATCTTAGCCTGTCTGACCTATTAGCTAGTAAACTGGAGCGCACCGCCAAGTGCTATCATGCTGCTCCTTTAAAAAGCAAACAACCTCTCTGTTTCTGATAGGCACTGGATCATTTTAACAATTGTAGGTAATGTCTGCTGCATTAGACAGATGGTCATATCATGAAACCATATACAAGTCACCATGACTAAAATTCATGTTCACTCTTTTGTTAATCTGCACAAGCTGCATAACATTGAATGCTTTCCTTAGTATCTAGTGGTTTGTATATATGCACATACATATAATGCTCACTAACAACTTATATATGTAATTAGGTTCAATGTTTTATTTTATATGCTTTTTCATAACCTAGTGTTAATTTTGTATATATAATTTATAGTGTGAAAATTATTATTCTAGTCTCACCTCACTTTAATTTTTGCACCACTCCACTGATTTCCTTGAAGCCAATGACAGAGGAAAAATTAGATACAAGATTAGTATCCATCTACTCTATTCAAAAATAATCTAAATATCAACAGAGAGCAGACTAGTACTTTACCAAGGCCATTTTACTGCCTATTTTCCAAAATACCTGGGTTTTCTTCTGTGCATGCTTCAGAGAAACTAACATCATAATTGCAGAATGTTGCAACTGCCTTTGCAATAATATTTTTGCATTTCCCATTCAGGCTCTTGCAAGGAAACAAGGGACATGTAGCCAGGCTCCTTGGAAGTGGTCAATAAATGCATATCATTCCACAAAATTGTGTATCAAAAGATCCATATGGTATATATTCCCCCCACCAAGCCTGCAATGGAATAGGAAGAAACATTAAGAGAAGTGGATTTTTGTATCTTGCTTATTTCACATGCATATTAGAGGTATTATCTGGTAATAAATTACTACTTGGTACTTAAATCTACATTTTATTTTAGACCATTAACAATTAGGTAGTCTTTCTTTAAAAAAGAAAAAAAAGATGTTTCTAGCAACCAGGCTGTCTCAAGATGAGTTGTCTCCACATGTATTCACAGTGAGAGCTGCTCAAGGCTAGGGACCATTTCCCCCTCCCAGACAGCAAATACAAGCCCCAGCTAACCTCCTGCTCACTTGAAGAATATGTAAGGTAGCACATTTCCTATCTGCTAGGCTGCTCTCAGCCACAGACCTGCAACCAAACCTGGCAGAGCAGGAACCATCTCAAATTGTACCTGGAGAGTAGCTGGGAAGTAACCACCACCTCTTCCCCACCTGGCAGCCTAGGTGCACATTCCCTGGCAAGCTGACCCCAGGCAGTACTGCAGACTCAGTGACAGATGCCAGGAGACAGCTCTGAAAAAATTACAAATGAACAACACTAAGTCTGCCTCACTAAATGCAGCAGAGTTCCTGGATACCTTCCCGGATGGTTTAACATTAGGAAAAAATACAGACGGGAAACAGTTCACGTGTTCAGGGTGAAGATGTCCCTAAGTAAAGTCAGAGATACAGATTCTGCTCTACTGCAGCACAGGCTGACAAGCAAAAATCTGCTTTGTCTTCTAATCTCTCACCTCCTAACAGAAAGTGTTGGACCCTGCGCAGGTAACGAGGGGCATGGCACAGAGAAGTCCTATCATGAGTCTAACTGGCTCATCTTTATTCTTACCAACAATATCCTTTTAATTAAAGGAGGGAGGAAGGAAGGGAAAAGGATGATAGAAGGAAATATTTTAGAGGAGCAAAGGCAACGGAACAGAAGAAGGTCCTTATGGATCATGCAACTAATCAATTACAATGGTGGTCCTGGCTGGCTTAAACTGCAGAAGCTAAGAGAAAGGAAGAATGTAATGATGTAAGAAGGAGAATATATTGCAGCTCTTGATTATATCTTCAAATCTGATGGATTACCTGTGCTAGAGGGTAGAAACCCATGAAAGTGCTACTATTTCTCTGTGGATACCTGACCAACAGCCTGTTGCTGAAGTTCATGAAATGTGCATATCAGAATGTATGGCTAGTCCTAGAGCCTGTTCCTTGGTGCCAAAGACAAAATGCCCTCATAATTCTTGAGTCTTTCAGAGAGATGAGTTTGAAAAAGCAACTCCTTCAAATGCAAGATCATCAGCCACAAGAAAATCTTGTTGGCCCTTTCTTTAGCACTCCAACTTAGAGGCCTTGTACCTTTGGCACACCCATGGTCTGGAAAGTGTTATCTGTTGTGTAGAGATTTCTACAAGCTGACCCTTTGTACATCTACCAACTTCTTTAAGTTCAATTTTTCAATTGTAGCTACCAGAGAACTCAAGAGAAACAAAATAAAAGTTCAATTTGAATATCCAGTTCTCGAGAGTCATCATGTACAAATGTAAAATTACAAGTTCTGCAGATAATTTCAAAATTATAAGCAAACTATTGTTTCAAAGTGTGAAATATAGTTTGGATTCTTGCACAAAAACATTAGCATGGAAATATAATTAAAGTGGATGGATGGCATAAGAGATCTGACTATCTGTGAATGAATATAGTCACCAAGAGAGAACTTTTTGCTAAGGTCATCTCAAAGGCAGTGGCCTTTGAGTCACACAGTAGTTAGTCAGGTACTATAAAAGAACCATTTTAAAGATTATAGGAAGCATTGTCTATTAAGTTGATATAGATTTGCCTAAGAATTTGCAAAGATGGGATCATGATTAATACAGAACTGCTGCATTGCTTGCAAATCATATTTTACTCTATGATGACTGATTTCCTCATCAACAGAAATACATAGAAGAAACTACAAGTCTTATTTTTAAATTAGTGCAACCCTGAACTCTGTTATTTAAAACTGAACCTCATTGTCCACACAAAAAAAAAATTGGGACTGCTTGAGATTCTTTTGGTTCTTTCCATTGCAAAGTGAATAATCTCACTGGTACTCAAATTGCACACCTCCAAAAAAATTCAAAGTGCAGTTAATTGAATTCTAATATATAAAATAGCTTCTAAAGTATGCATAAGCAAAAGTGAGCTTTACTAAGTTATTATGCATACAGTTTCTATGGGGTTCACTTTACATATGTCATTATTACCAGGAGAGAAAAGTCTTGGTGAAAGTAAGGATAGAAAACCAGTTCTTTCTATACTAATTTTGTGATCAGATTAATGATTGCCTTAGTGGGGAAAGTCTGGTTCTAAATTCATATCTATATACAAATCTGTATTGTATGTTTATTTCATCATACTTATTTCAAGAAGTATCATTACTGAAGCTGAACACAATAGATTATATCATTGTAATTTTCTATCCCACATACAGGTAGGATATTAAGGAGACTTTTAACTTCTTAATACATCAATTTTGCATCACTTTTACTGACACTGTTTGTAAAGACAGCAGTGGCAATATCTACAGATGACACTGTACTTTTGAAAAATGCACATGAAACTGTATTATCTGACATAAAGCAGAAATTACAAATGCCAGGTAGATCATTGTCACCAGCCAAAAGGGGTAAATTCACAGGATTTTTCATAGTTTATTTCCTCAGCATGCATTACTTTTCCCTACAATTAGTAACATGTTTGGAATTTGCAAAGTAAGAATTCTACAAGTTGCTATAGTAACAATAGTCTGGACAGATCTTACTATGCAAAATTTACATAATATAATTTAACACATGTCATTGGAGAAGTTCTTACAGTGCAAAAGTATCTGTTTATAAGTAGTGTGGGAGAAGAAGTGTGAAACAGACCTGAGAGATTCTAGCATCCAAGAGGTCCTCTTGAAAAGGTACATTAATTAAGGATTTCTGCACTTTGTATTAGCAGCAGTATAAAAATGTAATTCACGTGGCGTGGAAGTGTCATTTGCAGAGTCCTGAGTGTGATTTTTTGCAGAACAGTCCCCTCTTGAGGAGAATATTATCCAACTAAAAATACTGGCTGACTCACATAATCCAAAAATGTTTTCAGAGGTCTTACTATTGCTTATTGGAACATCCAGTTACTGCAATATGGTAATTGCAGTATCTGCAATTAGGAAGCACCAAAATAGTGGTGCAACAACAAAGTTGGTTGCTGGAAGAAACTGAGTGGCTCCTACCAAAGGACTCAAGGAAGTAGTCTTAAAAAAAATCCTGAGACAAAGTAATCCTAAATATCAATGACATAATAGCATACCATTAATGAAAAACATACCAATTACTGACAGAGCAAAGGGATTACTTAGATACATAACATTTTATAATGTTATGCAATGGGCAATTCACATACAACATCCTCAACAACAACAACAACTCTACAAGCTTTGACATGTACATTATGGAATGTACACCAAACAGTTTCACTACTATGCCAGCAAAATATCATCGGTCTGGCTATGGATCTTGACTGTGTATTTTCATTTTTCTTGTTATTTATGTCTTTGGTTAAATAAGTACTATAAAAAAAGTAAACATAATTTCACCAATATTAAATTTAGGGGCAGATTATAACGATACAATATACAATAAAGTATATTAATTGCCTTAAGTAACTTGTGCTTCTGAGTTCTATATTTTTCTAAATAGAGATGCAGAATTATTACCATTACTTAAATGAAAGTATATATCAGTATGAGTTAGGGTTCCATAATGCATGCACATACCCATATATGAAAGGAAATACAGTATTTCTTTAATACTCCCTATGTAATAGTTCCTTATGTTAATGCAAAGATAAAAATAAAGATGTGTTGTTAAACCAAAGAAACCTGTTCTGAATCTCGTTTCACTGTGCAAATTAGATGAGTCACCTACCTTTCATTCTGCTCCATCTCATGGTAAGAACTACATAAATCACTCTGCTTTATTCCATTCATCTACATTGAAAGCAATGAAAATGATATAAACAAGGAGCATACAACTAAAAATAATGGCTAAAACTGTCAAAAATATTTCAAAGGCATGAAACAAGATAATTTTTCTTTTTGCCTTGATCTTCCTGCATCTCTTTTATTTTTATTTTTGAATTTTAGTATTCCAAAGTATGTGGGACAAAGAACAGTATTCCAATAATATCACTTGCCTGAAAAAGCTTAAACTGAAATAACATATAGCAACTTCAGAAAGGAATGCGACTGAAGAAGTAGGTAAATACTACATAGAGTTATCTGTAAAGACCTTGAAAAATAACAATGCAACAACCTACAGTGTTAAATTAAATAGTAAATAGTATATTTAGTAATATACTAATAGTAAATAGTAAAAGGATCCTAACGTAGACATACATAAGACAGCACTACTTCTAGTGAATGTGAATTTATTTCATTATATAAAATGCTGTAGCTCAGTTTTGAAATCCTATACACAAACTTAGGATCAATTAGACATTGTCTTGAACCAGAAAATTCTACCATAATTTGCATAGATATAGGTATCAGTAAAAGAAATTTAAACCATTTAAAACAGATAAGAGAAAGAGGTTTTTAGATCTACTGATAGGGTTCCTAATTATGCATGCTAAATAAGATCAATCTGTATCATGCATGAGACTATGCACTGACTTACTCAGGTTCAGAGGAAGAATGTCTTCAGATTAAGTACTTCATGAATGGATAGAATATAGTAGAAGAGATTTCCACTTTTCTGCAACATTAAGAACAGTCCCTACTGAATTTAACACATTCTTTCCAGCAGAGTATGACAAATCTTGTTTTACAAAGAAGCAACAGCCAAATTCTGTCATTCCTATTTAGTATTTCACAACTGTACATCCATCAAAAAACTGTCAATTTAATACAGCAGGAGTAAAACATAACTCCTTTATAAATTAGCATGGAAGTAAAAGTAGGACAGCGAGTATGATGTGGGAATGTAAGAAAACCTAGGGTAACTCTTGAATCTGCTGCACACTGGCCAAGTTACTGTAAGCAAGTCACTTGCATCTTGCTTTACTCATTTTCATTTATATGAAAGGCAGAGTTTGACATTCCCAATTGTTTTAATGCAATTCCAGGTGTGAATCTGTATTCTGTTCCCAGAATACATATGGACTTCATGCATCACCTTCAAAAAGTCACTTAATTGCTCTGTGGTGGACTACACCTCACCTCCTCTTTTCCCATATTGCTCTTCATAAGAATAGCTCTTACTATATAATCAAGTATTGGAGAGTGTTTTAACACCCTAAGTTAGCCATATTACTTAAGCAGCAATGTTAGGAAGTTTTTTTTAGCCTTGGCTTCCTAGACAGTCCATGGAGAAAGAAGGGGCTCACCAAGGCAGTAAGACTGGCTTTCCCTATTGCTCTCTGGAAATGGCTACCTTTCCCACTGACTATAATGGAAATCCAAAGGTCATTAGATCTCTTAACCTCAGAGCCAGAGTTTTAACAGAAGCAGTCTCTACAAAGTATTGCAATTAAAATAAAATTTAAAAAATGCAAACTTTTAAAATCCAGTTTATCCTTTTAACTATTTAGAATTTGGACTCTGTGAACACAATGTTATTTTGGGGCATGATCACCCTAATAGACCATCCTTTCTTTAGATGTGCATGCAAAACATCCTGTGCATGGTCTCTTAGTCTAGAATTACTTTTTTAGTGTGTGTGCAGTTTATCAGTGTGTGGCAGCAGCCCTAGGTTGAAAACTGCTTTTACTCGGGGATTCCACTTTTGTGTTGCATCCTTCACTTTCCAGCCCAAACCTACTTGCTCTTCACTCTGGTAGTCCTTGCATAAAAAAAATAACTGCCAGAAGAGATAGTTTTGCCTTTAGCATCCATAAATCAACACATCTGACTGTCACATATGCAAAAGTTTTAAGCTTTTTTCTTAACATTAGTCTGTTCAAATTAAAGGGAGCACTTCCTTCTCCAGTAGCAACCCATATGCAGGATTTATATGCAGTTTTTCAAAGCAATCTATTTTAAAGAAGTATTTTCATGAAGAGTACACTATTTCATCTGGTCCTTTGCTGGCACAATCAAGTATATCTGAAACTAGTGGAATATACATCTTGCAAGAGCTCATGCAAGTTTCCACTCCACCACGTGATGATTATATTGTGAACTTCCAGGTGCCAGCATTCTGTTTTGCTTACTAAAATCCTTCTGACCATTTCAAGAAACCTGAGAAATTGATTAAATTAAGGTGCAATATTTTCTATCCATCAATCTGCTGTGACTACTTTGAAGAAGAGATTTCTTTTGCTAGGAATTTGACTCTTTCATGGTCAACTTACCTCAAAATTCCAGAAAATGTACTACTTTGGCTTAATGGTTTCTTGCTTGCATAACACCTCCCACTTCCTTCAGTCTCTTTGTCTTACTGGTTCCCAATTATTAGTGGGAATATGTTAGCTCCACTTACTTTTTAGAAAATATCCTATATTCCATGCACTGATTTTACATTCACATTAGAAACTCCCTCAGTTCTACTTTTACTTTCAGCTTGCTCTAATTCATATTTTTAGATAATTGTTTTAGCAGGGTCAGCTTCACAAGTTTGAAGGCTTTCTTTATGATTGAAATAGCTTCCTTGCCACTGAATGGCAATTGCTTATTCTTGCTTCCTAGTTTCATCCTGCTGAGTGGTACAAACTGAAATAATGAAAAATTATTTTATTTTCTAGATAAAAAACCTGAGGTATCTCTAAGGTTCCCGCTCCCTTTTAGCTTTGAATTTTTTTGCCTAATGTTAGATGTTTAATTTAATTATATGATGGTAAGTAAATATCTTTTTAAAAGACTTTGTATTATAGAACAAACCTGTGTCCTACCCTCTGGCCCTCTGTTCCTTCTTTGGGGTGACTGCTATATTATCCCAGCACAGGAAAGACAACACACTTCTTGACACAAAGGAATTAAATATCCTAGGTGAAGCAATTTTGAAATGCTATGGCTATTCTTTTACTGTAATTATACAAAAAGAGGTCACAAGTTACAGATGGTGAACTATTTTATGACCTTGATATCTTATTGCTATGTTATTAGAATCATAAAAATCATCAATGTGAAAACAGACATTAAATAGACAAGAGCCAATTCTGATTTTTCATCACTAAAAAACAGGGGAGAGTTCACTAAGTCCATTAAGTTGCACTAATGAGAATGTCAGGGCACCCAAGCATTCTTCTTTATTCCTTATTTTTACAATTACATTTCTTCTTTTGTGATCATATGTCATAGTCCTTTTTTAAGGTGACTGCCTACACTTTGAAGTTATCAATAAAAGTTTTACTAGCAAAATACCTTGCTAAAAGAAAAAAACACCTTCTGTTTTTCATTTTAAAAATAATGTATTTGGCCTTAATTTTGCAATAATCATTTAAAAAGACATGTATACCCTGTTTATTCTAATAAACTGCATGAAAAAGGGTGAAATAGAAGAAATCAAAGTCAAAATGCTCCACTGGCACTGTTGCCCCCAGCAAGAACCAGTTTGACGTCAAGAGATCATTCAGCAGCAAACACTCTATTTTCAGATATCTGAAAGCAGTAACAAATAAATGAAAAAAAAAAGTAATATTCTACTCTGTATTGCAGTTTTTCCCTTTATAAATATTGCAATTAACTACTTATAATGATTTTAAGCAATGATTACTGTTCTTTCTGGTCTTACCATTTGTTAGATATACAGTAAATGTTGAAAAAACGTTGAAAAAAGAAAAAGCTACCGTCAGTAACTAAAATGGGGGGAATCACTTAGTCTCAAAACACTCCCCAGTCTCACAGCAGTAACTGAAACAACCCTGAACTAAAGATATTACTGATTCAAATATACTAAATATCTATTAATAGAAGAAAATGTATGTTAAGTTCTACTCACTCTATTTATAACTCATTTCAGTAAGTTATATTTTGTTTTATTTGATGACAACTGTAATGAATAGGGTATACAGTAGTAGAATATAATAATTTTTTTCTTACATTTCTGAACAGTTAAGACTGGTATCTAATTTGCTGTCCTGATCTCTATCTAATTTTTTAAACAAATCCCTTAAAAAGTATTATAGTACGTGAGAGAAAATGAAAAAAGTAAGGTAAGATGATGTTGAAACGTAAAACCAGTCTGCTAGAGCCACTGAAATTAAAAATTAAAAGAAAGATTAAAGAATGAAAATTATAAAACCAACAAATTTTCAGAATGAAATGCTGCACTCAGCTACATCTCTCACATCTTTTTAGTGTTACCTGTCTTGCAACTCTGTACAATTCTCATATAACACTATTTGCAATTGTAGATTAAATAACACTGATTGCAAAAGACAAATTAGTACCTTAATTCTGCATCTCTGCAATGGTCACTGTTAACCCGGCTAAAGTTTTTTGCTATTTCCTATGCTTCCACAACAATTATTCTGCCTAAGAGCAGTTCCACTAATATTGGAAACAATGGGAAGCATTAGTCATTTTGCACAAGTGCATCTTTTCTGAGGGCAACTGTGGCTTCAATCCCATTGAGAGCAATAGGAGGTAGTAGCAATTTTGGAAGAAGGAAGTTGTCTATGGAATACTCCATAGGAGAACATAATTCATCAACTCTTGCTGAATGAGAAAATTTCAGTTCTAGAGAATAACAGTGAAAGAAAATCTTTAAGCCTTTAAAAATCTTTTATACACATGATTTTAGTATAAAATGTATGGAATAGGTATTATTCTGTTAACAAGATCTTCAGTAAATACTCAAGAAATAATATCTTTAGTTATCACTTATCTCTACTACTGTTTTAAGATCTCTCATCCTGCAGCTGCAGACAAACTATTTGAAAAAAAGGCAGAGAAAACCCTTCAGTTGCTGCTGTTGCAGTTGAAGAACAAGAAGACATTCAGAAGACATAAAGACATACCCGAAGTGACCTAAAAGAAAGGCACAGCTTTCATTCTTTTAAACATGGATACATACATGGTTTTTCAACAATGTTACTCACTAAGATAATTTTTAAACACTCCTTATTGTGAGTATGAAAACTCAGTCCAGAGCTCAGGGAAAAAAAATTACATCAAAATTGCTGAAATTTAATATTTACAATATTTTAATAGAATCTAATGAATCCTTTTAAACCTGACTAAAAATTGTTACTAGGAAACAGTGACTTACAAAGTGTTGCCATTTTTCTATATTGCACACAGTAGGTTCTTATTTCCAATAGCTCATATAACAAAATATCACCTGTAGCACTGCATACACACTTCACTCTTAAAAAGAATTAGTTGTAGAAGATCCTATATTAATACACTATAGCAGGATGTTGACTGTATGTTTCAGTATCTCCCTTGCTCTTCATGAAAAAAAATGTGATATAACATGAAGCTCAACATAAAATTGTTCAGTGTATATAAGGACAACAATTACATTTAGAGATTGTAAAAATATGCCAAGAAAGAAATAAGATCAAAAGGCAATTGTATAAAGTGACACCACACAACTTTCTTGTTCACTCTTACAGAATATGGAGTTATAGCCAGATAATATTAAAATACTAAAAATAATACGTCAAAAGGAAGGGCATCAAGTTCTAATTTAAATCACCAGCAAAATAAAACAAGCAATTTTCATATTCTCTGTGCTTTTCAAAGTGCAACAGAAATATTTACTTTTTGTCTGAAGCTTTTTGAGTTGTGATATATTGGTTTCAGATTGATTTTGAAAGGAAGGTCAATTATGTTCCCTGATACAGATACTAAAATGAATGCCTTTTGCAAATTTTCAAACAAAGCCCATTATGGATTGTGGATCAAATTAATTTCTCAGGAATGTCTGAAGAATTACAATATCCTCATTTCAGATTCACTCAAGGGTGGTATTTCAATAGATCAGAGAGGGAGATGAGAGAAGGATACACCACGGCTGTATAGGATCAGATTTTCAAAGCTTTGTGGATGTTTATCTCTTCTTGAGATAGATTGTCAATGATCTTACTAATCTTTTCAAGTCTGAATCTCTGAAGGCAGAGACATAAGGAAAAAAGCATCCAAATATACATTTGAGGATGAAAAGATATTATATTTAAGAATTTAAAATTTGCTTCAGCATAGTGAGATATGTTTTGCTTATTTGTCTTAAGGACTACATTTTCAGAAGTAGCTGAATTCTTGGCTGCCTATATCTTGATATTTACAAACATAGCTATTTCTTTCCAAATGGCAGCCCAGTAAAGCTCAAAACTAGATCTAAGACATCTCAAATTGCATGCACCTTGTGTAAGACATCTAAATTAAAACATAGAAATGCAGGCCTATATTATACAAGACATGATGAGTCATTTAGACAGATTATTATCTGGACAGAATCATCAGGAAATAATATTTTCTTCAAGATCTCCAGTGTAACAATGATCTTTTCCACTTTAAATACTCTGTCAGTGTATATTTTTCAAATTATGGAAAACATTCCAATCTAGATGCTGGTCTACAACTGCCACACACTGTAAAACTAAAGAAAGGAAAAAACTAATTAAAGGAATTCACAGAAAGGAAATACTTTATTTAAATATCTTAAAACATGTAATACTTAATTTAATCTTTGATAAATATTTAATTGAATTAATTTTAATTTTTAATTTTTTCTTTAATTTTAATCTTTTTTATTATTTTTTATTCTTTAATTTTTGCTTATGAAGTAAAATTTCTAAGTAAAGGCTGGTTCTGAAATTTTGTAATTTAAAAAAAAATTTTACTTTTCAAAAATTCTCAAATGGGACTTTCTGATGTGAAACAGAAATCTTTTCTTTCCTCCAAACTAGAAAAAGCACCAAACTGATGTCTTTCACAAGACAAAGAAAATTTTTTTTCGCAAAGAATTCAAACTGTCAATTCTTGCAATTTCTAATGCAGAATATTTTGATTTAAAAAATCATCTTCTGAGTACATTTAGGGCTTCCTCCCTGTTTAGATTCTTCTTCTTCAGAAATACAACCAACCAAAAATGTTACAGGAATAGTAACACCTGTAATTTTCAAAAAATACCCTTTCTATCAGCAGTAAGTCAGGAAGCAGGGAAGAAAGAATTACAATGTGAAAAAAGGAGTGGATGCCATGGTCATATTCCCTGGAGGTGATATTGAGGTAATGGGGATAGATTAGATGACCTTTGGAGCTCACTTCTAACCTTATTTCCTACAGACTATGATATCTTCACCAAGTTCGAGAGAGAAGGCAGATAAGAGCTGATTTCTTTGGGAAGGTATTAGTTAGACTACAGCCACAACAGAATTGCTGCTAAAATAGATGGATGTATCATTCCCCATAACAAAAGTACTGACATTTCAGGGGAGCCACAAAAAGCCTAAGCAAGGCTCTTCAGAGAAAGTATTGAGTGATGTCAGTCGTGAATACCTGAAATTTTGTGTTGCGTTTAAGTTGCTTAAACATTATCGGCTATTAACTTTCAGCTGAGAGAGGATGTGGTTTGGGGATTTGCAACTTTTTAGTGTCACAGTTTTCAGACACACCAAGACTATGGCAAAGATTGTAAAAGTTCATGTTTTACTAAACCAAATTACTCATTCCATCCACGTAGATGTTTGTCCACTGAGTGAAATAAGTCTTTAGAAGTCCGGCAGCGTTTAGTGATCTGACTTTGGTGACCATCATCTCAACACTCTTTACATCCCTTTTCTTCAAAAGCTCTCACACTGGAAACTTACTTGAATGGATCTCTATGAAGACATATTTTCTCTCTCCAGGCTGATACATCAGTCTTACCCAAATTGGAATGACTTTTTCCTCCTGATACTAGAGAGTGCTTGTGAAGGTACGGCCAAGCAAGGAAAATAGCTCCAGAGGTTGTCACTTTTAGGAAGAGGCAATGCAATTGAATTTATATATCTCTGAAACTATTCTTAAAGTGGGAAGCCTGTAGGCAATTTAATTGTTTCCTATTTAAATCACAACTGAATAGAGAAAAGTTATATTGCTCCAAAAGCCTTAAATTGATTTTGCTGCATTTGTTCACTGGAAAATGTATTATACTTTCTGTTTAGCAGCTTTGCATTAGCTATTCCTAAGACTGATACAGTCCAGAAATATTTGTGGTTTTTAATAGCTTTATGCCACTTTCATGGTAACATCTTTTTATATAATACTTCTGTATTGTACTGACATGATTGATATTAATACAACATGGTAAGATAGAAAAACTGGAAATAGTGACAAGGCTCCTGTGTGCAATTTCTGTCCATTTCAGAACAGCTGCACCAGAAATCTATCTTGGCTGCTTTTGTGGCTAATTACTTGCACACCGCTTAGGCCACCAGTGACCATAAATGTTTTCCCATTACATAAAGTTTTATTACTACATCGAACATTCTAAAAGGTGACCTGATTACTTACTAAGGTCAACTACTATTCATGCATGTCAAAGCAAACTTAAAGCTTTATTCAGGAATTTATCACTCTATTTTACTGAAGCATGACCATATAATACTGACAGTGAAACAAAGACCGGTGTTTTCCTCTGTGTGAAGCATTTACAGTGTATAGTTGTTTACATAGTGAACTGCTGTGATCAAAGTAGAACCTTCTCCAGCAACATTGATGGAGACAGCTCTTCCTAAAGCCACCCTGGTATAAAAGTAGAGGGCTAGAAGGAAAATTACTGAGGGCACAAAGCTCAGAAAACACTGCTTTACAGCAAATACACTGGCTGGCCTTATACAAAGGCAGACTGAAGAAGAGGAATGCTACGAATTGAAGCAAGGAGCTGCTGTGCAATGGTTTTATCTTGCAGTGCATACCCCTCCCTGTAGAAAAGTAATGTAGGCTCCATGTGTTTGAACCTGACTTCTTAGAACTAGATCGATTCCCAGTCTTCAGGTCTTCATGCTGCCTGTTGTGCAGTCTGTTTCCCTGATTTTCTTTTCTGTTTTGCTACTCCTACAACAGACCCTGGATGTGCACTCATATTCCTTACCCACAGGCAGCAGGACTCTATTCATTGCAAGTATCACCACACACTGATATTTTTAAGTTATGCTCTTTAAGCTCTGAAACTACCTTGTTATCTTATGTATTCTCAGCCAGACAAATAAACTTCTAGCATTTATTCTTTCACTGTTGCTTCCAGGGAAAACACCACCTGCCCACTTCCACTGTTATAACTCTTCCAAATTTATGCCAAGCCCCTGTGCTGGTTTTGGCTGGGATAGAAGTAATTTTCTTCACACCAGCTAGTATGGGGCTGTTTTGGGTTTGTGCTGGAAAGGGTTGATAATACCAAGATGTTTTAGTTATTGCTGAGCAGTGCTTACACAGAGATAAGGCCTTTTCTGCTTCTCAAACCACCCTGCCAGCGAGCAGGCTGGGGGTGCACAAAGATTTGGGAGGGAACACTGCTGGAATTGCTAACCCCAACTGACCAAAGGGATATTCTTTACCATATGACATCATGCTCAGAATATAAATCTGGGGGAAGAAGAAGGAAGGAGGTAACATTGGGATTGATGGTGTTTATCTTCCCAAGTTAAGCATGATGGAACCGTGTTGTGCTGATGATGGCTGAACACCTGCCTGACAATGGGAAGTAGTGAATGAATTCCTTGGTTTCTTTGCTTGTGTAGGCAGCTTTTGCTTTACCTATTAAACCACCTTCATAACAACCTTTTAGTTTTCTCACTTCTACCTTTTTTGATTCTCTCCCCTATTGCACTTAGGAGGGTGGGGAGGGAGCGATTGGCTGCGTGGTGCTTAGTTCCTGGCTGGGGTTAAACCACAACAGCCCCCAACAGAAAAAACTCTTTCCACACATATTTTTTTACAACTTCATGTAAACAAAGCACATCTTGCATGCTCCATAGCTATTTTCAACCCTTCACTTCCATCCATCTCACATAATGCCATACTTGCTTCCCTACAAATACACAATTATGTAGCTCCTCTAATACCATTTTATATCTTCATTTTTAATCTACTCTTAAACACTGCCAACAGGTTGCAAATTGCTGTCTCATAAATGTAATCTTTTTAATTTACCAGTTTTAAGTAGGGATCAGAGCCTAATTCCTTGCCCTTTTTCCAACAGCTGATTTATCATTTCAGTGTTGAATTCCACAACCTTTTTGGATGAAGCATACAGGAATGAGAGACATAAACCAGTTATTTAAACTCATGCCTGCTAAGCTGATACTTTGTCTGACATTAATAAACCTATTCACAAAAATCTTTGGTATGTGCAGAGATTTCTTAGCTGTTACCTTCTGGTGAACTGTCTCAGGGAAGCCTAGCCCAAGTCCAACAAGTAAAAATATGCAAGTGCATGCCTACCCATTTGGGGGAGGGGATGGAAATGAGGACAACAGCAACTTCTTGTATTAAAAATCTGTCCTTATTGGCAGTTGGGATGATATTTTTAGCATTTGTGACAAGTATTGACAACTCCTTTAGAGCTACTGTTAACGTGCAAAGAGAATAAAATGTCTCTATGGTGTTAGCTATTTGTGGATAATTTTCAGATATTAATTGAGTACTCCAGGGAAAGCTTGCTGCCTATAAATGAAAATCCATTTAGGTCAAGAACTTTTCAGTGCATTGGATGGAAAGCCTCACCTCTACAATCTCATAGCCTTAATCACCCCCCATTACTTCTTACCTTAAGTTGCTGTTCTGACAAATAGCCCATATTTTATCAGTGATCAAAAAATAGCATTTTTAAATCAAAATAGCATGCACAGTGTAATAAATATATTGCATGTTATTTTGTTTACATACATTAAAATTTTAAGTACATACCTCTCAGCTTACCTTAGTCATTTTTCTGAAATACAATATAAACATGGCAAAACCCAAGAAATTTTCAATACGTGCACATTAAAAATGCATATGAAATAGAGATTTATAAGTGATTTCTCCATGCTGACAGATTTAACAGTGTATTGCTAGGCTTAGATAACACTGACGTAAGCTCATTTAGTCCAAGCTAATGCCAGATCACACAGACAAGAATTCAGGGCAATCATCCAGACCCAGAGAAGGATAGATGTGGAAGAGTTTTGCCTGCCAAATTAGTAATGTCCCTGATATGAACACATGAGATTACAGAATGAGCACCCTGATGACATGCATCACCTTTACTCCAGTAAAGAACTTCCCTGTCAACAAAATTCTCTCTGCCAAATACTTAGGCTGCATTTTACACATCTATGGCAGCACAAATTAACAAAAGCAGAGGAGAAAAACCACAAGCAGATAAATTCTAAAAAATTACATAACTAGGGACATCAGTAACTTTCTATATGATGTAGCACCTTCTTCTGTCTCATGAAGTTGAATGTTCCAGGAGTTAAGAGTGTTTAAACAACAGATATTGTTTCTGTTACAAAGAATTTTACTCCCATACTCATTTACTAAGGTTACTGTGATTAAACTATGCTAACAGTGAAGCAAAACAGAAGTACATTGTTTCAGAAGATCTATGACATGTATTAAGAAGCTGCACAAAAATGGCTTTTCACAATGCTTCCCTGGATGTCAGAAATAATCCAGTCGAGTTTATGATTAATTTTTACACAAGATGTTACTAAAAGATTAAAACTGTTGTGATATCCAGGGTGTGAAAGTTAACTTAGTTCACTCACAACAAATCTGTTTTAAGATGATGTAATCCAGTACTGATTCTCCTAATTGCTTTGCTTTTGCCACAGGCCATAAATGTGTCAAGTTCTCTTTTCTTGATAGCTACTGTAGTAAAGAGATAAAACAAGTAGAACACAAGTGACTGTCTAACACTGTGGTTACTACTCACTAGTGTTAATGCAGATTAAAAGATTTTGAAAGGTTGTGTTTGCAACTGAAGTCCAAGGAAGGATGATACTGGCCTTTACTTCATCCCTTCACATAACATAGCACATGCTTTAAAAGGTTATATATGCCAGGGGATACTACTATATCCTCTTCTTTAAAAAAAATGCACTTAGTTGATATCAAATATCCTCTTTCCTCCAATACACATAAGCTGATACAATTAAGGAAAACTTTATATAGACAAGAATGTCTGGGCAGAAGGTACACAGCCTCAGCACTCATCACAAATGAAAGAACTATTAGTCTTAATGCACAGTTGATGAGGACCATGAACTCCTGATGTTTTCCTTTTAACATGCTCATTTCTTTCCCTCGTAGTTCTCTCTTTTACGACAGCCTCCCAGAACTGAAGAAACCCATCTGCTGGAAGCAAGATTTTATTATCATGAGGCAAAATCCTGGTCCATTGTTATTAGTGTTTTAATCTGATAGTGCTAGATATTGTCTTTGAGTTAAGGTGCTCAAGTATGTTCCCATACTTGGATGACCTGCCCCATAGGCTCCTATTGCTAAGGTGAAGAAGAGAAAAATATTGTCCTTTCATCACATGACATACATCAACAGCATAAAACTGATAGTTCTAAAACCTCATGGAATTTCAAAAACTACATTAGAATGCCTTAATTGAAAAATCCTTACGTGAGTCATCACAGGGAAGTTACACATTAAAGCTCATCTTGAAACAGAGAGATTGATTGATTGATTGATTGATAGTGGAACGAAAAATCAGAGTTTAGAGTCAAGCTATCACGAGTCAATACATCTGTTACACAAAAGATGGCATACAACCCAAACTCAAATACAGATTTGATGGTTTTAAAATACTAGTTTCACAATAAGAAAATAATTCTAAGCTAAATCAGAGCAAGAAAAGAATCTAAAACCTCAAATACACACAGGAAATGAAAGCTGTTTAGAATTCTTTCTAATGCCCATAAAACCATTTTTCCAAATCTAAGAAAAATCTACAGTAGATTTTAAAAAGAGGTTAAAAGTCTACTATTTCAAGAAGAACTTAGTGAAGCTAGAAAATGTATCAAATTTATATAAGAAGTAAATAGATGCAAAAAGAAATAAATTGTTGGGAGGTTTAAGGATAAAGTAAATTAGTTTTGAGACATATTAGGAGCATAGATTCAAATAATCATCCATAAAAAATAATGCAGAAGAAGTTGAAAAGTTCAATAATTATTTTTCTGCATTTGGAAAATAAAGCAGGATAATCTGCTCCAATCAAGTGATCAGGATATAGTTCCATTTCAGCAGTATCTTAAGAATTTACTCAACTACTGCAGTCAGATATTTTTCGATCAGTATACAAATGGCTAACTTTTAGCTATGAGTTTGATGATAGCCTTGCAGTTCTTTGCACAGTTGCTAATTTTCAGCATGCTGAAGAACTACAGAGAAGTTCCAGAAGACAAGATGAAAACCAGTACTATATCAGCATTCAACAAATGGCAAATGAAATAACACAGGTAGTGCTCAGAACTGACTTGATACTGGTTCTGAATACAGCAATGGAATGGTTATTTAAAGATTTTGATTAATAAGAAGTTAAGGCCAACAATGTAATTAATGCCAGCCAACATAGGTTGATGGATGATAAAGGTTGTGCTGATGGAAGTTCCTGTAAAAAACATATATTTGGATTCTAAAATTATACTGATAGAAATTTAATATTTCACAAATAACTAAGGTCTCAAAGTAGAAGTTACTATTGTGAGCATATATTTCTCCTGAGATCCTAGGGTGGTATATTTTTGATCTTACATCATTTAACATCTTCATCTGGAAACATAAAATCATTACAGATACAATTTGCAGATAAGATAAAAGGTGATGTAGATGATAATCATGAGGAAAACAATTCAGTGGTACAGTGTAGTCTGGACTGCTTGATAATCTGCATGTATGCAAGCAATTTGTGTTCCAATTCCACCAAATGTAAAGTCACACTCCTAGGAAAAAAGAATTCTGTAAACATTTCTGTGGTTGGAGGCTTGGTTCTCCAAAGGGTTCATGCATTCCTACTTGTGGGCAGGGAACATTGGCCACAAAACAGGCATTACATCTCCCTAGCCAATATGGCTGCTGGTAAATAATATTGTCATGCTAATATCTACAATTCAAGAGGTTTCAAAGAAGATTCATTAAATTAATTAAAGATCTGTTCAAGGGGGAAAGTAAAAGGAAATATATTAATTTTGCTTATAAAACAGGTAAGGAGGGAGCACATTCAGAATGTACAACACTCACCTGGAGAAAAAAGAAAAAACCTGATAATAGAGATCCCTAATTGAAAAGGCAAAAGAGTGTTAACAAGATTCACTGTCTGAAAGCTGAAACTAACAGAAAACCAAAATCAAATATGAATTTATCAATAGTCAGATTCTAAATGCCAATTATTGGTTACTTGTGAATCATTGAAAATTTCATTAGCGTTACTTAAGATGGTTTGATTTTCTTCAGAGAAAGCTCAGGAAATTCCAACTCTTAGTGGTTTAAACAGGGGGCTGAACTGAATAACCACAAAAGTTGCAGGGAAATGAGAACTCAGTGGAAGGCAGCCTGGTTTGAAAAGCAGAGCTCCGGATAAACAGAACAACGAAACATTGTTCTTAGCACTGTCACCGACAGGTGGGATTGGCTCAGTCAATTCAATCCTCTGGTTCCACATTTACCTTCATAATTTGGAGATAACAGCACTTTCAAAACCTTATAATGTATAATATTCTTCTTTCTAACTCATACTCCATCTTCATATAAATTTCTCTCCTCAAAACCAGTGCTTCTATCAAAAATGGCCTGACAGGGAATGCATGTTTATACCCAGCCCTAAGAAAAAAATCTTTGCAGTATTTTATGGAATTGATACAAGCAATTCAAAATTCTATCCTTAGCTCTTTTTCTAGTGGCCAAAATCTTCATTAAAGATTAATAATTTTCTCAGTAACATCCCTTATTCATCTGCTAGACTGGGAAATAACTTACACACAGGTAACTCCTACTGCATATTAGATAAATGATCTTCATATCATCTTTCATTTTAAAGATTTACAACTAATTTGCACATGTTTAAAAAAGGAAAACTAAGGCACATACTTTGCTCCATCACCATTCTGAAAGTCACTCATCTTCAAAACTGTACTCTCGTCATGGGCTGCCTGTCTCTGACGAGAGTCACACCAATTTTGGGACTAATGCTTATTACAGAATTACATAAAATATTTCAAATGTCACATAAGGACAAAGAATGCATGACATTAATTGAAATCACATAGCTCAGAAACACGCAACACTTAAAATCTAATTTTGCCATGGCAAGCATATATTCCATATCCTTTGTTGGCTTGTCTTTCTGATCCAGGTGTGATCACTTTTTGCTGCTATGACAAACAGAACTACTTCTAATGAAAAATAATGTTGTTGCTGATATATTTTAAATGGCAGTCTCCTGTGTGTTATTCTACTTGTGCTTTTTAGAATAATGTGTAAAAACTGCAGGTGTTTGGTTTTTTTTTTTTTTCAAACTACCATCCTTAAAAAAATAGGTGAAGAATTCTTACTGAGAGAAAATAGTAGTTGAGAATTTAAAATTCAAAGAAATAGCAACAACATTTTCCAAATGAATGCTTGACATCAGGTTCTAAACACAGTTTAAGTACCTAATCTGGTGAATAAACATGGATTTGATGTAGGGGTTTAACCTTGGGTATTCAGAAGGAAAATTTCTAGCCATAACCTTTAAATGCTGAGTATTTAATATTAGCACATATAAAAAATTATAGGCATGCTAATTTTAACACCTACATGTTGACAGCTTCAATTTATTTCCCATAACAGTTTGGATTTTGTTTACGTTAGGGTACAAACATAAAGTCAGCTAGCAAACTTCACTTTTCTTTAGCTCCTTTTACAACAGATCAGCAGACAATCCACTACAGCAAAACGTCTTTCAAGTATTACATAGTTCTCACAGCCTCATCATGCTATCCTGCTCACTTGCTTCAATAGGCTGGTGCAATTTAATTATGGCAGACTTCATCTTAATTCCTATCCCTTTCTCCCCCTCCCCTATTTCCACATCTATCACAACCTATTTGAATTGGAATCAAAGATTACAAAATGTTTACAAGACTGTACAAGCTGAACACACCTTTCCTAATCTGAAATGGTCTCAAAACCATTGTAATGTTTGTACAGGTGGGATTGGAACTTGCTATTGGGAGCTCTGGAAATCAAATGCTAAATAAACTCTTAAACTTCCTAAGTGCTTTATGTTATCAATAGCCACAAGAAACGATGTCACTTCATACAGATCAAACATTGTTAAAGACATTTTTAGCCACAACTGCTTAGAGCAGCAAAAAAAGAGACAGACAAAGTAGGCAAAATCACTGAGAGCCGCACTGCTGAACTCTGCAGAAGGCTCCTTCAAATAAATATTTCAAACCTTTATATGAATATTTTAAGCATGACAACTACACATAAACACACAGCCAAAGTGCTCAAATCCACTCAAGAAAGACTATTAAGTCATCAACCTGCTCCTGACAGGATCCACTGAATATGGCAACAGTGAGAAGTCAGGAGACAGTTGGAATCATTTCAAGACTGCTAATTTAACTTGTCTTAAAACCAACCAATGCTCAACGTGTCATCATCAATGTCATCTCATCGCAGTCTGAAAAGCCTTCGACCTAAAGCAAAAAGGTCCCCAAGTGCCACCCTTCATGTCTACTGGTTGAAAATCTAATTGGTTCTGCTGACAGGCTTGGGAATTGGTAGGAAGGCTGTTCAGTTAATCTCCAAGGGCCAGCAAAGAGCTCAGTATCCATCTCTGAGCTTTGCTCCCTGGCTGTCGTAAAATGACTCTGATGGTAGTGCAAGCTCTTATGCTTCAGCTGTCTTCTGACTTCTGTTAAGTCAAATTCAATAAAGTTTGTCACTCAATAATCTGAGAGCTACCCAACAAAACCTCTTTGATCAATAACAGCTTGCCTGCTTGCACTGAGGAAGGTGACCTATTAAAGATTAAAAACACACCTGCTGCTTGCAGCACAGAACATCTTTTTTTACTTTTAAATAAAAATTCATCCATTAAAATGAGTTTAACTGCTACAACTATACATATAAATATTACATGCCAGAAAGCTAAAATAAGATTAGAGGAAACATTCTAGCTATAACACGGTGCTTTTGTTAGACTTAAATTTGAGTGATTGCTTTTCTTAGAATCAGAAAGGCCTCATCCAGAAAGGCCTTTCAACACCTATATTTAACTTATACTTTAGTCTTCTTGGTATGCTTTACCTTTTTAAAATTTTTTTTGCCTACTAATAGCATAGAGCTCTGCTTTAGTGACAGTCCAGTAAGCTAATTTGTTTCAGCCTATTTGCTTATGCCAGAACACAAATATTCATGTTGCCAGGAAATGCAATTTAAAATTTGATGTATAAATATCTCCCCCTTCTTGAACTGCAGATGCACTTTATCAGAGGCTATGTCCAATGAGTGCTTTACAAAGCCCTTAAATAAAAAACTATACACAAACTGAACTGCGTTGGGTAAAGACCTACAAGTGCACTGTCATTCATATGTTAATTTTAAACAATTCATATGTTCTGAACTTAAAGGCAGAATTAGTGCAAGTATTTAAATCAAATTGTATAATTTAGAAACATTTGATAATTGTACGTTTTGATAAGTATTCTTGTTTATTCCACAGGGAGGAGTACTGCATTTAAAAGAAGATATTCCTGTTGTTTTCCAAACTGCACAGAGCTTTCAGATTAGGTCACTGGGTACTTGCTATTTTTCTATCAGATTTATTCTTAATGATCAAGTAATAGTTGAGATACCTTACCTAGATGTTTTACAAAAGACAGGAGAAGGATATTGGTAAACAAAGCATGTAATTAAAGGTGTAGTGCTTATGAATAAACCACTAAAGGACAAATCATATGTAAGTAAATTTGACTAACTGAACTGTCAGTGCCTGTTTGGAATGGGTTATCAATCTCCCAGAAAATCACAGAGTTCCTCAAAGCAGTAAATTCAAGATACATGAGGTAAGCAGTGTATCTCTTGACTGTCATGATTGTTTAACCTAGTGTCCTTCATGCATCCGCTTAAAGTAAAAAAGCAGCTGGAGGATGACATGACATTTCAAAGCAGCTAGCAGATACAGAGCTGTACCTTCAGTTAAAATGAAATAAATATATGTCCCAAAATTACCTGAATTATTAAAACAAATAAACAATAACAAAAACAAAGAAACCAACAACAACAAAAAACCCAAACAAACAAAAAAAGAGGGAAATTTCAGAATAGATTTGTATGGGGTTTGCACTGTCATTACTTCTTCAGAAAGTAAAATACTAGTCTATGGATGCTGAGGCTAGACAAATACAAAACAAGAACTACATATTAGGTAAAGCTACTTCATTATCTGAAAAGAAGTCTGAATTTACTAACTTACATTTTCAGACACCAAACAATTACCACAAATAAATCCCCTACTGGGAACATCAGTCATGTGAGAGCCTCGGTAATGACTATCTGTGAAGAGTAAAGGGTTTCTGCAGTTTTGTGAGGTTTCTCTCCTTCCTCCTCCTAAGGGGCCCAACAGGTAGGTACCATGCTGTATGGTGCTTTGCTGTCAGTTAAGACACTTTTTTCTAACAATAAGGCTACAGGCTCTGAGCCTTCAAGCTGGCTTGTCCAGGGACACTGAACGCACGCTAAAAAGGACAATGCCTCGGGTAGAGTATGCTCATACAAAAGTGTCTCAAAATAAAAGGTAAAATACACAATCTAAATGTGTTTTAAGTAGTAAAATTCCAGCAAATCCAACCCCAAACACAAAACCACAAAAACTAAGGCAATTAAAATAAAGGCAAGTGACAACTGAAAAAATCTCCTGATCACTTCTTCCCATTGTGAAGCCTCTTGTATAAAAGAATTTTTCTGAGATATGGTCACGTCTTACTGTTAAAGTTCTAAGGGAGATAATTAAGACAAATGCTTTCATCACACATAATGAAGTGTATGCATTGTCTACAGACTATCCTAAATATATATATATTTATATATATATTAGACTCTAACAAATATTGCACATAAAGTTCAGTTCAATAATCTCTGCCAGTTACTAGCCAAATCAATGGGTGCAGCCAACTGGACTTGTTCTGTAAGGTTTTCAGCAGGAGACACCATGCAGTGCCTTCACCTTTTCCAACTACCCAAAACTGCCAGAGGCCTACGCCGAAAATCACTTTTCTGGAATACGTTTTTCTTATCTGTGAAAGAAAGAGTAAGAGGCATCTGAAGCGACTGATACAGGAAAGAAACAGAAGTGCTCCTGTTTCACTGAGGTTTTCCATTTCATACATCTATTTCTAGCAGCCAGAAGTGGCAAGCCTGGCACCTGTCTTTGAGAAACTGCTGATACTTAACAGCTGAACACGTACCATTTTCTTGCCATTATTTAATTGGTGTTTTCTTTTGGTCATTGGCAAGCCAGAACTACGTGAGGCTTCTAACAAATCACAACACTGGAGAACTTAACTTATGCCCTAGGGACTCATCAAGGGTCTGTTCAAAGCATGACTAATGTCCACAGGATCACTTTCCGAAGAAGTTTGATGGTGTGTAGTTATTGACAAAACTATAATATGAAAATGGGAGGTTAAGATGCCATTTTTGAGCAATGGAGAGGATCGGTGCCTGTGTGATGTGATACTTGGAAAACAATATTAGTTCAAGTTCTGCTTCACAACAAAAAACTGTTATTCATAAAGTACCTATCTGTGGCCTGATCTGCAGAGTTGCTTGGCACATGTAGCTAAATAAGAGGAAGCAAGACAAAGAACAAATAAACTGTTGTGGAACGCTAAGTAGCTTAAAAAAACACACCTTACACATGTCAACTCGGGCATTCAAAATACAGGCTGGCACTTTTCTCTGTGGCTTATTCCTCTTTTAATAATGTCATCTCACCTCACAGGGGCTTTGTGAAAATTAATTAATTACGGTTTGTGAGGCATTCAGATGCTAATGATAGCTACAATGGAAAGAAAGCCTACAGAGAAATTAATAGTTTTGAATTCAATGTAATGATTGAATGTGAACACCACATGTGGGTCACATATTGGCCAATAAGAATAACAGAAAACATGAATAGCTGCTCATTCACTGATCTCTGTTAGTATGTTCACTGAATGAGAAGAATTTTGTGGTAAAAAACATTATATATGTGTAGATAAATAAAAATAGTACTCTAATACATAAGCCTGAAATGCTGAGATCATATCTAATGAGAAAACAGAATTGCCTCATTTCTCAGCTTTTAAACACTAGATTTTGTAAACACTTAAATTCTCAAAACAGAGCAAATTATAAAAAAGCAGGTATATTAATGCCAAAGACAATTGTATTTTCTTTTGTTTCACAACCTAGACAAAATCTCACACCTGTAGTAAGTTCTGGGTTAGTCAGTGGATTTCAGAACTTGTTGAGAGCAAAGGAATGCAGACACACAGGCACCCAGGATTCTGCTTGGTGTTCTTAGTGGACAGCAGCCCAGCAGTTGTGCTGAGTTTCACTAAAGACTCCTACCCTCTTTACCACCTAGTATATACTCCTATGCCAATGCAGAGGTGGAGTATCTCCACAGTAGATAATTCCTTACATAGGAACTTTCACAGCAGCAACCAGAAGTCCTTATTTTATTCACTGAAAAACATAATTAAAAATCAACAATGTATTTTCAAAATGGGCATATTTGGTTCCAGACAAGACATAGACATGCTGAAGCAAACACTTTAGAGTCTGTACTGTTGTGATGACTTAGTATGGCTGTTGTCTTGATGTTAACTCTGCTGTGATTGCAGTGAAAGTGTAAGTAAAACCAAAGTGATTCCTCATATTTTATTTTAAGAAAAAGCCAGGTTCCAAAACTAGTCTAATTTTAGCAACCTTGGTATAACCACGTGCAGGTCAAGGGTTCTTATATGCACATGTTCCCTATTCCACATCTGCAGATGCCTTCCTATTGAGAAGATTTCAGTCTAGAACTGAGTTTTCTTTTTCTTCTATATAATATGGACACAGTAATTCACACAGTGCTCTGGTCAAGACTTTTGTGATCTACTTTGATTTCACTATCATAAATAATTCCCTCTGAGCCATGTATTCTTAAGGCAGTATAATTTCAAAGGTCTTTCATTGTTTATCAGATTTTAATATTGCACATTTGTTCTTCTAGGGTTTTTTGCCTTTGATTAAGGTTAACTATCATAATAATATTTTCAAAGTTTTCTTTTGTGGAGTTTTTATTTGTAAACATTTAATTAAAATAATTAGAAGAGGTTAGAATGTGACAAGAAGAAATATCAGAAACACAAAACCCTCTCAAGAAGAGAGCAAAACAACTAAGAGTGTGTATTTGAGAGATGAAACAAGTGAGGGCTTGATAAAAGTGCACAACATAATGAATTATATAGATAATGTTTATCATAAATTTCTATTCATCATTCCTAATAATACAAGAACAAAAGGATGTGCAATGAAATTGAGAGATGATAAAATTTCAATCTGATATCAAAGGAACACATTGCAAGGAAGGAAAAAAACCCAACAAAACAAACCACGCTATTATTATATCAAATACAGGTTTACAGGACAAAAAGAAGCCTTCCAAGTTGTTCCAGACCCCTGTTATAGATAATAAATAACGTACATAATATACAAAAGAGTCATGCTTATCATGTACATTTGATTCCTAGCACTGTTTGCTGTTCCAAACCTACCAAGCACCCTGCTGATGTTTTCCTCATATTAGTTTTAACTATTCCAAATCATTTTACAGCCTACCAACATGCATGCAGATGCTGAGCTTTATTTTCCATGGATATTCCTTTGTATTTATGGATATTTAATTTATCATTTTATTAACCAGTCATGCAGAACCATGAGTAGTCACTCATGACAGTGTTGCTCTTAATACTGATCTCTGGTGGTCCTGCATTCCCCCTCATTGTGAAAAATTACCACTTTATTCTGTTCTTGGTTTCCTATCTTTTTATCAATTACAAAATCGAAAGACCTTCTTTCTTAAATTGGCTAAGGGGCGTGTAATTCTTCAGATCCTTCTCAAGTGTAAATATTGTATTTTATATTCTCCAATCGTGTAGTGCTATCTAATAACTGAGGATGGGTCAGGTGGCCCAAAAGGACCCATCAGAGTGTTCCTGCCATGGAGGTCCTCCTATGGTGTTCAGTATAACATAGTTCCTAAGAGTCCCCCCTCCCAACCTCTCGGGCTTGTGTGCTGGGGTTTGTCAACTCTCTCTCTGCTGCTGCTGCTTGTGCATCTTGTTTTCTCTCTGGAGAACACTTAAAGACAGGCAGCCTTCTCCTGCCTCCTCAAGCAGGACTGGCTCGGCCACTCCAAGGCTTTTGTGGATTGTCATAGGGACCCTGGACTCAGACACCACTGCCTCCTGCCAGGTCCAGTTTGGGACTTTGCTGGTCGGGAAGTAATCACCAGCTGAGAAGCGCGGGTTCCATATTTACCTAATTGTATATATATACATTTTTATTTAATTCACCATAATCATTATTATTACTATTTATTATCTCATTAAGCCTATTTCAATTTTTTTTTCCTTGGTAAATATACACTCTGTCTCTATTTCTGTAAAATGCAGACTTTTCCTGAGGAGGCTTTGAATCATCACAAATGAAGAACTGTAAAATATATTATTCTGCATTAGCTCATCTTCATTACTGCAATTCACCTTTTAGATTAGTTCATCCATTAACTACATCGTTCTCCCTATTACTACTATTCTCCTGCCTTTTCTTCTAAGATGCTATATGCATTGCTTTATACCATTCAGATGAATTTTTGTGCTCTTTCAGTGTTTAAAGTAAATGTTGAAGGCTGTACAAGTCTCCACCAGTCACTTTACTCGTTTCACTGTCTGAAGCTCTTCCTTATTTGTAACCTCAAGTCTAAAGGGAGATTATTGCAGACAATCAAATGGGCTCTTTCCATTGAAAAATAAAACAAAAAAACCAATTTTTCCAAAAGCTGAGTTTTACAGAGTAAAATTTCTCTCAGTTGTAGAGAATTCCAAGTTCCTTGCTTCTGACACTTCCTTACCTCATCACACCTCATTCTCCTTTTCCGTGAACTGAAATAAATCCACTGAAAATCAAACAAGCACAGCACCTTCTTTTACGAGCTGTTTTAAGCAGCTTTTATCTACTCTATCAAGAATATAACTGCTGCTTACATGTGATGTCTAGGACTCTCTTCTATTGCTTCCAGGAGCTTATGTAAAACAGTTTGTGGATCCAAACAAGTCTGTCAATTTACCCTAACAGAGTTTTGACCAGGTCCTGTCAGCCACTGCTAGAGCCCTGACCCTTTCTGATGTGCAGCTCATTGCCACAATATACAACAAAGAGCTTTCACAGTGGTGCTCTCTGGAATCATAGGAAGGATTAAGCAGTTATGGGAAAAAAGGAAAATGATCCTTCAGCTTTCTGCCAGTATGATGTACTGATAGGAGAAAAGATGAGTAAAGGTGAAATGTTTCAAGCCAATACTGATGCTCTTAGAAAACCTTTCTGCTGGAATCCATAAAAGCAATCAACTCACATATTAATAAATTCTTTGTTTACAGGGTATCATAAAGAAGGGTTTCAGCTATATTTAAAAGACTTCAGAACAGTGTCACTGGTCACACTGTGTTTACAGGTCAGAGAGACTGCTGCCATTGTCATCATTTTGCTTCCCTGCCAATAAGAAGCTCAGTGAAACAGGTCTCCTTGTGCAGAGCAGAAAAAACAGCTAGAAAAATACTACTTTGGGACCAGATGGGATCCACCCAAGGGTAATGAAGGAGCTGGCAGAAGTGCTCGCCAAGCCTCTCGCTATCATCTACCAACAGTCCTGGCTCACTGGGGACATCCCAGATGATTGGAAGTTGGCGAATGTCACGCCAATCCACAAAAAGGGCCGGAAAGAGGACCCAGGAAACTACAGGCCCGTCAGCCTGACCTCAGTGCCTGGCAGGGTCATGGAACAGATCATCCTCGGTGCAATCACACAGCACCTGCAGGATGGGCAAGGGATCAGACCCAGCCAGCACGGTTTTAGGAAGGGCAGGTCCTGTCTGACCAACCTGATCTCCTTTTATGATCAGGTGACCCGACTGGTGGATGAGGGGAGGGCTGTGGATGTGGTCTACCTAGACTTCAGCAAAGCCTTTGACACCGTCCCCCACAGCATCCTCCTGAAAAAACTGTCAGCCCGCAGCTTGGACAGGAGCACCCTGTGCTGGGTTAGGAACTGGCTGGAGGGCCGGGCCCAGAGAGTGGTGCTGAACGGGGCTGCATCCAGTTGGCGGCCGGTCACTAGTGGTGTCCCCCAGGGATCAGTGTTGGGCCCAGTTCTGTTCAACATCTTCATTGATGATTTAGATGAGGGGATTGAGTCCATCATCAGCAAATTCGCAGACGACACTAAGCTGGGGGGGAGTGTTGATCAACTAGAAGGCAGGAGGGCTCTGCAGAGGGACCTGGACAGACTAGAGAGTTGGGCTGATTCCAACGGGATGAGGTTTAACACGGCCAAGTGCCGGGTCCTGCACTTTGGCCACAACAACCCCATGCAGCGCTACAGGCTGGGGACAGAGTGGCTGGAGAGCAGCCAGGCAGAAAAGGACCTGGGAGTCTGGATCGACAAGAAGCTGAACATGAGCCAGCAGTGTGCCCAGGTGGCCAAGAAAGCCAATGGCATCCTGGCCTGTATCCGGAACAGCATTGCCAGCAGGTCCAAGGAAGTGATTCTGCCCCTGTACTCAGCCCTCGTGAGGCCACACCTTGAGTACTGTGTCCAGTTCTGGGCCCCCCAGTTCAGGAAGGATATCGAGGTTCTGGAGCAGGTCCAAAGAAGGGCAACCAGGCTGGTGAAGGGACTCGAGCATAGACCCTACGAGGAGAGGCTGAGAGAACTGGGGTTGTTCAGCCTAAAGAAGAGGCGGCTCAGGGGAGACCTTATCGCTCTCTACAACTACCTGAAAGGAGGGTGTAGCCAGGTGGGGGTTGGGCTCTTTTACCAAACAACTTTCAACAAGACAAGAGGGCATGGACTTAAGTTGTGCCAGGGGAAGTTTAGGTTAGATATTAGAAAGAATTTCTTTACGGAAAGAGTGATCCGTCATTGGAATGGGCTGCCCAGGGAAGTAGTGGATTCTCCGTCCCTGGAGATATTTAAAAAAAGACTGGATGTGGTACTCAGTGCCATGGTCTAGCAACCGCAACGGTGGTTCAAGGGTTGGACTCGATGATCTCTGAGGTCCCTTCCAACCCAGCCAATTCTATGATTCTATGATTCTATGATTCAGTGTTTGGTTCCTTCTTAAATAAGATAATGAAAAAGAGCAGGCCATAATGAAGACTTTGCAGCTTCATTCAGCTAAAATTTAGAAATGTTTTATGAAGCTTTTTTACTCACAAATGCTGATTATCTTCTCAAGTACCAATGCCAATTCCAATTAGATGAAACTATTCTCTGTCTCATACTAGGAGTACAAGCAGTGACAAATATGGGACTGCTAAAAGTATATGAAAACCAAACTGGTCCATCCAGCAAAAGTATCTAAATATCCCAGTGAAAGTGAAAAATGGATATTCACAGAAAAAACAAACAAAACCCACACTCATAAATAACCCCACGAACAAGAAAAATACGTTACTAGAATCAGATGTTTCAGTAGACAGTTCATGTCCCAGCATAAACATATTATTGTCCTCTTGTTTATTACTTTCTCTGAGTGCTTATGCTCATAAAACAAGTCTCTGTATAAATAACACTGATGTATGTTTTGTTGCACATGCATGACAAGTATCTGTTTGTATCTTTGTAACTACAGTGATCTTACATACTACAGGTAGGCTTCCACAAGTCATGCTAAACTTCTACAGCATTCTTAGATTGAAACTGAAGGAAGCTCTCTAGATGCACATGAGATGCTCATGCCTTGTGTTTCACCTTCACATTTTATCAGGAAAAATTAAACTGATTTCAAAGAAAACAATGGTGGGAAAACTAGCAAAGGAGCAACCACAGTATATCTAATTATTAACTATTTTGCATACTTTAGTCACGTCAGCTTCTGGTTCTTTTTGACCCATTGTTCACTCTGGGCCAGATCTAAGGTCCATCCATATGAGCAGCTTGTTCCCAATATTGCCCCCTCCCCACAAAAAAAAATCTATAAGGCAAAAGCAGGCATTTCTCAAAACATACCTGCAAGCTCATGAGACAGCTGTGCTATGTTAACATAATACCTTTTATAGACAGTTTTTATTTACAAAATGCCAATTTTTGGTTAAAGGTAACCAGAATACAGTATGCAGTACAGGTGAAATAATTAATTAAGTGGGGGAAAAAAAACAATCAAACCAACCAACAAAAAACCCTATACAAGGAAATCCCCCTAATTTGTATGATTTGTTTCATTAGTTAATCAAGCAATCAGTGTCTAATTCAATCTATTCAGACTATCTAGAGCAGATATAACTTTCTGTCATGTCAGAGGGTTACAGATTTCTTTATTTAGTATTGCAATGAACTGCAATAGTCATGGCTAAAGATATCTTTGTATGACAGTACGTCTGAGTTAAAAACACAGAATAACTTAGGAATATGTCAAAAGGCTTACAAATAATGGTTACAAAAATTCCACAAGTACTCTGAGAGGATTTGTGGGCTTTTTTCCCCCTGTTTCAGTACTATCTAGAGATTAGTTATGTGACTTACATCCTGTCAAACCTAAAACCTTTAAATAGATTTCTGAAATAAAAATATTTGGCTGTGGATTCCATCATAATATGAGAGAACATTCTACTTACTTTACATCCATCAAAAGTAATAGACCAATATGAGCAACTGACTTCAGTAATATTTTAATTGTTACATTTATCTGGTACCAACAAAAGAAAAACTCGAGTCTGAAGATTTCTTTTGATTGTACTTTTACCACCACCTTCCCCCCCCCTCTCTAATTTTCTTGATATACCCATCATGTTAATGCCACAGTGAATGATCTCCTGGATAAAATGACCCTGGCAAGAACCAGTAGAAACTTGAACTTCTAGAAACCAGAAAAAAAACGAGCTATTAAAAAAAAATAATTGTTTTTTATTGTAATTAGTCTAGATGAAAAGTGTTCAGTATAAGAAAGCTAACAAAGCTTTGAATAATAATTTATTTCTATCTCAGATATACTGGATTTAGAGAAAGAACTATGAGACTGTGGCCTTATTCTAAACCCTGTTAAGAGTAGCTGTGAGATACCATGGAAGTTGCATCCTGTTCTGCCCCTTCTCTAACTGCACTGACTCCTTGCATTAAATGAAGCAACCAAGCAGCCACAGGATGAAAACCTTGAGCCCATTAATGCTATATGAAATTATTTCAGTGTCCAAGGAGATGAGAAAAGAAATGAGATTAATTGATTAACTCAACAGAATAAGAGTGGCTCTTTCACTAAGAACTGCAATGGCAACAGCTGACCATCAAAAAGTCAAATGATTAAATTCTGAACTAAAGAGTTTTTATGACATTGTCAATTTTTTGTTAAGCAAACTGATGTTATGGAAATAAGACAATAAAAGTGAAAAAAAGATTAGCTTGTCTTCAGTTATAAGTTTTAATATTCAAACTGAGATACCTGAACCCTAGTATTGCTTTATTCTACCATACATGTTTAGAGAACATAGAGTTTCCTAATACTTTTCTAGCAACAAAGATGTGGTAATTTTTGCTTTTATTCTCTTTGGTAAGAGAATCCTCCTAGGACATCATTTAGTATATTAACCAACTTGTGATTATATTTTGTTGCACTTGCTTAAGAAATCTGACATCCCTTCCCTCATGGAGAAGAAATATAATACAGTAAAACAGACCAATGTTCTGATTTGCTTGAAGTCATATTGATGATATTGAGACAGTAGCTTCTTCACATTTTTTATTGTCTGCCACAAGCAAACAATTCAGTTATATTTTTTGCTACTACTTTATTGGTTTTTTTTCAGAGAGGAAACATCTACTCATCCTTTCCAAACTGCTTATCTTCACAAAATTACAAAAGAGATGAAAAAGTAGCTTTGCAGTAGGAATCATCATGTTAAGATTTATTTGTTTCCAATCCTATCATATCTAAAGAGTCTCACTCTGACTCTTAGCAGAGTTTTACTGCCAGGTCTGCAAATAAGTCCCTTCCACAAGATGATGTGGATTTCTTAGATAGAAACAGATGAAATATCAACGTATCAAAATCACTGTAATTTTAGATGAGCCAATCTCAGAGATTAGAGAGGCCCCTAAAATATTCCACAAAACACTAACTTTTCCATGTTCCAGATTCTTGAAAAATATCTTCTGAAAGGATTTCCAGCTCCTTCCAAAAATGAGACAAAAATTTTTAAGCTTTTGCACTGAATAAAGTTAAGACATATATACTTGGGACTCTAAAGATTACTATGAAAAATAACAATGTTTTGCTGTGTTAAAAAGCAGTCTTCACAGACCAAATCTCAATTTGAAGACCAAATACAGGGCGAATCGAAAAATCAGGGGTTTCCAGGGCAGCAAATGGTGGTTAAGTTTGTCAGACAATATTGGACACTACTGAACACAGAGTAGCACCACCACTGCCTTTACACATGGAATGCCTTGAAATCTCCCTTTCTGGATCACTTTGTTCAGGCATTTTTTACCACCTACAAAAGACTCCAAGCAGGATATATACAACTAAAAGCATAAATCAATTATTTATTGGCTAATAGATACAATACATAACGAAGACTCTCAAGGTATAATTTTATGAATTAATTTGCTTACCACCCTCTCTTGAGACACCTGCTGAACCTTCAAAAGCCAGGCAGACACAAAGTCTGGCAGGAAACCCTTAATGTTGCTTGAATACTTGATGCTACTGACTCATTGTCCTTCCTCTTGAATCCTTCAACAGCCTCAGCAATTTTCCCTGTCTCTTTTTTTACCCACTTTAACCTTTCATATCTCATGATTCTCCAGACTTTCTCAAAGCTCTTTCTCACAACTTGGTTTTCATGTAAGTCTGAGCCAATGTGACAGAGCTGTACTGTATAAAAAAATATACCTTCAGTCAGAGCAAGATGAACGCCTGGAAGAAGAGTTACAAGAATATGCTGCAGAAATATATCTTAGTCAATAACATTGCTAAAATAGAGAATTAAGAGATTCATAAGAATGCAACCCTTCCCTCTAATTAGTCCACTAAGTTACTAGGTAAGTCCATTAGGTAAGAACTGCCCTTTTCTTATACAATGATTCATAATAGTTGTATCTTGAATAATAAACTTTATTTTTTTCCTAATAAGCCACTGGCTACAGTTAGTATCATGGCTTGGCTTCACGAACAAAGATTTAAGAAAGGCTCTACCCACTAGTATTAGTACTCCTGCAAATAACATATGATTTTATATTCTTGGAAAAACTCAAAAATGCCTTATAAACCTCTATTTGTAGATGACAACCATGCTTACTTTATTAATTTCATACCATAGTTTCAAACTATTTTAAAGATGTTTCTGAAATACAGGGTTTCTCTTTAGCAGGCAAACCATCCTTCCCCAGAGATGCTTACCTTTCTTCTTCTTATATTTGGCTTATTTCTCATTCAGTATACTAGTTAATTTCTCTGCCAACAATATATTTGTACTTGATATACACCTACAGAGCAAGTCACACAGGTTTCTCATTGTCTTTTTTCCTTATATTTTAATTTAAAATACATTATTTCATCTAGTTTAAATATCATGCTGCTTTGCAAAGGTTTGCTTTCATGGGTAATTATTCTAGAGATTACAGTAGTACCATCATTGTGCACTTCTACCAAGCCATTTGCATTCTTTTATTTTATTAAATGTAGATTCATTGTTTCTGGCAATTAAATTAAGGGCATGCAATATATATTCAGAACTATATAGAACTGTCTACAGATTTTTCCAGCATAACAATAATTAGTTAATATTTTTACAGCACTTTGAAGTTGTAAATTGTTGTGTAGGTGCTCAGTATTCTTATCATGGCTTCAGCAGGTTCAGGGCAATTAATATTATAAAATTGCTGGTCATCCAAATACAATTACTTGCTGTGAGCAGGTGGTTTAAATACAATACACAGGTAATGACTGACCTTTACAATACAATGGTACAGTCACCAGCAGAGAGCAGAGTACATTAGCCAAACACAGCTGGCTTTACTGAGGGATGTAAAACTATTCATGATTTCTACATCCCCTCTTGTCATTTGAGTCAGGAGGACTTTCCCTCTGACCATAATTCAAATCTCCTTAATTGCTGTGTACACTTATAACCTTTACTGTTACAGAAGTCACCGCACAGGAGATTTATTTTTACTAAAGTGACACCTCAAACAGTTCTATTGACTAATAACTTGTGTTTCTGTAACACACATTTACACATATTATTACTTAGTTTCTTGATAGGAATGCTAGAGGTAAAGAAAATAAAACAAATGAGAGAAGAGTTTACAAAATAACTCAACACTCAACACAAGGTGGGCCATTCACCTGAGGTTTAAGTTTGCATTTAGATGCAGCCATTAGTTCAGTCCTTCTTGTTACCAGATGGCATTAACAAAAAAGTTGTTTGAATTATATCAATACCTCACAGTCTGGCAAGTAGAACTCTTGAGAGACCAAGGTTAAATAAACCATGCTTATGCCTCATATACCTATATATGTATGTCATAAATGACATGAAGTGTGTTACAGCTCTGCAATATTTTCACATGTATTTGAAAAAGACAAAAACCTGAAAGAAAGGAACACTGCTGCACAAGATTTTCTGTTTCACTACACACTGACACCTGTGTTCAACCACAGCAAAGAAGGATGCTATTTATCTTTTATAATAATATAGAGTTCTCTGTCAGAGCAGGGTCACTGAAATGAGTAATAATCCCACCACTGTCTAAGGTACAACCAGCAGGGTCCAGGTCAACAGGCAAGCAGACAATAATTTGCCCAACAACACTGAATTTCATCTGCCCACAGGCTCTATCTACTGATTATACAATCAATACACCTCAGATGAGAAGAGCTAACAACTGACCGGGGCAGATCAATGCTAGCAAATAAGCGCTTCATGACAAAAAGTTTGATAATTACCATTCTGAAGCCCTGTAAATGTTGTTTCTATTGTAACGACATTCATGATGATACTGCTATGATTGCACTGTTATTATAGGTTTAATGTTAGGCAATCAAGCTGCAGTGGTCTAGATATCAACAAACAGCATCAAAAGAAAACATCAAATTGTCCCTATTCTTCTAACATTGTAGCTGAGATATTTTTCTATGTTAGTGGCCACAAATGAACTATAATAAGTGACAATTTAGTGAAAAATACTATTTTCACAGCTTACAAAAGTCATACAATATAGATTGATACAAGTATGATTATTTCTAGGCCCAGAAGTAGAAGGCACACCCACTTAAACCAGAGGATTAAAATGAATTCAGCATTGTGCTCTTTGTTTCACACACATCAGTTCAGAGCTTTTAATCTGCACTTCAACTAATCATAACCCAAGAGTCTATGCAGCTTTGCTCAGTTTATTTTTTATCACTTTTGATACTACACATTTTATTTTTTTTTTTTCACTCCTGAAGTGCTGGTTCATTTGCAACAGATTAGCTTTTAAGAGAACAAGCCTTGACTTACTGTCCATGGCTACCCTGACTCCAGTTGGCCTTTATCACCCTCAGCACAGAGGAACCCTACTGGGACATGCTACTGAGATGTGAAGAAAATCAGAACTTCATAAAATGAGAACATGTAGAGCTGCAGCAGCCCCAAGTCTGAAGCTATTTAAAATATTTAACATAATATTAATCTTACATTTGAGCCTGTATCTTGCTGACTGAACATGTTCTTCCAATGGCCACTTTAAAGGTAGAAGCACAATCAGCTGCATAGTTCTTAAAAACATTTCAGTCAGAGCAACTCATAACTATGATACCTGCACAGATATCTCTGATGTCAGCATTTTAAAGTTTTAATCAGGTCTTTCACAGACAAAACACAGATGCCTCCAGAAGTCTGCAAGCTACCTGTCTAAAACTTTTAAATCAGTGGTTGGTCATACTTGCCATAGCCTTAGGGAAATCACCCGTCTATCCAAAGAGCTCAAGATACCAAACAATAAGGATAAACCCAAACCTTTCAGAGTCAGCAATACATGTGTGATTTGAACTAGCTTGAACTAAGATTTCCCTTTCAGCATTTCCTCCTCAGAACATCTTCTACCTCACAAGAGATTCAAAGAATTTGATGTATATTAAAATCCTTTCCCTCTTAGATGGGTTCATTTTTATTCAGGGACAATTTTGCTGACTGACAGGTAAGCATTTGGTGCTGAAATTGGACCTGTACAAGAGCTTTGCATTTCATTTGCTCCATTACACCAGTGCATGGATTACTGGGCTTTTACTTTGGCATCTTTCCATTATTTTCAGATATCTGACATGAACAAAATGACTCATCTGACATTCTGTGTAACAAATTTGTTCCAAAAAGAACAGAACATTATTATACTATTTACTACACATGGGTACCAAAACCTTCTACAGTAATCTGTCGAGAAATTCTAAGTGTATAAATAGTAGCTGATACTGTTACAGGAGAGGAAAAAAAAAAAAAAAAAAAAAGGAGTGACAGCAGAGAAATATCATACTTAGGAATAATTTTGTTTTAAAACTACAGGCTTCGGTGTCACTTCAGTCTCTGAATCACTTCAAACATGACACCAAATTTAGTTTATTTTTGCTAGAAAAAAAAAAAGTATTAAAATTGCAATAAGCCTTCTAAATTATCTGATATAACACATCTGTTGACAAACAAGTGTTTGTAAATTCTGGCACCAAAGAGCTAAGAGTTTCCATAGATGATGCTTTTGGTTAATTAATTAATACTGTTACTCCTTTTGTCCTGGCTCAACTTCAGATCTGCTTTTATCCATCACTTTCTCAATTTGATTTGCAGAATGAGAAAGGAAGTTTGTTGCACCTACCCCTCATGTAAATAATGGACAGCTACATTTGTCTATATCCCTTGATCTTTTGTCATAGAAGCATAACCAAATATCATGTTTAGCTGACTTTCTTAAGAAGTTTTAAATCTTTTTCTGGTAGCTGTTAATATCATAGCACCTTACTTTCAGCTGGAAGAGTCTTTCCTGTGCACTGTGACCTGTTCAGTCCCTGTATGGCAGGCCAGAAATGAAAACTCAGCTTCTAAATGAGGCATGGAGCAGACCCTCATCTTGAGCAGACCTTGTATCTGAAATTCAACCATGACAATTAACAGTACAGTACTTTACAGTGAAAACTTCCTGTTAACATGAGATAGAGATACACTGGGACTCAGGGTTTTGGAGATGCATTGTACTGTTTCTTTCATTACATCAGTCCCTGGCATTTGAAACAGATTACATTCTATGTGCAGATATATAAAATTCAGGTGCAGTTTTCCAGAATTTCCATTGCTTACTTGTGAAAAAGTTAAAGTTCTCAAATAGTTTATAATTAAGGTACTGACTTATTAAATTAATTTAAAATTAAACCTTAAAATTTATGTGGAAATGTCTTTACTCAAACTTTATGCAAATCAAAACTGCAGCAATTCTGAAATGTGAATCTTCGAAATCATACTGTTTCAAAACCACTTGATTTTAAACACTTTACTTCAAAAAAAACTTATATAGTCATAGCAACCAATGACAGCATATAGGAATAAAAATAACAGAGGCAGCAAGGAAGCAGTGAGTGATACTTGGAACAAATGCAATTGCATAGTTCATCTGGTTGCATATTTCGGTCTGCAATGTGATTTAGTTTTAGGAATTACACTGAGACTTAAAGCACATGAATGCTAGAAACTCTACTACATGGTCTCTGGTCAAAAGCCTCAGTCATTATGTAGGAAGTGTTTAAACATCAGCTGGTTTGGTAGGTTATCAGGAACCAACAAAAGGGAAATCTTTGAGATGGTTAAACTCTCTGTAAGAAGTTCATTCCTAGCTATGGATGTTACCCCTAAATCCTGACCTAGGTTTCCAAAGGCTGAGGCTTTCACATGATCTGTAGGGAATAACTGATTGATTTAATAATGCCTTTCCACAGAAGACAGGGTAGACATGATGGTGTACAAATACCATTTTTAAAAATCATAATGAAGTCCAACAGATCTCTGTACATTTGTTGAATGGGAACAGGACACTGAGTGATCTTAAGCTGATGCAAGAGTCAGACAGAAATCAGGAAACATTTCTAGTGATAAAGATAGGGAAGGACTATAATATGTTAGCTGGACAATTTCCACCAACGTAGAAATTCAAGGACAGCTGAGAAAAATACCTGCCAGGAATAGTTTACACAGAATTAGATCTCCTTCAGTTCAAGCTCATGGTATCTTCAGAGCCCTTCCAGCACTGCTTCCTATGATCTGTGATTTTTTGGTCACTGCTTACAATATAAATCAAGTCAGTGAATTTCTGCATTGATTGAACAATATTCCCTACAGCATGAACTTAGAAAACCTAAAGGCAACAGTCTCATTGACTGAGTAGCAAAAAATGAGAGAGTAGACAAAGTCAGAAACAGTTGTGCATGTAAAGATTAAAATAAAATATTTCAGCAGGCCTAGTTAATGTATTAATAGCCTCTGGTTGTCTTGCTACATGGCTGCAATCACTAAAACACTTTCACTTGAACTTCCTAATTATAATAGCAGTCTGAGTTTATATGTGATCTTTTGATAATGCCACTCTCCACTTGCAAGATAAATTAATATTACCTTCTAATGCCTCCATTGTTAATTGTGAATGAAAGGAGAATTCTAGCAAGATTATTGAAGATGACAAGGTTGCATTACGTATGCCAAGTTTTTCAGAAGAAGCCCAAGGTAATAAATAACAATATTCCTTCAGGCTCTGTAAAAATTCCAGTTCTAGTTACTAGATTGTGAATACATTCATTCTTCTACATAATCACATTGTTCCCCAGGTATTAAAATTATAATTTTTAAGAGCTTGTCATAATGGCAACTACACTCATGTCAGTTATTAATTGAAATAAGCAAAATTTCAGGGAAAAAAAAAAATCACATTTAGGGAAAAATCACATAAAAGAGAACAAAAGAGACACGCAGAATAAAAACAGGGCTCACATAACAGTGAAACAGTAAAAATTAGATAAAATCAGATTCCAGTTAGAGAAAACCACATCCCAACAAGTCAACAGCCTAGCCTTGATATAGGCCTGCAAGACAGATGAAAGGAATGGGAAGGAGCACTCCCCAAAACTTATCTTGGTTACAGCCTTGAGCACTGGGTAGAAAAACATTGAATAACTGGATTCATTAGCATACAATTAATATATTAATGAATTATTAACATACTAAAATACACAGCCATAGGTTACAGGGACCCCTATTAACAAAGAGTCCCTACCTTTTGAGCAAGCACAGTAAAATCTTTGAGGACTGCCACTTTAACTGGAAGAGAGGAATGAGTTAACCAGTCATGGGTGTTAACGATTGAAAAATGTTAAAGTTTTTACTAGCTCTTGCATTTCAGGAAACTAAGTTTGCTTTGTGGAAGATCACCCTGCCCTCCTTTCTGTACAGAAATAGATATTCATAGGATTATAGAATCAGCTGGGTTGGAAGGGACCTCTGAGATCATCAAGTCCAACCCTTGATCCACTACCGCCGCGGTTACTAGACCATGGCACTGAGTGCCACATCCAGTCTCTTTTTAAGTATCTCCAGGGATGGAGAATCCACTACTTCCCTGGGCAGCCCATTCCAATGTCTGATCATCCTCTCCGTAAAGAAATTCTAATATCCAACCTAAACCTCCCCCAGCACAACTTGAGACCGTGCCCTCTTGTCTTGCTGAGACTTGCCTGGGAGAAGAGACCAACCCCCACCTGGTTACAACCTCCTTTCAAGTAGTTGTAGAGAGTGATGAGGTCTCCCCTGAGCCTCCTCTTCTCCAGGCTGAACAGCCCCACTTCCCTCAGCCTCACCTCATAGGACTTGTGCTCAAGTCCCTTCACCAGCCTGGTTGCCCTCCTTTGGACCCGCTCTAGGACCTCAATATCCTCCCTAAACTGAGGGGCCCAGAACTGGGCACAGTACTCGAGGTGTGGCCTGAGTACAGGGGAAGAATCCCTTCCTTGGACCTGCTGGCCACGCTGTTCCTGTTACAGGCCAGGATGCCATTGGCCTTCTTGGCCACCTGGGCACACTGCTGGCTCATGTTCAGCTTCCTGTCAATCCAGACTCCCAGGTCCCTTTCTGTCTCATTGCTCTCCAGCCACTCTGTCCCCAGCCTGTAGCGCTGCATGGGGTTGTTGTGGCCAAAGTGCAACAACTTGGCCTTGTTCAACCTCATCCCATTGGAATCAGCCCAACTCTCCAGTTTGTCCAGGTCCCTCTGCAGAGGGACCTCTGCCTCCTGCCTTCCAGCTGATCCACACTCCCCCCCAGCTTAGTGTCATCTGCAAATTTGCTGATGATGGACTCAATCCCCTCATCTAAATCATCAATGAAGATATTGAACAGAACTGGGCCCAACACTGATCCCTGGGGGACACCACTAGTGACAGGATGCCAACTGGATGCAGCACCGTTCAGCACCACTCTCTGGGCCCGGCCCTCCAGCCAGTTCCTAACCCAGTGCAGGGTGCCCCTGCCCAAGCTGCAGGCTGACAGCTTTTTCAGGAGGATGCTGTGGGAGACGGTGTCGAAGGCCTTGCTGAAGTCCAGGCAGACCACATCCACAGCCTTCCCCTCATCCACCAGTCGGGTCACCTGATCATAAAAGGAGATCAGGTTGGTCAGACAGGACCTGCCCTTCCTAAACCCATGCTGGCTAGGTCTAATCTCTCATCCATCCTGTAGGCGCTGTGTGATTGCCCCCAGGATGATCTGCTCCATAACCTTACCAGGCACTGAGGTCAGGCGGACGGACCTGTAGTTTACCGGGTCCTCCTTTCAGCCCTTTTTGTGGATTGGTGTGACATTCGCCAACTTCCAATCATCTGGGATGTCCCCTGTGAGCCAGGACTGTTGGTAGATGATAGAGAGAGGCTTGGCAAGCTCTTCTGCCAGGTCCCTCATCACCCTTGTGTGGATCCCATCTGGTCCCATAGATTTGTGGGGATCAAAGCATCTCAGTAGGTCACTGACTGTTTCCTGCTGGATTAAAGGGGGGCTGTTCATATTCTTGTTTCTTTCTACAAGCTCCAGAAGCCAGCTGTCCTCAGCACATGTCTTACTGTTGAAAACTGAGGCAAAGAAGGTGTTAAATACCTCAGCCTTTTCTTCATCTTTGATAACTATATTCCCGCCCATGTCCAGTAGAGATTGGAGATTTTCCCTGCCCCTCCTTTTGCTATTGATGTATCTGTAGAAGGACTTTTTGTTATCCTTCACAGAGGTGGCGAGATTCAGTTCAAGTTGTGCCTTTGTCTCTCTAATTTTCTTTCTACACAACCTAACTATATTCTTCTTGAATAATTAGCCCTTTTTTTTCATAATCAGTAGGCTCTCTTCTTTACCCTAATTTCTTTCAAAATCTCCCTGTTCAGCCAGACCGGTCGTCTTCCCCGCCGGCTCGTCTTTCAGCACACCGGGACAGCCTGCTCCTGTGCTTTCAAAACTTGCTTCTTAAAGTGCGTCCATCCCTCCTGGACCCCTTTGTTTTCAAGGGCTGTTTCCCAGGGTACACTCTGAATCAGTCTTCTGAATAGGCCAAAATCTGCCCTTCGGAAGTCCAGTGTAGAGGTTTTATTGATGGCCCTCCTTGCATCCCTGAGTATTGAAAGTTCTATTACTTCGTGATCACTCTGTCCCAGATGTCCACTGACCACCACATCTCCCACGAGCCCCTCTCTGTTTGTGAACAAGAGGTCTAGCGGGGCTCCATCCCTGGTAGGCTCATTTACCAGCTGGAGCAGGAAATTATCCTATATACACTCGATGAATTTCCTAGACTGCCTCCTCTCTGCTGTGTGGAGTTCCCAGCAGATGTCCAGCAGGTTCAAGTCACCCACGAGAACAAGGGCTAACAATTTTGAAACATCCATCAGTTGCTTGTAGAATTATTCATCACCCTCATCATCCTGATTGGGTGGTCTGTAACAGACTCCCACCAGGATATCAGCCTTGTTGGCCTTCCCCCTCATTCTGATCCACAAGCACTCAACCTTATTGTTACTGAATTCAACTTCTACAGAGTCAAGAGACTCTCTAACATACAGAGCTACCCCTCCGCCTCTCCTACCCTGCCTGTCCCTTCTGTAGCCACCCATGGCAGCAGCAGTCCAGTCATGGGAGTCATCCCACCACGTTTCCATGATAGCGACTACATCATAGCTTTCCTGCTGCACGATGGCTTCCAGCTACTCCTGTTTGTTGCCCATGCTGCATGCATTGGTGTACATGCACTTCAGCTGGGCTGCTAATTGGCTCTTAACTTGGGCTGTTCAACCTTGGGCTCCTTTCTGGAGAGCCTGGTTTCGACCCCATCCCCCTTCAAACCTAGTTTAAAGCCCTCCTTATCAGCCCTGCCAAGGCTAGAGTCTTTTTGCCCTTGCTAGATAGATGAAGCTCATCTGGTTTGAAGAGACTAGGTTTGATGAAATTTGGCCCATGCTCAAAAAACCCAAATTTCTGCCAGTGGCACCAATCCCTTAGCCACCTATTGATATGACAGGTTTTCCTACTCCACTCATTAATCTCTGCTACTGCAGGAAGCAAGGCGAACACCACTTGTGCTCCTGACCCAACAACTAAATGACCCAGTGCCTTGAAGTCCTTTTTAATTGTCTTAGTACTTCTTCCATTAATGTCATCACTGCCAGCCTGGACTACCATCAGTGGATAATAATCAGAGGGCCGAATTAGCTGGGGGAGTCTCCTACTAATTTCCCTCACCCGGGCCCAAGGAAGGCAGCAGACCTCCCTGTGGGATGGGTCCGGTCGACATATAGGGCCCTCAGTTCCCCTCAGAAAGGAGTCACCAACTACAACTACCCTTCTTTTTTCCTTTGTAGCTGTAGTTGTAACCTGTCTGGTAGACGGGGGATGAACAGGAGAGCTTCCATACAGATCTTCCTCTTGTCTGTCCCCTGCCTGATTCTCTGAGTCCAGGGCCTCATATCTGCTCGCTTAGAGCACCTGAGGAGATGCTGGGGGTTGGGAGGGGATTCTTTTGCCTCTCCAATGAGGGACCTGTTTCCATTCCCTCCCATCCACCTGCTCTGCTCCAACAGCCTGATGGCAGGAGGGGCAGGGCTTCACCGTCTCCTTCTGGACTTCTTTAGGGTTAGAAAGGGTGTGACTCCACCAGTCAATTTCCCTTTCACTGTCCCTAATAGTTCTTAGTCTCTCTACCTCCTCCTTGAGCTCTGCCACCAGGCATAGAAAGTCATTCACCTGCTCGCATCGCACACAGACCCTACTCACACCGTCCTCTGGTGCTAACACGAGGCTCAGACACTCTACAGAGCCAGAGGCCTGAACAGCTACGTCCCACTTGCTGTCCCTCTTCAGGGATTCTGTCTGTATTGGACACACCCTGCATCTTAAAAGCACCAGGTTTTCCTTTTTTGGAGACCCTTGCTCCTTCAAGAGAGCTGGGAGGTGCCTGTGCCCCTGCTGCTTGCCCTGCCTGCCCGAACTGCCTCGCTAACTGCCGTGCACCATTCCTGTTCACATGCTCCTGTCTGAGGCACTCTGGGTTGCCAGCGCTCCTCACATGCCTTTCTATCCCTCTCGGCAGTGCTGGGTGCCGCCCCCTTATCAGCTGACTACCCTCACCTGAGACCACCAGCAGACAGTGGGGCAGCTCTTTGCAGCCCTTTCTAGCCCTCTCGGCAGTGAAGGGTGCCACCCCCTTATGAGCTGATTGGCCTCACCTGAGACCACCAGCAGAACGTGGGGCAGCTCTTCACAGCCCTTTCTAGCCCTCTTGGCAGTGCTGGGTGCTGGACCATTATCAGCTGATGGCCCTCACCTGAGAGGAGGAGCAGAAGGTAGGGCAGCTCTTCGCTGCCCTTTCTATCCCTCTAGGCAGTGCAGGGTGCTGCCTCATTATCAGCTGATTGCCCTCACCTGAGACCACCAGCAGAAGGTGGGGCAGCTCTTCGTTGCCCTTTCTATCCCTCTCGATGGTGCTAGGTGCTGCCCCCTTATGAGCTGATTGATTGGCCTCACCTGAGACCATCAGCTCATATTAAAGCCAATATCTCAGCTCTTTGGGGACTAGCTTTTTGAACAGCAGATCAAGCTGGGAGAGACACAGCTTTTAGGACAACAATTCTATAGAAGTTATCTTTGACAACAAAATAGAAGATGATATAAGACCATAAGAAAGTAAGATAATCACAAGCCTACTCCAAAGTTATTTTGGAGCTGAAGTGGAATTTAATAGAAAAAGTTTCTTCCCTTATTCCTATGCATAATCAAAATTAATTTCCTTGCTCGTATTTTCTCCATTCATGTAACTAACAGCATAAGATTTAGAATAAACCATCTCATCCATGTTTACTATAGTCATGCACGAACTGTACAATACCAAATATTCCAAATAGAAGAAAATCTGAGGTGAAACCTGTAGGAACCAAAGGGTATTCAGGAAGTTCATAAAGCAACAAGCAGTCAAAAAAATTTTCCTCCAGCCAATGAGACAGCCATTTCAAGCCAGAAAAATGTCCTTTTCCCAGATAGCAGGAAGTCTACCTTTTTCCAAACTTCCGTTTAGGTATGATGACCTTCACACAAAATATATAGCAATTTTTTTTCCTAGGATCAAATAACTGCCTTTAAATAACTTTGTTTAGACACAGTTTATGCTCAGGCTTTTTTCATTAACACATTCACGGAGAAAGCACTGAACTTATACTCTATGTATTCTCACATGAATTTTGTTTGTTTTTTTTAAAAAAAACAGAACAGCAGAAACATTTTTGAAAAACAAAAGAAAAATCTTTATAAGAGAACATAAAGATTTATGAGAGAACAAATTAATTACATGTTTAATCTATGGTTTTAATAAGCCTAACTAAACTGCATTTCCACCTGAACACAAGGCATATTTTGATCACTTTGCAGATAAACCCACCTCTCTTTGCATTTTCCTCTACTTTAAAAAGCCTTGTTAATGAAGATACCTTCACAAGTAAATCAAGTGGCAATTCTTGATCATTATGCAAATCCACCTTTCTACTCATTCAGATTTTATCTCTTAAGTATCTTTACATATGTAAAAGAGACTAATGATTTTAAATATTAAAAGTGGTCTTCACTAAAGGACAATAATGGTCATTCCAGTGTGGTCAAGTAACAAAAGGAAAGTGCAACTAAAGCTTTAACCATTTTTGTCTGGAGTCAGACAAAAGCCCTTGCCAGCTTCAGATTTCTAGAGGCTGATGCTCTAATTGCTTCTCCAACAAGGCAGCTCAAAGAGAGTCTGAAGGCACCCAAAACCTTCTCATCCCCCCTCTCGGTACCAAACACAACCTGACCATTGCATTAAATTTTAATCATTTTTTCTATGCTCAATTTGTGTGTTTTGGTGTGAAGAACTGCCATGTGAGGAATGTCATGTCAGTGATACACTTGGCTCAGTCCAGTAGGAACAATGTGGCAAAAGCTGTCACATGTTCTTCCTGGCATAGACTCTTCCTATATTAGTTTATTTTGGTTTGATCTATATTAATGGTCTTTCACAATTAATGATTTGATAGCTTTTGCTTGGACTCTTTCATATGTATCAAAGACATTTTTTAAAAACAAATATTTGGTTTTGATAGGAAAAACTCCCAGACTAAATCCCAAAAGCATGAAAGACATTATAATATGTCCCTTAACATGTGAACAAGATTTCTTATGTGCATTAAAATACCTATGGTTTGTTTAAGAAATTTCAGTCTCACCGAAGTAACTTCATGTGACCTGTATTGGATAAAAGATAATTCCTAGTGCAATTTTTTTTTTGAATGACATAAAACCAAAAATTTTAATTTTTTTTAAAGTCAGATGCAATTAAATGGCAACATGAAAACACTCAATTTTAAGGAATAGTGCTTTACTATCATACAAGTATGACCACATGTTTCTTATGGTGAATATTTCCATCATTACATTACATAAATACTCTCAATGTCTTTTAAAAAAAAATTCACTGAAGCTACTTCTAGAAAAAGCTTCTTGTTACCAAAGAAAAGAGAATGTCATTATGCTTTGTCATAAATTATCAGCCCAGATTTATTCACCTGCAACTTTCCTGTAACAGCTCTGACCAGGATTGTAATTTACTTCCCTATTTGGCAAACAAATTTTATTCATTTAACAGGATTATTCAATAATCAAGTTATTTATTAGTCAGGGTCTTACAGAACTCTGAAAGACTGGTGGAGAGTTCATTTGTTCTAACAGGATTATTTTTGTATCAGATATTTATTTAAGTGGACTTCATCATACTGGGGAAACAAACATTACTTGTAAGGGTGATACTTGTTTCTAAATACATTGACTTCTACTAAATACCTGATAGGGGAATAATCCAATTTACAAAATAAAAAATTTTTAAAAAATCAACAGTGAATCATCTCTGTGCTCTTGATTTTACAGCAGAAAATATAAAAAATTAATACTTTATAAAGGAATAATCCTGAACAAAGTAAAATCCCCAGATAGACAGTGACCTACAATAAAAAGAAAAAACTTTTCATTACAGAGAGATTCAGTGAGCAAGGACAAAAATTATCAATTACTTGGTAAGCTGGTCTCGCTATGAATTAGGGAATTTTGTTATATTTATTTTATTAATGTTTTTTGTTACACTTTAAGGTTTTTTTAAGGTCTTTAAAAAACTTTTTTGCTTCTTTCAACAGTAGTTCCTTCCTAGCAACTTACATAAATATTCAGAGTGAAAGTTGACCAGTATTTGCAAATTACAGACAAGATCTGAAACTGTAATAGTACCTGCTACCTCTATAGTAGTACATGAAAACTAGAGCAGCCAAACTTCTAATAATTTTTGCTTTATTCTGACTGAACAGTGAAGCCTACCAGACATCTGAGAAGCAGCACACCAAGCAACAGGAAGAGACATTACTTACTTTCATTTTCATTGTCCTCTGCTGTTTGGAAGGGATATGGGAATACTTGATGATTTGCTTGTGAATATGAACTAATATGTCAGACACAGCTTCCACTGACCTTTAAAGTGTAACTTTTCATGTTCAGCTTCTTCACAAAACCTGTTTCACTTCAAACGTGTAGCTGGAAAAGGTTTCTCAACAACTGATAAAATGCAGAACATGAGCCAGTGATGTGCCCTTGGAGCAAAGCTGGCTAATGGTACCCTGGGATGTATTAGGAGGAATGCTGCAAGCAGGGCAAAGGGAGGTGATTCTTCTCTTCTACACAGCACTGGTGAGGCCACACCTGGAGCACTGTGTCCTCTTGGAGCAGTCTTCTGGGTTCCTCAGTATGAGAGACACATGAACACAATGGAGAGAGTCCAGCAAAAGGCCACTAAGGCCATTAAGAGTCTGGAGCATCTCTCCTATGAGGAAAGGCTCAGGGAGGTAGGACTGGTTAGGCAGGTAAAGAAAATGCTCCAGGAGAGAATCTTAGCAATGTATACAAGCATCTGAAGGAAGAGAGCAAATAAGATGGAACCAGGCTCTATTCTATGGTGCCTAGTGCCAAAACAGGAGGCAACTTGTGCAAACTGAAGCATAGAAGGTTCCTCCTGAATTTCAGGAGACACTTTTTCACTGTGAGGCAGATCAAGCACTGGAACAGGTTTCCAGGGAGGTTATGAAGTCTCCATCCTTGGAGGTTTTCAAATGCCATCTCGGTCCTGGGCAACTGGTTCTAGGTGGCCCTGATGGGTTAACGATTGGCTGACAAGTTGGGCTCAAATAATTATAGCAACTAGGGTGGTAACTTAGGCTGGTAGCCAGACATCAGAGGGGTGCCTAGGGCCCAATTTTAGAAGCAGTGCTCTTTAATGTTCTTATAAGTTATCTGGATGCAGGAATCTAATGTACATTAAGTAAGTTTGACAATAATACCAAATTAGGAGGAGCTTTGGACTCCCTCAAGCATAGAGAGGCCTTAGAGAGAGACCTGTAAGGCAAGGCAGTCACCAACCACATGAAATTTAACAAGAGCAAGTTATATATTCTCCATGTGGGACAGGGTAATCCTCATTATACATTCAAACTGGGGGACAGGAGGTTAGACAGCAGATCCACAGAGAGAGACCTGGTTCAGTATGAGTCAACAGTGTGTCCTGGCAGCCAAAAAGAGACAACCATGTTCTGGAGTGCATCACACACAGCATAGCCAGCCAGTCAAGGGAGGTGATTTTCTCACTCTACACTGCACTGGTGTCATCCCACCTTAAGTACTGTATGCAGGTTTAAGCATCTCATATAAGAGAGTGTGCCCAGAGGAGGGCAACCAAGATGGTGAAAGGGCAAGACTTATGAGAAGCAGCTGAAGTCACTTGGTTTGTTCAGCCTAGATGGTTGAGGGGTGAATTCATTGCCACTTCCTCAAGGGGTGCAGTGGAGGGGAAGGTGCTGATCTTCCCTCTCTGGTGACTGGAGACAGAATATGAGGAAATGAAATGATGTGGTGTCAGGGGATGTTCAGATTGGACATTAGGAAAACGTTCTTCACCAAGTGAGTGGTCGGTCATTGGGACAGGGTCCCAAGGGAAGTGGTCACAGCAGAGTTCAAGGAGCATTTGGATGATGCTCTTAGTCACACAGTTCAGTTTTAGGTATTCCTGCGAGAAGCTGGGGGTTGGAGTCCCTGTGGGCCCCTTCCATTCTATGATGAATACTGGAGGTGGATCAGATGACTTTCAGGGGCCCCTTCCAACTTCAACCACTGTGTGAATCTGTGACTCTACCATGATGCACAGTTAATCTAACCCATGCTACTTAAGTATGCAATTGTGTAGCAAGCAAAATATTTCAACTTAACCCACACATTTACTTCCCCTCAAGAACCATACCTTCCTGAACACAATAATTATTATGTAGCACTTATGTATTCTGCTTTGTGGTGAGAGTCAAGTTTCTTTTCATTTTTACACGTTTTTAATATGCATACATATATATAAATTCATAATTAAAACACATACATAGCCTTCAATGAAGAAAAAATGAATGGTTTAATGGAAAATTAAACTGAGCAACATGCTGCGTGCTTTTCAGACACAGAGAAGTAGGAAAGAGCAAGACAGTTCTCTTGTCCAACCGTGCCTTTCATTACTGCCTTCATATAGCTTTCTGTTGGGTGCAGATATCTACAGCTTTTTACAACCATCACATGGTATTTACAGACAGAGACATCATAAGGGTCCCAAGACCTCCTTCAAGATCAATGGAAAAGAGTGCTTTATTTTGGCTGGTCTTTGGAAAAGGGTCAGCTCTAGGTGTAGAATACAGAGAAAGGCAAAATCAAGGTTGGCTGTGATGACAGAATGAAGACAACCAGAAGATACATCAAGCAAAAAATTGGAACAGTGGAAGGTAAGTGTATTTTTAGTGAAATCTATAAGGTTCCAAAAGACCCCACAACAAAAGGCAAAACCATTTCCTAATCTACCTCTGTAGGCCAACAAGTATTTCAGAGCATGAATATGGAGAAATTTTATGTGACAACACATGCAAGCCTTTTCTTGGGTGAAAAGCTACTAAAAGAATTTAGCAAACATCAAGGAAGCGAGGAATAAACAATGTAAATATGTACTTTTTCAAACTGGAACAAACATGAGAGAATCGATTCAAGTGGAAGAGAATAGAGACTAAAATGTGCTGAATATGTATTTAAGCTTATTTTCTTATTGTTTAGCTTATTTTGAGTAATTAAAATAGTTACTAAAACTAAAGCATTTTAATAATTTTAAACACAAGATTGTCATATTTCAAAAAAACAACTCCAGAAAAATGACATTAGATTACACCATTCATGAAACTCATCAAGGAAATCCAATAGGTCCCTCAGGAACCTCATTTTCCAATGGGATTCCTATTTATCATTAAAAAATAATCCCTGAACTTAATGGAAAATTATGTTATACTGGGTATCTTTCTGCCCTGTCTGAAATGAAGATGATCCAAGTCTCTCACACCCAAGAAAGTTACAAGAAATGTTCTTTGACACAATGCTCTTTAGAAGAAACATGCATTTGTCAGAGCAACTATTTTCAGTTCAGGATCAATCACATTCAATCTGTTGTAATACAGACATCTGCCACCACTCACAAAAGTCAGCATTTTCTAGTAAACGTCAGGTTGCTGTATTCGTGTACATCATTACACACATATAGACACAGACACTTGCCTGTTGGGAAACATGCAGTTTTACACATATCAAATGTAATTATGGCATTAAAAAAAAAAAAAAAAAGTGTTTATGAATGTGATGAAATAAACAGAATTGCACAGAGACTTTAACAGAGGAGTGAGAAATGGAGATTTCAAATCAATTGGTTGATTGATTAGGAAGATTCCTAATCAGTCCTAATCAGTAGGTTGCATTGGAATTGAACTTTAGCCATCTGGCCATTTTAAGATTAACACAACCCATAAGTTAGGAATTCAAAACCAGACACTCATAAAAGCTGACGTGTATGAAACTTATTGAAGAAATCATGATAGAAATTTTCAACATAATGGTGTCTGGATGTCTGCCCATGAGAAGAGGCCTGGTAATAGTTAATACTTTCCTTTGGAGGCTGATTGATATAATTCACAATCACTATTATCCATGAGCTGCCTTATAATTCTACATACACCACGGTATTTTGATGTCCCACCTTTTCAAAAGAGGCTTCAAAACACACAATGTAAAGCTTCTACATTTTTGGATAAAACTCTAGGTATCATGGATGCTCAGACATTTCAGCTGTTTAGGTATTCAAATTTCATCATTGTGTATTAAAAATGTGAATAACCCAAGGAAGTTCATTGTGGCAATCCTGTCATAGAATAAGGGAAATTTTACAGAACAGATGGTATTTTCAGCATTATGCTAGTTCCTTATTTAAATATTGTTTGGCATCTATATCCTATTGAAACTGGCATAGCAGCTAGTGAGGGAGGCATGCTGCCATCTCAACATATGGGTACAAATGTTGGTTGGTAAGAGAGGGTAAACAAATCCTATGGGCTTATTGAGGGCAGGATTCCTAAAAGAAATGTTACAATTACTCTTCTTGATCATTCATATTATGGTGACAGCAATGAGACTTTTCCTTCCAGAAACTGAATAAACAGACTTCAATAATGATAATGAATTTTGGTGGTTTGATTTACATTAAAATGAAGCTTGAACTTAACTAACTGAAAAGCATCACTAAAAAAAAGATGAAAGCAGATAGAGCTGTAAAAGCCTTTTTGCTCTCTTTGTCTTAAAAACTAAATAGTAAAATTAGACCTGTTCTGGTTTCAATTCTACTCTGAATTAAGACAAGATCAAAAGAAAGGTAGACTAGTACTGCTTCCCAAATTTAGAATGAAATTTCATCATTCTAAGAAATTCAACCAAAATAAATCAAAGTATGGGTCACACCTTGCAACAGATCATGGTACAGATGCTGTTGTCCTGTATGGGCTAGAATAAAATCTGAAAGTGCTAAGGAACAGTTGCAGCTATGAAGATAACAACTAATTCTTGCATGGTGAATTCACAGGCCTGGGGAGAAAATTAATCTGAAGCACTCTTCACAAAACTTATTCTTTAATGCCTGTTAATTTTTGCATGTGAGAAGACAGAGGAGCAAATCTTAAAGAAGCAAATCTTAAGCAAAATTATGTAATTTGAAGTTATTTAAGGTTTAGTTATATACGACACAGCTTAGAAATACTGCCAGCTTAGAAATACTTCCAAGTAAAAATTAAAGAAATAAATATTGTTTATTATGTTACAGTTCTCTAAAATTATTTTATTGAAATTTTACCAGTGTAACATACGTAAGAAATATTGGTGAAATTGATAATGAAATAATAAGGCTACTCATAAAGCTTATGTAAACTACCTTTTCATGTATCACATTAAAGTTAGATGCAGTCTTCCTATAATTTTAAGCTACAAACACCTTGTTCACTCATTTTAATTTGATTTATTACATCTAATCCTTTCAGAATTGCTTCCCGAACAGTTCAGAACCCTGATATGCTTTCAGTTGCATGGAGCTGATGAAGTAATATGTTTTTTCTACCTCTTAATTTCTCATACTTGTATTAGCAGTTCTATTTCATGTTATAACTGCAGGGTGGCATTCAAGGAGGCACTCTGTATAGCAACGCATCATGTCAATCCAGAAGGAAAAAAAAAAAAAGGAAAAAAAAAAGACAAAGACTAAGGTTCAACCCATCTTGTCATTCACCCATGCAGGAAGATGTAAGTGTGAAATACAATTCCAATCATGTATTTGTAACTTAGAAAAAAAAATCTAATCGCAGAATACTCTGAACAAAAGGAAGACTCATCTTGAAGTTAATGGGTAATACAGTGTACAATACAGACTTTTCTAGAGGGTTAAATTTCTGGATATGTTTTTAAGAAGTCAGTTATCTGTGGCTTAGCCTCATGTCATGGCCATTCCAGTTACCAGAGAAAGCTTTAAATAAGGATTTCATGTACTACCTACCCATGTAACCTTCCAGGTCATTCAGTCAACTGCATGTCAGATGTCAACTGCTGCACTGGTCAATTACAGGCACTTGAATATCATGCCTGCCACTTGCTGAAGATGTCAGAATTATTAGAGACTTCAGAATGTCACAAAGTTCACAATTTCAGCCTATATCTAATGTTTTATTCCCATGAAAATTATCACACACAAAGACAGTCTTTCTTTACAAAGATTTCTAAAGTGGCACATGGTTTACAGCTGCTCTGGGAATTGGTGTTACATTATGCTAAATTAACAAGGACAATATACTTTGACTATTTTTTTGAAGAATGGTGCTCCAAATAAAAATGATGAAATAATAATACTGAGGTGAAATTGTAAAACCTCCACAGATGAGGTAAGGATGAAGGAGCAGCGGTGTGTTGTTGAAAACGTATGCTTAATTTTAATTCTTATAATTTTCACCACCTTGTTTGCACCATAGGATTTTAACTCTTGACCCCACTTGCCCTTTCTATGACAACTCCATCTCATCTCTCAATTTCACATCTAAGATCAGTGAATATATGAGGCAAAATTATTGCCTAGGATTTCCTTCCTCTGACACTTTCCAAATCACAGTCTTTCATCTTGACCAAACCGAAGCGATTCACACTAGTTTCCAACAAATTTCCTGACAAAGTTTAAACCAAACACTCATTTCTTAACTTTTTTGGCTTGCCAGTCACACTCAATACCAAACACCACAATCCCTTAAAGATCATTTTTCATGTCAGCTTTTGCAAGTTAGCTCTCTACCACTCCTTTCCTTACCACACTAGGTTTTTATTTTGTCAAGTATTTTCCTCAGTGTTCTCCTAACTTCTGGAGGAACTTAACAGTGGTCCATTTCAATCCCTCAGTTTACTTGCTTGTGCTTAGAACCTGAAAAACAGCATCTGACACAAACTGAACATCATCCCTATGCAACTGCTACACACCTACTTATCTGCTTGCGTCTCACAAATCTATTTTTGGCCTCTTTTCCCTTTCTCAGCCATCATGCAAAGCACTGCCATTCTCCTGGTCTCTCAGTATTAATAATGGGGTATCACCTCTGATTTAACTTCTTGATACTCTAAGAATTAAGGAGGACCTGACTCTTACCAATTAAGATTTTGTAACGCCTCTTTGAAGTGAGCTTTTGCCCCCTCTTTAACACATTCTGAATTCCTTTCATACAGTGCAAGGTCTCACCTTGTTTTCCTTCCATTAAAATTGCCACAAAAAAGACACTTCCTGCCAACATTTCTTGTGAAGCAAGATTTTTAGTTTAGCTGCAAAAGTAACAAATACCACGTTATCCCAAATTAACAGTCATACTTTATTGCAATTACTTTGTAAGTCTAGCAGTTGAAACAAATAATTAGGCCCAAACACAAAGACATTACTGTCCATGTTGTTCCTCTAGAACTGCAATCATAATGGTGGGAAGGGTTCACAAAGACCCTCTTCCAGGCTTACAATTTATTTGAAATTTCTGTATATCCTCTTTGCAAATTTCAAGTCTAACTGTTTTTCTTATTAAACTTGCATGTTAATTGAAATTGTGTAAACATATGAAAACAAGGCAAAAGTACAGAATAAGCTATAAAATATATTATGTTATGGAGAATGAATGAATCAGAAGACCTGAGTAAGGTCTATGAAGGTCTATATATCACCTCACAAAAATAGCAAGGAAATGTATCAAAAGTGCAAAACCTGAAACAGTCACCAACTATAAATAGTTGTTGTCTGAAATAGCATATCACAGATAATATACATAGACTGTATACATATATAACGCATATTACATGTAGCAGATATCATGCAATTCAAGATTTTCTTACTTTGTTTTCACTTGACTTATTCAGACATAATCCCTCTGAAATCAATTGGAAAATATTCGCATAAATACTCAACAATTTTTCTTGCAATTCTGTTCATCCTCAGGCTAGTATTTCTCAAACATAACTAATGTTCAAATAATACACAAATATTTGGAAGCTGACATGATATCTTCCTCCCATCTGCTATAAAGGAACTTGGAACTCAAAGATATCTATGACAACATTGTGATAATAACTAATGACACTCAGAGTCATAAGGGAAAATATTCCCGTTTTCTCTGTTAATCAGACAAGTAAAATCCTATTTACTAATTATGTGCTATTAAAAAAATTGAACTATCTTGTCATAAAGAAGAATATTACAGAGAATTATACTTGCAAAACAAATGAGTAGGGCTTTTTAATTATTGAAAGATTTTAAATCAAAGGGCAAGTTTTAGGGTTTGTTATTTTGCCAAGAAACTGTTGCAATATTTGCTGGGTAAAATGATTTCTGTGGCTGTATGATACTAAACCTAATATATCTCATGACACCATGCACTGATGTCCATTAATGTTTGTCTTTCACAGCAGATTTTATAACTACAAACATCTTACTGAATACATTAATAAATATCCAGATTGTGCCAACAAATGGGTAACGAAATTAATATAGCTTTCCTGAACCATAGGATTCTATTCAATTTAGATAGGGACATGTCTGCATAAGAACTTATTTCAAACTAACTAAAGGTGTGAAAATAAGGTGTATTACTTCAAACACATTTAAGCTTCTCTGCAAACACACTTCCTAAGGAGATGAATGAGCTTAACTTACAAACTAAAGCAAACTTCAACTGGCTCATTTCTTAATACAAGTACACACAATGGAATATAGTGCTCTGTAACTGATGCAGTTAAATTTGCATCTTCATTTGACTGACTTGCCACAGGGGACTATCCCTAATGTTCTGCACTTTAGACAGAATACTACCCTGAGTTTTTTCCCGGGACAAAAAAAATATTAATGTTGGGTTACATTAGCAAGAAATCTTACTATGAACAGGAAGTTATTTTTAATTTTGATTTTTTGGCAACACAATGCAAGATCTCTGCCTCTTCTTGCAAGCACAGATGCACACTAGATACATACAATAATGTGAACAAAGACATGAGAACATACCTGTGAAAAATGTTGCACTCACATAGGTGCAAGCACAAGAAGAAAATGTTTTAAATTGCTAAAAATGCATAACCACATAGTGGCTCCTTGAACTGTCCTGGAGAAAAGCAAGTCTGCAGTCTCTTTATGGGCTACTGAACTGAGAACACTGAGACACTGAGAATTTACAAGGGCACATGCAAAAATGCACTTCTCAATTGCATCTTCTTAAACCCATATATAAGCAAAAGAACTCAAAAACTTATGTGAAAAAGTAGAATGGATCAGAAAAGCCAATGCATAGCAACTCTAAATTTAAGAAGGAAAACTAATTTGCATGCTCTAAACTCAGATATTTTGCCCAAAGAAGCACAAGAAAGCACCTGAAAATTCTGAAAGCAACACAAAAGCTCATCTCTATCAAGCATTCATATTTAAAAATATTTGTCGTGCATAAGTACTCTTGATCCACAACATTGTAAAGTTAACTGCAATCAAGACTCCTACTGACTTCAAGAACCATTAGAAGAGTTTGTAATTACCAAAGAATGACTTCTAAAATTTACTCTGTATCTTACACTCAATGAACAGCTGAATGCATCAGCTGTTAAAATCTGTTTCTTATTCACAAAAGAGAAAGTAGGATTCCAATACTGGCAAGTTTTTACCCTATGAAATGCATAAAAACCAATTATTAAATTAACAAAGTTGTCTGCATAGGGAACATAATTAGAAGAGGGTCTAGGACAGTACCTCCTCTTTTTCACACATGTAGAAACCATTTATCCCCACACAATGTTCTCATAGCAATGCAATCACCATGGTCAAGTGGAAGGGATCTTGCGACAACAAAATTTTCAAATTCTCTTCTTTAATATCACTACTCTCACCTTCCACAAAAAAAAAAACAAAAACATTCTCAGATATACAGACAGTAGGACACAACAGCAAAAAGGACTTCGAACACTTGGTCAGCCTTCTAGCATACCATATCAACTTCAGAGAAAATTAAATGAGGAAAACATTACAACAGCCCAGGGACACTTCTCCTTAAATTTGGTGATTAAATTTTAAGTACTCTTTGTCACAGATACCATAAACTGATTAAACCATTTTATGGCTGACCCCTACTGACTATGCTAAGCAAAAAGAGAGGACTATTAATAACTACCCATTTCTGACAGCTGCCCAGAGGCAACATAGCCTTTTGCAGCAATAAAATGACTCCCCAGCTCACTTACTGAATGCTAAATATTGATTCATATTATGAGTGTTGTCAAACACAGACTGCTGTTCTGAAGATCCGTACTGGCAGGTCATCAGGAATGGCATTAGCAAATGTCAGGTCAGGAATCAAAGGGCTGCTGGACTCTTTAGGGATGAGATTTATCGATCACATAAAACGCGAAACAGATCAAGTACTTGTGATGATGGAAACGGTCATGGCAGAATGAGGCTGAGCCTAGCACGATTTATATCTCAGAAGAGAAGCATCACACAAAAATGGTGACCATTGAAAATAAGTTTTAAAGGTTGGGATGTCCATGGCAAGGATAACCAAAGCTGAAGGCCCACAAAAGATCTTTTTAGGGCTACAAGTCACACTTTGAAAACACATTTGGCCAAAGCCAGACATGTAGCTTGCATGTCCAGGAGATCACACTACTGGTCTTAAGGATATATTTAATTAATATTGGTGTTGTTCAGGCCATAAAACAAGCTAATGAATACCAGAACTAAATGTTAAAAAAGAGGTCTATGGCAATTAGATGTTCTGAATAAGATAGGGTCATACTCTGTGTCTATGATTGTTAGATACCCATCTTGAATTCCAAATAATGCCAAAATTATTTAAATTCTTTTATTTCACACTTTGCCGCCACCTGTAGCACTTAATGAAAATATATTTCAGGACTTTCTTTTTGTAAGACAGATTTCACACAGGCTAACATTTTAAAATTTTCCCTCAGCTAGGAAAAAATCTGGCATCAAGGCATGGAAAGATGACAGTGGAATGCTACAAGTGGGTTGAGAAGAGAAAAGGCAAGCAGCTTTAAGTTGAATTAAGCACTGACATTTCTTCCTTCTTTCTCCTTTCACAGCACTTTCTCTTGTGAAACACTAGTACTAGGTAAAGATTATTAAAGGTTAAGATTAATGGGAACAGGTCACTGCTTGATGAAAAAGAAAACAGAGCAAGTGTGTGCCTGTAAGAAGTGCACCACCTGCAATGCCCTTGTAGAACAGGTATGGGGCAGGAGGATCTTGTTGTGAGCAAAAAAAAGCCAAAAGTACCACCAAGGCCATCAAAACTGACATTGAAAAGGAAAACCAACGGGTCATTCTAGTAGGTGACCCCCTGGTGAGGGGAGAGGAGGGCCCCATATGCAGACAAAACCCACTTCATAGGGAGGTTTGCTGTCTCCCTAGTGCCCAGGTTAAGGATGCTGTAGGCAAACTTTCCACCCTTTTGAATACTTCAGATTACTACCCACTTCTTGTCTTTCAGGTGGGTAGGGATGACATAATAATGAGGTGCACAATCAATTAAAAGAGACTTCAAGGCCCTGGGGCAAGTGGTAAAGGGATCAGGAGCCCAAGCTCTGTTCTCTTCCATCCCTCTGACATCAGTGATGAATGAAAGAACATATAGGAAGAGCCAAAAGGTGTGTTCATGTCTCTGGGACTGGGGTTGTTGACAGGGCTTTGGGTTCTATGATCATAACTTGGTATACGAGGCACCAGAGCTATAAGCAAATAATGGGATGCATTTGTCCCAGAGGGGGAAAAAGATTCTGGGGCAGAAGTTGGCAGGGTGGCTGAGAGAGCTGGGGTTGTTTAGTCTGGGGAGGAGGAGCTGGGAGGAGACCTTATAACTCTCTTCAACTACCTCAAGGGAGGATGGAGTGAGGAGGGGAAAAGTCTCTTCTACTTAGTAGACTGTGGTAGGACCAGAGGAAATGGATGTAAGCTGCACCAGGGGAGGTTTGGACTGGATGTTAGGAAATATTTTTTCACTGAGAGGGTTGTCAGGCACGGCAATGGCCTGCCCAGGACAGTCACCATCCCTGGAGGTATTTAAAAGGCATTTGGACCTGGTCCTTAAGGACATGGTTTAGTAATTAAAATATGGTGTTGGTCAAAATTTGACAGGACGACCTTTGAGATCTCTTCCAACCTAAACATTCTGTGATTATTTTATCAAATTTTAAACTGATATAACTTTTAACAGAAAATCTAACTAAAAGGACAAACAGCAATATGTATCCAGAGATCTTAGAAAGGAGACAGCTGCATTCAGGCAATCCCAGTCAAGCCTATTCTAAAATTGAACAGGAACAGTATGATTTGGATGGAGGAAATAGTGTGCCCAAATCTAATCAACTAATATAAAATCTTGTATTTTCTTAATTTTGTTTTGACCATCTTAGACAAATGGGTTATTTTTAAATTAATTAATACATACTCAAATATCTGAAACTACTTCACCTCAGCTATGCATGATTTTTTCTGTTTGTTACAATTTTTATTGTTGCAAAGTTAGAACAGGAAATTTATCAATACCCAGGACACTATTAAGCAATCTCTATAGAGAAAAATCTCCATTTAACTTTTATTTTGGATATCTGAAAGGTAATTAGGATATCTGCAAAGAGGCAAGAGCTTGTAGCTACCTAGGGAAGATAATATCCTGGTATACTGTATTCCCTGCATTGTATGTTCTCTTTCAGAAAATCAGAAATCAAATTACAAATCTGAATATACCATTTGATTCTTACATAGGGCACAAGAACTCAAGAAATTACGATAATTATAAATAATAGATTTGAAGATTAATGGCTTAAAAAATACAATTTAATATTAACAGATAAATGCTGAGTATTGGAAATCATGAAGAAACTACTTGGGAACCTAAAATATAGCTATTAGCAGATAAATAGTTCCAAAAGAAGGCACAAATGCAAGGCTGACAATATCTTCTATTTGGAATTGCTGAAAATCAAATTAGGATGATGGTGTAAATATATTTTTAAATTAATTACTTAAATAAATACATGAAACTTAAGGGTAGAAACAAAGTTTAAATAAATTCATCAAACACTGTTAAGCACAGTTGTAACTTCTATGATACCTATGGACATTCTGACACTAAATTCAACCAAGACAAGGTTTTTTCTGCTGTGACCTACAATTCTGACTGCAATGGATGTATGAGAATTGTAGAAAATTAGGAAACATCTAGAATGGATTTCTGATAGAAAAGCAATTTCAGTATTTTTATAATAAGAGTTAAAAGAGAATTTCTTCTGCAAGAGATACATATCCCCTAATTAGAACATCCTCCCATCAAGAAAGATCTTGAGGAAGTCAATTTAGTCCAGTGGCCATAACTATTCTGAAAAATATCCAGTGTTTAATTTCATCAGTGCTTTCGACTAATCCAAGATGATACCACCACCCAAATAGCAGTTCTCTCTCCTTTCCAGCTCACATTTCTGCCCAGACAGGCACAAGTTTAGCTAGGGCAGGCTAAGAGCTATGTGTGGTAGGTGGTACTGGGACTAATTCATTCTTCTACAAAGAGTCCCCTGAACCCACTCACTTTGGTTTTATATCAGGGAGGGGGGGAAGGGAGTAAAAGAGAGCACACACTGACGTTCTGAGGAGCTAGAACAGCACCTTTTATGAGAAACCCATGGAGCAGTTTACCTGTATTATGAAATAGCTCTCTCAGGGTGCAGTTCCATAATACAAACGGAGAGTAGCAGTAGGTCACAGCTACTTAGGAGAAGGTGTCCTCTCCACTCCCAACCCATCTTTCAGCTTTTTTCCTTCCCTGCTCCCATCTACCATTACCTTATGCTGGCTCTGAAGCTCATCATGTTTATCCCACTCAAACCAACTCAGTTCACTAACAGGGCAAATCCATATAAAAAAAAACAAACAATTTTTCTGCCAGGTAATTTAACTGGCTCACAGAAGGATCCAGCAGCACAGAGATGGCACAGAGGAAAGACTACTGCAGAGAAGCCATGTGTGGAAAAGCAGGACGTGGCAAGCTTTTGACCACATCAGTTCTCAAGGAACCACACTCTCAGATTCCTGCAATACTAGACATATAGGAGAAGACAGAAAATCTATTGAAGATTTGAGACATTTGGGGGATTACTTAGCAATGGCTAGAAGGCTATAATTTCCCAGGCTAGCCAGTCAGTGTTGTACTGACACAGCCTCAGTAAGCATAAGCAGCTACCAGTAACTCCCAGGGGCAAAGAAACAGCCTCTGGTGTGCACTGAAGTAGCTTAAGCAGCAAGTGTAAACACAGATGAGGCAAAAGTCCCTATATTTCAGCATATTAGCCACTTAAACTCCATGGATGTATGTATGTTCCCCTCTTCAAGCTCAGAAGCCTTGTCTAACAAGTAAATTTCCAAGCTGCTTCCAGGACATCCAGAAAATCTTCTTTGCAGTTGAGTGAGGAAGATTTTGGCAAGCACAACATTGAAGATGTTAGCATTTGAAATACAGAAATCTGTAGATAGATTGCAGCCACTTAATTAATCTGTTTCTCCAACTGTATAAAATAATAACGTGTTGGTGTTGAAGCAAAACTTACAAACTGAAGCACAACATTGTAATGTGAAATTGATCAACAACATCACCTACTTACTCGTTTATATGAAAAGCATGACTCTCATTCTGACTGAGCTTGAACTTTCACAAACCAGTAGCTAAAACTGGCAAACAGAAATAAAAGTATGCATATGTCCTGGTTTCATCATAGATCTGATTCAAAAGGGACAAATGCATACTGTCCCAACTTAGTAAAATATTTAACAATATATCTGAAATACTTGCATCTCATACCTCATGTAAAGCCTATTTTTTATTTAAGATTAAAAACTGATAAGAAAGTATAGATGTATATTTAACTTCAAAGTTTTGCAAAAAATGGATGTCTACCAAAGAATCACATCCTTATTTAGATTTATTTTGTATACTTGCAATATTAATGCAAATTGACGTTCCTCATGAAATAATTCATTCGCAAATGCTTCTTGGGCTTTCATAAGAAGATTTTTTTTAATGACTGTCATCTAGGCATAAAGGAATTCTGCATTCTTCATTTTATTTGTAATGATTTTCTGGGGGTAATTTTCATATTCTGTGAATATGAGGTAAGATATACAATCTCTTCTGGCATATTCTTTGACACTGGTTCATTCCTTTTTCCAGTTCCTTGTAAATTTTCAAGTTGCACGCAACATACCAGAGAAGAAAAGTATCCAAAATATTATTTCCTTCTAAGTGGCTTGAAGTGTCTGTAAGTTAAATTACAGGGACTGGATTTTGACACAAAGATACAACTGCCAAGCTTTAATTCATACAGAACATCTATGTTATAACTTTTTAAGAAATAAATATGGCGAGAGTTCAACAAAAGGAAGGCATTTTATTCAGTGGGCTCTTGTGAAATAATTAAAATAATAAGAAATTCTGTAATACAATGAAAGCCCTTAAACTGCTCTATAGACTCAGGCACATATTTTGTTCATTCTCACTAGACAGCAACTACATTTGCCTACAAGTTTTTTTTAATTTAGAAGATGAAAAATATGGTCATATGTATTTTGGTTTACCCTACAAAGGCAAACTACATAATTTCTTTTCCCAGCTATAAGAACTACCTTTGAAGAAAATAATTTAAAAAAAAAATAATATTCTCTGAATTCTGATCTCTGGCAGCCAGGGAGATCTACATGTAAGTAGAGTGTGCAAAAAGTGCAATAACAAATCTTTTTTGTATAATTTGTTAAGTAACATTTAACACAGCAATTTTATGTGATCAATTCTCAGATAAGGGAAAGCAAGGCAATAATTAATATTTCCTCTATTACTGTCTGGTGTCCCATATCGACAGAATAAATACTTTTATTTCAAAACCCTGGCCACATTTAAATGGTTTTGCATTTGCATGAAAAAAGCAAATAAGAAATAGAGAGACTACAATTGTGTTTGCATTGTCAGACAACGTTCAAAAACATAAAGGCTAAACCCACCATTTTAATAATTCCTTCCAAAGACAAAAATCCATTAATAAGCAAAACATGTCAACAACTTAATTAAATTTTTCATAGCCAACGTAAAGTTATGCAGTGTTAAATTTTAACTTTTTATGATATCACATTCACTACTGATATGCTACACAACAGATAATACATTCTGAATTTTTCTTTGTTTATTAACAAGCCCTTGTAATTAACTTCCTTTTAAATCATAAGTATGATACTATTTTAATTTCCCTCACATTCTCTACCCTATCATTTGGAATCACATTAAGCTGACTCTTAGCAGGCCACCTGGTGTAATTCTATGACATTGAAGTGAGTTGTTCTGGTATGCAGAAAACACTGATAGTCTTCTGTGCTGAAATCTATTTCTCTAACTGATGACAGAACTGGGGGAAATTAATTTTTGCTATTCATAAATACCTGACAGGTTTAATATAAATGTTTTGAAAAAGACCTCAGTATATGCTGCACATACATTATATATGCAGCAGTGCACTAGAATATTTTATTTCCAACCCATTCGATTTCTAGATCAGAATAGCTGAAACTGATGAAATTTCTCAAATTACTGCCAGATTGCAATTTTCTCCATACACATATAAACAGCAACAGAGGCTGCCATGAAGCCTTTCAGTCACTAAAAAACAGTTGGACGTTTAGGACAATTTGTTTGATAGAAATGCTACCAAGAAATACGTACCATACCTTGCTCAATAAATTAATAAGGAATGAATTGCTTATGAATATGCAATCAGAGACCAGAGGGAATTCTATTACAAACCTACATGACCAATAAAACTTGTTCATAAGGTACAGAGTATTTCATATTCCTAAAGCCACATTAGCAGCTGTAATGTTATCACCAACCTTCCATTCCCCTCTCTATGAAAAGAACAAAAATTAATCTTACCAGTAAAAGCAGATCTGCAAAGGTCTCCTAAAAATATGAATTTATTTGAATGCCTGGAATCTAAACAAAGAGCTGGTACATGGAACAGCTGGGGAAAAAAAACCAAACATGGACAGAATTCTTGGTTTTCATATATAGGAAAACAACATGGACATCGATGGAGATAAAGGATCTAGAAGTCAGAAGCAAAAAAAGTGAGCCATTCTGGGAGAGGGCCTAAATTACTTACCCATTTTTATGTCAAAATACCCATTTTTCACTGTACAGTGTAAGACCTACCAGATTTCCTTGCAGATATCCTATGCCCAAATACCATTATTTCCAAATAGTAAATACAAGACACTGAACAATTCCCAAAACTAAGGTAAACAGGTTTAGAAAAAAACAAAACAAAACAAAAATGACTGAGTGTAAAAACTTATTACCTGTGTACCTTTGCCAGTATACTTGTATTTCAACATCCTTTTTGAATTTGGACCCACCTGCTGCCTGGTACCAAATGAAATGGCAGCAGTTTTTTAGGCCAAAAAATCCAGTATGTGGCTATGATCAACAAATTATAGTCCGTCCCCCCCCCCCAAAAAAAAAAGAAATTTATTAATTGGCCAGCAAATAGGATTTACAACTAGAGACTTAAAAATCTAATGCATTTCTGATTTTAAGGCAAAGAATACATATATATTAAGCATGTTTATTTAAAAAAAAATAGAAAAACACCACCTTATTCCTGTATTTTGTCTGAACTCTAAAGAACTGTTGTATATATCCAAAACCTGGAAACAGCAAATAGCAGCATGAATAAAGAGAAAGTGGGAGATAAGAATACACAGGGGGAAAAAAACCAACACATATTTTGATGAAATAGAAAGAAAAATCCTGTAAGCAAGATCAAGCATGACTTTACTATTTCTCAACATAACATCCAGTACAGGAAATATTTTAAAATCTGGTATAGTAGTCTATTAATCCCCATCATATTTAAGTATAACAAAACCTGTGGTTCTTAATTTTCTATCAAATTACTGTTGTGAACGCTCTTCCTTTTACAAGACAAGTTATAAAATACTTCAGGATTTGAAGAAAATTCTGGATTATTTCACAAGTTCTCTATTTAGAGGAATAAATGCCTCTGGAGATGAAATTGCTGCTTTCTTAATTCAGAGCCTACGAAAATGATATTAAAACTGTAAACTGCTTTACATTAATGTCAAGTACAACTCAAGTAACTGAAGTACAATTTCAGAGCAAAAGTTTTTTGAGAAAATAGTACATCTTCCTTTCAGTGCAATTTATAACCATGTTTTCAGTAAGAGATAAAATAATGTCATTTCACTCACTCCACAGCAGTTTTGTGATACTTGCAATTGCTTGTCAGTCAAAAGAGAGTCTAAAGACAGGACAGTTTCTGCTGATAGTGATCTGGGTAAGTGGCTTAATAAAGGTTTGTGTCACACAGAGTGTACTTCAAATCAACCAAAGCTAAATGCTATTTTATAAAAAAATCTGTACAACTTTTTAATTGCTTTGAAATAATTACAACTATTCTTAGTATTTTTTCCTCTGCTTTACTTGCAAAAACATGAAAAAAAGGATTTAAAATCTTAACTATTCAAATATTTAGGATAGTGAAGGATAGTGAAGGATAGTGAAGGATAGTGAAGCCAGTTTTCTTGTACCATATTTGTACCACATAGCTTGAAGAATTTGGCTCTAAAGCAATTAAGTCAGGTCAAAGAGAATCTGCCCACACTTAATCTTCAACAGACAGAACAGCAACCAAAGCTAACAATGGCTCTAAAAAATAGTGACTTGCTCTTATCATTGGAAAATACTAAGTTGTTGGCCTCACAAAAGGAAGCATAACCTGGCTTCCCTTGAAGGGATTTGTCCTAAGCTATTTGTGCAAAATTGCCCTATTGCCTGTGGTGCATTAGGATGTCCAATGCCTCTCAGAAAAGTAGGACATTTTTTGCCTGCTCACTAATTAGGTCCAGGCAGAAGGAACGTGCTTAGCAACTCCAGGAAAAGCTTGATATTCTCAGGTTTTAGCAAAACCTCTCTCTGAGGCAGAAAGAGGTGACATGTTGAAGGGAAAACTAGAATATCCCAGAAATCCATATTGTCAGGAATCCTGCAGTAAATTTCAACACTCCTCACTGGCTGCTGCTGAAGGGCAGTGGTGCAAAAGTGCCAATCCCATGCAAAGGTTGCACTAGAACATCAGTGTGCTAGTGGGGAACCACAAGTCAAACTGGCACAGACTTTTTTGGTATTCAATGAGGAAAGGTCATCTTCAGCATGGAAATATATTTTCACACCCATGAACTAATGCAGTGAACTTTTTTATCGCATTATTTTATATTATTTTAATAAGTATTTTGAAAATTAAATACTCATAAAGAAGAAAATTACCAAAGAACTGCACAACTGTCATCAAGGCATGTAAGCATTACCAGATCTACTCTGTAGGACAGTTAATTAAACTATATTAATGATCATAAAAAAAGAAAACTATTTCAGGAAAATATTTCTTACTGAATTATCAAATCTTCAACTGGTTCAATAGCCAAAGTTTATTTTGATTTCACTCTGATCTTAGAAACCAAGAGATGTTCTTTGTATTACTCCTGCCTCCCTGACAATCATAGTTTCCATGTGTATCTTTTCCATTTGTAATATCCACACTGTTTTTCTCTCCCTGTTTTCTCTTTGGTTTATCTCTTGGCCTGGAACCATCAGGCTCCTTTGAAACCCACCCACTGGGGAAGGATAAATACTTCATTGCTTAATGATTATATCCACTGGCTTCTCTGATTCAGATTAATAATGCAGAGTGAATGCCTACAAGCTTTCATCTTGCCCATGGAAGATGTGAAGTCCTCTTCTCTGGACCTGCCTGGATACAGTCTTCTGTAATGTGCTCTTGGTGATCCTGCTTTAGTGGGAGAGTTGGACTGGAAGACCTCTAGAGGTCCCTTCCAACTGATAATTCTGTGAAAAATAGTAGAATGACTAGAGGGGACTGATGAAACAGAGACATTAGTGGACATTAAAATGAAAGTCAAAAATACAATGCAGAAAAATGAAAAGCAACCTATGAAGCAGTAACAGTCTAAAAATCACAAATAATTAGCAAAGATCTGGACATTGCAAGATCATGAGGTTAAAATAGCTAGTTCTGCAAGAGACCCCATACAACACTGAATTCCAGGCAAAAAAAAGCGAACAGAAAAGAAAGAATTACTAGGAAATGAAAAGAGAAAATAGAGAGTATCATTATGTCACTGTATAAGCCCATAATGGGTTCACATCTTGATAACTACATGCAATTCTGGGCAACCCTTTCAAAAAAATATATAGTAGAATCAGTAAAACATACAAGGGCAACAAGAATGACCAAAGGTCTTGATATAAGAAACAAATAACTAGACCAAGACAGCTAATGTGATGTCCACACATTTTGGGCCTATTAGATGGGACGAGAGAGAAATTGTATACTCATGAAAAATACATGTTTTGATATCCTATATAGAAAATCCAAACCCAGTCCTAGTACTTAAATATTTTTCTTTAAGGAAATTTAAATATTTGTGATGTCAATTATGGATAATTTGCCAGTTACCAAAATATGATTGATCAAAAAAAAAAAATTTCTTATTTTCTCTTAACAGTACCCCAAAAGCATTAAAAAATAAAGCATTGTCTACGCCAGGTCTTTTTACATACACATGGCAAAAAGCCAGGTCATTCTCAAGGAGCTAAATTCACAGTATGCTACTATTAAGTAGCCCAAAGAGCCAACCTATATTAATAGCCACATTATAGGCTTTAAAGATATTAATGTAAAGCAAGAACACCTACTTCTGGACAAAAATAAAGGCTCACTAACTGGTTTAGGATCACTCATTATGTAATTCAGACAGATAAGTTTAAATATTCTAGAAAGAGTGCTAGCAAAATATGGGACTCTACAGGTCACATTATTTTTTAATGGATGTAGTATTCTAATTTACCACTTCTAACCTATTTTCAACTAGAAAACAAGGGTAGGAAGGCAGTGGCAGCAATAGTCCGCAGGACTGTATTTGTAATACAGTTAGGTACATGGATAAAACAAAACAGAATTGCTCATTTGAACATCTGCACTGCATTTTCCCAAGATCAAAATGATACCCACAAGCTGTTTTCTTGCTAACTGATACACACTTTTTCTACACACAGCAATGATGGTAACAAATGAGCAGTAACAAAATGTTTTTCTTGCTCTTTCAGCTATATGTATATATAGCTGTAATCTTTATATTTTTATCCTCTGCCACCGTAACTGAACGTCTTCTGGTCACAGCCAGGTTGCTTTGTGTGATGAACTGGGATATTTAAAAAACAGAGCAAAACAAAACCAAACCAAACAAAAAAAACCCACAAAAAACCAAAACAAAAATCCCCCAAAACCAACAGCCATACCTGTGTCCTCATATGAAATAACCTCACCTAATGATACATGCAGAGAACAATAACACATGTGACTGAAAATTTACATTTTTATGACATATTCTTGTGCACAACACCTCTTCCTCACACTACTGACATCGAGGAGTGAACCTTAAGGGAGTTGTTCTAAGTGAGGGTTTCTGTATATCTAGTTGGATAGGAATACAAACTGACAGAAAACTAACTCAAAATTACTATAAAATGACTGGTACCTCCAAATGCACAAGGAAATGATATGCACGTTAATCTAACACATTTCTTCTCATTTTGTAAATTAAAACATACTTAAGGTTTTTATAAAATGTATGAAAAAAATGCTACTTGTGCTAAGAATCACAGAATCACACAGAATGTTAGGGGTTGGAAGGCACCTCGAAAAATCAAATCCCAACCCCCCTGCCAGAGCACATCGAAGTGGGTTTTGAATGTCTCCAGAGAAGGAGACTCCACAACCTCACCCTGCAGCCTGTTCTGGGACTCTGTCACCCTCACAGTGAAAAAGCTTTCCCTCATGTGTATGCAGAACCTTCCATGCTCCAGCTTGCACCTGTTGCTCCTCGTCCTATCTTTGGACATCACTGAAAAGAGCCTGGCTCCATCCTCCTCATACTCACCCTTTACTATTTATAAACATTGGTGAGGTTGCCCCTCAGTCTCCTCCAAGCTGAAGAGGCCCCAGCTCCCTCAGCCTTTCCTCATAAGGAAGATGTTCCTCACCAGGGCACAGTAGAGGGGAGGAGAACCTCTCTTGACCTACTAACCACCCCCCTTCTAATACACCCCAGGATGCCATTGGCCTTCTTGGCCACAAGGGCACATTGCTGGCTCATGATCATCCTTCCATCCGTCCACAAGGCCCCCCAGGTCCCTTTTCCTCTACGTTGTTGTCTAACACTTCAGTTCCCAACCTATAGTGGTACCTGGGGTTGTTCTTTTCCAGATGCAGGAATCAACCCTTTCCCTTGTTGTATTTCATTAAATTTCTCATTGTTCAACTTTCCAGCCTGTCTAGGTCTTGCTGAATGGCAGCACAGCCTTGTGGGGTGTCAGCCACTCCACCCAATTTGGTGTCATTAGCAAACTTGCTTACAGTGCACTCTGTTCCCTCATCCAGGCCACTGATGAACAGTACTGGTCCCAGTACCAACCCCTGCGGGACTCCACTAGATACAGGCCTCCAACTAGATTCTGTCCCACTGACCACAACTCTCTGACTTCTTTCCTTCAGCTAGCTCACAGTCCACCTCACCACCTGATAATCCAGACCACATTTCCTCAGCTCAGCTGTGAGGATGCTGTGGGAGATAGTGTCAAATGCTTTATTGAAATCAAGATCAGTTCTTTTCCAGGAAAACCTGCCATCTGCAATCATGGTCAATAATGTGAAAATTAGCAAGATTCTACCCTTTGTTTCTACCATTCTACCTATCTTCTCTGAAGTGTTACAAAAATTTGTGATACTTATTCTAAAAAAATTAAGTACAACCCATGGTTTAATATTAATTGATGTTTTCCTATACTCCATAGCACATTAATGGAGAACATACAGGGCTAGCAGCACAGGAGTGTGAAAAGAAAGCAAACTACCCAAGGCTTGACAGGTACTGACCTCATCTGCAGACAACACAGGACCAACGTATCCCACAGACTACAAGCCAGAAAAGTTTTCATGTAGCAATGGTCTCCCCAGTGTACAAATTATGTCAGATGGGAATATCAATGAATGATAAAACATGAGAAACTTAATTATTTCTTTCTTCCATATTTTCTTAAACAGAACTGATTGGCTCATGTTAGAGGCTCACTAAATCTTTTAAAATAAATTTATTCCTATTAGCCCTCATTTTGAGTTTTTGAAGACACTTTCAACTCAGTTGCACTGGGCAACTTGTCCAGAGAAAGTAGAAGCAGAGGCAGAGAAAGACAACAATCTGCTGAAAAACTCTAAAAACAAGGCAAGAAGCAGCTTAAGTTGACTCAGTGTAAATAACATTTATTTTGTAAGGATAGCATTAAGAGATGATCTTCCAGCAGTGAGTGCATTTTTTTTGCCTGAGGGGAGCGAGTGTTTCATTTGATTCCAGGCTTGTGACCAGCCCTGTCAATAGAACTTCTGCCTCCTCCAATTTCATAATTTAATTCCCTCCCAGATTTAACCCCAGAGAATTCTGTCACAATGAAATTCACTTCTTGGTGGAATAACCAGAGTGTTACAGACAGGCATCTTCAGATGTAACTCATCTTCCACCAATCACCACTGCTTTCCATCTCATATTTGCCTAACAACCAGGAAAATTATGCCATATAGGCTCTGGATTTCAGACTGCCTCACTGAATTACATGATATTAAATTCAGAGTAACCAGTTATTCTAATTGGTATCTCCTTGAATTTCGCTACTGCTTTGTTTTCAGAAGGCAGCTTGCATTTCTAAAAGCTTGATCATTTTCTCCAGACCACACAGAATCACACACAGAATTGCCATGGTTGGAAAAGATCTCTGAGATCATATGGAACCATCAGCATCCCCTCCAAATAAAATAAAATATATATATGTATATATATACATATGAGTGTGTGTGTTTATGTATATATATATATATATATATATATACATACACACCATGGCCACTATGGACCATGTCCTGAAGTACCTCCTCTACACAGTTTTTAAATACTTCCAGGGATGGTGATTCCAGCTCCTGACTACTTTCTCAGTAAATAAATTTTTCCTAATATCTATTCTAAACCTCCCCTGGTGCAACTTCAGGCCATTTCCTCTAGCTCAATCATTGTTCACTTGAGAGAAGAGACCAGCACCCACCTCCCTACAACCTCCTTTCAGGCAGTTGTAGAGAGTGATCAGGTCCCTCCTCAGCCTCCTCTGCTCTTAACTAAGCATTCTCAACTCCCTCAGCCTCTCCTCACAGGACTTGTTCTCCAGACCCTTCACCACCTTGGTTGCCCCTCTCTGAACTTCCAGCACTTCAATGTCCTTCTTGTATTGAGGGCCCCAGAACTGAACACAGTGCTTGAGATGCAGCCTCACTAATGCTGAGTACAGGGGCACAACCACTTCCCTTCTCCTGCTGGCCACGCTGTTCCCGATACAAGCCAGGATGCCATTGGCCTTCTTGGCCATCTGGGCACACTGCTGGCTCATAATCATCCTGATGTTAATCAACACCCCCAGGTCTGATGGTATATAAAACAGTTATTAACCATTTCCTGTCTTTTGGGAACGCACCTTGAAAGCCCCTAATGTCTAGATTTGCAGAAACACTGAACACAATGTCACACAACTGCACTTAAACTGATGTTAAAGAGAGCACAGGGTGCTCTCCTATTTATTCTATTTTAGGAATAGGACAGCTAATATTACAAGGAACTTTGGATTTTAATCTCTCTCTGCCTAAGTTTCAAAGCTTTTTTTATTGAAAAAAAAAAAAACAACAAAAAAAACCCCACATCATTTTGTCTACAAATACTGTGAAATAGATGCATATATAACAAAATGTCTAAACAAAGATGAAGCTATGATAATGTTTCGTAACCTAAGAAAAACTAAAATGTGAATGCCATAAAACTAAACTATCACAATAAAAAAGCTATCACAATATCCCAGGCTACAAAAAAATATTCACAGTACAGTATTCCATTTGGTACAGGCAAAGCAAACAAAGCTCTGAGTATTTCCTTTCTTCTTAAAATGCAAGCTACTACTGTACTCTTAGAATATTATTGAGGACGGAAAACTAGAGATGAAAAAGCTACAGATATTATGCTTTATCCTCAAATACTGTACACAAAAATTTCCTTGGAGTACAAGTTTAACAAGCTGCTTTGGTTTTGCATTTTTTACAAGGCAGTTCAGTTCTGAAAAAGATTAGGCTATAGAGTGAATAGTTGAAGGGTTATTAACCCCAGAGAGAATTTACTCTAAATACCCTTTAACAGTATGTAGATTACTATACCAGTTCAGGCAGAGATCACAAGTGCACCCTTGTGTACATGGCTTTTGAGGGATAAGAGTATTCAATAAGCAAGCCACTTCACCTCAGGCTGGAGGGAAGGAAAGTAGACAGTTACTTTTCCAAACCAATTTACATCCTAAAATAGTCAATAGAACACTTCTGTAACTACTTTTGCTGACACTCAGAGATTTAATGCAGACTAGAAGTTAAGATGTCCCAGTATACCTTTTGAGATCTTTGGAAATGTTATGCAATGTCTAAAAATAAAGCACCATCTTTAATCTCAGTTCCAACATTCATTACAAAAGCAGAGGCCCAATCTACATGTTGCTGTGTTTTAAATCATAAAAACATACAGCGAAGGGCAGTCCATATGACAGAGTTTAGAGTTTAGTTTGAAAAATGAGAGGGAAGGAATACAAGGAATACAACTCTCAAACAGATCAGAAAATGAAGCAACAAAAACCAATCTAACATTAATAGAAGTTCTACTACTGACCTCACTGGCCTCACAGGAGATGGCCCCAAGTGACTTAAAGTCAAAAAACCACAAAATAGCAGAGCCAAAAAATAAACCCCAACCTTCATATTTCTAAACCAATGCTTCATTTACCAGACCTATTATCCCTGTTAATTTCCCTGCTGGAAAGTCAGCACAAAGTATAGAGACTCAGTCATTGCCAGTCACAAAGAAAAGAAGCAAATGCTGCCTAGAAAAGAGCAAATACTGGTGAAGCATCCCTTTACATTTTTGTGTATTATGAGGCAAATCAATAGCTTAGAGAGATTTCAGACTTAAGAGTCCTTCCTCTGAAGACATATGCATGAGAAAAAGCAGTGAATATTCTTAATTTTGCAAACAGTAATTTTACTTATATCAAGTCACACAGCAGTTACTTTTTCAGAGTTTATTTATACTTTATGTACAATTATTAGCCCTGAAGTCACTTGATTTCCCATAACATTTTATACCTACTTACAGAGTTCTGATGATTCATAGCTAATATATAAGCTTCATTAACTTTTCAAATGGTGTCTAATTCAAGGTGACAACTAGCCCAGATCAACTCAATATGGTTTAAATAAATTAATATTGATAATGCTATAACTAATTCTCAGATAGGACTGTTCATATCTAATGCCTGTTTAGAAATTATTCTTCTACTTTCAACTACAAAATGGAATTACTAACTTTTCCAGGTGTTGCCTGTTGTTTTAATTACAAAAGTTAGATTTGTAACCCAGAAAATTATTGGCATGGTCTAATGGAAAAGGGAGAAATATTTAGTGGAAATCAAATTCAGAAGGTTACTCTTTATAGTATGTGGATTGGTACAGTCATTGAGGAACCACCAATTGAAAGAGAAAGGAGATACATTTTACCTTAATCTACTGCACACATTTGTCAGAATATGGACACAGTAAAGAAAAGAAATGCATTTGAAAAATAAAGTGTTACAGCAATAGTATATAATAAATTCATAAACAAATATTCTGTGCAATATTTAGCTGGTCAAAGCTTTACTGAAGACAATAATGTTTGTTGTCAGTAGCAATTCTCCTGTATGACTGTAATCACAATACAAAAAAACCACCACATTGCAGATTTTACAAGAAAAGCACATTCTGTCCTCAGTCTACTAGAACTCTTTAGATAGTTTAGTAAGAAAATGTAAAAGAAAAATTATAGGCCTATCCAGACTTTTAAAGTCAGAGACAGAATTATAAGAAAATATCTGCCTTACAATGTGGAAGGTATAATGCAGTCAGCTTCTCAATTTGGATAAAAAATATTATTGTCATAGATTTGTTCATTCTACAGATATTTGCAGGAAAAAGTGATTTGGATCAGGCTGAGCAAAACAAAACATAGAAAAATCCCAAAATAATCCAACAACCAAAATCTCACGTTGGCACATACATACTAATTCAGACATACTCTACTTTACTCCTGTTGAAACAAACTGTTCTGAGAAATACAGACTAATTATATTAACTGCTATTTCAGGAAAAACTTCTGTCTTTTATATAGCTCAGTAAAAATACCTATTTGCCATTAAATAAGTGGTCAAAATAACAAATGTAATGTTATTTTTAATAACAGTAATATGTGATAAAGTAATTCTCAAATACTCTGCTTGAACACAGAACTCACACTACTGATAGGAAAGGTCCACAAGGGCAATGCAAATTCCAAAGGAAAAAGAATGGAATTTGAACCAGAGGAGTTAAAATATTTCCACTGTATTTGGAAAAAAGAAAAATTAGAACGGATGTACATAAAGCAATCAGTTACAGAGAGGTTTATTTGGGCAATTTATATTTAAAAAAAATATATTTAAATGGGAAAAGAAAAGGAAAAAAAACCAAGCAACAGAAATGTCTTTAAATGTAGTTATGTGGAAATATTTGGAAGTAACTGTAACAATGTATTAGGATGCAAAATTGAGGTTTTTTTGCAAAAAATGCAACAGATCTGTACCATATGCATAGATCCCAAACTAAATAAAAACATAAACATCATAAACAGTCATATTTCTTTCCAGACACTCCCGAATGGGATGCACCCTACAAAACGTGCCTTTCAGCACCTGCTGTGCTGCAGGAGCAAGAAGAAAGGAGGAAAGCAGAGCAGAAGTTACTGGAATTCTTCAGGGCAGCTCCCTACCCATCCCAGGATCTGTCTATGGTACAAAGGGAAGATAAGTGCTGAATTCTGGGGGTGCTGCTGCTGCTGTGACCCAGTAACTGCAATTTACAGGACTGAAGAAACACAACAGTCTCAGGCAAATTAATGCTTCTTTCTGTGATCACACACACTGTCTCAGCACATTCAGAAATCAACACTCCTCACGGTAAGAATTTCTCACCCAAGTAGCTCTGTATGTTAGAGAGTCTCTTGACACTGTAGAAGTTCTCTGAGGTCCCTTCCAACCCAGCCAATTCTATGATTCTAAGGTACACACAAGTATGATATACATTTGTAGAGACTTCCTTCTAGTATGATTTGTAATTTTAATTCATGGTTAAATGAAGACACTCTGCCACTGGATGTGTAAGCAAATCCAGCAAGCATTTAGCTGATTTGTGAAGATACACCAAATTAGCCCAGGTATCATCTTTAACTGAAGAAGTTCCTAAATCACAGATTCACAAAAGCCAGGGGGACACCTCAGGAAAACAGACTTCTGTACCTTTTCTCATTCATGGGGAATCACCAGTAACTTATCTAGAAATGGAGACCACTTCCCATCTTTGATCTGATACAGAACACGACTTCCTATGTTCTTATACTGCCCTATGTCCAAACTAATATGAAGGTAAAAGGTCTGTGTCACAGGCATTAACAGAAATCCAGCATTAACTATAAAGGTAGAGAGGCATAAAAACACATATTTTACAGTGAAATGCAGTCATCCAAATAACAAAAAATCCAATTTTATTCTTTAGTCCCACCAAGCCAATTTCTTAAGGAGAATTGGAAGTCAAGAGACATTCCCTATGGATGACGATGTAGAACCAGCTGTATGAGGACAAGAAGTTACTTTTTCACAATAAAAACACTAACATGAGAGAACTCTTAATATACTTGCATCCCTATGCTGATGACCTTGTCCATCTTTGTATGTCCATCAGCATTCTGAGCAAGATAATAATTTACATCATCTGTCTTGCAATAAAAGCACCTTCAGTGCATTAAGATAAAGTCAAAGACAATGAGGAGGGATGCATGAAACCCATGAAAGGTGTTCATGATGCAAAAAAAGAAAAGAAAGGGTGGGGGAGGAAGGGGTCTTATGAAACCACACAAAAGCAGTGAAAAGTTGCTAAATTTACTTCCATTGATATTCCAAATAGTACTTCATGCATTCTTGCAGAGTGGTTGGATCTATACATTAAAAATACATCAAATGCAATGACAGTGCTTAAATTTAATTATGTAACATCCCCACAATGACACTCTACAAGCTTTCAGAAATTTACCAGTTAAATTCAAAAGTAATGTTAACATCTTGGGCTTTTTACTGAGAATATATCTTGCCTTTGATGATCACTTAGCAGAGGTATTAATTCTTTCCTTCTTTACAAAGCACTAAGTCTTTCCATCCCCTGGAGCACTCTGAAGACACTGGGAGTTCTGAGGCTGCACCTACATACATGCTGTAGTTTAAGTGAACCAAACCTCCCAGTTGTTCTCACTCAGCATGCTTATGTCACCTTTATGGAGGAATTTCAGCGGGCCAACTTGGATCCTTTTCAGAGGAGATTCAGACATAAAGAAGCTGTGCTCCAGGTGTGCATCCCATGTACTATAAAGCCAAAACAGGGATCCAAACCAATGACTGGCCCTTTGAACACTTTCATATCACTCCTATGGTAAGAATATTTCATCTAATGGTCCAAACTAAGACCAGTCCAAGGTAAAATCCCTAAACTAAACTGCTATAAACTGATATAAGCCTTAGCACCAACTGCTAACTTGCCAAGTTGCATGCCCACATTGACATAAGCTGAGTGTGCATCAGCACTCAGAAATGTTCTTAAGGTTCTCTGGAATTCAAGGCATATGCTATAGTTCTCAAAACTAAAACTCTCCTAGGTGCAGAGAAATAAGTGATTGACATTCGCAATTAGAAAGAAGCACAGTTAGAAAAACAACTATTTTGTTTCCTGTCACTGATTGCACTAACTAATAAAAAGTAAATCAGATTTTTATGAGAAATGCTGAATCAATGTTATTTACATAATGTTCCTTACTTGAGTAATTACTGGGTATTATTTAGCAAAGAACAATTGACAAGATGATAAAAAGTCATTGAGAAAATAATCAATGACAATTAAGAAAATAACCCTAAAATACAGAGCGTTATAGTCATTGTCAACATGGAAGAAAAGCTCTGCAGCAATTAATAAATATTTTGAGTACATGGAAAGTTTTATTCATTATTTCAAACATTACACAATGTATTTTTCTCTTTTCTCTCAGTAAGAGAGAAATGCAGGGTGTAACAGGACAAAACCCATGGAGCAGTCCTGATTCTGCTCACCTGATTCAAGCAGCAGACCCAAAGAAGTTTGTCAAACAGAGCTACAAATGTCAAACCAGAATGAACTAATAAATTGCTTTGCTGATGTTGCATTCTGTAAAACATTTTTCAGAGACTTTAAGAACTATTTCAAAGCTATATATATTCATTCTGCCCCTGGTTGATGAATGATTCTATTTAGACAGTTCACTGAAAACAGCTGAACTTCAAAAGCCATATGAAATAATTTCTTTTCTCTCTTGTGATTTAGAAAGACTCCATCATAGAGTCCCAGTGCATACGGTAATAAGCAGCACTGCCCTATTAAAATCTCTGGTTTTTTGCCAAAGACAAAAAAATCCAAAACTAAATCAAATCTAAATAAATAAATAATTTCTATACACTTTACATAGAACTATCAGACATATCAAAACAAACCCCAAAACCTGCAGTTACACTCAAAGCTGTTAATTTCATTACATTGTAAGCATCCATTAGAGCAAAGCAAAACTGTTAAACATAGAACAAGAGATATTTATTTCTACTTTCTTACCCGCACAGGGGATTTACTGATATCTGTTTTTGAAATCTTGACTTGCAGTGATATTGCTCAAAATACTAATATGGAGAAGTTATGTTATATAGTACCTACATGAAAGTATGCCCTAGAGAAAAGGTGCAGGTTTTAAGAGTGAAAAAGTCTAGCTAGGCAAATGTTCCATCTAAGGAAAATTTATTTATATGTATAGGAAGATACAATAATGCATTCACCCATATATGAGAGATCTGCACTGATACAGGAGAAACCAGGTTATATTTCCCATTTCCTTGTCACATTAGAAAGCCCCCTTCTTACCCCTTCATTTGAAAGGAAAAAATTAAATAGGTGATTGTGTCCTCCTCTTAAAACAAGTAAGAGATAAGCTTCAATGATTTTCAACACAATTTGAAAAAAGTACTTTGCAAAATATTTAGCATGATAAAAACATAAGGAAAAAAAAAATCAAGTTTTTCAGCAGCAGATATAGCATTTCTTGTGCTGTGGTACACACCTCCTGAGGCAAAGATACCAAATTCCATTCACCTGTCAGTTATAAGAGGTGTGTGTTTAAGTTTAAAAACTTCCCAGATAGTTGCCCAGTGGCATACACAATAAAATGTGTTTACAAACAGCACATATTAATTCAGTTTGAGTAATTTAACTATGCTCTTATGTTCATGAAGTTCAAACGGCCAGCTTCTCTTTTTCACTCTAGAGAGCAAAAATGATTCAGTAAACATGTTACCTCAATTCTGAGGCTTCCTCATGAATTTGAATTATTGCAACTGTGTTATTAAAGACTGAACCAAATATTAGTTTAGGAAACCAACCTGGCTTCAGCTAGGATTCTCAAAAGCAAAGCAATATTGTTTACTTTGTACAATTAAATCTTCTGATTATCAGACAAACGCTTAAACAGGAATGCAGAATTTGTATGCCCAGCACCAGAATTAACAAGGGTTTGCTCTTTTCTAAAATTCCCATCAGGTCTTTTCCTCTGGCTTTTCAAAGAACTGTATTTCATAGCACAGCACTATAAAAGTCTGGCTCCCTTAAAACCTCTCTAGGAACAGTATACAAAATATAACATATAGAGAAAGAACTGGTCAAACCTTGAAAGCAAATTAAAAAATTAAGTGGCATTCTTCTCACTTATCATATTTCAAAGAGCAGCGCTTTTCCGCAGAAAGATCCCATTAGCTTAGCTATGACATCTTTATTCTCGTACCTATAAATCCCTCCATTGTTAACCCCCTAAACCGCAGTGGCTGCTGCCACCTATAGGATCTCAGCGCCGGTGGTGAGGATGGAGCTCAGCGGTTCCCTCTGCCGGGGATCTCAGCCTGAGGACTCTGCAGGCACATTTATTAACAGCAGGTGTCCCCACTTCTGCTGATGCTTCACCTCAAAGTCATTACCTTAAAAGCATTTTCATGTTTCCAAACCCAAACTCCAGCTTCTGCCTGGAGTATAAGTAGTAGGAAGACGATTTGGGATAGAAAATTGCAGGCCCTGAACTGAAGTTCAATGAATGCAATTTTGTAGAAAAACAAAAATTCCCTTGTTGGTAACACGATGTTGTTTGCTGTGATGGATTAGCAGGCCCAAAGCCAAAGTTCCTTCTAAAGCATAAGTTGAGATAAAAATAAGAAACTTCTAAGTAAGATGAGATCAGTTCTGTTTCAGCAGTAGTTTCATCAACTACACCAGGGTTGCATCAGAATAACCTTCAGAAGAAGATGAAAAGCATTAAAATACATTCAATTGAAAGCCCTAAGTTGTATCAGACCCAGTAATGTTTGTGGACACACACAACCATGGCAAAGCACTAATGCTGGCTGCTTACAAAAGCAAGCCACTGGACAGAAAATCTTGTTTGATTAAGAAAGTACTTGTGTTTGATTAATCAAGGAGACACAAGTAAGTTCATAGAATCATAGAATTAGCCGGGTTGGAAGCGACCTCAGAGATCATCTAGTCCAACCCTTAAGTTTTCATACTATAAGTAGAAAGACTAGAAATATCTAACTTAACAAAAAATAGCACCTTTCTCTCTCCAGTCTCTGATTCCCCTACACCTAACAATAAGGATTATAATTCTATTTCAATACATAAAAGCATTATTCTTTAATGTCAGAGAGTTTAATAGGTAAGAAAATTATGCCAGAGCAAAAAAACAAATTTGAACTAGACTAAATGTATTTAGAAGCTAAGGTAAAGTAACATTACAACAAAGAGACTCTCAAAACAGAAATTCACTGTCAAGTAGCACACATTATCAGAATAAATACTATACTGGGGATAGCTTTTTGAAGAGCAATAGCAGTAATGGGGAGATTAAAGCTAAGTAGACATTGAATACCATATACCACTCTGCTATCAGTTTGATTAGAACAAATTTAAAAGAATATAATACAAGAGCAAGGTTTTAAAACAGGGCATTATTAATGTCAGAGTTTTGAAATGACAGATTTATTTATAGAGGTCTGATACACAAATAAATTTTATTCAGAATATTTGGTACCCAAAGAAATTAGAAAAGCAGGGAAGAAACATGAGAAAGTATCTGAGAGACATTCCTAAGACACCAGTATTTTTCTCACTGAGTGCAAGCAACAGCACAATTTGCTCTCTACATATATCCTCCAGGTCTCAATAATGAGAGAACTACAAGGAACCAGAAGCACAGAGATAACAACATACTTGGCCACTCATTAGTGCTTGAAAATCTAGAAGCAGCTATAAAAATAACTCAGGCTTTCTTCAGGTGGTGGAGCAAAGCCTACCTGTCTATCTTGCTTTTTAGTTTTTGTTTTTAATTAATAAAAAAAGACTACTTTAGTGCCATAAAACACAATCCAATTCACTTCATGTGCTTACACTTGTTTTTTTTCACCCCTTCGGAAGACAACAAAATCCGAAGGCATGGCCATGACTGGCTCCTCTCTGACTAGGCTTAGAATACTAGACCTACAAAAAAATTAACAGTCCTCAACCCATTCTGCCCCAGAGTAGCTTGATGTGGAGGCAGCACAGTGACCATGCTGGTTGCTGGGAAATGGTGGAAATGTAGGTAGGATGGAAGTGTGTAGAAAGGAATGCAGAAACTCCCTTTGGGCACAGTTAGAAGCTGGACTGTCACCAGCTTTTACTCTTTTCTGTACCTGAGAGTGAGGTAACAGAGAATTTGCTCTCTGATGAGAGCAAATATGAACCTGGTCTTCCTCCTCTTACCCTCCTTATTCTTGGTCCTCACATTCCCACTGTCACTTCTGAAGTGGACTTGGTCACACTGGGCTGTACAGCAAGATCAACCGAAGGTTAATCCATAGGATGTTTCTTGTAGGCATCAGTGGGTTGACTGTATAATCATCTCCTGCTTACTCACCATCTGCCTGCAACTTACACTAGTAGAATAAGTAGTTAAATAATTATATTACTGAACTCATTGCTCCTGTACAAGCAAGGAAAAAAAAAAAGTGCATGCTGAGGTGGTAAGACATTACTATTACTACCTAAAGCAAAGGATCCTAAACTTGATTTGCCGGGGTATCTAATCAGTGAAGAAGGGAAAGCTGCAAAAGCTGAAGCTCTGTGCTCAGTTCTAGCTTGCTCATGCCCAATAAAAGTTTTTGACTATGTAGATAATACTCTGTATTTTAAAGTAGCTTGAATATCACTAACCATACACAGCTCAAAGCATAGTGGACCTGGCATTCAGTAATAGGGTATGTCATGAACATTATAACCTATGGTATGATTTTTATGCCCTTAAGTGAATTATTGTATTTCATAGGTATGAACTACTAATTATCCTCAGCATGGTCTAAATAATTTATCTCGCTCTCAAAATCTTGTCTGTCTCACTTTCACAGCCCAGGCACACCAGACCTGGACCTCTTTAAATCAACGTTACAATTCCGAAAAAATTCTGTAATGTTTCTTCAAAATCCTAAAATATGATATGCTAAAACATTCTCTTTTTTTCTGATTGAATTTGATTTTAATCCTGTCTTCAAGAAACAGAAAGCTATTGTATTTCCCCTCCTGTAATACATCTCCCGTAGACATTGTAGTCTTTTATTTTTCTATTGAAATCATGTAATTAAGTAATGCGAATATGATTACTTGACTTACTTGACAAGAACAGGTCATGACTAATAGTTTGATGTGATTATGAAGCCCTATATCTTCAAAGGGACAAAACAATAAAAAAAATACAATATGCAAAGTCAATTACTTCCTATAATCTCTCCATTTACTTAACATGACATTACAGAAAGCGCAGTGAAAGTAAACTACATCTATTAACATACCATACAAAATTATTAAAAGAATAAATGGGTTGAAAATACACATTGTTAACATTACACTCACATGCTGCAGGTCCCCTTCAGCTGACTTTAGAATATAAACAGCTGAATTAGAACCACATCGACCATGATGGATAACAATTTTGACTATCAAAGTTCTTTGTCTTCAGAGAATTATTAAACCCCTGTACTTCTGCTCTATAGTAACATAGTTCTAGAATCTTGTAGTGTCATAATTTTAAATGTACTTGGTATGAACAGTTTTAAAACTGTATTTTTCTTTGAATGTAGAGTATTACATTACAATAGTCACAGGCACTGCAGATGTACAGTACTATTTTAAAAAAAAAAGTAACATCTAAAATGTTAACAAAATGTTCACAAAAAGAAAATTAATTGTAAATTTGCATTAATTTTAAATGCCATTTTAAACCTCAATTATATTGCCATGCTCTTCAGAAATACTCTCTCCCAAAGAGAAACAGAAACAGTTTCCCATATTTTTACAAAAATATTCCAAATTCTTGCTAAGTAAAAAAGTTCTGACTTTATGATGTAATGTTTCTGTGTAGCAATTCACAAGTTTCAATTCATATTTGTTTCCCCATCACAATTCATAGTGATACTTTATTATTATTATTATTATTATTCTGTTAATTCAAAAACCAGAAGTGGAAAAAAACCTGCCTTTTAACCTGGGTTTTCTGTACATATGTAGAGGTCCTAGATGATAACTTTCACTACTCCCTCAACCACTCCCATTTTCTTTAAAATAAAATTTTTAGGAAGTCAACAGACATCAAACGAAATGGTGGGAATTTCCTTGCACAATTTCAAAATTAGTTAACACTGCAGGTCCACATAAAAAAATCCTAACACCTTAATGAAAGCTCTGCCTATTATCTAACTTCTTTTCTTCCAAAGCAATATCCAAAGCATTCTCACTTTCTCTTCCTTTCTGTGGGCAATTCAGGATGCAACTTCTAAAGTTCTACATCACTCCCAAAAGTTTTAGTCGCCTTCAAGTCTGTTCCCAGCCAATCACCAAGACAACAGGTCAGGATAATGAATGAGAGACCTGACCCAGAGTCAATTCACTCAGTCACCAATTTATATTGGAATGACAAGTTAGGTATACGCCTGAAATTCCTCATCAGCATATATAATCTTAATAAGGTTTGTCACCTGTAGCATCTCAGCCCTTTCCCTAGACAAGTTGTCCCCTGCTCAAGTGTGTAAGAACTGACACCATTACCATGTTTAGCTCACCTGGTATCAGAGAATCATGGAACTGTCACAGTTGGAAAAGACATCTAAGATCACTGCATCCTACCATCAACATCTCTGCCCCAATAAAATAAAAAAAAAAATCTATATCAATACCTGTATCACCCTGCCTACTACAGTATGTCCTGAAGTGTCTCGTCTACATGATTTTTTTAATGCTTCCAGGGATGCTGATTCCACCACCTCCCTAGGCAGCTTGTTCCAACACCTAGCTACTCTCTCTGTGAATAAATTCTAATACCTAATATCTAGTCTAAACCTCCCCTGGTGCAACTTCAGGCCATTTTCTCTAGTCCTATCATTGTTTACTTGAGAGAAGAGGCCAATACCCACCTCCCTACAACCTCCTTTCAGGTAGTTGTAGAGAGTAGTTGTAGATCTCCTCCTTAGAAAGTTTGCATCTCTCTTTGTAGAAGGTGTTTTGTAGTCCTATTCCACAAACAAATTAAATTCTGACTTGAATTCTTTTTAAGTTGATCCCTTACTCAAGAATAAAATGGGAATGTAACATAGCAGATCTAATCTGAGCCAGGAAAAACACCTTTGTTCAGAGCAATTTCTTTCTTAATTTTCAAATAGTTCCAGTAAATGTTTTAGACCTATCAAATTAAGAACACATTGGGACTTCTAATCCCTCTGTTTCTTGTGATGGTGGTTCTCATCCTTAAAGTCTATCAGTTCCACAACATCTCTGCAGTCTTGGTGATTTCTTCAGACAGCAGAGTACATAGGCAATTCTCCAAACTGTCTCCAACAGTATGGACAGTAAGCTCAATCTCATCTAAGCTTGCATTGTCTCAAGTATACCATCCTGTGTTTAGTATGTTGGTTTTGCTAACTTCTGCCAAGGTAGCTGACTGAAGTTGAAAAGTCAAACCAAAAAGTCAGTCCACCAGGGACCAAGAGAAGAACCCTAAGCACAGCCTGAGTGGATAAAGGATCACTTGAATTTTCTGCCAATTCTCTTGAGATGCTAAACAGTCCAAAATGGTCCTCTCACTTTTCCCTATAGCCTGCTTCAAAGATTAACACAATGTTTGCTAAACTGCTTTACTTAGAAAGGGAAAAAGCCATTAATCCACATTTTCTCCTCTCACTAAACTCTACTCGACATAATGCTCTCTTCTGATGCTAATTTGTACATGAGATAACTGAGGTTTGATCTTGCCTTCAGTTAAATGGGCATGAAACATTTTCTGAAATTTGCTGCTTGCTGCTGTTATGCTTCAAAAAATGTAAACCGGATCTACAGGTGTGATACAGGCCAATCCTTTATTTGTATTTCTTCAGTTTTCATCCTTTATCTAAGACCTACTAAAATTTTTCCACTGGAAATAAATTAGATCCTCCCCGAGAATCATCTGTAGGCCCTGTTATTCCATAGACAGACTGTCAAACTCTTCAGTGTACATTGTTCTTCCCCTTCCTTAGTATCCTAGAATAATAGGAAATCATAGGCTTTGCATTGTTTTGGGGGGGATTTGTTTTGTTTTGCTTTTTTCTTAAAATTGTGTCTAAATATCTCATTTCTTTACTTTTACTCCCATTCTATGATGAGCTCCTCTAACTGTTATACACATAATGCTATAAAAAGTACCACACCTGCTACAAGAAGCCCTCAGCAATTAACACTCAGCTTGCTCAGTAAAGCAATTATTTTCTCTAATGCCCCAAAACAGAAAAAAAAACCCCGTAACACCAAAAAAACAACTACCTACCTTTATATGTTCTCTATCCTGTGAACTGAGGCGTGTTTTTAAAGTCTCATTTTTTACAAATACTCTTCTAATGAAGTGGAAGCTAAATATGAAAATCCTATGTTCATTTTGAGGAAAGGAAACACATTTCCATCAGTAAGATTGAAACCAAACTACCTTCTAACAAAGCCTCTACATAAAACATTAGGGCTAGCCAGGCAATGAATGAAAAATACTGCAAATAGACATTTTACCTGGAGTAAAAGAAATACCACTAGTTTAGGTTTATCTTTTCGATATGTGCTGAATTTTGAACAAGTTTATGACACAACCAAAAATACTCATCACACATAAAAACATTACAAAGAAAAAAACTATTAATCATAAAATGTAGAAACTAGGGGAAAAAAAACATGCTAAAGGAAAGACTAACAGTCTAAAGGGCATTTTAAGAGATACACTTACACCTAACTTTTCTTCTAAATTTCAAAAAAACCCAACACAAGTAGTCCTCAGAGAAGTGGAGAGGAAAACAAAGTAGGCCTGCATGCACACTACTTAGGTTCCTAAACCTTAAATTATCTGGTACGTGTTTTTAACTGGTGACTGAAATAGAGAAAATCTTATTTCTAGATCTAAGATAGAAAACAGCTGTTATTTCTGGTTTAGGTAACATAAAGCTGATTTGAAGGACATTAAATCTGGAACCCTCTATTCTTACTCAGATACATTAAAGATTTCCCTATTTTCAACCTATGTGTTTCTTTAGTGATAATTTGAGTTATCCAGTGGACTAGGCAATGTTACAGTATTTCTGTTATTCAAAAGGGCTTCCTAATTCCTGACAAGGAGGAGTTTCTAGATGTACAAAGCTTGCTACTAGCAGGGACTATTTTCTGCCAACTATGTAGTACTAGCAACACTGTACTAGCAAGGAGAAAAAAAAATCTTGAGAGAAGACAAACTGAACACAATATGCATCACAAATTCTGGCCCTGACAGCATAAATTGTGAATAGGCCACTACAAAGCTAAGATGAGGGTGTATAAGCCCCCAGCACTGAAGAAAACAGATTGAAGACTGAACCAGCCACAGCCTTGTTTCACAGTACACCTTTGAAATGTAACAGTGATATAACTTATTCAGTGTATTGATTTTTGTAGTATTAATTAGCATTGCCACTGTGATTTTGGTTATCAAAAGCTCTACACACAGCAGTTCTACACATGGAATTAGATCTGAAAAAAATATTGTGAATAAAAATATCCTAAAGAACAGATGGAAAACAAATAACTCTTCTAAATTTAGATGTATGTTCAGCTAAATCTGGACACTGACTTAAACAGTATCTGTATCTGAGGCAACAGTGCCTAGATATAAGCAAAACAGAATAAAGATAGCACTTTATCATCATTTTGTGATGTCAAGGACAAAGTTATCTTCAGAGTCAGATCTACATAAACAGTGGTATTTTTTCTAATCTACCTTCAGAATATTCCTATAACTCAGTCATTTGGCTTTTATTTTAATACTTTCAGGTCTATAAAATAAAATGAGGAGGAACGAATTCCATTCAACTCGAAAAAAAACCCAATAAATCTTATTTTTAAATTATGCAGCATTATACAATGATAATATCCTTACATTATTTTGAAAACCACACGCAATGCTTTGATGTTCTGTAACATGCAACGATACATTATCTGTTTCCAAAAGAACTGCTCGGTGCTTTATTCATGTTTGCATCTTAGTTCGGTTTTTTTTCCGGGAATGAATCGAGTTCACAAAAGAAAATGAAACAAAGCAGTATTTTCCTTTCCCTGATCTTTGTCCTGATCGGGAAGATTTGAAACCTTATTAGTTCCACACATAGCAAATTACTGCTTGTTAACTACTGTTGCCAACCGGGCTACGTCTGCCTTACTATATCAGTTTGACCCAGCTTCTAGTGCTTAATGGTCCTCTAGGCTAAAAGCGAAAGCTGATCCATCAGGCTTACATTAGCATAGAATAACACTCAATGCTTATTGATGTGCATGCAGTGTAACTACCACCCCCGGCACCTAGCTCAGTCCATTATTTTCATTTTATCTCAAGTCATTTGTATGGTTGTCTGCCCCAGTTAAAGCTATGGCAAGACTGGTACTTAAATGAATTTGTGAGAAAGGAGACAAATGCCCCCTGAACTTCAAGCACTTTGCTATCATGACTTGCTAACATAAAATATACTACTACTGTTACGTCCACTTAGTGAGCATATCTAGAATAGCTTTAAGTAGGAAAGAAGAGTCACTTAGGACTCTGTATGCTAAAAAGACTGCTGATTAAATGTTGGGGGTTGTGGCAAACAGGGCTGCTACTGTTTTGGGTGTTATTTTTTCAGATCTTTTTAAAATACTGTTTTGATTCTTCTCATAAGCCAATCAGGGAAACTTCAGGATTGTGATATTCAAAACATGTTGGTTAAAGTATTTTGCTTTAATTGAACACTATGCATTAAGGTTAAAAACACTGTTTTAATTACACTGTGAAATCCCCACATCATAACAGAAAAAAGAAATTTAAACTTAAAAGCACACATTGTATAACTGTCTTTGTAGAAAATATTTGAAACAAAGCAAACTACCACAAACTTCAGGGCACAGCAAACTACTTGGCCACAAAACACAATCATGGCAACAAACATACATGAATAATCAATATCCACAAAACAGCAGAAAGATAGCAACAATTCCTGAATTTGACCAATGTTATTTCACAAAGCGTAGAGAAACAGTTGTCTCAGTTTTTGCATTTTCCAAGAATCTTGTAGCTGAGCATAAGACATCTCAAAAAGCCATTGCAGATGTTGAGATAAACATAGTGCTCTTCTGAACACGGATTTAAGCATTTTATAATTAAGGCCCATTTTATAATTCAGGCTAATTAATTCTAGCCTAGAAGACCATTAAGCCTCAACCAGTTCCCAGGAAACCATAGGAATAGCAAGAGAAAAATTTTGGTCAAGCAGAAGTAATGTCAACCATTTCCTAACATGTTTTCTGTCATGTAGACTGGTCAAAGAATCTGACATACTTCCACCAAAAAAAGAGCATTTATATCCATACTTGTAATATACACCAATATATATGCATAATTCTACCATTTAAAAAAAAAAAATTGCTCCAAGAAATAATTATGCTCTGATGCCAGAGATTACCAGAGAACCTCAGAATAATGCCCCAGCCCTTCTACCCTCCCATCCAACATTAATGAATGGCAGAACTGGCGTTCTGAAAGTAAGGTCTGTCACCCAGCGTGCAATAAGCCAATCCACATACAGTGTCAAGATGGTTTAATGTCTAGTTCTGCCCAGAAAAGGGAGATGGTGGTAATCTACAAAGGAAGATCAGCTTCCCAAAACAAAAGTACTACTTATATAATCAGAAAAATGCAGAATTACTTAATTTCTAAATATATTGTATCACTTGTAGATGTGACTTGTTACTTAGTTCTGTGCTTCCATTTAAAGTGCTTAAACATTTCACTATGCCTGCTCAAAGGGTAGGGGGCTTTTTACTAGTAGGGGTCCCTCTAGCCTATGGGTAGGTATTTTGGGATGCTAGTAGTACACTACTGTGCTGATGATATGTCAATATGATGAATCCAATTACTCAGTGTTTTCTATGTAGTTCTCAAGGCTTTAGCCAAGATAAATTATGGGGAGCACTCCCATCTGTCTTGCAGGCTCATGTCTCAAGGATGGGCTGTTGACTGCTTGGGATGTGTTTTTCTCTAGTTCTTGCTGTTTCAGTATTATGTAAGCTCTGTTTTTATTCTGCATGTCTTTGCTTTCTTTTATGTGATTTTGTCCAAAAAAAATTCTACTTATTTCAATTAATAGCCAACATCAGAATGCTCATCATAAACTCCAGCTGAAATCTAGTTAATAGGTTGTTATTACTTACTAAAAAAAAAAATCAAGCTGATGTACCACAACACCGTCAGTGGCAAGGCAGTAAGCTTTAAAAATGCATGTCCATTAAGAGAACATTTCTGTTCAAGAGAGGACAACATCCTTTTCTCTAGTGCTCCTGCAGCACAGGGAAACCTGTGAAGCTGGCTGGTCTCCAACCAACCAGTCAAGTCTTTTACTCTGGTGATCCTCTAGGACAGGTATGTAAGCAGGAGGTTGCTTAGTACTTGTTCCTGCTCTTGGGCAGCCAGAGTAGAAATACAAGAGCAATTCGTAGTTTGAGTTTGAAACTGGATTGGTTATGAGCAGCTCTAAGTGCCTTTATCCATTGAGAACATTTAAGAAATTTTTCTAACTTATCCAGAGATGAAAGCATGAGGAAAACAAAAACTGCTGGTGACTTACAATGCTGTCAAAAGGGTTCCCTCACTCCTGTCTTTTGGGTAAAATTAATTTTGGGTATGCAGTCAGGGTAACTAGAATAACTGTTCCTCAGAAGTTCACAGTATTAACTGCCTGCACAAGTGTTTCATGAGTGTTGTTATTCAGGGAGGAAAGAAGGGGAAGTAACAACAAAAGCAGAAAACAACTAGACCAGGCCAAAATAAATGTCTTTAAGTGCCCCTTAGGGCAAAACTGCATTGCAACTACAGGTAGAAAATATTTTGCAAACAAAGACTTCCTGTACTGACCATATTTGAGTCATAATGTGGCACAATTCTGAATAACTCAGTCATATTTTTTTTTAGTAATTGTCTCAACAGAATGCTGACACTTCTACTTTTGCAGAGAAATAATAAAACGTGGTCAACAAACTGGAAAAGGCAGATGAAGCAGTAAAGTTACTTTGTGGTAGATTGGTAAAAGTACAGCATAAGGCCAATTGACAGTAGTTCTTCTCCAGTACAACTGTTTGTTGAGTTATCAAGCAGTGTTGGTATTTGCTCTTTTGAGAGAGACAGAAAGTGAGTTATGTGCCCATCATAAGAGGGATTTGTGCTATGATTACAATGGATGCTGAAAAGAATGATTGAGAAGCTGTTTCACAAGAGCAGACAAACCAGAGTATCAGTTTTTGAAAAGTACCAGCACAGGCTCTACTTCAAAATGCAGAATTTACAAGAGGAATTATGTTCCAAAAATGTTTATGCACAGTTAAGAGACATAGTATTATGAACACAATTAATTAAGGAGCTTTATTCACCTGTCCTTTGCTTTAGATTCTTCCCTTCACACACCAACACTTGAGAATAAAGTACTGCTCAGTCACTCACACCCTGAGATGGGCTCCACAAACATGTTTGCGCTTGGTACGGAAGGGCAGACGGGAAGAACCAGGCCACTCAAAGTAGCACCTATTAAGGAGCACAGAATTCATTGGCCAAGTTCCTCTGATCACAGCCTCTTCCAGGCATGGGGTGTTATTATGTGTAATCTCAGATGAGAGGGCAGAACTAAAATGTAATCAGAATACTTTCAGTTATTGACCATGAGGCATTGCTGTTGTCTTGCTCTAGTAGTCAAATTTTGTTGGCTTTGAAAGAAAGATATATACTTGTTTAAGTCATACTAGCAAAACATTAGTAAACTGTTTATGTAGTTCAAGAGCATACTTAAGGACATACTGCACTAAGAGCCACATTGTGTTAAGTGGCACTCAGTGCCATAGTCTAGCAACTGCAACGGTGGTAAAAGGGTTGGACTCGATGATCTCTGAGGTCCCTTCCAACCCAGCCAATTCTATGATTCTATGATTCTATTTTACAAGGTGGATTTTAAACCATTAATAACTCTCAAGATCAAAACATCTTCAGTTTTCAGGTGAAAAAGGTTCAATAATCAACAGGTATGTAGAACTGTCTCCCTCATACTGTCATTTAAAATCTGATGAAACGAACAATCATTTTAAGAATAATGTTCAGTGAACTGCCTATTCAGCTATATATTGAAATACTTCTGCACATATGAATCTCTCAGAGATACACTGGTTTCATTCCCAGGAACCCCGTTCCACACATTCCTGACTAAACATTGTACATTCATGTCTTTGAATGGAAAGGGAGGAATATATGTTTCATGCCCATGAGAACCTCAGATAAATACAGGAAGTCAACAGAGCCTTCCAGTTAACTCTTCTTCCTAAAGATATTTGTCACGGAGGTTGCTATTTGGTTCTTAATCCTTGCTCTTTCAATTGAGGTCATCAACAAGGGTGCCAGTTGCAGAATCATAGAAAGTTAGGGGTTGGAAGGGACCTCAAAAGATCAAGCCCAACCCCCCTGGCCAGAGAAGGGTCACCTACAGGAGGTCACGTAGTAACCTGGCAGGTTTTGAATGTCTCCAGAGAAGGAGACTCCACAACCTCCCTGGGTAGTCTGTTCCAGTGCTCTGTCACTCTCAGAGTAAAAAAATTTTTTCCTCGTGTTTATATGAAACCTCCTATGATCAAGTTTATATTCATTGCCTCTTTTTCTATCACTGAACATAATTGAGAAGAGCCTGGCACCATCCTCTTGGCTCTCTCCCTTTACTTTTTTATAAACATTTATGAGGCCACCCCTCATTTTCCTCTTCTCCAAGCTGAAGAGACCCAGCTCCCTCAGCTTTTCATCATAAGGCAGATGTTCCACTCCCTTTATCATCTTGGAGGCTCTGCTCTGGACTCTTTCAAGAAGTTCCCTGTCCTTGAACTGAGTGGCCCAGAACTGGACACAATATTCCAGATGTGGCCTCACCAGGGCATAGTAGAGAGGAAGGAGAACCCCTCTCAACCTACTAGCCACCCCCTTCTAATGCACCCCAGGATGCCATTGGCCTTCTTGGCCACAAGGGCACATTGCTCACTTGTGGTCATCCTTTCACCCCAGCTCCCTTACCCCTTCACTGCTCTCCAAGAACTCAGTCCCCAGCCTGCCTACTGTCTCCTGGTGTTGTTCCTACCCAGATGTAAGACTCTACACTTGTTCTTGTTGCAATTCATTATTTTTTTCTCTGCCCAACCCTCCAGCCTGTCTAGGTCCCTCTGAATGGCAGCACAGCCTTCAGTCCTCCCAGCTTTGTATCATCAGCAAACTTGCTGAGAAGACACCATCCCAATTACAATATACTGTAGTACTCCACAGGATGTAGAAACCTAACCCATAGAGAACCACTGGGAGATGGCATTGCAAATGTGCCTTCACTTGTTTTTCAAACACCAGCATGGGGATTCAATTACATTATGGGGCCAGAGAGATCTCAAAATATTTAAAGGAAAAATCACCATGAGCTTCAGTGCTTAAAACAGACAGAGTCTAGAAACAAAACCTATCACATTTATTTTGTCTTGTCAGCATTTCTACACAATAGTTCCCCTTGGGTCGGCCAACCTGCATGCACAAATAAATGAGAAATTAAAATCTGGCCTTCCTTGAATTTCAGATTATTCAAAACATTTCCAAACAAATTTCTATTAAAAAAACCTAATAAATACAGACTAGCTGGTGATTATTGAGCATTTCACAGAAGGATAATTTAAATGACAATCCCATTAAATCATCTCCACGTGCCACATTAATTATTATACAGCTCTGTAACAGTCTGTCCTGTCTTCCCAAACGCTGTGGGAACTGGTAAACTATAACTCCAGCTTTCGGCCTGTGTCACAGTCCCTTTCTCACCAAGAATTCCTCAGCATTCTGTTCCAAGAAACCATATGGTTTCCACTCGTGGAAAGTAATGTTGGACAAATGTACAGTCTTTTGCTTGTTTGTCCAGCAGAGAGAAATACTATGAGATCTGTAGGCAAAAACCTGATATGAAGAAAAAGTATATCAGAACCTCTCAAAAATAAATTTAGGAGCTGCATGGTATCCTGGAAAACCATTGGGAACTCTGTGGATTGATACTACTGCTTCACCCGTGTAAGTATTAACAAACTAAACAAAATTTTAAAAGACTGGATATATACCATTCATTCTGAAAGGAGTTGGCACATTCTGAATGATAATTCACAAAAGTAAATAAGTAAGGGAAATAATCGATAAATTAAAACACTATTAGCATTTCCAAGCCCAAATTTGGTCAAATTTGGCATTATTACCAGCTATCCACTTGCACCTTGCACTTGTGCTACTGCACAAAGCATTAATGAAATTGAATCAGATAGACGGGGGAATATAAATATCATCCTAACAAGCTACAGTCATGCCACTTCTATAAAAAATCCTTTTAAAACCAAATAACATGAAAAACAAAAAATATGAAAATGTAACATATTGTGTGTTCCCCAGGTTACAGATGCAGGCCCCAGACAGAAATAGGAAGATGGAAAACAAGGTTCACACCACATAGCAAGAATTGTTTTAATATAAGGACAGATTTAAGAAAGGGGTTATGCCAGAGGGATTGGATGCAATGTGGAATATAGAAAGAAAAGTGTTAACAAGGCATAAGAATTGTGACCAGAGATTACTGGGAACAACAAAATGGACTTAACAATTAAAAGTCAGATAGACATCAGAAGAAAAAGAAGTAATTTAAAAGATTCCCTTCACTTGAGGCAGCAAACAAGTTTACTGCAATAGTTTTGGAAAGGAAGCAAGACATAGGATGATTTGTAGAACTGGTTAGAATGAGGGTTATTTATAACTCACCTCTACTACCCTCTACCCTGCTCTCATGAGACCCCACCTGGAGTACTGTGTCCTGTTCTGAAGCCTGAGGCATAAGAAGGAAATGGACCTGTTGGAGAGTCTAGAGGAGGGTTACAAAAAGGATCAGAGGGTTGAAGCTGAGAGAGTTGAGGTTGCTCAGCCTGGAGAAGAGAAGGCTCTGAAGAGACCTTGTATCAGCCTTCTAGTCCCTGAAGGGACCTACAAGAACGCTGGGGGAGGACATTGTAGAAGGGCACATGGTGATAGGCAATGGTGTAAACTGGAAGAGGGCAGATTTACATTAGATATTAGGCAGACATTATTTAGTGTGAGGGTGGTGAGACACTGTAACTGGTTGCCAAAAGAAGCCATGGATGCCCCCTCCCTGGAAGTGTTCAAGATGGGGCTTTGAGCAACCCGGTCTAGTGGGGAGAGTCCCTGCCCAAGGCAGGGGGGTTTGAACTAAATGATCTTCAAGGTCCCTTCCAAGCCAAACCATTCAATGATTCTATATCCCACAGATATGATTAAAATCACTGAATCTAGGATTGCATTTTTTTTCCTAAAAACTTACAGTGAATTATTCTTTACTTCAGTGTGCTTAGAGAACATGGAAGATAAAAATAGCTCCTAAAGATGAAATAGCACAGTGCTCTGGAAAGATGGCTAATGGGTATAGGATGAAGGCTGGAAGAAAAAAAGTGAATGGCAAAATGAAACTAATCAAAAGGTTGACATGGCATTCAGATCAGTAGGGTCTGAGTAAGCTCAACAGGAAAGGAGGAAGGAGGGCTGGTCAGAGTTGCAGTTCACAGCAGTCCAGCAGGAAGGAACAGCAGAAGCACAAGAGTTAAGTCTCTCCAAAAGGAGTGCCTTCCTCCTTGCCTTGATGCTTACTTGCTAACAGTCTCAAGAGGTACTGTTCAGATCTATTTTTCTTTTTGTTCACCTCAACTGAGAAGAGTCAGAAACAGGCTTTAAACTTGGGTCTTACTTACTACAGAGAACTCCAGGGAAGGCAGACCAGGAGAGCAAAATACTTTTCCTTTTCTCAAGCACAAGAACTGAGGACAGGGCTGTGGAATGGCTGAAAATTCACTGCTTAATTTTCCTCATCCATCCACCAGTGTTGGCTCAGTGCTGTTACCACAGGCTGTATAGGAATGCCCTGAGAAAACAACACTTCACACATACAGAAAGAAACCAGAATCTTATTTGCTTCCCAATGCAGTAGTCAACTGAGATAGGGAAAATGCTAGATGGGAGCCTGGCCATTTCTACCACAACATACATGCAATTTGACAGCTACTTTCTCTGTCTCTCCTCTTACTTTCCTATTGACTCGTACTTAAATCCCTTTTGAAGAGCTTACAGAGGTACAGTTTTCTTGTACTAAACTAGAAGCTAAAAAATTGGGTGATTATAAATTGAATTCCTGTAGATTCTCTTCTTTAAGACTCCAACCTATTTTTATTAATCACTGATTTCTCACAGAGTGTCTTCTATCCTGGCAGAAGCACAGGTTTCAGGATTTGACAAAAGGCAGCTTTAGTACAAGCACTTCAAAAAGTATTTAGTAAAATGGAGTAAAGCAACCCCTGCTCCATAGAGTGCGTGATATAAATTTCTTTAAACTAAACTGAAATCCACTCTCTATACCAAAGATGACAAAAATTATGCCACTAGCTGAATTTCATTGCCAAGCTGTCAACTTGAATTTCTTCTGTTTAAAAATAGCTGTTCATTACATTCAGTAATGGGCTGTCAAAGCATTACAGGACTGAGCCTATATCATACACAGAAGCAATTGGGCAATGTGCATTATTATGTTTAGATTACTAGCATTTTTTACAAGACCTCTGGGCTAATTTTAAATGAGATGGTTGACTTGAACCAAATCAAAACCAGTTTTATTTTCCTTTAAAGCCACTACAGATTTTCTGTCTGTACCTGACAAATTCTGGTCTTAAAGGATGTAAAACAAAAGATTTTGCAAAAGTCAATATACTGTATATTCAACCTTCTGTTTGCTTTCATGGATGTATTTGCTCTAAACAACATACGAATAATAAAAAGACTCTACTTGCCAAATTAAATAGTATTCCCAATGGTGAGAATTGGTATTGTTGCTCCTATGAATGCATAATAGGTTGTTAGCAAAAATATCATGCCTGAAGCATATATGCAGTAATATTTTATCACAGTGGAATAGAGATGTTTTTTTAAATTAAAAAATGCATAACCTATCTTAATAGCTCATTGTATAATTTAGCATACTATTTAAAAAAAAAAAAACAAACAAAAAAACCCACTATAAAAAGGTATCTAGAAACAACAGCTGAAACATCCTTACACAGCAGGATGTCATGAACCTAAAGGCATGCCAGAATGGCTCATAGCTATGAAAAAAAGCAGACTAAAACAAGATCTGATGACTTACAAATATAAAAAATTAATTCTAGGGCTAGATTACCGACTACTCTATTTTCATTAACAAACCAGCAGAATTAAAAACAAAACAAAACAAAACAAGCCCAAAAAAACCAGAAAACCCCAACACAGAACATTTAAAAAGCTCTATACCTTCCTTGTTTTGCTGGAAAACATTCTTTTTCTAGACTAGAAAGATAAGGACTGATACAGCTCAGTGGTCATGTAGCAACATGAAGCTTTATGGTTCCTCTGTCTCCAGCAGAGTACTTTATTTTCCAGAGTTTGTAGGTCAGCTGCAAAATGTTTGTTATGTGATGAAGTTTGTCAGGTTGGGTTTTAGCATCAAATAAAATGAACACCATTTACTGATTTAAATTTTAGCAATATTTAATACCTTTATCAATGACACAGATAGTGGAATCAAGTGCACCCTCAGCAAGCCTACAGATGTCACCAAACTAAGCAGTGCAGTTGACACACCTAAGGGACAGGATGCCATCTAGAAGGACATGGTCAAGCTCCAGAAGTGGCTCACATGACCTCACAAGGTTCAATAAGGCCAAGTACAAGGTCCTGCACATAGGCCAGGGCAATACAGGCTGAAGGATGACAGGATTGAGAGCAGCCCTGCAAAGAAGGACTTGGGAGTACTGGTGGATGAAAAGCTGGACATGAGTCAGCAATGTGTGCTGGCAGCCAAGAAAGCCAACCATATCCTGAGCTGCACCAAGAGAAGAGTCAAGGGCCAGCAGGTCAAGGGTGGTGATACAGAAGCACTATAACCTTGAGGCCTAAGTTGAGTCCCCTTGGTTGTGTCCCTCCTCCCTCATTTGTTCTACTGGTCGTTCTTAGTTCAAATGCCTGCCAAAAGTTATAAATTAATCATTTAAAAGAGCAATTTAAAATCAAAATGCTCTGTAAGCAAAAAAATGTATATAAAAACTATTACAACAAAGTTTTAGGACTTTGCAAATCATCAACTCTCACCTCATTTATTTACCATGTACAACAATTGCTTTTCCCCTGAACACCTGTTTCTGGCCAATCCATACATATATTATGAGCTTTCCTTACTGAGTGCCACAACTTTTGAACCCTGGAATGTCTATTTAGAATAAATTAAATTAATAAAGCATCACTACCTTCTCAAGAAAGGAGACATTTAGGCAATGATATCAACAAATAATAATTCCAGAGAAAGAAGTTTGGAGGTTTTCTTTGCCAGTCACTACCACAAGTAATGTAGGATTCTTATGTTCTTCAATAATCTGAAAAGCCCACTGAATTTTGTACAACCTTCCATGTCTGTTACATGCTTTTTTTATGAGCTGCCTAGATGTAGAATCAAAAAAAAGAACAAAAACCAAATCTGTGAAAAAAATGAGCTATATACCTCTATACAGCCTAATGCCCAATAGAGATTAGGAGGGCTGCCTTAAGGACAGAAGGGATAGTATGTACTCAGCAGGATTCAGAACCCTAAAATCACTTTGAGTAGCACAGAAGATATAAAACAATAGCTGGGCATTTCTGACTACTTTAGAATTCCCTCACTGAAACCTGAAACAGAAAGGTGTGACTATAAGACAATGTAACAGTACAGTACAACTATTTTGGTGGTACTTTAGATGTACCTACTTTAGCCATTTTGGAAAAAGCAGAAAATAAAGTAAGCGAAGGATAAAGTTGCCATGGAGTCACAGCATCCTCAAGTGAAACAAATAAACAAATTTCTCCCAAGAAATATGTAGTTTAGGAAGGTAAGTGATGTCTAATGCTGTCATACTGTACAGTATAACTATTCTTGACTGACTGATAAGGAATGGGATTTCTGATGGATTAGCTAGGTATGATGTGCCATGATAGAATGGAAAGATAAAATAAAAGATTATATAATGTGGGACATAGCACTGAGTCAGAAGGCTTACTAAGAACAAGGTAACATAGAAAAGCACTTCCACTCATACATACAGAACACAGAATAAATTAATTTATTGCTTCCAGTTCTCTTTTTGACATTTAAAATAACAATATATATGATTCTATCTTGTTAACCTTCATCTTTCAGTAAATGCTGCCTTTCTATTATATTAATTTTTTTGCACAGAATGGTTCTTAGTAAGAAAATTTAAGGATTTATCATAATTCTAAATGTATCAGTTAATGATAAAAAAATTTTACTACCTCCTCCTTTTTTCCCACATACTCTGGAGATGGATTGCATCCATACATACCTCTCAGACTCTGAGATGCCATCCATTTACTTACACCCAATACTCTTCTGTGATTAAATATAGATTCTCTGAAAACATCAGCACATGTTCATTGGGGGATTCCATGCACTACTGAAAACTGTTCTACATGCACTACTGTGAACTGTTCTCACAGTGTACTCAGTGAAATAAGAGCAGCCTTTGGAAATAGACACCAAGATATTTCATACGACAACCAGAAAAAATGAACAAAGACCAACTGTGGAAGGGAAATAAGATAGTGAGGGAAAAAAAAGAGCTATATTTTAAACAGAGAAGCTGGAAATTGATCTAAGTACTGGCAACTACGAAGAAAGGAAAAAATACTAAAATGGAAAGAGGGGAAAAAAAAAAGTAATATTCAAGTAAAAGTACATTTTGTAATTTGAGTATCTCAAACTCAGCAAATGTAACCACAATTATTACTCTTATTCTGTGCCCCACTCTATGACTCTGCTTGCCCCATCTCTTTCTATGACTCCATCTGTCTTCTTTTTTAGCTCAGGTCAATCTGTTTATCCTATTCAAACTACTTTTGCTTCTTCAACAATTATCCCTTTCTAGCAGTTTCCATACCAAAGAGATAGCATACACCAAGATGCTGCTATTTGTCTATTTCTTACATAGAAAGAATTTTTTCCTTCATTTTCAGCTTTTGAGCTCTCTGTAGACTTTTGTATCATAGCTCATACCTCTTCTCCTTCCCCCTCCTGAGTTCACATGAACCTCTACAAAAATGCTTTTCCCCATAGTGAAGTATTCTTCTTTCTCATTATATTACCAGGTTCTTTGTGGAGATTACCATAAAATCCTTAACATCCTTCTTTTCAGTATTTATTTAAAGTTTTCTGCAAACTTGACTCTCAATACTTCCAAAACAGCTCTCCCCATCTTCTGAGTCGTACTTTGTGACTGAGTTATACTCTGCCAAGATGGCCAACACATTACCATTAAAAAATGGTTTTGCCCATTACTTCTGTCCTCTCTTACACTTGATAAATTCATAACCAACTCAGCTGCTAAACACCACAATCTCAGTACCATATCTAATCCTGACACTGGTTTTCACTCGTCACCCAGGATTTTTAATTCAACTAGCTGTAAAATTTCTCCTTGCATCCTTATCTTCTCCCATTTTCAGTTTTAACATTGTTTTTATCACTACTTCTATTGGCACTAATTTCTCATTTCTAAGCAGAAATATTGCGAGGTTCAGTGATCCCACAATAATTTCAAAAAAGATCCTTCTTTCTTATCATCATTACACAAGACGCTGGTTCTGTTTCACACCATGACACAGCAGCACTACAATAAAGGTTAAAATTGAGTATAAAATGCAATAATTTATAGAAAAAAATTGACCCATTTTGCCAAATAGGAACATTTATGCTATTACTTAGTTGAAGAGTTAAGAATAAGGAAGAGATTGTTAGCCATAATTCGCCTGGTTTTCGCAGTTAACATTACATTAAAATGTCCTTATTCCATTAAGGATGATGCATAAGTACTAATATTTTAACTTGTTCTCAAAGCACCAGAGAATTATCATAATAGCCCAAATTTACAACTTTTCTTTTGAGTTATTGAAACAGTTGTGATCTGGTTCTGCTCAGAAACAGTATTTTTTCAAATGTCATTGCAGAAAATATAAAGTAAATTTTATACTTAATATTTGTAATTGAATATTGATGTATCCCCCAACAATTGAATAACCACTAAGAAAGCAGCTGCAGAGACACAGCAAGAGGATAAGTAGAGTATAATGAAGTGAAATCACATGATGAGGGCATCCTATTACAGTTATTTGAGATTTCCACAATGTTTATCTGCATTTTAATTACAATATTGCTCCCGTTAATACACATAGCATGGATATAAACTAATTCCATATTTGATTCTAACTCTGATTGTTTCCTGTTAATCTGGGAAGGAGAATTGCCAAGAATATTCAAGGTCTCAGTTTCCTAAACAACTCTAAAATCTAGTTAAAAGGTCCTGTGACTTTTTGAACTAAACAGGAATCCTGCAAATTAGGAGTGCCATTCACCAGCAATAAGGTCTGAACAGGTATTCAGCTGCATAGAAGTGGGAACATATTCGAATATAGGAATTTTAGTAAATGCCAAGCACATCAGCTTTGCAAGGTTTTTATTCTGTACACAAGACTATCTATCAAGCAGCCCTACTGCTTATTCTCCCTCATACTGGCAGGAATGTCTGTGGTTGCTTCCTGTCTAAAGGGGGGGCTTTGAGGAAAAAAAAAAAGGTTGTATAGGAAGGTCACAGCAAACCACCTCCCATACTGAGATCATATTATTTACATTAAAGAATGGAATCGAGCTTTTTTCTGTTTTAAAAATCATTATGGTGAATACCTGATTGGTAATAACTTCTTAGATTAGGAGGATTCATATCTGTTCATAGGCTACAGAAGATAAATTGTTTGCTTCAAAAATTAATAATACAACATTCTATTATTATTTTCGGTCCACATTCTCAAGGAATGTACATATTTGTACATTCTAAGTCACACACACAGTTTTACCTGTGCAAAAATATGCACAAGTACTAAGAATTAAATTATTTTATTTACACTTTCCTAAAAGTTCAAGTTGAAAAATTATTTTATCTGAGTGTCAGCATTATTAGATATTAAATGGTAAGGACATAAGCATGTAAACTCTTATTTTTTTTACTTGATAAATATCACTGAATGTGTGGTAGACAATGCTGATTAGAAGGTCTTCTCAATTTTAGCTAAAAACTATTAACAAAGTTGTTTTAAACTACTTAGTTGCTGTTAAGATTAAAGAAAACACTCTCAGTAAAAGTTTAACAATCATAAACAAATTAGGTCCACACCAAAGAAAAGGGAATTAAAGCTACTGTAGCATTCCTTAATTGATTGCAAATTTAAAAGGACCCCTGCATGGTTCTGTTTTGTACTTACAATAGACGAAGAACAAGTAAACATTTATCCAAAACAAAAGGAAATGTTTCACATTAGAAGCAATGTACCACGAGCAGGGAAGGGATATATGACTGAGATGTCCGCTATTTAATTTCTTAAATGTTACTGCAAGTTTTCATCTTGTGGATTTGCCATGTCATTTTAAAAAATACAGTATTTGCTCAATATTTGCAAAGGGAATATGAAAATAATGAGAAGAAATAAAAGTAAAAGCAAAGAAACAGAAAGTTCTAATTGGGCTACTTTTGATCACCAAAAAATATCAGTTCCTTCTCTCTTCTGTCTTTAACATTTCTAGTTTGTTGATGAACCAACCGTGTTTGGCATAATTAACACTAAGATCTTCAGAACTCAATGACTGAAAATAATTGCTTCTCTCCTTTCTTTCCTGAGTACGCTGAAGCCCAACCTAAAGATTTAGAGCTGACTGGACAAATATAAAGGATGTCAGAAACAGTGACCGCTGACATGCCATTCAAGGCACATGGAAGAGAGTTCAGGCTTGAATGCCTCTCAACTGCTCATTGGTAAGATCAGCTATCAGTGAGACACAGTGTAAGTCAGCACAATTCACTGAGCCTGCTATGACCTTAAAATCATTGCTCCTGGGGCATGTTCATCCACCAATTAGTTTATACGCTCACTGGAAATCCATTGCTCAGTAAATGCACTGGTCTCTCATTCCACGGTGTTGATGAAGTGTGTGTGATGGCTTTCTCTTCACAACTTGACCCCCAGAGCTGACCCATCTGGAACTGAAGTATTCATGCCACTTGAGCACATCCTTAGTTATCACAGAGTCTGATATCTTCTTTAAAAACACTTTAAAAACTCACATTTTTCCCCTCTTTGTTAAAAATGTTTTGCAACCAATAAAACACAGAGAACTTTTCAGGGGGAAGAAATTAAGTACACAAAGAAATTAAGTACAAAGTATGCTGAAGTGTATCTGTAAAGGGAAATTAACAAGACTTCTGATTACACTGGTATGAAAACTGTAAATATTTTTCTGCTCAGAGAACAGTTGTTAAACCCAAATATTAATTCATTGCAGTATATGTCTTTTGCTATGAATGCCATGAAAATTAAAATAAAATAAAATAAAAAGCAAACCAAGCAAAAACTCTACATGCACTGCAGGGTTATAGCTATTATCACAGCATGTTAAGACAGAATTTTCTCTTAGGCGTTTAAGGAAAAGACTTGTGACATCTATTTAAATATTGTATAGTTTAAAGTACAGTGCATATTGTGTGCGTTTCTCCAGAGAATACTCTTACCTTACTCTAGGTCTCCAAGTGCATTGTGACACCACCTTCACCAAAGTGCAAAATAAAAATCAGTGAACAGATTTGTTAAAGGTAAACAAATAATACTCAGCAAATTCCTCCACGAGGCTTGTTCCAAAATCTGGAATTACTTTTCATATCAGTTACTATCACTGCTTATTACCAATAACAAGAAAATAAAAAACACCTCACTTAATAGAACACTACTCACCAAGTCTCTTCTGGATGTTCTCCAACAACAACAAAAAAATCTTACTAATAAATTTGTCAAAAAGTGACTGCACAGATATTTAAAAAAAAGTTATATTCAGCTTTTGATGAAACTCAGAAATAATTCTGCCTTCTCTTCTTCTGTTAGAACTGACTTTTTGCAGGTGGAGGTAAGGATACCTCTTCTTTCCTTTTACATACCCCCCACTTTTTAAGAAGAAGCTGTGAAAGAAAAGATTTCTAATAGCATCTCTTACTTAAATACCTGACAAAAATAGAAAATTATTCATGGTGAAAGTATGCCCATGAAACCAAAAAAAGGTAGAACAGCCTTTAATTTAGAAACAAAGTTTAAAAGAAAATCCACAGGCAGACAGAACTAGAAAAAATCAGATTAGAAATAAGATGCTCATTTAAATTAGATAATTATTTCAATTATTTGTATGGCAATATAGTTGATTACCTATCTCTAAATAAAAATTACACATCATTATAAAAACTATATACCATTTTATCAAGAAGTTATGAATTTCATAAATAAATTATTAAGGGCTTAACTTTTCAGTCAAATTACTACATCACATCCAGTTCCCTAACATCTTTTGAGTGAGAGTAACTGCCTGTCACAAAGTAAAGTTTTTCTGACCATAGTACCATGGGTTAGCACAGGTTTGAAACTTGAGTCAAATTCTCTGACTTGTGTTAGACAAGCTGATCATGATGGTCTTCAATACCTCAGGTGAACTTTTGGTCCTATGCAGACAAAAAAATATTGCTATGAACGTATGAGAAATTGTACAGCTGTAAACTTTGTCCTTCACTTGCTCCCAATGTCATCCACAGTAAAATTTCATAACCTTTTTATAGCCACTTCCTATGTTCAAAGCCAAAGAACGTTTGAGCTGCATTGCATCTCTTCTAAATATCAGGGAGTAATATAGTTTAAAGAAGTAAAATCTGAATTTTGAGTGCAATTTTGTGTAACTTTTTTTATTTATTAAGGAAAAAAACCTCGTCATGTACTAGTCCATAAAAGAAACCCTCTCAAGTTGTTTTCTAACTATAAATTAGGATGATTATTTACTTCAAAATAGTTGCAATACATTGCATAGACATTCACAGGTTTTGTGTCACTTGATGCCCATAGACAGGAAATTAAAGATAATGATCTTTAGGGGCAGACAAGACAGGAAACACCCAGAATACTGCCAGATACCACCAACTAAGTGTTCTGAATTAACAACATCACAGTGGGCAAATTCAGTGAGCTGATGAAATAACACTGCACCATCAAAGACAGAAGGTCAGTCCTTCCCTTTTACCCCTTACCCTTCTCCTGCCCACATGGTCCTGTATGGCCCACACGCTGTCCATGCAAGCCAGTACTTGTTGAACATCTCCTTTAGTGAACTGATGAAACTTTTAGAAAACTGTACAGTTTTCTACTGGTAGTAAACTGCAACAACTCATGGAAGAACAGGTTTCAGCACATGAGTTGCTGTGCTGCTGGAAACAAGAAAAGGACTGAGGGAAAGGGTGCTCAGAAGAGATTCACGCTGTGAAAGCCTTCAGCAGCAACAAGTTATTAAACAGCCTTGGGTGTTCATAAACACCTAAGCCTGAAAAAGTGGCCAGAAAGAAGGGGTATCATAATGATATTCACTAAAAGGTTATGAATTCAAGATCATTCTGAGAGGAAGAAAAGTGATGATCCCCAATGAAAAAGTAGCCAAAATACTATGAACAAATAAATTACAATAGCATGAACTTTACTGCTACAATCAAATAATTTGTGTCACTGATAAAGGTATATCAAAGAATTATGTACAGAGATAAAGTACATTAAAACTAATTTAAAAACCAAACCAAAACAAAAAAACCACCAGAAAACAAAAAAACCACCCCCAAACCACTGAGTTTGGGTTCATTTGCTTTAAAAAAAAAAACAAACAACCAAAACCCTAAAAACTTTAACAGATTTCCAACTAAACAGTAAGAACATCTGAAGAGCAAGAAATGTTACAAACTGAATCTTCCTGAAAAATTTCAGATCCAAATTACCTGTTATCTAACAAGTTTTCCACAATTAAGGATGGAGTTTCAAGGCTTACTTTGTACTTAATTTGAGCTAACCAGGGTGTGCTCTTAAAACGGGTCAGTCCTGCTCCTTCCCTATCTTGGCATACTTGAATATTTCCCATGCAAGTTGGACTAGGGAGCTGACCCAGCTGAAAACTAACCCTACCAAAACAAAAATTAGATTACCCAGATCAGCTGGCACTAACTGTGCAGCCTCACAGTTACTTTATTTGACACCAAGATTAGATGAAGCCATAAAAATAACTGAAGATGGGGAATGAACCATTAGAATCAGTTGTAGTCTAGGCTTACAGGAGGGTAAGGATACGATGAAGTAGTATTTATCTTGACCTATACTTATACGCTGTAGTACTTAAATCTAGCTTTTAAGTTTTATTTCCATTTTCCCATTCAAGTCATACTGCTGTTTTCTGCCTTTGGGTTTTGGGTGGTTTGGTTTTTTTCTATTCTCCTTCTTCTGTCTTACATGGGCATGTGATTTCTTGTCCTTGATAGAAGATTGCAAAAGCTGACGCTGGTATACACTGAAGAATCATTTCTCTTAAAATTAGCTTCTTCCATTGTTAAAGAACCATGCAGCACAAATGCTTCATTTCAAGCTTGTGCACGTTTTATCCTGAAAACTATGTGCTTCATTGTCCCAGAGAAATAGAACTGTCTGTGGTTATGAACAAGGGCAGGCTCAGAAGCACTGACACTTGACCCAGTGAAGATCTTGCAGTGTAACAGGTTGACAAATGAGAAAACAAGTTGTGAAAAAAAAAAAAAAAGGTCAAAACTGCATCTACTTCAGCAGTTTTGAAATTCTCAATTTAAAATTATTGAAAGCATTTAACTAGATTTTGCCACTAAAAAACAGCTCAAAATTTTCCACAATCATGATCTTTCATATTAAAATTGCTTACATTTTGTGCAGACATTCTTGAGAGGCAATACAAGAAAATTATTTTTTGAGATTGCTAAATCACACATTTCTTAGTACAAACTGAAAATCTTGAAGAAGGGACTGAATTTTAGCACAGATATGATCTTCAGCTCACACTACTGTATGTCTACTTAGATAAATAGGTGAGATACATAAAAGCTCATGGAAGATATATATAGAAAGAAATACAGGTTTTTGTCTCCATTAAAACACACTTCACACAAATTCACCCTTAAGTGCAGCAGATATTGTTCAACCTTATATAAATACAGTCCTTAAATTTAACAAAATGCTCAGCATTGGACTTCACTTCCAGCAAGGTGGATCTCTGAACAGAAAAACCCAATTGGATGCTTCAAAGGATCAGTAATTCACCATTACCTCTTATAAAATAATATCCTCCACAATGGTGGGGACAGGGAACCTGTCAAAAGAGGTAAGAATGCTGAAGCAGAAGCTATTTACAGGCCAGGATTAGAATGGAATTTTATTTTGTACTAGGCAGGCACTCACAGTTGTGATAAATTTTAAAAAAAATGTTTTAAGATATAGCAAAAATAAATTAACAAATATAACATTCCAAGCAGTAGCTATTGGTAGATTTAGTTTTGCTCTGCAATGGAGCATGAGAATGAGTACATTCTGTCCCCAAAAGCCAGTTATTAGACAAGATATGTCCTAGAAACTGGTTTCTTTAATTAGATTTCTAACACATTAGCTGCACAGAATCCAAGTTTTAGCAAAAAAGTTAATAGTACACCACAGTGTGTAACACTGATGAGACAGCTACAATAGAATTATAATACCAGAATTAAAAATGTGCTTCCTTTATAATTTTACAGACTTATATAGAAAATTATATAGCTTTTTGAACAAAAAATTCCTTCTGGACCACAAGAAACAATTGAGTATCATTCTGGTGTACATGTTATATGTCTGTCTACTGTACATTCAACAAACAAATCATATTATGTTGGCTTAAACATTGTATTCTTGTTTTAAACTTGTGTTTGTATAATACAAAATTCACAAAGTGATAATTTTGCCATCACTGGCTTAATCTGTGTGACTTTGCTGGAGATGAACCATTATAAGAATGTTTTATGAAAAAACTGTTCTATATATCTAAGAAAATATTACTGGAAAGCAGATCTAGGGTCTAGGAACTAAAATGAAGAGCAAGTTAGCAAGTTTAATTTTTTCATTGGCATAGCCAGACTGTTCAGTATGAGCAATCTCTTATTGTTATCTGACCTCAGTGAGAAGGTGATGTCTTTCAAGTGTGGTGACTAAACCTGTTCAACTACAAATCAAGAGATGCACAGAATTTTTATGGAAGTCACAAAGAACAGTTTCATTCAAAACCTACAATTAAATTCCCAAACCAAGAACCTCGCTCCAGGAAAATGATAAATTGCTCTTCTTCAATACCACTGATTTACATAACTAGAAAGAGACCACACCTACACGCTTATACACTTGCTATCATTTTAAGCATTTCCTTAATTCAGTTTATAAGTACTAAAAGCCAGTATGTTGTAGTACCAAACCTGTGTGCTTGAAAGTGTTCCTTAGGTTTTAATGTTTAATGTTGTGCCAGATATATATAAGTTCAAATGTATAAGAGTTACAATATATATCCAATATAACTCACCCAATCTTCCAGTCTGGAGTTAAATAGATACGACAGTTTTGGGGAATATTTGGAGGCCTAACAAATGTCAAAACATTTAGCTTTACCACAAGTTTTGAGTAAGATCTCGTATTTTCTCCTGTAAAAAATCTCACATTGCAAGTCAACAACAAGCAGAAAGAACAGTGCTAAGTCAAGAGCTGCTCAATAGTACTTCCAGAGACACTTGATAGTATTACAGAAGAAAATTCTTTTCCCTCCAAAAAAAGAAACATAGCTTTTACTCGACAAGATCCCTTGTAGAAGTTTACAGTTCCAATCTTGGTCCTTTGTTTCAATCTTGCAATTCATATAAAACTTACACATAAGTTATTCACAAACAGTAGGTCTAACACTGTCCCTAGAGCACTTACTTTGGTAGTCCATGTGAAATAATTCCACTTCTTGTTCATTACCTCCCATAAAGACAAAGCAAATATATATATACATAAATGTTTTTTCTTAAAAAGTGAGTCAAGGCAACATGTCCAAGGAGTACAGTCCAGTAAGTCAAAGGAGATGAAAAAGCCAGTAAGATACTCAGCCAGTTTTCCGATACATGAGAGATTAGAAAGGGAGGATCTTGCTTTGCTTCATTTGAGCTTTTTTCATATCATTCCCTGTGACTGTTAACTAAGAAATTTGCATAAAATAATCATAGCTATTTCATACGAGCTCTCTGCATACACAAACATACCTAATGGATTCATATTGTAGATTAACTTAATTCCTAACTCAATTTTCTATGGAACAGTAACATCCACAGGAAAAGCCACTGTAAAATTATGATTTAACTTCTAATTCTGCAATAATATATTTATAGAAACAAGGTTTAAACTTGTTAGCTAGGGACCAAAAAAGCATCAGAAATTATAAAATGAAAGAAGTAGGCTCGAATCTTTAGATGGTAGTCATCCAAAGCACTACTTTCCTCCTCAGATCAAAGTGCAGGCATTATGGCTTGAACATAACACCTTCAGTATAATCAATTAACTGATAGCTGCCTAAAAATGAACAGTCTGAAATGGCACACTTAAAAAGCCTAAATTAGTTCACACCCTACCGAACAGAGGTATGAATTCTCCAAAACAAAGCAAGAAGGGCATCTATGTAGCAGATGTGAATTTGCTGCTGTCACTCCTTCTACCAGGAGTAAAGGAACTTCATTTGCTGGTTATCAGTGGGACAAGCCTTGAGGCATTCACTCTCTGCCTGTGTGGGAGCACAAGGAAGCTGCTTCAGTCAGTGACTGCTCAACTGCAAGATGGTTCATACAGAAGAAGACATGGTATTGTAGCAAACTATAGAAAGTGTGAATGCCCCAGAGTCTAAAAGCTTTAGATTTTCTTTTTTGTAGTCACTGAATAAATCTTCCAATCACCAAACTGAGATCTGCAGGCAAAAATCCATAGGCTATACTATAAATCTAGGAACTACTTGGGCCATTTAGTAGTATTTTCATTACCTCCTAGTTGTCCTACTCACATCTTTTGGCTTCATTCATCTAAAAGACATCTGTATCAAAATACACTATATATTATTTATCGATGCTGAACTAACATTTTCTCCAGGAAAATGGGAATAATGTATTCGATATGTTCAAAAATAATAAGCATTTCAGTCTAAGACTAAGATTTAATAAAGCACTCACCCTGGGCCAGAACATCCTTTTAATCTACAGTGACATTGTGACATTGAATTATGTGCAGTACTGCACCTACATCAGCGAGAAAATTTTAATATCATAATAGTGCTTAAAATATTATAAGCTCTAGTCCTAGTTTCAAAATAGTCTCAAAGACAAATGCAGCAAATCTAAATATTAAATGTCCCCTGAACCCATTCTCAGAAGATTAAGTGTTTGGAAGACACTTTTAGCTAGAAAAAATTGTAAGTGGCTATATTAGTCAATCCTCTTATTACAGAGAATTAAAAAAGAGATTTTCATATTTAATAAATAAATTATAAGATACGGGTGTTACAGAAAGCACATTTGATTCTTTTTAAAGATCTATTTACTCTATTATATAAGTACTAGTTCCAAATGCATTTATTCCCAGACGTAGGTTAATTTTGTTGGCATTTTGAATAAGTAAGACTTTACTTAAATGCAAAATTGACAAATTATTGTCAGCACATTTTAGAAAATGTGCACCATCCTTAAGGCTGCAATTTGTAAGATCACAAGTTTCCTTGTCTGATTTCAGATTTTGCTTTTATGTTCCAGAGGGACCTTGACAGGCTGGAGAGGTGGACCCATGGCAGCCTCATGAAGTTCAACCAAGACAAAGTGCAAGGTCCTGCATCTGGGTCAGGGCAATCCCAAGCACTGAGATAGGCTGGGCAGGGACTGGCTTGAGAGCAGCCCTGTGGAAAAAAGGACTTGGGAGTGCTGGTGGATGAGAAGTTAAACATGAGCCATCAGTGGACAGCCCAGAAAGCCAACTGGATCCTTGGCTGCATCAAGAGAATCATGGCCAGCAAGTCGAGGGAAGTGATTCTCCCCCTACTCGGCTCTCATGAGACCCCACGTGGAGTACTGCATCCAGTTCTGGAGCCCCTTTCACAGGAGGGACATGGATGTGCTGGAGTGTGTCCAGAGAAGGCCCATGAGGATGATCAGAGGGCTGGAGCACCTCTCCTGTGAGGACAGACTGAGAGAGTTGGGGTTATTCAATCTTGAGAGGAGAAGGCTCCAAGGAGACCTTATTGTAGCATTCCAGTATCTGAAAGGGGCTACAAGAAAGCTGGTGAGGGACTTTTTAGGATGTCAGGTAGTGATAGGACATGGGGGAATGGATATAAATGAGAGGAAGGTAGATTTAGGTTGAGTTAGGACGAAGTTCTCCACCATGAGGGTGGTGAGACACTGGAACAGGTTGCCCAGAGAGGTGGTGGAAGCCCCATCCCTGGAATTTTTTAAGGCCAAGGCTGGACAGGGCTCTGAGCAACCTGAGCTAGTGGGAGGTGTCCCTACTCATGGCAGGGGGGGTTGGAACTGGATGATCTTAAAGGTCCCTTCCAACCCTGAAAATTCTATGATTCTATTCTTTCAGTATTGCTGATGTACTTGTCTGAAAGATTTAAATAACAAACTTCCATATGAAAACAGAAATCTCCTGTGTCCCTCACATAAAATCTCAATTGGTAAATCTTCACTTAATGACCATAACTATTCTTGTTTCAAGTCTACAGAAACTTAGTTTTGGTACATATCTTTTTCAGGTTTTGTTTTCACTGTGGAAATAGAACAGTGACCTAAAAATTGTTCCTTTTTATTCATTAAACCATTCTGTTTTCAGAAAGCATCCAGGTCTTCTACTGATAAAGACAATACGACTGCTGTTATCTTGAAACAAATTCACCTTAAAACTTTTAAGTATGTTCCTTCTTGGGTAACAATGTCGCCAGTTTTTCTAAGTTTATTCTCTTTAAAGCAGCCCTCCAAATCCCATAAAGTTGCACAACTATTGCTGAATGCAATCAGGTCATTAGGAAAACAGAAAAACCCAAATGCCTAGCGACTTTAAAAACCATTACAACCTGATCTGACACTGAACAATGTAGTTCTAACAACAGTGATTAGAAAATACCAGGTAGTCATGACTCCACTGTAGATGAAAAGTTGTCAGGTTTTTTCCAACACATTTTCACCAGGACACACACAAAATCAGTATTTTTATTTGCTTCTTGTGGGTGTTCAAGATGACCTGAAGTCATCTGTTAACATGGAAGCCACAGCCAACTTCGGGGTTCTGAAAAAGGGGGGTCTGCAGCTGCACAGTGGTTACTGGTGCTGGCAGCATGCATCTCATGGTGACCAAAACACATCAATAATGACAGGATTTAGGATATGCTAAGCTCGGTTTATTAAACCATGCTCTTAAAATGCACCAAACAACATCATTTCTAAGCTCTGAATTATTATCAGTGAGCTGCAGTTAAGGATAAGAAGTGTTGCTAAGTTTTGCATAATGCTTGCCATTACCAGTAAGCACTGCTTTTCCATTCTTCCAAAAATGCCATTTAAGGGTTTCAACAGTTCTGCTAAAGCCAGACTGTAAGTGCCATGCTTGAATCTATTTTTTGGATGTATGCCCAACAATAAATGATCCACAATGATCTGAGGACAGCACTCTAATCCAAGAACTTAATCAGATTAATGATTTATTTGTTTTATAAAAAATGAATAACATTAAGCTTGAGAATACCTAATTTACATACTAAATGGTTGATGGGGACAAAAAAATACTAGTGGTTTTATAAAATTAAGATTATAAAATTGACTAAATTTACTATTGTCTTGAAAATCTGTTACTAAATTGCAGAGATGCAAAATAATAAATAATGTTCATTAGCAGTGTTTATGTTAATTCAGTGTTTAGTTATTCAAAAGACTTAATGATGTTTACATTCACAAAGAATTTATTAAGAGCAATGTTGGTATCACAACACAGCAATGGCAATAACACCAACATTACATACAGAACTTACCAGCTTTTTCAAACTTAAGGATATAATTAATATTTTAAAAAATTTTACCAGAGACTTAAAATGCTGAGATGGAGACATGCAAAAGCAGAAGTGACACTGAATTTGGTTCAGTTTTATATAAAGTAAACAGAGACCTAACCAGAATGAATTAAATTATACAAACAACTAATATTCTTTATTGATTTATTCCATGTTCCAGAGACATAGTGTTTCTCCACCAACTTCATAATTTCACAAAAATATTACTATTATTAATGAGATTTCTCAAGAGGTAGAAAACTAGCTCCCATAACAATGGATTCACCTGTAAGTGAGCGAGTTACTCTATTAAGTTATTGGACAATATGACTTAGCACCAAATACAGCATTTAGTGTTTTCATTGCATCAAGAGTAAGTTAACTCTTCAAATCATATGCTGGTAGAACCAGCCTATTTCCAAATCTGAATGGGTTAAACTCTGTGTATGGAATAACAATGGGAAAAACCAAATAAGCAATAAATGGAAAAGTGAGGATCAGGGTGGCTTGGGACATCTGGCATGGCAAATTTAGGGTCTGTGATCATACAACAATTCAACAAGTATTATTTCCCATTCCAAAGGCGTAAAGAGGAATTTCCTCTGTCTATGCAATACTTTCAGCTGATAAAACAGACACTTGCCTAAGCAAACAAATTGTAATTTGTTTGTAAAAAGAGCTTTTGTAATTAACCAAGATGGTCCATAAGCATACAGGATTCACCAGGAAATTTCTAGGCAAAGCCAAGAACACAGTAAGATATTCAATGAAAACCCAGGCTGAAGTATCAGGCAGTAGTTTCTAACAGACTCTGTTAGTAGAGCAAGAAATAGCATCTTCCCTTTGGCATAATATTTTACTATGCCTCATGAAAGATACTAGATTAGGAATGCTTCTGAATGCCACTCTCCAAAAAGCAGGACTTTAGAGAGTTAAAACAATAAAACAGCCTTTACTTTCTTTGCTGAGAAGGAATGGGGAGATATTCACAACAGATGATTCTAGAAAAATAGCTCATCCAATAACAGACCCTATCTTCACACCCAGAAGAAGCAAACAAGATGAAAGCTGAGTCTCTCCAGAACACAGGAATGGGGAAGGGATGGGAAATCTGACTTACATTAAGTTTTCAACAAACTTGCTTCCTCACTGATATACAAAACTCAAATTATTTGGCACTTCTATTGAAAATTCAGGCCTACAAGTAGGAGTAGTAGTATAGGAACAAGTAGGAGTGAGTAGTATAGGAAGAGCAATTGCTGGCAGACTTCTATCAACAGCAGTTGGCTCTATTTCATCTCCTACCTAATCCTTGTATTTTACAGGGCTCATCACCACAGTATGTGAATTCCCACTGATGTGATGTTGTATTTAAAAAAAAAACAAACAAACAAACAAAATATTTGCAACTCGGGAAATATCAATTACTATTCCAGCATGGAGTTAGCTATGTTCCAACATCCAGTACCATTCTTCACCCGTGAGTTCATGCTAGTTATATTTCTGATGTAGGTCACAATGTGATATTAATCCATTTGTTCTGACTGTTAAATTGACAGCCTGCCTCAAATGGGACACAAACTTCATGATAGCTTCTACCCATCAGGGTAACATTTGTATATATTTGTCAGTTAATGTATTTGTTGTATCACAACAAAAATTATCACAGTCACAATTTAAAAATTGGACATACTTTCTGACAATTCTGCTTACAATACTCTCTATGACACGGAACTATGTTCTTTTATCTAGGTTTTCATTTCCTGCATGAAAAGTAATCCAACTCACTAAGGCAAAACTTTTTACATCCGTTTTATAATGATTTGCATCATTAGATCAACACAAGTCTACTGCACATGTAGCTACTCTGTAAAATGTGCAAATACATAAAAGACAAAAACATGGCAATTGCACAAGCACTTGTCCCAATAATAGTCATTTTTCACATTATTTCCACTGTACCAGTTTTGTAACACAATACTGTGATGCAACTACCACTGAAATTGGTGGATGACACAGTGATCTTTAACAATTTCTGCTTTCACCTTCCCCCTAGCTAGATAATACCTTCCAGAACCTTTTTCCCTGTAAGTGCTGGAAAATCCACTATATGCTTACTGCACTGGAATAGTGTCATGCACTCAGCATAAAGGGCAGGGTCTGGTAACAGGAGGCTCCTGAAAAGAACCGTGTGGGACAAGTCCACAGACTATCTTGTGCCAGGCAGTTAAGCCACCTCTGAAACTAGTGGAAGCAACCCATTCCACACAAAAAAATTCAACCAAAGGAGCACACGGTGCTTCTGCTAGGTTTCTTTTAAGAAGGAGTGGCTGCCCCTGGAGGAGAAATGGAATATGTGGAAGACTATTCTGTTATAGAGATGTTCTTGGAAGAAGGCCAGAGGAGGTACATCCCCAAAGGAAGATCACGTCACACTGAAGCCACTACACCCCCATAAGTAGCAGACATTTTTAATAAAGCTGCTAAAACTTAACTTGCAAATTGAGAAGGATATACATGTCATGTCTAAAGAGCACTCATGATCATGCATCTTGAGGTGGTCTTCTTGTTACACAGGAAAAACACTGAACACAAAACATTCACTCGTAAGTTACGATAGGTGAGTAGCTCGCTTCAGTTTGAAGGCAAAGTGAAGGCTGGCATCAACTGGAGGTTTGCAGTGTTTCTGAATTAAATTTTAAAAAAAGAATCATCATTTTCCGAGGTTACAAAAACCCATGCTTATTGTTCTGCTTGTTTCATATATGGAATGGACAATAAAGCATTAAATAGCATAAATTTTATCTGTGATGCTGACTGATATAATAAAGACTGATTTCTTTTTAGTGAAAACATACTAGAAATTCTGAGGAGGAAAAAAAAAACCTATTTTTATTTTTGGTAGGTTCATGGCATTTTACAATGTTCTAGTATCAGGCTTTAGGGTGCTATTAAGATTAGCCATGACTTGAATAGAAATTCATTCTTTTTCTTTGCTGAATGAATGCCATTATTTGGCAGTGGGTTATAAGTACAGTTCTATTTCTAAGAATTTTATTTCTGTCTATAACAGCTCAGGAATAGGAATATTACTTATGTTCCATTTCATAGTTCTGAAAGTGTTCTGACCCCACATAGAAATTTGAAGACCTTTTCTGAATAGGGCCTTCAATTCACATAATGATTTTTTTCTGTATTATTTTATTAATATAAATACACTTCACCTAGTGAAAGCAGGTCTTACATAACACACAAGAGGCATCTTACTACATTGTGATAACTTTAAATAGAGCCTTTTGACTATGAGACTCATTTTTTCTACTTAAGAGGATACAAACTATGTGGGCAATGAGAAATAACCTCTTTTAAAATTACTTTCTGGTGATATTTATATAAAAAGAAATTATGTAAATATGTTCAAAACCACGTAAAATGCCCACATAAAAATATTTAATAACAAAATAGTGAAACAGATTATCCTGTTCCACAGCATTGTGTGTTTGATAGCTGAATTCTTTTTAATGAGCGTCCATATACAGTTAGGTCTGAGGCTGATACTCTGCCAGAAGGGTGAGTGCTATAATCTTACTATGGCTAAAATATATTTGTGACTCAGCACCTCTGTTTTTTCTGGTGGTTTCAGAAAAACATTATGTTTGTGGCGGTCTTACAATTCCTCTAACAGCAGCAGTTTACCCTGAGTTGGGACAACTTTTCCAAAACAGAACATTATGTCACAATCAGCCATATCATGAGATGCTGGGGTTTTGGTTAGTTTGCTATATATTTAGCATTCATTTTCCCAAGGTCTTCCATAGCAGAATTCACCTTCAAATCTGCTTGCATCCCGGTTCACTGTTTCACATTGACCTTGTCATGAATTCACCTGACCCTCACCTATTTCAGCCCTCCTAGTGTCAGGATCCTGAGGGAAATCATCTGTAGGATTTAGCAGCTTTTAACCATTTGCTTTCCATTTTGTCTCCTTAGAAGTTCCAAGCACAGACTGATGGTTTGATGGCTTAGCTAAACCAACAGATACCATAATCAAAAATAAAATTACTTTGCACATGGGAAATTTAATGTACCAGTAAAAAATCATCTCCTACAGGCATCACTGAAATGCCCAGTGCCACAGAAATGAACAACTCCATTCATAACATTGTGGGGGCTGGCTCACCCTCCAGCTCTCCAAAAAGAGGTCCTTGAGTGGCCTCATCCCAGTATGAGTGACTGAGACCATACTCAGACAGAGAAAACAGGACATGAGGCTACATAAGCAGTGGTGGCCAGAGTGTTTAGTTCTGTCATCCCCCTTCATTTAAAATTTTGGTCCTGCCTCTTCCCTTGCTGTTCATTTTCTTTTACTGCCTGAGACTGGTGACAGGGCAGACTGGAAATGACAGTCTGAGGGGAAGAATAGAAAAAGCAGTCTTCCCCTTAAGCAGAAGACCACTTTTAGATGTTTGCAAAATCAAACTATTATGGAGTTTTCTTCTTTTCCACCAGCTGCTCTGAGTGACCCTGTGATACCAATGCTTGCAGGGCCAGGTGTGTTAATAAGACATGTCCATCCCATACAGCTGTTCTCAAAAGAGAAAGCAAAGCCCAAAGACAGACAGAGAGAAACACCATGGATGAAAAGATGTCTTTTCTCTGAGCACTGTGGGGAAGAAAAAAGAACAGCTGGATGCAAGAGTGCTTAAATGCTGGAGTTGAAGATGCTGAGAAATGTAAAACTTTCAGTTATCTTCAGGACACTAGCAGAGGGACTTAGATACAATATAGATTGTTAAGGCTATTTGCCATCTCTAAACAATCAGATACACTGCATATGTACATACACCGAGATAGCATGTAAAATGATAAAAGAATAAACCCTCCTCTTAAAAAAAAACATTTAACTAAAGTAATTTTTAAAAATCCAAAATGGAATAATACTATTATCCAGGCCAAATATGGTATTATTGTTTGTTCAAAAACCATGCTAAATATTTTCCTAAGGTCAATTTTATGCTACCTGATGCATTTTTAATTTAAAACATTACCTTACATTAACAAAAATACACAAGCACTTTAACCATAAACTTTCAAAAAGTAGCCCTCAAAATAGATTAGTGTACCAAGAGCAATCCTATTAATTGAAGCATCATTTTAAAGTGTCAATGGCTCTTATAACACCAGTTGCAATCCCTTACTAATTTAGCATTATAGCTTCATTTCTTGTTCTAATCTCATCTAATTTACCCTTCTTATTTTCTTGCTTCTGGATATGCTCAGTTTGCCACCCAATGAGTTTATGTCACTAGTCATTCACTTTTAACAGTAAAACCGAACTATTTGAGGGGAATAATCTCCCTGCAAATCCAACACAGGATAAAGAGCTCTTATTTATCGAGCATTTTGTGCCTTGAATTGGAGCATTATTGCGGAGAGTGAGCAATAAACAAAAACACCTCAGGGGCCTGGGAGGAGCAATGTAACCAATTACATTTAATTAAATCAAAGGATGGGAGCCCTAGGGTTGAATGAGCTGAAGAACAAATTTGCATTAACACCTAGCAGCCAAACAAGTAGTTCTTGGTTCAGTCTGGAAGTACAATTGTTGCCATCTATTCTCTGCACTGAAGGGGGGCCATTAGCTAAATTCTTAGGAATTGTTTGTCCACAGATGAGGGGCTGCCTTCTCAACATTTCACCTCCTCACACATGAAAATTGCCTACTAGAATAAACAGCTTCCTCTGAACAAACAAACATTAGTACCTGACTCAAAAGTTTGCAATTCTGTGACACCTGTGTCCAGAGTCAAGAAAAAGAACAATGCCAGGGCTCTCCCACACCTGAGCCAAGTGGTGACCCTCAGAGCCCTCTTTGGGTGGGTGATGGGGTGGGGAAGAATTAATCTGACCACAATTAATTCTATAAATTGAAACACACAGGAAAATGAATACCTAGAGCACTTTAAGACTGCACACACTGAGCCTTTGGTATACTGAGAAGGCTTCCTAACACCAAACTGCACCAGTGCAATGCACCTCAAGCCTTCCCCTCTGCTCTTCAGAGGTGGGGGGGAAAGATCATGGAAGGCTGAGAAGAGCAGGGAATGGCACTGAATAAACACAAGTGTGAAAATGATGGAGAAAATCGGAGCAATGAAATACAGAGACACCAAGAGTCCACAACTGCATTTTCCAAACTATGATTCTGTGTGATTCTGTGATTCTGTGATTCTGGGAGGTGAAGTAGGAGGGAAAGACCACAAATGTTTAATCAGTTATAAACTACTCTTTCTTGAGCACCCATTGCAGGGCCATGCTAAAAGAGAGTTTACATGTGAAGAGGGTGATTTTTAAAAGTGTCTACGAGGCATTTGATAGAGTAGCAATGGCAAGAATTATTTTTTCATCATTTTAAAGACTTATTTTCAGGGATTTATAAATATAATAATTTCAAAAATTTGAAGAGATTTAAACTTATTGTCCCATACCTCATCCCATACACAAAGTATACCTCAATTTACATTCCCTAAAAGCATAAATTAGTTTATCCATTTTAGGTTATACAACAAATGAAAAGGAACGTAATGGTTTCAAAACACTTTGCTCTAAAACTCAAGCTAAAAGGTTGAATTATTAAAATAATTTTTTAGGCAATCAGTGTTTATTGTGCCCTAAAACTGCAACAGCCAAGATTCTCATTTTGCAAAATACTGAACATGCGTATATAATATCTTCTTAGCTCTTGTTCTTTGAATATTAAGATGGAGAGTAGAGAGAATAATAAAAGATCTTTGTAGAGAACTACATGCTCTGATCTCAGTCTTTTCAGGAAGTTAACTGTTCCCTCTTGACCCATTAATTTTCTTGCATTGAAACAAATTAAGCTGCAATCTTACACTGCAAAGTGACCATACAAAATATAATTTTATTCTTACCATGCAGACTTGCTGCTTTTATTTACTCATATATCTACATCTCATACTACTACATCTGCCTTTCACAATGACAAATAAAAATATGTTTTAGTGCCCTTCTATATACTGATAGACCCAGAAAGCTGAAAGAGATCTAATGGCTTGCTTTTAACAAGTTAACAAGATGAAAACATTATCCAGCCTCCTAACTCAGGCAGTACACAGCATAAAGTAAATAAAAAAACCTCTTTTCCAAAGCAAACACCTATCATAGATGTACTTTTAGACTACATCTGCTCCAGTCTAATCAATTCAACAACTGAAATAAGCATCTCTTCCCTCTTCTGGACATAAGCAGTGAGATTCTTTGCGTCAGATTTTGTGATAATGAGGTTATGTGAAGTGTGAGATAGGATTGTTAATCTGAAAAGAAAACGAAGACAAACCAAAAACAAACGAGCCAAGCACAATAATAATTGTCAAGGTGGGGTACACTTTTTCATTAGGTTAACCAACTGCTTGGTATCAAAAGTTTTAGAGCCAAAATAAAGCATCGCAATGGGAGTAAAGGATCAAGCATTAGGAGTGACACAAGAGATGAAGGGACACCTTCTTTCAGCAGCAGCAAGCTACCAGACCAGCATAGCATTTAGCATATGGTGGCATAATACCAGTAAGTGTCCAGCTTGCCATTTACAAGAACCTTAATTTAGATATGTTTTTCAACAGTCAGTTATCTCAAAGCTGATATTAACTGAGTAGAGAACCACTAATTTGTTCATCAGCCTGCTTTCTAATTTTGTTCTAGAGTGTTCCTAGCTAACAAATTTTAAAAACTATGAAAAGACAAATCACAGACTAGTTTCACAGGTATAGTCCTCACCTGCATTAATCCACATGCCTTTAAAAACAAACAAACACAAACCAACAAACTCTCAGGTATGTACTTGCAGTGGTATGGATAAGCAGCTCCCAACATCACTGTTACTGCTTTCTCCTTCTTGGGGTAACTACAGACCTGATACATTCACTAACTCTTGGCAATAACCCCTGCAACAAGAATAAGGGGAGGCAAACTAAGAGTTACTGTAGAACAGCAAGTAGACTATGGGAGAGCAGAGGCAATGGAGTAATGAAAGAGGAAGTTCTTGAATAAAATCTCCCAGGTTACATACTAATTATATCTTCCAGTGTGTTCAAAAATAAACAGATCAAACAATGCTGGATGCCCATGAAACCAGTTGTGTTTGTATTGGGTTTTTTAAAGGTTGGCATATTAATCAAAAATAAAACAGCTGGAGTTTGAGATGTGACATTTAGAAAAAAGTCTTTTAGGGGCAAATTCCCTAATTATGTCAACTTCATTTATGAATCAAACCACACAATAGGAAGAACCTATGAAACAACTGCCCACTTCTGATGTTCAGGTTTGACACAGAGTCTACTGCAGCCACCCACTACTGCAGTATTGAGTCCTTGGATTTATCTACACATGAAAAGCACTGTTTTGGAACTAAGTCTCCATTCATTCATGTAACAGCAAGTACCTGATTTCTGGATAACTGCAGTGCTCTGTCTCTGAACATGGCTCTTGCTCAGCTAAGAAATTTTTTGGAGTGCAAGGCAAATCAGGATGCCTTTTAGACCAGAGGGATGCAAACAGAATAGCAAAGCAGCTACACACAGTTGCAGGCACAGGAAATAGTGGAACAAAGGAAGAAAGTGATGCATGGTCTAGAAGAAAAAAAGCAGAATAGATGATAAATATGACACACCAAACATAATGACTGACCTCCATTTTTACTCTGCCATGTAAACTGCAAAACAAGAAATCCTCAAAGTGGTCAATCTGATGATTCAAAGACCTGGACACACATACCACCTACCTACCTTTCTAAATACTTATTTATCCATTCCATATTATTTTCCTGTCTGTTGTATTCAAATGTTCTCAAAAACCTTTGATTTGAATTCATTATGTCCTTTTTCATATGCTTCTGTTTACCTCACTGGAAAACTGAAATGTGCTGCCTAATTATGTTTGCTTTATCATTCTAATTAAATTGTTAATTAATTGATCTCAGCCTCCTTTAAACAAGATTAATAGCAGTGACATAAGTAGCATAGGAAGGCATTTTACACAGACCAGGACACATTAATCTGAAATTCCACTGTGGAAAAAACCAGTCAGAACAGACAACTAAATTTTTCCTCTCTAAACCCCTTCGTACTGGTATTCAACTGTGTTCACCACTGCATGTTTGGTACTACACTCTTTGTGTGAATAAACAGGAAAAAAAAATAATTAACAGTTGAAGTTCAAAACAATACACAGATCTTGCATTAAGTGAATGTATTTTTTTTTATGTCCTTTACTCATGGTAAAGGATAGTAAAAAGTGATTAACTAAATGAAAATCACTTTAATTTAAAATAACTTAAAAACATCCTTTTAAAAGGATGTTAATTAACCCTGCAGGGTACATGCAGGATTTGCAATGAGTCCAAACAATGTCCAGCTTAATGCTAAGAACTTATAAAATGAGTTATCAAGGCCTATTAGTGCATTGTAATGGCTTAGATACTTGAAGTGACCCTAAAATCTCTTTTCTGACCCGACTTTCAGAAATAGGGCAGAAGACTGACCTTCACACAATATAATCAGCAAAGGATCTAAAAAATGTATCTCTCTGTTATGTGAAACCACAGTTTTATTTACTCAGGCATGTTCACTTAGGAGTTAAAGTCCACTCAAGCATCATTTCAGGGTGAAAGGTTGTAGTATAAAGCCATTATGTTTTCAAGTGGAGTAGCATGCTACTATTTGTCTTGCAGTAATATCACAATCACATCACCTTTTTAGCTTTGCCTAGCAGTGAGCTTAAGACCCTGGCATATGTGTCATAAAATAGACTTGTACTTCCAAAAAGTCACTCGGACTGTATTTGCTAAACCTGAGACTGGCACATATTCTGTCTCTGCTATTATCTATAGATACACACAAGTTTTGGACAGATTCATGGTCTGCAATCCAGTAAAAGGTCTGTTATATAACAACTGCTTTGATTCTATGTTCAATGTATAGCCAACATACAGAAAACATTCACTACTTTGGCTTTCAGACTCAGTCTCACAATGAGGTCAATATCTCTGTCTCAGAACACTGAATAAAGTAACTTAAAAAGTAGCCTCAAGGACAATAAGAGTTTTTAAGTTTCACTCACCACTTGTTCAAAATCCCTTCCTATTTTTTAGCAGCTCCCAGTATTTATTGCATATCTGTTCCACATTAAGAACATTTCTGGATCAAGAGCTTACTAAGTTAAGGTTCTGTGCAACAATAAAGTCTAAGTTTGATCGTGAGAGAAGAAGTGTTTATAAGATTACTCACAACATTCTAGAAGTTTGTTAAACTGATGACATTTAAACTAGATACAATAAATCAGAAAATGCCTATAACATGTAGTGAATGTGCTAACAAGGTGGGAAATACAATATTTGTATTTCATGCCTCTAAGAGAGATAAAATATGTTGTATGTTCATTTTTCTCAAGTGCAATATGCAACCTGTGTATGCTTTGAGGTAAGATAGGTCTTGAGGACAGCAATACTACATTTTGCTACTTTTTAGAATTTGTTCTTTTGTAAACAAGTTAAAAGGTTAGAAGAGCTGCTATTTACTTCAACCATTGGGGTTTTTTAACTTTATAACAAAAGGTACAAAAATTAGATGCTTCCTAAACCAACAGAATATTGATTTTATATATTCTTCAGGCTCACATAGAGATACTGAAATCTACCACCAACTGCTACATTACTGCATGCAATTTGACCACTATATGCTAGTAATATCTATCAAAATATACGTATATATATAAACATATATAAATACAATAGCTTAATGAATCACAGAGTGGTTCAGAATGTAAGTGCAAGACATACATAGGAAGATGTGGAGTGCTTAAAAAAAAAAAAAAAATGTTGTTTCTGGGTACATCTTCTGTAGAATCACACCAGTTATGTCAGCAGTGCTACTTCAGGCCAGGAAGGACCCCTGCCTTTGTGATCTGAAGCCTGAGCATAAAACTGTTAAAGCACAAATTTGTATACAAGATCACACCAAGATCAAGCACTTCAAATAAAATACTTATAAAATACTTGATTTGGGAAATGACAAAATTACTTAAGAAATGCCACTACACTCAGCACAGCTGTCTTTCATGTATGCCTTAGGAAGCAACATGCAATTAAATACTGCCACATACTACACACAGGACCCCTGCTTCCTTGTAGTTCACAGAATTCATTGCCTGTTTTCAGTGTCTCACTTGCTTTGAACGATACCCAGCTGGTTATGCCTAATAGAACAATTCCTCCACCTCACCATCCTTGCTGACTATGTGCCCTAAGGCACCAGAAATGTGGTGGTGTCCCTGGGGACAGACATAAGTCAGAAAGAGATGCTTCTTAAATTAAGACTTAAACCACAGAAAGAGGAAAAAAAATCCACTAACTCTTGAGAGTCCAAAGCACCTAGTACCTCATTTTTTTACATATCTGATATCTGTGGTTTAGATGTTTCACAGTTTCAGATGTTTCACAGATGTCACAGTTTCAGCTGTGATTAGCTTCTGCTGGTCAGAACCTTGGCTTTCAGAAAAACAACAAACCAGGCTATCATCAGAGAAACCTCTGGCAGATAGAGGAAGAGAATCTGCTCTCCAAGTAATGAGCAACTGCATGAATCATGAAATGCCCTTTTACACAGGCAACTCTGAAAAAGTGGTGCATGTTTTAGAGCTAAGATCTCAAAGTTACAACATACTTCTCTGGTTATTTTTTTTAAGTAAAAAAAAAAACCAAACACTAAAAAATCCCATCACATGGAATATCAGCTCTCCCACAGGTCCCTGGATGATTGCAACTTTCAGACTAACTCAACTTATCATAGAATCATAAAATCATAGAATTGGCTGGGTTGAAAGGGACCTCAGAGATCATCAAGTCCAACTCTTGATCCACTACCGTTGCAGTTACCAGATCATGGCACAGAGTGCCACATCCAGTCTCTTTTTAAATATCCCCAGGGACAGAGAATCCACTACTTCCCTGGGCAGCCCATTCCAATGTCTGATCACCCTTTCGGTAAAGAAATTCTTTCTAATATCCAACCTAAACCTCCCCTGGCACAACTTAAGACCGTGCCCTCTTGTCTTGCTGAGAGTTGCCTGGGAAAAGAGACCAACCCCCACCTGGCTACAACCTCCTTTCAGGGAGTTGTAGAGAGTGATGAGGTGTCCCCTGAGACTCCTCTTCTCCAGGCTGAACAGCCCCAGCTCCCTCAGCCTCTCTTCATAGGATATTTGCTTAAGTCCCTTCACCAGCCTGGTTGCCCTCCTTTGGACCTGCTCCAGGACCTCGATATCCTTCCTAAACTGAGGGGCCCAGAACTGGACACAGTACTCAAGGTGTGGCCTCACCAGGGCTGAGTACTTTATAAGTGCACAAAAAAAGCAAATTAAAACATTACAGCAAACTGCAAAGGGCAACAGTTAGAAAGAATGAAAGATATAATTTCACCTGAGCAGTCACAGGAAGGTGATGTAGAGAGATCCCTGGAAACACAGTTCTGTTGCTGGCCCCATGGGAAACATTTTCTGGTGCACCCATGATTTCTTTCCAGCCCTCTTGAAGCTGAGCTGGCACAGCTGCCTTCCTGTCTTCGACCTCTTGTCTCTTAGGACTTTGACTCTGAGGACACATTCATTCATTTCATTCATTGTAATTTCATCCTAGGCACCTCTCTGGCCAATCTGGTTTCTCGCTTGGCAAAAAAATGATCACATGTGTCTTTATCTCTCATTCCCCTTCCTGCCCAGCCACTACTATTTTACTCATTCTTTTCCCTCACTCACTCCTTGGTTTATGACCTGTTCTGATTTGACTTACTGCTTGTCCCACTCCCTTCTCTGATCACCCACTCTTAGCATCAGAAAGCAATATGAATCCTTTCCCCTTATTTAAGCTATGAAGTCTTGTGGTAGAAAAAAATAACAATTTAAGAGCAAACATTCATAGACGTATCTGCCACCATCCTTCAAATTTTAAATATATATGTATGAAATTTACAAAATCTACAGATTATTACATAGATACCCAAATTATGAAATAGACATCTACAAAATCTGACATATATGAATATGAAAGTGGTAATACACATTAAAAGTTAACTGTATTACTTAAGTATTCTTTTTTTGAATTATGCTTTTGGAATACCAAGTCCTAAATTTGTTTTGTTGCCTACTTCTACACTATCCAACATTCAAATTCTGAATTTCAAAAGAAAAGGAAGAGCAAAATTTGCTACTCATTTCTGTGCCAAGTTTCAATTATCATGCTCCTTATTATTCAGCACTGAAAACATTTCAATAGTTACCAGGTTCTCACCTCATTCAAATTAAAATAATTTTGGGGGGGGAGAGGGGGTGTTAAATCAATTTTAGAGAGAAGACAATGTTTCTTGTTCATCTGACAGGCTCTGCTGAAGACAATGAGATTCTTTATACTACCGAGGCAAGTCAAATTTTACTTGTACTAAAAACAATTGAAAAAATATGACAGTAATTCAAAAGCTGACAATGCTTTCAAACATTTGGGGAAAGATAGCACACTGCAGTTCTAGTTTCATCATCTTAAAATATTTGTGTCACCAGTAAGATCCTACTTCAGGAAGGGTCAAAGTAAACTGTAAGGTAAAATAAATCTTTAACAATATCTTGCTAAAAAAATCTTAGTAAAAATCCAGATTTTCTTCTTCCATATAATAATGGGAATATATGTATCTATATGTATTTATATAATTATATATGCAATAACTATATATATCTGTATAGTTGATATATATCCATATATTACTTTAAAAACACAGGATCATCTCTTCTGGGCAGTATATGCATATTTCTCATTAAGGAATAAAAAATACTTTTCAATTACAAATCAAATTCCTGTATTAAATGCTCATATTGGTAAAGCATCTTAAAGAGTATTATTGGATTCACTATATGTAGGATTCTGCCTATTTCTTTTGGACAGTTCACACTCAACTATTAACAACAGTTGTACAGATCTCTTTAAATGCCAAACCTAGACAATTTCATTTATTCTAAAAAACCCCCCAAAAATCCAGAGAAACAAGTCATACATGTAAAACAGAATTTTCCTTAATTGTTCTCACTCAGCAGCAGTTCAGTCTGATTCTAGATCAGCCTTACAAAATTATCTAGCATAACAGCCTCCTGTCACCTTAACAAATGGTAAAATGTGTTAACAAGTGGTAAAATGTGTGGCTGTGTACTTTAGTACCATATATTTACCATGAAGAGCATATAAATAGAATCCTCAAAAGAAAATCTGATACTAATTATGGTGAAATATGTAATTGAAATAAAGGGAATCACAACAGATTTAAAGCATTTAGATTATCTCCACTGCTTTTTTAATTTCTCTGAAATCATCTATATTGTGCTGTTTGTACTATCAACAAAACTAAATATTTGTAATTCTGAACTATATATTTTGATTATCACAATTACTTTTGCCTGCCAAAGGAAAGTGTGAGGTATCACAACTTCTGGAGGTTAACACAGGAGGCATGCAACTGGCATGCTGCAACAAAGATTGCAATGAACAAAGTAGTTCTAAGTAGCTGATCTGGAATATGTATTTAATACCACTACTGTAACTCATTTTGTTCAGTCATAGGTATGACAGCATGGTTCTGGTTCTGGAACTGGAAAATGCAATGGCAAGGGGAAGGATAAATACTTCTTTTTAACAGGTGCTTTGAAATTATGGAAAAAATTCAACAGGAAGTTTCTCTAAGCAAACAGTTAAAAGATACTATTTGGAAAGCTTCCAAAAGCTTGATTCACATTATTCTGGTTTCTTAGTATATGCCTCCTTAAAATTATGATTAATTCAAATATAGTATACTTATATACTTATGTATATGTACATACAGACTATATGTATATAGTCCATTTAGAAAGATCTTAGTTTTTAAATGCCAAACCTGTATGACCATGTTATTCCTCTGTATCTTTAAGCATTTTGTTGGCCCAACCACCTTTTTGAATAGCAATATGACTTTAAAAGACAGCTTAGTATCATTGGGGTAAGTTGCCTTTTGCTACCACTACTATTTAAACATATTTCTTTCAATTCAAGGCTTTGAAAGCTTTTCTCATTTTACTATCCAGCTATATACTAAGTAAAAAGTCTGCTTCTTCATAAGAAAAGTCTGAAAAGTCTTTAAGAGTGTGCCTATATACAACAAAGAATAACTACATTGCTGCATGCATTTGTTCCTAAACACTGACAAGTCCTTCAAGCCTCAGACATATGGATTTTCAGTCTTTTTCAAAGATTCATATTAAACTAAGATGCAAGAAAACCAGCCCTTGTCATTAATCCCAATAAGAGTTATTTTATATAAATAGTTGATTTTTTTTTTGTTTTGACACTTTCCATCTATGTTTGAAAGCACTGCCTACTTAATCTCAGCTGGGAAAGAGAAACATTGCAGTTCATAAGCACCAATAGTTAACAGCTGCTCACTAAATGACTGCGTTAGTGCAATCAAAACCAACTAAACAAAAAAACACCCACATAAAAATCTTTTCTGAGATAATCTGATTAAAACATTTTCCTCTGTTACTGTACCTTGGGAAATAACATCAGAATTTGCTCAGATTCACCTGTCAGTAACGAGGCCCACAGGAGCTGTGCAGCTCCCCCTGATAGGGAATTTGATTTGGTTAGTTTTCAACAGAATATATAATGCCATGATTTTAAAAGCCGATTACAGCTGTGGACAAAATTATCAAATTAATTCTTAGTAGTAATAAAAAAACCTGTTTATCTGGCTAAGCTCATTTTTAGCAGTCTTTAACCACAAAAACAATAGGAAATAATATTTTCTACTTTGGGAATGACCAATTAAATAAGAAAGAAATCTACAAATTGTCTCAAATTGCCACAATTTCAAGAGAAGAACCAATACACAGCAAAGATAAGGACCCTGTAAGCAAGCTGCTTGCCTGTATTATGTTTTATGATTAATACATCCCAGTATTTTTAGCTTGACAAAATTTTTACTACAGTGCTGATTCAAAAAATGTCTGAAGAATTCCCTGTTGTTTAGCTATGTGAACAGGTAAATTTCATGGAACTGAATATGTGCTTGCAGTGAGGTATCAGTGCTGTTTTCACATGCTAAATTCCCAGCTGCTGGCAGATTGCAGTGGGTTTTTCTCCTGACAAAATGTCTGAAGGTATCACCCAATGCAATTGGTAATATTCTCTCTTATTTTCAAAAGGAGCTCCAGTAAGAGAGCACATAAAAGCTTTCCTAGCCCATTCCCTTTGTTAATTCAGGTGTGCTGACCTCCCCAACTTCCCTGAAGCCACCTATTGAGTTTTACAGCCACTAGACTCCAGGCTGAAACCACATAAATACTACATAAAATCTGCAGCTGGCCCATGGGCAGTTAAAAAAAAATTAAAATAATAAAAAATAAATTTAAGACTGTGAATGCATCAGGATAGAAACTGAAACTCCAGACTCCAAAGAGAGGGAGAATTTATTACATGACTGCTGGAGTGTCAGTGGTGGTGTGTGTAGAAATGACTCCTTAGCTGAAGAAGGATTAAATTTTATTGTCACAACACCTAAAATTCAGCTCAGCAGCACTCAAATCTCTTTTCTGACACAGCTCTAAGTCCTTCACTTTAGATAAACCAAATGTGTGGCACTTAAAATAAGCAGACATCCCTCAAAATGTAGTGCTGCACAATTTAGCAGAGCCTACAAGAAACCCACACGTGGGACTGGTCAGAAGTCAGGTCTGATGGTGGCTCTCAGCATAACCCCACTGCAAGACATCTTGGTTCTGTCTCTCGTTTCTACTCCATGGATAGTTCTGTAACAAATCTAGAAGTTCCTAAGAGTTCTGCCTGTACAATAGATCCAATCTTTATTTCACAGATGTGATATTGTACAGATTAATTAATATCAAAAAAGGTGCTTTGGGGAGTGTAGTGCAATACTTACCCTCTTCTGAGCCAATATAAGACACACATTTAAACACAGCAACAAAACACTGCCTCAAAACATTGGAATCAGCCTAAGCACAAAGGCAAACCTGAAAAAAAACTGGGGAAAAAATTCTAGATAGTGAAATTCACAATTTCTCATGTACAAGCAGCACAGACATATTTGAGTACTCCCAAATTACCAAAAGTGCCACAAAAACAACAACAACAAAACAAAAACAAACCCCAAACCAACAAACAAAACATCTTGCATTATTTCACATTCCATCACAAAATTATGGAACACTGGGAGACAGAGGGTGCATGCATAGACAGGTGTTCTATGCATAGAACCTTAGACAGGATGCATCTGTCCTACAAACATTTAAAATAATGGCTTTCAGCAAGTGAATTAATGATAAAAAAGAAAACTATCATGTGACTTTCAGTGCAGAAGACAATAAAGCATTCTATAATTCAGTATAATGTTTCATTCAATTCATCCTCTCCCTCATCTTCACACAATTACAAACACAAAACAGACTCGTTTTTCATTTTTTTGTTGCATATTCCATGATAAACAACAAAAAGTAAATTACAGATTTTGATTTTAAAAACCATTCACCAGAAGAACATGACAAGAGGCTTGTGTATAGGGCTGAGACAGTAAATGAAAGAGTTCAGAAAGTCTTCCAACAATGTAATCAGAAAGAGTAAGCAAAGTTTGGTTAGGACAGGTGCAGAGCCCATTGAGAAAACTGACTCTAGAGAATAATTCTCAATGGCTTACAGTAAAAGCAGGTGATTTTATCAAGTGGAATTTCATAATTGCTTACACCAGACTGTGCTCTGTTCAGTGTTGTCATTAATCACCTACTGATGGAAGGAATATGCTTATTAAGTGAGCAATATATTGACTTAGGAAGGCCAGTATGTTGAAAGACAGGCTTTGGAGGACAAAAGTAATGAACTGGGAGCAGTCTGGAAACAAAGGAAAAGTTCAACAGGGACAAATACCAGGTACTGCAGTTGGGTAAGAATAACCTGCTGAATAAACACACAATCAGGAATAACTGAGTCCTTTTGAAGGGGACCAGGATCTTACAGCAGGTCAAAAGCTCAGCATGAGTCAAAGTCATGCTGTTGTAAGAGAAAAAAATACAATACTGGCATTATGGGCTGTAAAATACAGAATCACCAGTTTGACTGAGCATTATGAAGTTCTCAATGGGACTATTGTGGCCAGTTTTGACAAACACTCGTCAAGAATGATAAAAACCAAATGTACAGAGTCTAAAGAAAAGTTAGAAGCTAGCAAAAAAGTAGCTTAAGAAAAAATTATAGAATTTAGCTTGCCCAACATCCAGGCAAGGTCATGTGATGACTTGAAACAGCTAAAAAGCTATTACAAAATATTTCTTTTTGTCAATGAGCAAAATAATAGTAAGTTTAAGCCTTGGTGAAAAAAAGACTACTATTACATATCAGTGGATATTTTTTACCGGTAAGGAGAAGAGATAAGAAATCACCATTCCTAGAACCAGTATGTTCTACACCTATTTTATGGGCTACTCACTAAAGTCTTTTGCAGGTGGACCCTGGCATTTTCAAAAGAAGATACATAACCCATCTGAACATGATTTTTAAAAGATGCACTGTATTTCATTTTTTAAGTTTTCTAAAAAGACTTGAAACAAAACCAACACAAGATGCAAGTTATATATAACATTTCAGTTACCTTTGTGCAGAGAAAATTAAGAACTGGGAGTACCCTTGCTATTTCCACTCTAGATATTTGTATACAAAGTATACAAAGTATACAAAGAAATGCCCCATTTGATGTGTAATCACATCCCATCAGCAACTTTGAGTGGTATTGAACAAAAGGCAGCTACTCAGCAACGTATCCCAAGCATGTCTTTCCTTGGGCATGTTTGCACCCATGCCTCTACTTTTGTCACGAGCAGCATTGAAAGCATAGTTAGAACATAGCAAGTAAAAGGAATTAAATATTTCAGTTCCACCCAAACTGCAACCACCTACTGGACAACAAGCTAAATTATAAGTGAAATATATAAAAAGACATTTAAATGATTCATATTTTTCTTCTACCAACCTATGTAATTAAAGGTATTATACCCTATCTTCAAATTCTTCAATTTAAACCAAAAGATCCAACTTCTCATGATAACCCATTTATAATACACATATGGAATACTTTCAAAAGCACTTCAGACTACGGAAGGTCAACAGCAGTGCATAAAGTCACACCAGCACAAGTAGTACACTTAGAAACATACTTATGTCAACAATTTTCATAAAAATTAAGACAACAGATCTGATGCAAAAAAACAGCTAATAAGAGTGCCAAGGTACAAAACACTGCTCAGTAATACCAAAGAGTAACTGCAGTTGGTCTAATAGATTCACATATTTTTACTAAAAGGTTCTCACAAGGAATCTCCTGAGGAGGAATCTGCTGAGCAGAAGAACCAATTATTACAAAAACTTCAACTGATCAAGGAAGAAAGAGGGAACCTGGAGGAGCTCAGCTGAGCCTCTTCACCTCACACTTCTCTGAGCTGGTTCCATATTTTAAATCATACTGGAATAAGTAATAGAAAAAAATACTTGAAAAGAAACAGATCCCTGATTACAACTATAATTATTCTTTTCACATATAGGCTCCTGATAAAAAGATTTTAGTTAGTGGAGGAAAACAGATGTTTGCAGGATAGTACTTAAAACAGACAACTCACTGACATTCCATCAGAGAACAGTTTCATAAAAACAGTTCTGGTAGCAAGAGTAATTTAAAAGGTACCTGCTTCTCCCCATATACTTATTTTCTGCTCCATTCCATACGCTTTATGCCAGTTATATCAATGTGACTTCTTGGGATGATGCTATAAACTGAATCACTGAAGTGAATTGGATGGGGGAGGGAGGAAACAGCTGTTTTTTCTTAACCCTGATCGTGAAATGTTTTATTTAAAAGGAAGCTGCATAGTGAATAGTAAATTGTAGGTATCATAAATACAATATTTCATTCGGAACAACATGTATTGTTGCTGTCCAAACACTCTTCCAGTCAATTTATTTTTCCTTGACTTTTTCAAGAAGGTGTGGGATTCTGACATGGTAAACAATTTGAAAATGCTGCACAGGTGGAATGAGAGAAGACTCAGAAGACAACCAGTGGCAGTTTTCTTCAGGTGAAAATAGTCACTGAGGCATGGAGAAGGAGGAAGCATATCCTAACCAGTGTGCTCTTCACTACACAAAATGATACATTTTCTCAAAAAAAAAATGGGGGGGGGCTTCCACAGCACCACTTCAAAAATGCAGTCTGTTCTCTTAGAGATTCTAGGTAATGTTACATGAAATACAGGAGCATCTCTGCTGCCATCCTATGCATTTCCCTAAGTAGCTGCATGCCATCTATTCTTGCAGGCATGATAAATCAGGAGGTGCCACCATCTCTTCACAGGGGAGCTCAGACTACTTTGAGAGCTCTCTGAACACATTCTCATATGCTACTACCAGGAAAGAAGACACCCCTCCTGCTCTAGTTACTTGGGAGGAAGGAAGAAAGTAGAGGTTCTTTGTTTTAAAGTAGAATTTAAATCTTTTTAGTAAATAAAAAGGAAAAAAGCAGTTACACAATCCCAAAGTTTTAAATAGCATAATTTTAAATTAAGACAATCTGTTAAAAACCAAAAAAACTGTTAAAGAAACAAAAATAAAAGAAACAAACAAACAAAACAAAACAAAAAAACCCACCGAAGTGAACACTAAAAGGAGAAAAGTGGGAGAAAACACCAAAGAAAAACACAAAAAAAACCCCGATTTTTTCCCAACATTTCTAAACATAAATTAGCACCAACAAAACCATATCAGAAGGTGATGAGTAGGTGTAGGTGTAACCCAACACTATGTTTTCAGGAAACGATGCAACATTTCCCAGCCATAAAATTCTTGAAAAAAAATTTTCAAGAAAAAAGCTAGTGCATAATTCTACTTATTTTGGTTTTCACACCGATTACCTTGTAATCCCTGTATAAACAAAGGCAACAAGATTCAAAGCAATTCATCCATCTATCCCAAACTGAAAGCTGAAGTTTTTGCAGGATCTTCGTGCCTCCAGGAGCAGCAGTCTGTGTCAGGGTAGCTCTGTTACTGTAGCACCCTCTGCTGCTTTTTTAGTCCCAAAACATCTAATTAACCAAGTAGAAAGTAAAATTAACCTGTATTGTGTACGTTTTTTCCTGAAAATGGTTACATTATTAACTAATGCTATGTGCGGTTTACAAGTAAACGTTTTGCTATTAAACTTTTACATCTGCAATTTTATCCTACTTGAGTACTCTGGAATATCTTGTTTCTTTGTTAACATCAGGTAAGATAGTAGATGAAAAATCTCAAAACATGATGTATTTCACTGCTAAAAATTCTCCTTTACAGACACTGTAGCTTGCTTAGACTGGTGGCAATTCATAAAGAGGTGTATGTTTTGACCCTTGATAATCTCACTTTATTTAAATATATACATAACTTGAAATTATTTCTGCAGGGATATAATTATACAAGTATTTCAGTCATAATTGCTTTCTTCCACTAGGAGAGGCAGAGGCAGGTTATACTCAAAAGCTTGTTCTTGCAGACTCTTCACTGTTTTTTGGACAGTGTTGCAGAAGTGATTTTTCTTCTGCTAGGATGAACTTGGCACATGGTTTCTGGATCCAGCTGATGAAATCCCACAGTGCCACCACAGAACCTTCTGCCTGGAATCCATCAGTTCTATTAAAGAACTGTCTTGGGACTAGAGATGCTCTCAGGATGTACCATCTTTCCAACAGCTGGCATAGCATTGTCTAAAACAGACTGATCCTTTCCTTCACAGCAGTCCTCCTTTCCCTGCCTCCTGTTTAGGCACAGAATTAAAGCTGAATGCAGTGCATTTAACACTGAATGCTGTTTGTGGGGAGAATTCTTTTAGAGTTTTCACATGCAAACTGTACTAGCATAAAAGGATGAGCAGGTCAGGAAAAAAATACATTTTTCTGGAAAACGAATATCAATTGTAATTTGCAGGGTGAATTTTAATTCACAGCAGCAATCCTAAAATCAAAATAAATCTTCAGAAATCTTTCTGAAGACAGAATACAGGTGCAAGTACCAAGTCTGAACAAGACATTATGCAGAGGCAATGTCTGGAGTTAACACCTGGTATCCTGCAATACATTATTTACAGCTGCTGCAGCTGGCTCCACTTTTGCCCTGAAGTTCTTGAGCACTTTTGGAAGCAGTCATAAGTATTACTCAAAAACTGCATATTGATATTTTATATAATGCTGCCAGCTAGTGGTACATCTTGTACTGAGTTGATATCTAGTGGAAGCATAGAGAAAGTGGTACTAACTAAACTCTGCTCTGCCACTCTTCCTTTGGTGGTGTATGGTGATATGGTTGTTAAAGACCATAAGCAGAAAGATCAAAAAGTGAAACAAAAAGACCATAGAAATGCTCCTGGAATAAGCTTGCTTCAACACAGCGGTACTTAAAAACATTACTAGAAGAAGCAAAAAAACCTCCTGCCAAAACAATACAAACCATGTAATTTGAAACAAATTAATATGTTTTAAAGGATGTTATATGCCACCCTTCCCTTTTTACAAAATCCAACGTTTAATACACAGTGGTCTCAAAATCTTCAAACTCTAACAAAATATTAATCTTCCTGATAAATCCTCAATATGGAATCCAAAACAAACACACAGAATACTAAAATATTTAACTGTTTTTTGATAACTCCATCCAAATTGTTTATGTGAAGTTTAGTGTCCAGTAAAATAACTTCTGACCTTGCAGTGTAAAAAAGCATTAAAGTCTACAATTATTCAATAGATCCCTCTGCAGAGCATGCTGCTGTGGATGGGACTGTTAATAAGTTCAATACTGGCTACCTCCACTAATATTAGAAGAAATAATCTAACACTGTTAAAGACCATTTTAGAAATATTTGGGTTTTTTAGACTATCATTTGATACTATGAAGTTCTTTACATCACAGCAGTTGTAAAATAAAGATCTAACTTTAGAAATGCTACAACTCTAACTACCTTTGGGGGTAAAAGAAGGCAGAATTACTACCTGCCACTTCCAATGTGACTTAACACAAAGAGAGACAAGAAATACACAGAAAAAGGTCAAAGAAAGAACCATTCAAATCAAAGGATAATGGGAGTGCACACAAATTCAGACAGGTATATTCCAAAATGAGCAGCTCAGTGGTTGGGGAAGCTTTGCTAGGATGGTGTGACAGACATGAGGTTACTCTGGCCTGGGCACTGAGGACATTGACTCCATGCAGGTGGTAGCAGAAGAGTCTGATCAACCACAAAGCCAAAATATAACTATTTTACACTTATCCTCACAGATTGTAATCTAGAGTGCTTAGTAAAATGGGTATACAAGAGTAATATGTGCACTGATACGGACAGACACTGCAGGCACAGGCATTTAGAAGTCAGGAAGCAGTGATTCTGGAAATGACTTGGCAAACACTACAAATGTTGTATTACCTCAGTGTTAGCACTGGTGTTGTGTCTATTGGAGTATAAGTCTTGTTCTATCGTGTACAATCAATACAAAAGTAGCTGAAATACTGGAAAAATGTTAACAGAAGAGCCAACAGCATATCTAACAATAGAAAAACTTATGAAAACTTCAGCAAAGTAACTTATTTGTGTTAACAAGGAAATTTATGTAGACTGATCACAATCTTAAGTACTCACAGAAAGAACAAAGATCAAGAAATGGTATTAACATGCTTAACAGAGTAAGGTACACTGTCTTGATCCAGTATGTAAAGGTTAGTATTCAAATACTGTTAGATATTTAAAAAAAAAAAAAAAAAGTTTCCCTCTGCTGTTGAAAAAAAAAATACCCAGGTTGTTATACAGTGAATTAATATAACTATTTTTTCTGCATCCAGAACCTCAGTTTGAATTTTTTCCTAGTGTTTTAACTTGTTATAAAAGTCTTTCTAGCTCCTAATTGTGACAATCTACAACATTAAATCTTCCTAAATTGCCTTCTGCAATTTAAGCAAAGCATTTTCTGTCAGATGCTAAATGTCTTAAATCTAGATGTTTTTACAATCCAGCTCATGATGTCTAGATCTGTAGCTGATGACAACCATAATTACAACATGTGGATTTTATTTCTCAGCCTTCATATTATTATTCTGGATGTTAACATGTCCCTTGGATGTAACTTTCATTCAGAAATCAGAGAACAAATTACTCTTTAGCAACAGTTACAGGTAGATGCTCAAGTACTTTCTGAGAGGACCACACAGGTATCTTCAGTGTTCAGAACTGAATGAAAGCTAACAAATTTTAAAAAGGGGAGCATATATTTTATAATTACTTTTTCCTTTTTAAGGAAAAAAATATTAAGTAAATTGACCTTTTTTGCCAATTAAAAGTCAATGTTTATTGAAACATAGCTGTGGAATACTAAGACTAGAGTTTTGAGGTGTATCAGTACAGTTTCTGTATCATTGCTTTGAGAAGGAAGAGATATGTGCACATTTCTTGAGTATCTGGCAAGCATACAGAGCAAATTTATTCAGTTTGCTCATTTAAAAACAAACAAACCAAATCTGAATATCTCTAAACGTTAATTATATGATAGTCATTATTCATTACATCAAATATATTTAGATATTTTACTCAGCTTCTTTCCATGATCTGCCACAATTTTATAATTTAAGTCCATTAATACCATAGATAATTTTATTAATAAGTATACTGAAGCAGAGCCCTACTAGGTCACACACTGAAGGTCCACTCATCTTGTCTCAGGTTAATGCAGCCAGTAACTGATGCTTAGGCAAGAGTGAAAGATCAGGACAAAGATATATCCTACTGCCCCATTAATTCTCCACCACTTCTCTTTACAGTTAATAGCCACAGTGAATTCCTCCCGCACAATTTTCCCCTTTCCATTTTGAATTCAACTTGCTGTGGATTAGGATCCAAACATTCTGTGGGGAGCACTTCACAACTGGGCTGTGTGCTTGCTTTTCTTTTTTCTGTTTGAGTTTGCCCCTCCAAGCTAGAACTACCACTGTTTGCTCCCCGTGTTCTTACACTGCTGTTCCTCAGCCACTGCTGTCCCCCTGGCAACACAAAATCAGTGGGATAAACTCATTTTTCATCCAACCCAGTTCAGCAGCTCAAGTGCTATTGCTGCAGTCACATAACCAAAAATAAGCTTCCCTGAAATGACTTAGGTGTTAATCCACACATACAACTGCTTACATAAAACAGCATAAAACACAAAATACTATGATAGGCAGATCTGTATCTCTGACCAAAGTACTGGTGTTTCTAAGATAAATGGAAATTATTACTGAGGCCTCATACTGAAATACTTTGTACTGATACAATTGGACTTCTACTGTATTGCACTGACTTCTAGTACTGTATTTAAATAAGCAACAACTTACAGACATTCCCTGTGTTGTCAAAACTTGTAAGAACATCTTGAACATTCAGGAGTCCATTGTGAAATCTAGAACAAAGCATAGTGAATTTACCAACATATAAACAATAAAAGACCCCCACCATTTCACCTTTTCAGCAAAGAAGTTCACTGCACCCATTTAGTTCTCAGAAACCCCTCTCACAGACCAGTGGCAAACAGGTATTAGTGTAGCCACCAGGGGGAAAGTAAGGGGACAGTCAGGAATCTTCAAAGTTCTACCACTAAAATCCGATGAACAAGGAATATGCTTCTTAAAAACTAACACTTCATCAAAATGAAAACATTTCCAAAGAGCGGGTCCTGCACTTTGGCCACAACAACCCCATGCAGCGCTACAGGCTGGGGACAGAGTGGCTGGAGAGCAGCCAGGCAGAAAGGGACCTGGGAGTTTGGATTGACAGGAAGCTGAACATGAGCCAGCAGTGTGCCCAGGTGGCCAAGAAGGCCAATGGCATCCTGGCCTGTATCCGGAACAGCGTCGCCAGCAGGTCCAAGGAAGTTATTCTGCCCCTGTACTCAGTCCTGGTGAGGCCACACCTCGAGTACTGTGTCCAGTTCTGGGCCCCCCAGTTCAGGAAGGATATCGAGGTCCTGGAGCAGGTCCAAAGGAGGGCAACCAGGCTGGTGAAGGGACTCGAGCACAGACCCTGTGAGGAGAGGCTGAGAGAGCTGGGGCTGTTCAGCCTGGAGGAGGTTCAGGGGAGACCTCATCGCTGTCTACAACTCCCTGAAAGGAGGTTGTAACCGGGTGGACATTGGTCTCTTTTGCCAAATGACTTTCAACAAGACAAGAGGGCACGGTCTTAAGTTGTGCCAGGGGAAATTTAGGTTAGATATTAGAAAGAATTTCTTTACGGAGAGAGTGATCAAGCATTGGAATGGGCTGCCCAGGGAAGTAGTGGATTCTCCGTCCCTGGAGCTATTTAAAAAGAGACTGGATGTGGCACTCAGTGCCATGGTCTAGCAACCGTAACGGTGGTAAAAGGGTTGGACTCGATGATCTCTGAGGTCCCTTCCAACCCAGCCAATTCTATGATTCTATGATTCTATGATTCTATGATTGCAGAAGTCACGTATAGGAAAAGAAGAATTTGGGGAAAGTGGTTTCTTTGAAGAGGAAAAACGAAAGACTGTTTTTGAAGAGCAGCTGTACACACATTCCTGTTTTCTCCCACAGTATCAAGAACACTTAATTTAATTATCGTGAGCAATGAATGTGATTATTGTGCTTAGGGAACTGCATTTTCTTTGGTTTTACATTTGCATAACCTAAGTGAAATAAATTTCCAAACTTAAGATAACACATTAATTAACTGAATTGCACAAATCAACTGCAAATTTTAGAACACAGTGAGCAAAACACTGACAGCAGTAGAAAGAAGATGCACCAAAGCCAAATTAAAAATTGCATTAAAAGCTTCCTCTAAATGTGATAGATGTCAGGCTAGCTGGATTCACACACACACAAAAAAGCAACTCGCTATTTAAATTATTCTATATTTGGGCTAATCTAGGCCCAAAAATGAAAAAAAAACAAACCCAAAACTTCCACTATACAACAATCTGACCACAATATGTTTCATAGATGCATTTAAAAATCTTAAAAGAATCCATCAAGGCAATAAAACCCTAAAATACAGGTTTTTAATAACATTTCAAATAGAGCTTCTCAGGGTGTTCAGGAACATACTAAATATGAAGCACTGAAAACATGGGGAGAAGTCAACAGTTCTAAGACATACAAAATCATTTTCTCCACTTTTATTTCCTGAAGGAGGATTTTTGTGAGAATGACCAAAAAAAAAAAAAAATCAGCCTTTTTGCAAATATAAAACTCTATAGAGCAAAACAAGCTATTTGTAGATTCTTACAAGCGTAACAATTAAATACAGAAACATTAACATGTCAAATTTTGAGAAGCGTGAAACAGGAATTGGAACAATTCTTTAAAAAAGAAAAAAGGGAAAATCAAATGGAAATCAAGTTAACAGAAACTGAAATGAGGTTGTAAACAGGGGCAACAAAATATATTTAAGATGTTACGAATGATTTGACTGGACTTTAGAGCTCTCTTCCTAGTTACATAAAAACAAATCAAAAATACACTCCCCAGCTACAGTGGAAGCCTACAAGAATTTCAACAGATTGTTGGGACTAAGATGAACTTTGGGGTTTGGGTTTTTTTGTTTGTTGTTTTTTATTTTTAATTTGTTTTCAATCAGATGAGCTAACTGATGCAACAGAGTGAATTCAAGGGAAGAGGCAAGAAATTTGACAGGATCAGAGGTCCTTCTGACCTCAGAGCTGCCCTTTAAACTCTCCCCTGCTGACTCCTGAGCATCCTACAAGCTCTGTAACTGTGGGTATGTCTGACACATAGTGTCTCAGACAGCTGTGAATGTCTCCTCTTTTAAATGAATGTAAGATGTTAAGACAGTAAAGAAATATTTTAATCTTTGTTGGCATGTAGATTAGTACTAGGATAACATGTTTTGGTTTGGGTTTTTTTTTCTCCTTCATTCTTATGTACATAACCCACATATAAAGAAAATTTATCATTAAAATCTCCAAGTGAAGCAAACAAAGCTGAGGATGAACAATTTAGCAGTCAAGCAACCGTGGTTCAACAGAATGCTATGAAGAAAGAAAAAAAGAAGTGGAGTGTGCTGGTGTAGAGAAGAATACAGTTTAATTACTTTGGCATCTTGGTGATGTTTTATTTAACGCAATGAATGTTTTCCATCTATATTATTAGTTTTGGTACTTTCAGTTTTCATCGAGGATTAGTTCTTCCTCTTACATGCTAAAAAACATTCTTTCCATAACTAAAATCAACACACAAAACACATTCCTGCATTTATTATTCAGTGGCCAAAAGGTAGTAGTGTCCAAGTACAAACACAACACAGCCCAATGTTTATTGTCTTGGCCAGGAGAGGCACTGTGCACAGGTCCCCTCCTCTGACTTCCTGCAACATTCTAGAGTCTCTTTCCCTAATTCTGCCTCAGCAATCTCTTTCTTGCTTTCACAAATACCATTCAGGGCAAGCACATAAGTGAGCCATAATTAAATGAAGAGAAGCACCAGCTTTGCTATGACGGACTTGCCCTTCTCCTTGGTTTTCCAGATACCCACACCACACTCATCATGGAACACAACGGGGTTTTAAGAGCTGCTTCCTCTAGTCTGATCAGTTTTATGAAACCTTCACTGAAGAAAAGCAGCTCCATCCCCTAGAATGGGGGAGTTGTCATTAACCCAACAGCAAAGCTGCTCTCATTTACTCCACAACTCACTTCTTGGGTCTTAACTATGTTATCAGTATAGACCATCTTAAGATTGCTCCACATTAGTAACTGTGGAACTAACAAAGTAAATTAGAATGATAAATCAACTTTGGATCCCTCCATAAAAGTAGAGAAAGAGAGAGATTTCTATAAAATATATTAAATAAAAATATATTAATGTTCCTTTCTCTTCTCATTCAGGCACATAAGCAGCAGACTTTCACATGTATTTATAAATAGCTGTAGATAGTAGACTAAAAATAAATCCTTCAGTAGCTCCCTACTAAGGTATGCTTTTCATCAACCATAATGAAACAAAACTAAGTTATCCCTAATACAAATAACTAGCAACATACACAAAACTTCAAAAACACAAAACCTAAGATAGCTTACATACACTATTCTAAATTCTAAAGAACCAAACCAAAACCTACAACACATCATCATACATTATTAACATGGATACAAATAAAAACTACAATATTTGTGGAAAACGAAAGGTAGGATAGGGGTAAAAAAAGTTATTGCCAAGAGTACTTTACAAAAAGGCCTGATAGTGTCACCAAGACTCATTGCAGTAGGAATCTCAGAGTTAACTACACATATTGTTGTCTGATCAGGAGTTTTTTTTCTGGACCAGAATACAGAAAAATACAGTAACTCTTCTTCCACTCCTGATTCAACATCCACAGCTTACTATGGTGAGAAACCAAAACAATGCCTTCTCTCACTAAAAATACTTTTTGCAATATACATAGGAAACAGTCTTAGACTGATCAGTGAATGAAAGAAATACATTCCCAACTCACTTCTCTCTCTTTCCTCAATTTCCTCCTCCTGTAGCCAAGCCTTAATACTGCTCTTTTTTTTTTCATGTCTATCACTAAAATAAAAATCCACTAAAACTTCAAAAATGTTGTTTGCAGAAAAACCCTATAGGAACAGCCAGTGAAATTCACTCAAACCATCTTCTAACACACTACGTGCAACAGACAAACATGCCTCATTTCTAAACCTAAGGTCTAGAATCATCTAATGCTTTCTTTCAGGGTTTTTTTTGAAAGGTTCATTCATATTCAGAAATGAACGACATGACATTTTGCAAAGATCACTTAACATCATTAAAAAAGATTTAACCCTTCCTGCAAGCTGCTCACATTTTCTTTTTAGCTCAGCATTTTAGTATTTGAAACATCAAATGACTGATCAATGGAAAATTTTTACCACAGAAAATAACTATTTCTTCTCTAATTGCTTAAAATGAGCCTACAATTTCAAAGTAAATCTATATCCTGAAATAGGAAATTTGAAGATATTGATTGCTCCTTTTAACTCTAATAAAAGAACAATTTTCCTGTCTAAAAGACAGATACCATCTCCATAGTGGAGACAGTGAGACACTGAATCTTTATGATCTATAATCACTTCCATTGCTAAAACTATTCATACAAAATTTAAAAAGCACATTCCTAAGAATAGAAAAAATTAGAAATTCAATATTAAATTAAAAAAATTTACATGGCTCTACTTACTTATTATCACGAAATCACATATTTAGCACATGCATAATCTTTAACAGCAAACTACCCCCACAGTTTTAAAAGACATGGACAAAGCTAACAATTTAAAATTAAAGTGTTATTAATAAAAACATATTTTAAAGGAGAAAATATCCAGAAAGCCAGATAATATCTGTCATGAAAGATACTATTTTCTACTTCAAGCTTGCAAGAAATTTCACTAAGAAATAAGGTTTCTTTCTTCCATGTGCAGATTAGATTACTTCAGCTTACTGTATCCCATCTAAATGGGAAAACTGCAGCAAGATTCCAGCATGATAGAAACATGCCTACGTTCTCCAGGTTACACAGCCGTAAACATGAAGCCTCATTGCCAGGCTGACTTCATGTCAATTCAGGGATTTATTTAACAACTAGTATTAACAGCAAAACAACACAACAATAATTTCTTGTATGTAGCACACAATGCATACCATCAAGACAAGGATGTAGTGTGTAGGAGCACCAAATACAGTACAATTCCAACTGATACAAGAATAACCAAATGAGACTCTGGGTTATAAAACAGGAAATTTAATTTTGACACACGTTTCATATCCAACAAAAAATCACACTCCTTTTCATACCCCAAGGCTACTGTGAAGCACCTCAGTATGTATATAATCTTCAAGAGACCACCTTTCACCATGTTTTGTGAAACTACATTTCACCAAGGACAATACAAATCACTGTTCAACCAGGAGCATTATGGAGATTTTAAAAATGAGTCAACGACGACGTCATGTCAAGGATCTATTCAAAATGGCACATAAATCCAGCTTAAATTTTCTAAGCAAAAATTGCTTTATAAGGGTGCTTCTGGCTTCCTGCTTTGGAAGATGTATTATAACAAATTATTCTAAAAATAAGCACAGCAAAGATAAACATGGCATAAGCCCTTCTTTCTCAAACGTGAATCCAACCTGAATTTGGTTAAAAAAATAGCAGCTTACTGAAGCAAGTTGTGTTGAGAAGTTCAGAGAAGCATGCATGTGCCTGATAGTTCCTACCAAAGCTTCTATTTGCCTAACAAACTGGTCCCCACATCCCTCTAGAGGAATAATTCCAGGTAGGTCATAGCATATCTGAATATACAATTTGATCAGTTTTGATAGCCCTTGAACTGATATGGCTTGACCTTTATATTCCTTGCCAACAGCCAGTAACAACCTTATGAACTTTCTTAAGTATTTAGTCTTGTCAAGATATAAGCTGACAACCCTTTTAACATCTCACATATGCAATGAGCTTTCCCAAGAAGATGTTAATGCATAAGGAAAACATATGTAGATGAAAATTCTAAAGCACTTTTGTCAAGGTTTTGGAGGGGCCATTGCAACAATTTTTTCCTTAGAAAAAGACATATGAAAAGGATACTCAAGCACACTGTTCTGCATTTCTGTTTATGTTTCAATGAGAAGAACTGTTGTTCTGTTATGTATGCTAAACTGTTACATTTACCCTCTAAAATTACTGCTGCTGCAAAAGCAGGGAAATAACTTTATTAAATACAGGCTTAAGCTAAAGTGTATTTTGTTGCAGATATTTATACTTTATCCCTGGCAAAATATACAGCAAGTATTTTCTCCTTCCCTTCTTCACCATCCAGCAACATTCTGAAATAATAAATATATTCTATCTATTGCCACCACTTCAATACAGAGACATTACCCTAATATAGACATGTAAGTTCTAATCATTATTCCTAAAACAATCAGTGATTACCCTTTTTATAGATCACTGAGTATCTTCTAAAAAGGAACAAAATACAGGGAATAAATAAAAATCTCCACCAGGAGACAATCTCCCTAGTGTTCTCAATATATAGTTCCTGAAACCCAATGTGAACCCAGGGTGCTCTAGCACAGAAACTTTACATTTCCATTGCCAAAACTCAAGGGAACATAAAAGGTAATAACAAAATCCCCATACTCAGTATACTACATAATGATTACCAATAATAATAACATGCATGAATAAACATGCAGTCTACAATTTGAGCTGCTTTCTATTATTAATGAAGCTACTATTCGCCAAATAAAAAATATTAAATAAAATGATGGCACGGGGAGTGATGTAAATAGAAGTGCATGCACTGCCTTGGCTTTTGTACTCCTGGCACAGGTGAACCCTAGCTTGCCACTTACCTTAAAACTCCTGTAACTACTAACCCAAGTGACTTTGTCTGCTGCAAATTATGATAGTGGACTAAGGAGACTGACTAAAGATTACAGGCTACAAACTATACTTACTCAGCCTAAATTCTACCTAAACATCTTAAATTTCCTGCTACCAGTGTTCCTCTGAGGATCTAAAACCAGGGAACAGAGACACTACACAAAGAGATTAAGTAGACAGTAAGCACCTGCATAAGTCTGTAGCATTCCCTGGCAGTTCACTGGAAAAGTCCACATACCAAAAAACCCCCTGTACCTACTTCTATAACAAACAGGCAGTAATTTCAAATTGAAAGATTTTCTTTTGAAGCCTTCTAGTCTAAGTATAAGCTTGGAAAATTAAAAATTTAGGCTTAATACAGTTTTGTATTTGACTTACTTTTCACCCTACTGCAAATTTAACACAACCTGCATGTAGTGTTGTGGATTTTCTGGTTTTGCTTGGGTTTTTTTCTTGTTTTGGTTTGATTTTTCTTGTTGTTTTGTTTATAACCTTGCAATGATGCCTCTTGAAGCAAAACCAAGTCACAGATATGTACAAAACTGAACAAGGAAAAGTAAAATAAAGTGGGAGAAAAGGAAAAGAAGTGGTCAATGAATGGGAGTTTAAAACCTTTCTGGTTTGCTAAAGTCTACTGAAGAATTCATTACACTCCTTCAGAGGGCTTTGGGAGGGGTTCCAGCTTTTTTAATTTTGTGTGCCCTTTTTTAGATTTTAATGCAGATATTGTCATTTGTTGTACCAGATCTAACATAAAGCAGATTTCTTCATTAGCCATAAGCTGTTTGTGTAGGAAGAGGAATTTTTTTATTCTTTTGTTTTACAAACTGGCTTCCAAATTATCACTGAGCTTCATAAGAACTTCTAAGAAGAAAGTTGAGCAAGATATAGATAAGTATCCAAATGCTTTTAGAACTTTATGAATAACATCATGTCTTTACATTTTTTTTAAGATTACAAGTAAATGTGTTAACTTTTTTTAACATCCTATTTATATCTGAAGAATGTCAAAATACGACAATATTAGAAATAGAAAATAAATGCTCATTTTTGCATTCTGTTATGGGTACAATCATCAGTATTTTCATTCAGTCTCTGCCACTTCAGTGAAATGTACCAGAAAAAAAAAATCAGACAAGCTGCTTACTGTAACATGCAACTAAAAATAACATCTAACTGTTTATTTGTAAACTATGACCTAGTTACACAAAACATTGGAAGAATGACTAATGAATTTTATATTTGAGTACTTTACAAGATCATAGGAAGTACAAAAAACTTAAATGGTGGTTACCTTAAGGACACGCTATATTCAGGGTAAAAGATGCTTTTGTATTGAACCCAGGTCCCAGTTTCCTCTTCTGTATTCTGGTCTTCTATTGAAAAGAGATTGAATGATGCAAACCTTCTTACAGACACTTGTTGTAGATGCACATCTTTCAAGTGCTTTTTCCTCAGAACCTTCAAAATGAAGAACAAATTAAACATTAAGAATACAATTTTCAAGAAAAGAACAAACACAGGCTTATTTAACTGAAGAGGGAAGTCTGGAATCAACCATAATAGCTAATGCTGTCAGCCAATAGCTATGAATAACCAGTCCAAGTATGCCAAGCCTGAGAAAAATAATAGTGGTATCAATAGTAGGGGTCAAAAGAATGGGTTATGAATTTTTTATGTCTCAATAACTTTAAAGCAAATGTACTGTGTTCAGAAGCACACAAAATTGCCTCTCTAAAACCCGCTCTAGCAGGAATTCATGGCAGAATTTCAGAGGCAAAATGGGTACTTCTCTTTTCTCCCATCACCACCACAATAAAAGTTTCACAGAATAAGCAGTGTCCTCACCAAACAATTTCTGTGCTACTCACTGTCCCTATGGATGAGAAGAAAAAAACAAACAAAAAAAACCCCCCAAGAGTGTATTGTGTAGAATTTAAATTACTAAACTCAAAACATGTTCTTTTGGTGCCTGAGTGATACGTGTTTGCCAGGAAGACTCCTTTCTAGCCAGGAAGACTACTTCCTAGCCTAGAAGTCTACTGCTGCACACTTGCAGAATTGCTGACACTCTCACCTGAGCTGAGAAACCTCCTCCCTCTCCCAAGCCCCAAGACCTCCAGAGGCCACAACTCTTTATTTCTCTACTAGGTTCCCATAAGGAGACTGATGAGGTATCCAAAATACACTGACAGCACAAAGTTCACTGCTAAGAGACTGAAGAAATCAGTGGCAGAAACAGAATAAGGCCATTCACATTTTTTTAATTATTAAAACACTTGTTTAGGGAAGTGAGAACATGGGCTCACAGTCTTGCATAATCCACTGCACTCAGCCATCTTACAGGAGTGAGGTATCAGCAAGGTACCAGTGAGGTACCAGTGAGGTATCAGCTCCTTCATGCAGGAACACTCAGCAGCCAGCCTGTTTGAGCTGCATCATTTCACAAAAGACAAGTAACATGCCAGAAAAAAGGGCTTATTCTTAAGTCAGTGATGGAGGAGAGATGTCCCAAGTTTAACTTCTTTCTCCTAACACTGGGTGGGACACATAAATAATTACCACTGCATTTTTAGAATTAAGGTGCATAAGCATAGTGATGAAGAAAATGAACAAAAACAAACCACAAAACAAACAAACAAACAAACAGAGCAGAAAAAATCATCACTATAAACGGAGCTACAAGGAATAGGAGGAGGAGAATGTCAGAATTTAGTTTCTTGCCCAGCAGAGGTAAATCTGAAACCAAAGGAGAGGTATCTGTGCAGATTTATGAACCTGAAATGGAAGTTCTGCATCCAGTATGAATAGAACAAAACAATGGGTCAGTGCTTTTTATGCTGCACCCAACCTTTGTTGCCTGTGCTTTAACTGGAAATGCACTCAGATCCAGCAGCATTACAATTTGGCACCATGACCTATTATTTTGCAGGATCTTGGAAATACTACAGGTGTGACCGGAGCAATTATATTTGCTATGTTGTTAGTTTGTAACAACAGGTCTGATGCATCAGTTTTATTACTTCTGGATCTATTTTCATCAGCAGGTCTCAGTGTAGGAAATGCATGGGCATTTTCGTTCAAGTATTAAAAATGTGTGCCCACACTACTTCTACTTTTGTAACACATAGGAAGAATACACACATGAGGGAATAGCAAAAATATCAAAACAGGGGAATTAGAATAAACCACTAGCAGAATTAGGACCTTCATATAATAGCAGCACGCTTGGAAACAAAACAGACCATCTTGACAAGTTAAAAAAAAAAATCCCAATACTTAATTTTCAGAAAAGCATATTGTTTGGGGCTTTATTTTTTTCCAAGCCAAGTCAAGCCATTACTAACAATAGGGAAAAAAATGCATTCTCTGGGTTAGAAGAAAATCTCATGAGCTTTGTTTTTCAATTCTGGAAGCTAAAATACACCAGGAAGCAGGTAAGCTAGACTTCTGTGAGAAGAAGAGCAAAAGGAAGGTAACAGGCAAGATAAATATATATAAAATTTACAGATGCCAAGAAAGTTTTCATTAAACTTTCTATAGGGATTTAGTGTGCATATAGGGATCAACTTAGTTTATGCCAGTTCCTCTAACTAAAGACTGGATACTGCTGTCAGTTGAGCAGATCAGTAGAACTGGAAACATCATCTTAGAAAATTTACTCCAGTCATTTATAATGATCACTACATTTTTAACTTATCCTGGCTTTTTTCTTTCTTTTTTAGTAATAATTATTTTCCTTAATTCTGACAAGCTAAATTTAAAAATATGGCAAACCTTCAAATGCCATATATACATAAAAAGAATTTTTCTGTAAAGAACACATAGGTAATTTTGCAAACCCATGGTTCTTTAAGCTAACTTCTCAGGATATGTGACAAAATGGTTTTTTTCTTAATTAGATCAGTGAACACAGACTCGACGTTATTTACCATAGCAAATCAGTTTGTGTATGCATTGAAGGAAAGCAAATTTTATATATAAACACAGCACAAAAATTTATTTCACGCAAGGTGTTATAAGCAGTATGAAAAGCATTTATTTTTAAAAGCACTGAAACACTTCAACAGTGCTCCTTTAAAGATAGATATTATAGAAGGTTGATTCCTTCTTCTAATCCATAGATAGATCCAAGCATCACTGTAGTAAAGAGTGCAGAACTGATTTTTACTTCAGATGTACCAGTAAGATTAAATTGATCCTGGCTCATCGTACCACACAGAAATCGACAGAAAAGCTAGCAAACATGGAAAAACCCAGGGCATCTATACAGAAAAAGGTCACATACACATGTGGGACAGTGAGGAAGAGATGGAAGCCTTCTCCTCAAATGCAACCCTCACACCTCTATTGAACTGCTATTAAAAGTTCCTTATGATTTTAAGAGACAGGGATATGAATGACAGGCAGTATGCTGAAAAGAAAAACCAACTAGCGTGGCCACAAAGCACACAGCTGGCAAGAACAGTAACCTACATAGACAAACCAGATATTCCTACCAATAACTTTGACAGTTCCTGCTTTACAATGTAGTCAAACGAAGCTTACCCTATTGAACAGGACCAGCAAAGTTATGGACTGAAAACACACACAAGAAATTTCAATATTAACCTCCCCACGCTTCCAGCTCTGTTACCCACCTGCAGCCCGGTGCCCCTGGTGCCCCTGCTGCCATCTGACTGCTGCTGCGCTCTGCCTTCTCCAGGCAGCTATTTGCACAACAATAAACATTTAATTTAGGGCCCTAAATATCACATCCTGTGACAATAACAACTAATGAACTGATTTGAGGTTTTAAGACTTTATGCACATGCTCATCCCAGAGGAATGCTTTCCAGCTTCGCACTGCTCCTAAAGGGCCCAGAAAAGTAAGGATGGCCGGAGCACAGGCGTGACGATGCTGCTGCTTCTTCCTCCTCACCCTCCTCCAGACCCCAGTACCTGCAGGTAAAGGGCTGAGTTTTCGCTGCCAGGTGAGGGGGGTCTCGCCCCAGCTCCCCATGAAAGGGCAGGAGTGGGAGGCAAAGGGCGGGGAATCGGGTGGCAACTGCAGTGACAGGTGCCAAACCACACGGACAGCGAGTGCCCTCAGGCTGCGGGGTGCCGAAGGGGTGCCGGCCCTCCTCCTGCTGACACTGCTTGTAAGGCCACAGACTGCTTTGGGGTTATCTTGAAGACACACTTTAACGAGCTCTGTGTATATATATGTATATATATATGTATCTATCTATCGATATATGTTTGTGTGTGTATGTGTGTTTATATATATATAATTGCAATTTCTCAGAGAACTGGAAACAACCTCGTAACCTCTGAGGGTGCGGACAACCTCCCTCGGCTTCCCGCACGCCCCCAGCACCCACAGTCCCCACCACCGGACAGGCGCTCCCGGGGCCGGCAGACCCTCAGATGGAGCTCCCGGCCTCAGACCACTTGACCGCCCGGGTGACGGGGCGGACAAACCTCTCAGGGGACCAGGATCGCCTTCGGCCAGAGACTCCCACCCCTCCGCCTGCGCCGCCGACGTGCCCCGCCATCCCGGCAGCCCCTCCCGCCCGCGGGCTCCCCCTACCTGTCCGGCAGCCGCCACCGGCTCTCGCCGCTCGCTCGCTTTGCTGCTGCCTGCGGCGGGGCGGTGGGCAGAGCCGGCATCCTCGGCCATGTGGCGGCGGGGAGCGCTGCCCTGTCCGGTGGGAACTTGCCGCCGAGTCTCCAGCGGCTGCCAAAAGCGGCCGGGTTACGGCTTGAGGGGGAGGAAGTGGGTGGCCATCTTTGTTACGGGCAGCAGCGTGTTACACAGCTGTCGGGAGCAGCGCTGAGGAGACGGGCTGCCGGCTGCCGCAGTGCTACACCCGTCTCTCCCCAGGCGCACCGGAAACCTCAATACGGGTCGGCCCGGGGTGAAACTGTGTGTGAAAGGGGAGAGACTGGAGGAACCCACGCCAGCTGCCGTGTCTGCCCGCCGCGGGTCTGCACCCCGGCGCTGACATCAGTGGTGTTCGGCCGCCTGAAGCGCCCTGCCGCCATCTTGGTTCCGGGCAGTCCCGGAGGGAGGCGAGAGCTGCTGGCGCTGTCCTGCCATCTTCTGCCGGGCAGCCCGGCCGGAGGGAGAGCGCGTACGGCCCCGCCGGAGGCAGCGAGTCCCTGCGCGGGCTGCGGCACGGGCTTGAGGCGGCGGTGAGGGGCAGGGCCGGCGGGGAGCAGGGCCGGGCCGGCTTCTGCGGGTGGCGGTAACGGGACGGCGGGCAGCGTACCCGCGGGGCCTTTCCCCTCCGCAGGGCTGCAGACTCTGACCGCGTTGCTGCGAGGGAGTTCAGCTCTTAGTGACAAGTTACCCGCTTGAGATAAAGCGATTTTATTGTTTTAGTTAGCATACTTCCAGAGGGGAGAAAACTTTAAAAATCTCCTGGGTTTTGGTTCTTCAACATTTAAACGTGCAAGGTTGCGTCTTCCTTTATCTAAATTGATGGTTCCCTAGAGATAAAACTTTCAACCACCAGGAACCAGGTTAATATGCAAGCTAAAGCACCAGTACCAGCTGTTAAGAAAGCGTAAGTTTCAGTGCTTCTTCGCATCTGATTTACCTAATCATTCAGCCTTATCTCTTTGATAGAGAAGTATTTTTAAGTTGATGTTATGTCTATTTCACACACATATGATTAAATAATCAGCAGTCTGGGACGGTCAGAAATTTCAGGCACTATCAAGAAATGAAGGTTAGGACTTCACGGGATGGACTGAGAAATCTTTTCCAAGGTCTCATCTGCAGTATGAGGTACTACTCTAAGGAAAACCATGTTCAGACATTATGTCTTCATAGTAAAATAAAACAAAAAAAGCGCCACGTCCTGGACTGTTCAGGAAGTACCTGCACGCACAGGACTCTGCCACCTGGAAGCATCCTGCCATGGAGATTCTTTTCCTGCAAGGTATGCTATCTAAGTAAAGGCTTAATGACAACAGCCACCGCGGCACATCTGTTAAGCAAGCCAGACGTATTTTTTAAATGTTGAGGAAACATGTTTTTCCTAAGGAGTTTGAGGCACAGGGAGAAGTACTAGGATGTCAGTAATGTTCAAAGACATACAAAGTTGTCCAACTTTCCTACAGTGTTTTGTGTAAAGCTGCATTTTGGTTGATACTCCTACAGTAGCAATTAAAAAAAAATCATTATCCTCTAAAAAGATTTCATACAAAGTGTTAGAAGAAAACAGGGGAGAGAGCAGCTAGTGTAGAAATAAGGTGTCCAAATTGATGACACCAAGCTTAACCCACTGTGAGCTGGCTCAACAAAACTTGACCTTTTGTGTGGTTTGCACCATATTAAATATTAAAATGGTTACTGAATTCTCATAACTATTTAAACTATACTTTGAAGTGTACTTGGATTTATTTCTGTATTAAATACTGTGTAAATCAGTGGCAAAATATGATCAGAGTCAGAAAATGGACTGAAGTAATTTGAGGTTTTCTGTTTCTCTTTCTAATACAGAGGTTGCTAAAGATACAATAAAACCATACTGTACTATAATAGCCTGTAAACTCATTTTTCTGCATAATGTGTAAATATTTAAGAAGATTGTTGTTTTCAGATGGTTGTGTTGTTCTAATATTGTTTCAAGTTGACTGTTTCTTCAAAAGTGACACAAAGATCATCTTGTAACCCTCTTATGTCTAACCATAATATAAGCAGTCCCTATGTTTGTGCCTGAAACATAAACAGGTGTTTCAAGGAGAACATGATTTCTTGAGGGATGAGAATTCATGGTTCTGTTTATTCATTGTCAGTATGCTAACACAGAAAAGCTGGTCTACACCATTGATTCCAGGATACAAACAAGTGGTTTTCATTTGAATGGAGCCAATGCCTGTTTGCTTTGGAACAAATATTTGCAAACCAGTTGTCCCTGAGATCCTCTGCTATTCTCAAAATCTTTCCATATGCTCTTCTATATGACTTACTTTTTTCCAGGCAGGGAGGTGCACAGTAACTAGTATACACCTACACTAGCCACCAGCTCTATATACTATTTCCAAATAAATGCAATGGAAACTCTTGAAAATAAAAAAAGAGGGAAATTCATTAAAAGATTCATAACGAGTGGAAGTTGCCAGAATAGGTTGTGGATGCTAAAATGTACATAGATGTAAGAGGAGATGATGTATGAGCATGAAGTAGACTTTTAACATATCTAGAAATCTCTTGGGGAATATTACTGGTGCTTGTCTTTTTCTTATGCTTCCTTAAGTACCCATTTGTGGCCACTGTGGGGGTTTTGGTTGCTTCTGCTTTGGGGGATGGTGTTTTCTTACAGCAATTTTTTATGGTGAATGTGGTACAACTAACACATCCTGCAATTTCTTGACCAATTAGACAGTCATTCCAGAGCTTCTCAAAGGGCTTTTAGTTTCTTACACTTGTGCATCCTATCTGGTATGCTTAGCTCGAGGGACTTTTGTTCTGTAACGAAGACTCATATATTCTCATGAATTACGTGGTTCATGTTCTTAGGGAATTTGGTAACTTGGTAATTTGGTGTATTGTTAGGCTTATTATTCAATCAAATGATTTTACCACAAGCAAAGAGAAGTAGCATTGTTCTAGCAATTTTAATGCTTTTCTAACATTTTTAGAAGAGATGACAGCTTTGCTGGCAGTGAGGTAGCAGTAGTCTGCTCAGGGATTGTGGAAAACCTCATCCTTAAGTTTATCTTGGATAAAATTGTTCAAGATCCTGTATCAGTTCACCGCTTCACTTCATAGAAAGGAAATGAGAAATTATATTCTTAAGACAGGAAAATTATGAGGAAATACCTCCAAGGGCAGAAAAATAACAGAATTCCATACAAGTTAAATGAAAACTAGTTCTAGAACAAGAACACACCTTTACAAATAATTAAGAGTATATATTCATAGTGGCCTAAGTATTGAAGAGAAGACCAATACATGTGTTAACCACATTTAACAATGCCTCTCTAAAAGGTCAGAAAGATTGAAAAACTTATTCTAGCAGTGTTTTTTCTTTTAATGGCATGTACCATTCTAATAATGTAAAGTTGGTTTGGGGTCTGTATGTCAGGAAGTATTATTGCATCAGTATATTCATACTGGAGTACAGAGTGCTAGCTTATAGCCATTGTTGTCTTTCCTTACTTAGCAGGAAGGAACAAAAATCCCTTCAGAAAAGAAGGAAAATAGATCCATAATAACATCAGAGTTTTTGAACAAGAATCTTCTGAAATCAGAGCAGGAAAGGTGGAATGATATTTCAGCAAGGTACAAAGCTATGACCAAAAGAATCAAGGAAAAATTAGAAGAATTGCACAACAAGTACACATTCTGTTTAGGAACCCCAAAGGTAAGTGGCAAAGATATAAACATTTCTTATCACTGAGTACAAATAAAAGGCAGTGAAGCCATTCTTGCTCTGAAATGCTGGTTTACTGGTTATTTTATAGTGGTAGTTTGAAGTTTTGAAAATTTTAAAATTGTCAATAGTAACAGTATGTGTTTAGAACAGCTTACAGTTGTTACGTATTTACCCCAATTTCACCATAGGCAAAAGCAAATCAAGATGCAACAGTTGTCTGACTTCTTGATACAGGATACAAGACACTCAGTTACAAGAGCAATTGCAGCTAATCTGAGCCTTTTGTTAAATTTAGAGCAGGTACAGGCAGTTCAAGTGTTGCAACTTTGAAAGCACCTTCCTGATTTCTGCAGTTCCTTCTTAAGTGTCAAATATAAGTGTTGTGTTTTGTCATTTATATATATTAAAATTGTGTTTTACAGAACAATGATTGAATATAGAGAGTCTAAGGAAATAGTCCTACCATGTTAGACTTGAAATGTTTTTCTTTTGTATTGAACAGATCAGGTTTGGAGAGAATGTGTACTTCGAAGAGAATGGCTGTGTGTTTCTTTCAAAAGCAGGTGATGGTAAGGGATTTCTCTTCCTAATATGGTACAGCTATTAAAAATGTTACAAATATATCTGTTTCTTAAAATAACTAAACTAAAAATACTTTTGTAAAATTCTTTAATGATTGAGTAACTCTAGAGTCCTGATTCTGAAAAGGCAAAGTGAATAGAATAGTACACAATGACACTAAAGCAAGTTTTGGGAGAGGAAAGAGATTAAGTTGTTCTTTCAGAGCTCCAACTTAATATTTTGAATGCTTTTTTTTTTTTTTTTTATTCCTGAAGGGGTGGGGAAAAAATTTACTGATTGTGTTTAGTAAAAACAACTGTGCTTTAGGTATCTGAACTTTAAAATTTAATACATTTGCTAGAAGCCACCACCTTAAAAATATTTTTAGTAGGAACTACAAGGCCTTTTTTTTCCTGAACTGTAATTTGTTTTATACTTACAAAGTACATTTGCAAATAACCTTGCAAGACAAATATTTGGTTAGTAAATTCCAGTAGTACGTTTGTGAGTATTGCAAGCAGAGTTGTTAAAGACAGACATTAACAGCTACTGTGCGTTTTGTCAGATGCTTAATTACAAGATTTTTGCTACTTCTTTTTTTCTGTATAGATGAAGAAAGATGCTGACATTTTATTTAGCACTGAAGATCTCGGTTTGTCTGATGCCTTTATTCAACGGATCAGAATTTCACCAGATCAGAGATACATGGCCATCAATTTAAAAAGTGGAAATTCTGAAAAGGCAACCTGCGTTGTTATGAAACTTGGTGATTTTTCTGTCGTGGAAAGAGTAATTCCCAAATGTATTTAGTTGTAAGTTGTATATAAATATCCTGTGGATCACAGCAATTTCAACCACAAACATTTTTGTTAGTCTACAAATAATATTAAAAATTTTAAAAACAAGGAAGCAAAAGCTCACACGTTATGATTTAATCTTTACAGACTTTATGAATTTATGATTTCTTCCACACTGCACAAAACAAAGTTTAATCTGATGTGGTGAAAAGCTACTGCTTTTATGACACAGTTTCCTTCTTGTAAAAGCAAACATTTAGAGTGTTTGAACAGTCATGCAGATCTTCCTTTTAATTTGATTCAACTGACATAGCTATTTGCAATATTAAGATCTTTTTGAAAAATGTTTTAGTTATTAAACCCTTACAGCTACAACTTATGTCACACCAATAGCTGTAGGCACTTCACTGAAAAATGTGCATGTGCTGCCTGACTATTAAATACTGTCTGGAACTTCAGCTGGACTCTGGATGTGGGCCACAATTCAAATACCCAAGAATTCAGTCAGGCCTTAAGTCAGTTCTTTCAGTACAGATTACATTAGCTTTACTTGCAAAAGAAGCAGAGGTGAACTGAGTGAATGGGAAACCTTTCTTTTTTGTAGTACGTTAAAGAATATAGCAAAAGGAGTGCAATACTGTGTGTACCAGTTCCACAGCTTCTTTTTTTTGGGGGGTGATATTTTAGAATATATAAAGTATAAATAGTACAATTAGCAGTTTGCCTGAGCAGGGCAATTAAAATTTAAAACTGTCAGTAAATAACTTCCTCGTTATAAAAATGAAACTGTTGCAGGATTTCATGTTCTGAGTATTTGCACAATAGAAGTTTATAGTGCCTGTTGCAAACCAGGCCTGAAAATTTGCCAGTGACATTTTTTACTAATAATAGATTTAATACCTATGCTAGTTTGTCTGGAAAGATCAATATATTTAAGGAACAACTCCCTGTTGGCTGCCTCGCTGACACATTATGGCAGGTAATAAGAGTACAAAAAAAGTGACTATTAGAATGATAGACGGTTACACACCATTTGTAAAACCCCACAGGTGAAATCGAGGTACATAGGGGGTCACAAAATGCAGAGGGAGCTCAAGTGTGAGCAAGAGAATTAGGTTTTTTATGACCACTTGCAAAGTGCATGGTTGCATTACATGATGCACAACCAGCAGGCAAACAAATGAAGTTTCTTGAGAATTCCTGTCTTCATGGTGAACACTTAATTCACTTGTGCACTTGGAGCACGTTGCTGTTCAGGTAGCCAAATTGTTTGCATTACTTCAGTGTGGTAGTTCCTCAGGTTTTGGACCAGAAATCAGTATGTATGCATAAGACAGCATACAATAACATTTTAAAGAATATATATTCAACATCATTCTGGTAACTGTAGGAATAGCAGAGACAGCAGTAATGTGGCTGGATCAGTCAGATTACTAAGCTTCAGAATAGCAAAGATCCTGCATTCTTACATTTGTAATGTTGCAAACACATACACAAGCATATAAACCTGGAGATTTTTGATCTCAGCAGTAGCCATGGGGCATGTGTATTGTCTCTTCTCTAAATGGTTTGCATGCAACCACATGTAGTGGTGCAGCTTTCATACTCCTCATTATCTCACTGACTCCATGTAATCCTCTGTTTCTCTGCTGTTTTAAACAGCCATACATAGTCTGTTTTCCTGATACCACCAAAACTCTCACAGAGCCAACCTCTCCCTGTGTTCTGTCCTCTGCACTTTTTTAAAAATCTTAATTTTAATATATATAAGATTCTTGTTCTGTGGGATTCAGAGAAAACATGGAAAAACCTTTCAGTGGCTTACCCATCCTCTGGGATCTAGAAATGCTCAGTTCCACGCCTGCTGCAGTCCACCTTTTTTCAGCACTGGCAGTCACAGAGTCCATTTCCTCTCAGTAATATTTTATAATGTCCAGATTTTATATATGTTGTCTTTTTTCCAGAATGGGCTGCAAATGATGTTCTGTAATTACACAAGTCAGAAGAACCTTAAATGCCAGAATGTGTTTATGACCACTTTCACTAATCAGAAACATACTAAGTTAGTTTATACAGAACAAGATGCAAGGTAATACTTACTATAATATATCAAATCCTTTACATATTTAAAGTATCTTATGTGTAAAATGTAACTGGTTTGGAAAATAAATTCTTCCAGATCATATTTCAAATGGTAAAAGGCATTTTTTTTTTTCTGCTGTCAGTAGTGCCTTATGCAGTCTGAGAATGTGGTCTGTTCTCTTGATATGTGATCAACAGCGATTTACCTTTCCTCTCTTACCTCACGAGTTCAGCTGAGTTTATAAATGTCAAGGTCAGTCTCAGGTCAGGGTGTCCTTTAATGAATGTGTGACAGTTTCACAGAGGGTAAATCAGACTGTGGATTTCATTTTGTTTTCTCTGCTATTGATGTCTGATACATCTCTTGAAAAAACGCAGAAGTTCAGGCTAATCCTTGCTCTGGGTAATGGATGAGCAAAATCATTACAGCATTCCTAGAGACAGAACTATTGTTGACTGAATACCCTCTCAATAACCTTTCTTTAAGGAGTGGTTTAGGAAGACAAGAAGGCTCTTGCTAAATTGAGTGCAGAACTGTTTTTTCAGCCATATAACATGGTAGATTTGTACAGCATTCCATAAATGCTTGTGATTATTCTTAATTCAAGTTACACATTCAGTAAAGAATTTTCAATTATACTTTCATCTAAAAAGCCTAAAAAAATCTACAGTTGAGGTGGAGTAAATAAGATCCTTTTATTCAAGCTCCATTTGATGCATACTTTTGGAAAAATCAAGTTACACTAACCTGACACTTCCCCATGGGGAAACTGTTGGCATAATTCTGAAAGTCATGGTCATTACAGTAGATCTGCTAGAAACTTACTCTAAAGGTTCATGTGCTGTTGCAGCTCAAAGCTGACCTCACTTGTTCATAGGAGATGGCCAGACATTCTTTTGTATTGTCACTGGGCAGTTCCATTACACATCTCACTAGCTCTTTTAGGTGCAATCAAATATATTTTTTTTAGGAGCTGAAAATTTCTTGACTTCCTTAAATAAAGACAGAAAAAAAAAGTAATATTAAGGTTACAGTCTTTGAAGTAAGTGTAACCTGCATTTCAGCTTGACTGTCCTAGAAGTAAGGACAGCAGAGCTGAACTGTTGGACTCTACTGAATGCAGTGCCATGCTCTTGCCACATCTGTGTGCACTAGAGAGGCAGGAGGCTGATTCCTTTCAGACTTCAGATCCCCCACTGGGCCTGTCCACCTAAAGATGTCAGGAGGGTACAATAAAAAAAAACAATAGTATAAAAAGAATTTGAGTTCTTCCACCTGCAAATAATTAAAGGCACTGAAAATGCTATCTAAACCATCCTTTCCTTCACCAGCCTAATATTTTGAGGTCTAAAGGGATTGTTATTGCAGTCAAATGTATGATCTCTATAATGCAGATTATGGAACTCAACCCTGCAACTTCTCGATGAAATCTTCTGGATCTTTGTGTTGGACATAGGTTTGCTTTTAGAGACATCCAGTCTTAAAAACAAAACAGTAAAGAATCTATCTCAAGATGTGACATTCTAATTAATTAGGGTAACTTATCAGAAATTTGAATTTTACTTTGAGCCTGAACTTATCTAATATTAGCATCCAGCCACTTAATCGTTCTGTTTTCTCTTTCTAGATTTTTCCTCTTTCTAGAAGCATTTAAAACCATTAGATAGTTCCTAGTTTCTTAGATATTTCCATTACTAGTTTCTATATTCCAGCTTTATCAGTTCAACGCTGTCCATCTTGTCTAATCTAGGCCTTGGTACTTTTTTAAAAAAAGTCTCTTTTTTTGTCTTGCTCACTTAAGACAAATTTACATCAGTAACACTTAGGCTTTTTATCAATTTATAGTAGTTCCTACTTTTTTTATTGCTGTTGCCACATGATTACCTTAATTAAATTATCTGTTACTACTTTTTTCTTTCTTTAAATATGTTTACAAGCTCAATAAGAAGTTCTACATTTTTACTGATTTTTAAAGCCTGTATATATCAATGAGCCTCCAGTCACAGTGATGGCAAAACCTGGATTCAGTTGGGCAACAACTGAACTGCTTGCTTTGCAGATTTCAGGTTCCACACACAAGACTCTGGGTTTTTGAATCCCAGGATAAATGCAGTAGGAGAGGATTTGGTAACCAAGCAGTCTAGAGTTTCACCAGACTGCTGCTTACTTTGATGATGAACGCCCATGACTCTAAAACAACTCATGTATTTTAAAAATACTTAAAGGTTAAAGTATTTTTTTTTATTAATATACAGTATTTCTTCCAGATTCTTTGTGGACATATGTTGCACAAAAGACAGGCGTTTTCTTACTATCAACAGCAACAGCAAGACAACCTCAGAAGTTTGGCTGGTTGACTGTAGACACCCTTTTAAGTTACCTACCCTTGTACAAGCACGAACAAAAGGGGTCATTTACCACATTGAGCACAGAAATGATGAGTTATATATTCTTACTACATATGGAGAACCTGCAGAATATAAGGTAATTTTAACTTACAAGAAGCATAGGATGCATTCAGATACCTGTAAGGCTGGCCTTTTATTCTGTGCTTCACAGCTTACTGAGATAATTAAGAGAATTACACAGAGAGCCACATGCATTTAAAGACAGGTAGTAGTAGTACATAGAGTCTTGCCTGTAGCACATCATTTGATTCTAACTCTTTGGCAAGATCAGGAAATGACTGTGCTTTAACAGCCATTTCCCTTGTATTAAAATTTAAATTGGTGATCTCAGTCTGTATAACCAAAGCACCTACAGTTCTGCTGGCCACACTTGAAGTACTTATTGCATTAGTCTTCTATAAATTAATCTATGAGTTGAACCTACCTGCTACTAAATTGTTCTTTCATTTTACCTGAGGGAGTTTAACATTCTCCAGTTTTAGTCAGCCAAAACCCTAGAGTACAAAGCATTTTTTTTGCAATAAAAATGTTGCTTGAGACCACCTGTATGTCTGTACATCTCATATGTAACTCCTACTACATCTTAGTAATGCAAGGTTGTTTGTTGTTGTTACAGTTGATGAAGGCACCAGTAGCTTCCAGTGGCATGGAGAACTGGCAGCTGGTTTATGCACTGGAAGATAAAACCAAGCTGGTAGACTTGGAGATGTTCAGTGATCACTGTATTATGTTTCTGAAGAATGCTGGTCATCTTTACTTAAATGTGCTCTCTTTGGTTTCACATTCAGTTCAGTCAGTAAAGGTATGTTTTAGCAACATTGTATTAAGCAAAAACGTATTTCTGCAGTTTCTACATTGTTGCTTCATAAGCAACATTGTATTTTTCCATCACTCTTTCTTTGTTTTGGGTTTTTTTTTGCAGTTTAAGATTATAATGAAAGCAAAGATAAATTTCCAGACTGGAAGTGGTTATAATACTAAGAGGTTTGCCATTATGAGTAAATGTATTACTTGTGGCTGTTCTTCAGTATTTCATATGGTGGCTTCTTGTAGCACTTGGCATCTTACAGAGTCAGTTCTTAAGAGTCAGTTCTTCCAGTCACTACTGTCAAGCTCTTTACAATACAGCTGATTGCTAATGAAAAATAAGACCTGATTCCTTAAACATTTTACTTTGTTTTACTGGGCCTAGTTTTGGTTACACTCATCAGTGTAAGCAAGGAAATAAGCCTCCCACAGAAGAAAGAATAGAATATTCAGAAGACAAATACAGACACTGCAGTACAATTTGTGCAAAGTATTTCTTCCCTTCTCTAGTTGTTGCTAAATACATGTGGATTAAAAACACAGTGACTCAATTAAAACCCATGATTTCTGGAGACCATTCAGAAGAAGTAGTTAATTGATTTGTTTGCCTGAAAAATACAATCTGAAGAACTCGCAAGTTTATTGTGACAAGCTACCAATGCTGCATTCTATAAAAAGGCTTTTTAAGCACACTGTATGGTCTCTGAAACCCCTCATTTTTTAAAAAGGTCTAAGTTGATTTATTCAGAAAGGGTCAGCAGTTACTCTGGAGAACTTGGACTTCATCTGCTGTTTCAGAAGTCTCTAGCAGCCTAACCCAAGTAAGCAGTGGCCTGGCAGAGGGTTTGACTATGTCCCTGCTGCTCTCAAAGAATGAATCTTGATTTCTTTTATTCTTAGCAGAGTTAAAAATCTTAAATATAATAGCACTAAGTGTCTGAGGGTGAATGTGCCAGGAAAAGGTTTTGTTCTTCACAATGGCTGGCACTAGGAACAAAGTTAAAAGGCAGCAGTTTTCAGTGGCTCAGCATCACTGAACTAACTCGCAGAAAAAGCATAACAACTGACATGGTCTTAGCTGGATAACATGGTGAAGTAGGACTGGAAATCAGAGGAGAAATAGGATCTAAAAAACCAAAACCAATGCAGAATAATTTCAAGGAATGCATTAATGTAAAAAAAAAAACCAAACCTGTGATAATGGCCATTTTAAACTGAATTTAATTTTTTTTTCCCTTTTGAAATTTATCCAGTGGCCTTAGGGGAAAAGTTTGCCAAAGTCTTTCACTTTTTTACTATTTTATCACAGAATTTAAAAAGCAATACAGATTTTGCTATATAAAAGCAGAAGATAATTACCCTGGTATTCAAAATCTTTTCCTCCTGAAGGACACACTAGGCAAAATTTACAGAAGCAGCGTCAGGGTCTCACTTGAAATGCTGTGTTCTTTCAGCTACCTACGTGGGCCTGTGAATTTGAATTGGAATCTCATCCTGAACATACCACCAGCACTTGCTATTTTCAGCTCACCTCCCCAGTACACCCCCCTAAGTGTTTTGCATATTCATTTAAAGAAAATAATCTCATTGAACAAGCTGTGCAAGAGGTACCAATTATTACGAATTGTCACACTACACGTTTACTAGCTAAAAGCAAGGTAAGATTTTTCAGTCCTTTTCCCATTTCCTTTATTCTTCTCTTCCTCCCCACCCATTTAAAGCAAATGCATTTGGCAGGGAATACAGATTAAAAAAATGTAAAGAGCAGTTGGTGCTATAGTTACTAAACAGTAGGTGTTTTCTTCAGTCCTATAGAGAAGAACCAGAAAGAGTCGTGATAAGATGATTTTTTTTTCCCCCATTATCCTGGGTAGCTAGGAGAGAACAGTACACAATGAGTCAAGAATATTAGTATAGGATAACTTAGAATTGCTAGTTGAGTATAGGTATCATACAGTCCATGATAAATGGAAAAGATTCCATGTGTTGAAAAGAATACCCCACACCCAGCTGCACAGTTGTAGATCAAGAAAGAAAGTTTTAACAGCCCGAGTTTAAAAAATTGGAGATGTTAATAAAGAGTTTGTGGCTGCAGTAAGTGGTAAACTATTTTGTTAATAATAGGTATTCTTGGTGTTCAAGCAGGAAGGAAGACTTTGGTGTTTTGGTAGTTTAAAAACTCCTCAGGTGTTGCACTTAAATGAATTTTATACTCTGCATCCCTAAGCCTACACAGCAGAGGCTCAGTCTCTCGCTTTATTTTTCAAGAGTGCTTTGTACATTCTAAGTGAAAAAAATTACTGTAATCAAAAAACCCACATTTTAAAATAAATAATTGAAGTTTTCATTGCCATATGTCATTGAGATTTCTGAAATGTCCTTTATTGTAAAATACTCCTTCATTTCCAGGATGAAGCTTTAGTGCAATTACAGTTTTCATAATATGAATTTCTAAAGAGCTACACAGGAAACCACTTCTGGTTCATGTATATGGAGCGTATGGCATAGATTTGAACATGAGCTTTAAAGAAGAGAAGCTGATGTTAATTGAAGAGGGTTGGATATTAGCATATTGCCATGTTAGGTAAGTCAAATACAAAATGGAATTAAGATTTTACACTGGGTTATGCAGGTATTTCTTGATATGCAACTGAAGTGGTACAAAATAATTTTTCATGTGGCTATACTTAAGTTTTCATGCTCTCAATTTCCATCTCTTTTTAGATTTTTTTAAAAGTCACTTCTAACAAAAAAAATTACCTCAAGGGAAAAAAACATTACACTTTCAAGACCACATATTGCATTTAGGTTTCTTAAATCAACAGGATGGCTGTATGGAACTTTTAATCTTTTGAAGTCCCTTACTTCTTGCCTCATTTTTGCTCAAGAAAAATTTTGATGACCTGTTCAAGTTGCAGTGACATGCCACCTCCCTCTCTTCCAAGGGCATTGTGTGCTAATGCTCAGGCTACAGCTTCCGAAAGCCATTTGCCTTCTACAGCAACAACTGAGCATTTAACCTCGTTCTTTTGTTGGCTAAATTCTCTGCCTCCAGTTTAGCTACCAATGTTCTGATTTTATACAGCCACAATAGGCTCCATGTCCTTATTGAGATACTAATTCAGTAGGTAAAGATAACAAAAGAACCACTTCAGGGAGGGGAAAGAAGAGGGAGAATGAGCAATTGTTTGAAATACCAGCTCCAAAACAAATTCACCCTACAAATGTACTCAGTCTGCCAATGCATTCTGATGGTTTTCCTCACACCCCTTTTAGTATCTTAAGATGATAGTCAGTCCTAGATGAAAATAGATTTTTCATCCACAAATGAAGAATTTTGGCAGACTAAGCAGTTAATTAATTTTAAACTCAAAGCCTAAATAAGGAAGCTTCAGGTGACTTAGAACCCAAATCATAGTTACATGAAAAGGAATATAAAAAATTTTAAAATTCTGTATTACAAAATGTAATACTTCAAGTAGTATTTGAAATTCTAGAGAAAATAACCAAAACACTGACAGTCACAAAATGTAAGCTAATTAGAAGACATCCTGACAGTTTGAGTGTGGAGCTCAGAAATCCTATTTTAATGTTTTTAATAAATGCTGGTGTTAGTGGTAAGTATTGAAAATGTTTTGCTTATCTTTTTTATAATAAATTCCCTGTATACAAAAATGAAATCAGTGTTTGATTTTGTATTACCTAGAATGACTGTCATTTCCTAAGGTAATGACAACTGCTTTTCCAGAGTTCCCATGCACACACAATACAGTTAGGAGTTTAACCAATCATCATGCATGATTGGTTTTGGTTTTTTTTTGTTTGCACATTGTGTGTTTTAACCATAAAGGACAAGAATCAAGAAACATTAATAGCTAAGGCAAACTATGGTTTTGCAGTTCTGTGTTTGCTGCTGTCCTTCCATAGTCTGAAGCTTTGCCATGCAACATTTTCCAAAGAGATTCCAACTTGAATTGCTTTACATTTCAGGGGTGGAGGAGAGCTAGGCCTTCGCTGGCACAAAGATGGATGTCAGCACAATAAACTCAAAGGTCTCCATGACCTTAAGGCTTGCATCATGCTGCTGCACAAACTAGGATTTTCTCAGCCCAAACACACAGCGCTGGCAGCTGCCAGTGCAGGAGGAGTTCTTGCAGGAGCCCTGTGCAACACTGATCCAGAACTCATCAGAGCCGTGGTTTTACAGGTGAGGTGCTGCAGGCTTTTTACAGGTTATGAGATTAAACTCTATTTTCTGTTTCATTCCAGTCTCAGAACTGGAAACATTCCAATTAAGAACTCACTTTCCTCATTTGAGAAAACCTTGACCTAAGCATTTGAGATTCTATGTCCTAATTGCCTTTTTTTTTTGTTTCAACTTCTAAGGCTCCTTTTGTAGATGTTCTAAATACAATGATGAAAACTCATCTCCCACTGACAATTGAAGAACAGGAAGAATGGGGAAATCCATTAGCAGATGAAAAATGTATGAAGTATATAAAAAGCTATTGTCCATACCAGAATATTAAGACACAGGTAAAACTGTTTTTCTGAATGGTATACTGTGGTAATAAAAAGTAATAGTTTATAAGAAAACAAAAGCAGATAAGTGGAATTTTTTTTTAATAGTCTACTTTACGTTTTCAATACTTTAAACCTCAGTATTTTAAAATTGTCTTAGCTGCTGCTTTGTGTTAAAATGAATCAATACAAAGTATTTCAGTAATAATATTAGCAATATTTGGAGTCATAAGTGACTATTGTAACTAACCAAATACCTTCTCTCAAATAATTAATAGATCTCAAAAACTGTCTTTGTTATAGGACTGCCAGGAAGTATTGCATTATTCTATCATGTAACAAGCATGTAGAATACCTTCTCCTTTTGTGGGGGGTTTCTGTTGTTCTACTGGGTTTTGCAGTATTTGTCACAGGAGGGAGGAGGCATTTCATCTGATTAAATACCTTTACAGAGGCAAACAAAGAAATAGGAAAGGACCTATAGCTGGACATTGTCAAAAGAAATCTTTATTTGAAGTAACTTGTTAGCTGTGATGCATAGTTTTATCAAGTGAAATCTTACTGTATAGAAACAGCTATTTTTTATGTGTAGAAAAATTGCAAAAGTAAAACTCTGCTGTTCTGAGGAGACCCATTACATGATTATTACTTACCACCCCTTTTTTTGTAATCATCAGTGAGCAGACACATGCCCTGTACCAGTGGGGAAAGAACGTTTCTTACTAACTTTGGCAAGCAGATGATCCCCAGTAGGGAGTCATTTTTCAGACCAAAATACTTCTGCAGTTTAGCGTTTAGAGCAAGTAGTGACATCATAGATGGGTTTTTAGATAAACTGTCACAAGCAGTACAGCAAGATAAATACAAAAGGATTTGTAACTTTGAGAAAAATCAAGTTGTCAAGTCTTTAACTGCTTTTCTTCTTTCATCTCAGTGCTATCCTTCAGTTTTTATCACAGCGTATGAGAACGACCAACGGGTGCCACTAATGGGAATCCTACGCTACGTTCAGAAACTGAGGAAGGCTGCAGTAGATCATGCCAGCACAACAAGTAAGAAAAGTACATGGAGTTAACTAAAGCAGAGTATTAGTAGCTATATAATTAAGCACCACAGATGTTAACCCCTCCCCTTAAATGCATTATTTTACGATCCAGTATCTAAAGCTCTACAGTAATTTCCATTATCTGGAAAGATGAGGTGTGCAGTCAGGCTGATAAGAGAGAAACCTCAGCTCCTGAGAGGCACTCTCTGGAGCCTTAGGAGGGACCAGGTATCTTTGTATTGTAGAGCTGCTTAAAAATAGTTAAAGACATACATGTTAAATACTACTAGTGACCAACCACAACAGGTTCAGGAAACCCTCTGAAGTGAAAAATCAAAAAAACAAGTAGATGGGAGAATGTGAGTTGGACTCACTTCTTCCTAGGCCTCAACATATGGTGACTGTTGGACAGGGCTAGGTGAACCCATACTGTCTAGCCCAGCTACTGGTACAGTCAGATTGCAGTTCTCAACAACACATAGGTAAAAACCATATTTTTGCTGCTTCATAAAAACTTACTTTTCACAGTTTGCTAAAACAGCAGGTGTTAGTCCAAGTTAGAATGGCAACAGTTCCGAAGCAGAAACACTTTTATACCTGAAAGTATAAACACTTTGACACTAGTCTGGGGACTGTTGTCAGTAAATGGTACATCCAGGCCTTATTATTTTCCAGTACCATCTAATCTGGGGAGAGGCTTTTACCACCACTACCAAATGATCTTGAATTAGCTTTTCTGAAATTCATTATGCTGCTTCTCTGCTAGCAGCCCAAATGCAGTGGTTGAAAAAATAGCAGATGCTGCAATCACTGTTACTCAGAAAGAAAGAAAAGAGCATGTTTTTCCAAAAGGACTCGGAGAACAAAAACTCTAAATGTACAGACATACAGCTAATAGAAACACAAACAGTTAACCCAGCAAGACCCTGTTTGATTCTTTTTTTTTTTTTTTTTTTTTTTTTTTTTAAGAAATAACAGAAATTGTCAGGACAGAAGGCAGAATTATCTATGTGTAAACAGGTCACATCTCCATTTACCTTTTGCTCTTGTTCATTCCATGTCAAGTGATCACTGGCTTCATTGTTCCAGGAAATTGGATCCCTAATATCATCTTAGACATCCAGGCAACTGGCAGTCATTGTGATTCATCTTGGGAGGATTCAGTGGATGAGGTATGTGTCCTTTATGGCACACATCCTTAACAGCTTGGAGGGAGGTGTCCCCTTGACCGATACTTCAGTCTCAGTAGTTGATGCAGCCAATCACATCTTCATCAGTGACATGGACAGTGGAATTCAGTGTACACTCACCACGCTGTGTGGGGTGGTTGACATGCTGGAGCGAAGGGGTGCCATGCAGAAGAACCTTGAGAGGCTTTAGAGTTGGGCCTGTGCCAACCTCATGGTGTTCAGCAAAGTGCAAGGTCCTGCACCTAGGGTTAGGGCAATCCCAAGCAAAAACACGGTCTAGGTGGAGAGTGGATGGAGAGCAGCCCTGGGGAGGACTTGAGAGTGTTGGTTGATGAGAAGCATAACATGAGCCAGCAATATGTGCTTGTAGCCCAGAAAGCCAGTTGCATCCTGGGCTGCATCAAGAGTGTTGCCACAGGACAGGGGAAGTGATTCTCCCCTCCTACCCCACCCTTGTGAGGCCCCACCTGGACTACTGTGTCCAGTTCTGGAGGCCCCAACACAAGAAGGCCATGGAGCTATAGAAGTGAGTCCAGAGGAGGGCCACAAAGATGATCAGAGATCTGGAGCACCTCTCCTGCTAGGACAGGCTGAGAGAGTTGGAGTTTTTCACCTTGGAGAAGAGAAGGCTCTGGGGAGACCTTATAGCAGCTTTCCAGTATCTGCAGGAGCCATACATAGAAGGTTGGGAGTGACTTCTTACAAGGGCATGTAGTAATAGGACAAGGAGTAATGGCTTTAAACTGCAAGAGGGTAGGTTTAAGATTAGATCCTAGGAAGAAATTCCTTAGTGTGAGGGTGGTGAGACACTGGCATAAGTTGCTTATGGATGTTGTGGCTGCCCTCGCCCTGGCAGTGTTCAAGGCCAGGCTAGACAGAGCTTTGAGGGAGGTGTCCCCGCCCCTGGCAGGAGGGTTGGAACTGGATGATCTTAAAGGTCCTTCCAACCCAAACAGTCTGTGATTCTATGATTGAATATATGTTTGAAGTATTAAAAGAAAAAAAAAACAAACCTGCTGGCATTAAGACTGTTCTTGCAACCTGTTACAGACATTGCAAGAACAACTGCTGTTTTTTTTAATTTATATCATTATCTAAATAACAAAATACACATTTGTGTATATATATCTAAATATACACAGAAGAGCCACTGACAGAACCAGATTATTGCACCTCATTGTGTCTTGAGCCTCCAAATAGTTTTAAACTCCCGTTGTAATGTGCTGAGAGCTTTGAACTAAAGATTCAAAGCGGTACAAAACACAATTCCAGCAGAAATAATCTTTCACTGTAGAGTATTAAGTACTTACTGGCTATTAACTTCCATTTTCCTCCTGAGTAAAACATGTATGATGGGGTTGATCTTCACATTTTGCAATGTATGATCTGTACCACCACCAAGACCTGCCATATTGTTATTGATGTCTCCTACTGTAACACTTGAATACAAATTTTTGTTAATTTCAACAAATCCTAGCAAATATTTCGCTGTTGTGGCAGTTATTTCCAAAATTAATTGTTTCAGAGACAGCCTCATTCTGTCTTTGGCAAGGTATTGCTTAGCAACAGTTTGAGAAAGGGAGAAGATAAGAGCTGTGCAAGAACTTGAAGGTCTATAGTGCAAACAATTAATTTATTTTTGTAATTAAATCTTTTCTTTATTTTAGGTTGCAAGACACCTTGCTTTTCTGAACGAAGAACTCGAAGTATGCCACCTCCAACATGATGTCAAATTGTGCAAGTAGCTCATAAACACATCAACCATCTGAAGAACTTTGGGTCAGATTTTTTTCTATATGAAAAGCAAACAGCTTCTCCAGAGAATCTCTCTTCTTGGATCTCTGCTCTATAGGCACAAGCAGACAAGAGATTCAAAGCTGGGTGTGGCATTGGCTTAATAAATATACAAAGATCTGAATTTCTCCCCTGCCAGACAGGACAGCAGTAGTCAGCTGCATTCATCTGTATGCTCAGTGCAGTTCTGTTCACATAAGCAAACTGTGCAGCACTGTGCAACTGGAACTGAAACACAACACTTGGTGCTTAAAGCCTGACAGGAACTGCACTCTGTACAAGCAGCCTTGCCAGTCTAAGACCTCTCTTCCAAGGCCAAATTTTACACCAGGCTGTAAAACTCACAAAAGATACCCGACTTAAAAAGCTCACTATGATCTACTAAAACTAAACCTCCATATGTAGGTGATGATGATTATTGCCCTTCCTAGATACACAGCACCCACATTGTACTGATCATATGGTGGGACTGAACAAGCTGCAAAGAAGAAACAGTCTCTCAGGAACAGGGATTTTAGTGAAATTGTTTCATCTGAGTGCTTTCAAAGTCTTGTAGTTCCCTTAACTAGCATGGTAATTTTAAACAGGAGGTGCCCAAATCCATCTGGAAGAAAAATGTCCAGGAGATTAGCTAGAGTCTCCAGAGAAAAATCATGTACCCACAAAAGCAGCCTGGTTCATAGCTTAGCTGACCTCTGAGCAAAGCACAAAACTGCTACAGATTGCTCATTAACATAGATGCACAGTGCACACATAGGGCCAGAAACTGGTACAGGCAGTTGGTGGAAAATACAGTATGTAGCCATAAGATCCTCAAACCAAACCCCATGAGATCCTCAAACCAAAAACTCCATGTCCAGAACAGACTGCAGCAAGTAAAATTGCCTTACCTTTCCTTTCTGTTAATGTGAGGCACTGGGGGTCCTCCAAATGCAAACCAAAACACACGAACAAGAGCAAGTGTGACATTCAGAAGCTGTTTTGGTGCTTATGCTGCACTGAGGTTTGCACACCTCACCTCAGTGTTAGGGCAGGAAAAGAAATAAGAGAATGCAAATGTATTCTAACTTGTGGAGGTGGGCAGGGGGAATAAATTGAAAATACAGTCCTGAATGTAGAATGACACATATTAGCTGTATTTTGTAACTTTGAGGATAATCTCAGCTTCTTTCTGAGTTGAGAAGAGGTGAGACATCACAACTTTATATTTAGTCTTGCTTGCTTTTACCTGTTTAACAAATACAGGGCCACCCCTTCAGAATAAGTTTTACAAATCTGCAGACTTTTAAGAAGTTATGAATTGTCACAGGCTTTGGATTCCAGAAGAGAACTGATGGCCAGCAACTGTAAGGGGCAGCACCTGGAAAGCAGCTGTTCTTTCCTCACAAAAATAGCACACTTAAATAGGACATATTTTTAAGGACAGATTTGCTTACCTTCTCTACAGACTTTGAGGGGGAGTTTATACTACACTTTTTCCTTTCCATCACCAATACAGATGCAAAATAATGAGGTATCTGTTTCGTTTTTCAGGGCATTTATTTTGTACACAATTTTTTTAAAGCAAAAAAACCCTGAAAATTTTTAGCAATTCCCTGAAACCAGCATTTTCTAAATGAACATAAAAGTTTGGTTGTACTACTCCTGCATTTAACAGCTCATGTAGAGTAAATTGAAGGCACTGGAATAACAAGCTTTTTCTGCTACAAAACACTTTCCTTGAAAAGCTTCCATAGTATGAACAGGCTTTGCTGTTTTGTATACAAGGATCAGGCCTTCTCCCATTTCAGTTTTAATTTGTTTGGTACTGACAGCTTTACCAGCATTGCTAAAATTAGTACTTAGTCTTACAGTAGCTTCAGATGGAAGGCCAGGAACTATAGCTTGCAGGTCTATTGTTGATTCCTCTCCAAAATTGAGAACCATCATAAAGATTCTGTCTAACCCATCCAGTTCCCTGACGTACACAAAAACATTCCTGTCATTCCAGATGTAGCACATCCACCCCCGGCTGATGGGGAGCTCATTGCTGCGGAGCAAAGTCAGCTCTCTGTACAGATTCAGAGTGGAGTTGGACCAGGTCATCTGGATCTGCAACAGGGAACATTAACAAGGTCATTTCCTCTGAAATGTACAGAATGTAGGAAATATTACTTGCCTCACACCCACACAGTCTGCTGAAAACACGGCTATTAAAATTCCATTTTGACAATTATCTCTCTTCAGATTTGCCTGCAAATTCCACTGAAAAACTTCTTTTTCTTGTGCATTTCCTTGGCACTGGAAGACTGTCAGAGGTTATTAGGCAGGACAGAATTTCCCCAGCACTAATACTATGTTTTCCTCCTGCAGTGTTCTTATAGTATCATTTATCCAGGAGAAAGTGACAGCCATTCAAAGCTAGATACTGAACTTTTTTCACTGAGTCTATTCCACTGAAGTCACATAATTTGTTTTGTGTTTTATTTTTCCTGAATATGATTCTGGTCAGCACAATCTGTTGATTCACTGCTTAACTGCCTTGACAAGAAAATCATACATGCTTATGTTAGGATAGGGTCTACATTCAGTTAATGTTACCAGCAGAGTCCTTGCTATAGCAAGAGAAGTAAAAAAAAGACCAATTTCAATTCAATATTAATATCCTTTTAATTATTTTGAGAGAGTCAAATTGTCACATCTGCATTATTATTGCAATTGCCCTGCTTAACTGATCATAGGTGAAGTAGACTCCTTGCTCTGAATAGACCCCTTACTCATGCAAGGATTTCCTTTTCTAGTAAAATTTGTTAGGATTCAGTGCCTTTTTATTTTCTTCCCTTAAGTTTGTTCTTAGTAGCTACACTACCAATTCCCATGAAGTAAAAAAAGCCAAGGCAAAATACATACATTAAAATACTTCTAAACCATGCGCAGAGATACCTACTTCAACATTTACACTTTGGTAGTTGGAGTTAACAGGTAACCAGCTACTGTTGCCTTCAGTAAAACCAGAATTAACTTTGCCATCCCACTGCATAGGTGATTTCTCTGGAACGACCACCTAAAAAATAAACTGGTGTCAGGGCTACTACCAAGAAGCTACTTGTCTTAATTAGTATATAAAAAAAGTTATTCCATGAATAGTGTGTTCTCATGTCTTCCAAATGATCACCATTTCAGTATTGCTTGCTTTGGTTTAAGTTAAAATATAAAAGGATAGAATTCTGCTCCAAATCCAAAGAGAAAATAAGACTTAAGACAGTTCCTGAAGTGGAGGATAATGAATGGGCACAGGGATACAGCATCACTGGGTAAAATGTGGAATTCCAAAGAGATTCTAATAGAGTTGTGTCCCCTCATAACCTGTTGGTTGGATAAAAGTTTTCTAATGACAGGTAGGATATTCTGATTAATATCTTAACATGCAGTGAGTGAATATATGAGGTAATGAGTTCTAAGAGGAAATGCTGTTGAAATAACAGTAAACAACTCATAAAGGCTATTCAGTGTCTTTTCTTTTGTAACCATCATATTTTTCACCTTAGAATTCTTCAAGCTTACATTTGCAAGGGGTACAATTTGACAGGATTGTGTTAGAAAGATAAAATTATTTCCAAGTGCAAAAACTATTGAAAACCAGGTTTTAGCTGATTAGAAACTGTTAGTGTAGAAACTCTAAAACAGTCTCATTTTCAAGAATTCAGAAAAATTCTGAAAAAGCTCTCTCATTGTTACTGAAGAGCTTGCCAAAAGATCTGACACTTAAATTTAATTATATAAGAGGGCATAAAATATTTTGCACATACTTTGAGTGTTTGTTTTCCATGAAAACTGTTTTTCATATGAAGGGCACTTTTCAATGCAATCTTTCAGAACAACAGCTCAACAAAAGAAATTGTCACTTTGCTTTGTGACATTTTAAATAATGGGTTTCTCCTTTTAGCATGTTCTGAAGAGCAGGGGGGGAGAAATCCTAAATTTTCAACACTGTTAATACTACCTTTCATCTTTACCTCTTTCAGCTTCTCCTGAAGTGTTTCAGACACTGAGGCTAAAAGCTATCCTAACCAAATACTCTCCATCTTTCTAAGACACCCACTAATCAGGAAATCTTCCTCTCCAGTCTGAAGAGTGTTACAAAGCCATGAGCTTTGGGAGTTTTCTCACTAAAAGAGAAAAACCCCTGAGGAGCCAAGGGCGAGCCACTTTTTTGAAGAGTATCATGCTGTCAGCAGTAATTAGCAGCAGGAAGAAACTGCAGGAGGTATTTTGACCTAGGTGTTTCTCAGAGGAAATGAGATTTCCTTTTAAATCAGAGAATCATTTCCTCACAACTGAATCAGACAAACCTGGTGATGATCCTGTGCTTCTTCCCATTGTACCTCTTTACCTTTGGCACAAAGATAGCCAGCACGGATGGCAGCAGCATCAGAGGCTGTCTCATTGCCTAACAGAGGCTTCCAACACTGAAAGCAGCATCTGCCATAGGACCCATGGTACTCAAAAGCTGCCATAAGAGGCAGAGCTGAGTTCTGCTGTTTTGGGCATGACTTTTTCCAGTCATCTTGGACAACGAGACACATCAGAAGCCAGGTATGATTATAGAAGAGACAAGAAATTACAGGGACTGAACATGAAAACTTTTAAATTACACAGGTCAGCACAGTGTGAAAGGCACAGACACTCTGCTTTAATCCCCTAACCTTGGATAAACTTCTGAAAATTTCTGTACTCTAACAAACACAAAATCCTATCATGTGCCACTTGTAGCTGTGATCAAGTGAGCGAGGCACCTGGTTCCCAGGCTCAAGTACCAAAATCTTTTCTAAAAAGGGATCTAAAAGACAAATCAAAAAACCTGCATGAGAAGCAAAAGCCATTTCCGTTTGCCGCCAGGCAATGCTGGGCAGGGGCTGCTCTGGACACCCACCCACCCACCCCTTTCTGGAGGCCCCTTCTTCAGAGCCTGGGCACAGAGCCACTGCTATGGCTTAGGTGCCTGTGCACAGTCTGAGCAAAACAGTCTGCAGGAGACAGTGACTGGAGCTGCAGTCTCAAACTTGAGCTCTGATTTCTTTCAAAGACCAGGCAGGACTTTGACATAGCAATTAGGGTATCCCTGTGGGAAGGAGGAGGTAGTGGCTTCATTCCTCTTTCCTTGGATGACTGCAACACACCTCTCTTAACTACAAGGCCAGGCATGGTGTTGGCACTTACTGCCCTTTCTGCTGAAGCAAAGCAAAGCAACACTGCTGCAAACCAAAGGAAAACTGATCTGGCAGAAACCAGAAATTTAGGAACCATGATGGCAGTCTAGCAGTTCAGACATGCACCAAAGCTTTGGTTTTGCTCTCTGCCCTGCCCATTTCCCTGTGCTGCCCAATGGTTTTGCAATGAGGAACAATGAAAACCATCTGCTTGTATGAGGGCTGGGTCTGGTTAACTGAAGTTCTTGTCTTTTTTTAAAGTTCTGTTACTCAAAACTAGACAACAGGGTCAAACTTTGTATGCTCTTCACTTACGTTTTCTGATGCAATGTTCTCCATGCCTATTTCTTCCCCGTAATAGGTCACAGGAGTACCAGGGAGGGTTAAAAGCAGCATGTTTATCACATTGACATACTCCTTTCCAAGCCGAGATGAAACCCGAGCAGAGTTAGGGCTTCCAACCTGAAAAAAAACATTGTTAAACACAAACTATAAATTTTCATGCATATGTGAAATTAGTTAACTAATCTTACAAGATATTGGGGGAGTTTCCTTTTTACTTTCCCCTCCAGACCTGTGAGGGCAAATATGTTTTATCTTGGTGCCAGTAAAAACTTCTGAGCAAAATAATTGAGCACACAGCAGCCCTGCCAGCAGCACATGAGGCAGAAGTGAGGAGAAATGACAAATAAATCCCCGTGATCACAGTTCCCTCGGATTTCTGCTATTTATTCTGCTGTGTTAATGCAGTGCTTGCTTTGAAAAGATCTGTTGTGCATCCCAAACATGCTTCCCATCAAAGACCAGCAAGGTTTTAAGTTAACTGCCCTCAGCTGCTTGCTCTGCCCTTCCCTGGTGCTGGGAGGTTTCCAGAACCCATTGCACTGAGCCAGCTTCACACCCAAAGCAAACTGCACCAATCCTGTCCCCACTGGTGGTCTAAGCCAACCCCCCATACTACACTGGAGGCCTGACATGGTCCTAAGCCCCTTTCTGTCACCCATACACAGGGACTGTAACTTACTGAAGGACAGGACAGCCACCAGCCCTTTGGCCAGTGCTAACAACTGGGACCACAACAGCAGAGTTTCAGGTGGTACCTACCACGGCTCAGCCATGGGCTCAGGCTGCTGCTGATCCCACTGAAATCAGTGGGCAGGGTTGGGGGAGGTTTCTGTCACCAGAAAAGGAACCATCACCTATGGGTTTCTATCACCTGTAGAAAGAAGCCCTTCCTCTAAGAGCTGATCTGGATCTCTTACCACCCAGTTTGGCCATTTTCCTGCAGGCATGTTTTTCATCCATAGGTTGACAGCCTCAAAAATACTGTTGCCTGATAGATTTTTCATGTTAATTAGGTTGAAATTGAAGGGGAAATCTACTTCTTGAATAAAAGTTGTTCCATAAAACATCATTGTTGCTTCAATGTCTTCCTTTTCATCACTATCGGAACCCATAAACCTAAAAAGAAGTGCACAAAGTACAATGTTCAGCTCATTCTTACAGAGCAGAAGGAAGTTAGGGATGGAGTTGGACATACTTAGGAAACAACACAGCATTAAGAACTCTGCTCACTTCTCTCCTCCCCATCAAAAAAGATGACTACAGCAGATGAGACAAGAAGAAATATTTCTTGGAAATTTCTGGGGAAAATCTACAGTAGTCAACTTCTGGCTGTAAGTATCCGACTCAAGTCTTAGCTTTCTGAACTCTAAGAATATTCTATGAGCTCACACCCACATCACTTCATTCCAGCAACCTCCATGCTTTCTCAGAAAAGGACCTGGGGTCCCCCAAGTTGAACACGAGCCAGCAAGATGCCCTTGCAGCAAAAAAGACAGATAACAGCACCCAGGGCTGGGAGTGTTATCGGCAGGTCAAGGGAGGTGATCCCTCCTTTCTACTCAGCACTGGTGAGGCCACACATGGAGTGCTGTGTCCACCTCTCAGCTCCCACATACAAAAGAGATAGAGCCATATTGGAAAGAGTTCAGAAAAAATCTACTAAGACAATTAAGGGACTGGAGCATCTCTCCTATGAGGAAAGGCTGAGAGAGGTCAGACTGGAGAAGTTTCAATGCGGGGATTTCATCAACATACAACAATATCTGAAGGGAGGGTGCACAGATGACAGACCCAGGTTCTTTACAGTGGTGCCCAGTGCCAGGACCAAAGGCAAGAGGCACAAACAGAAATACAGGAGGTTCCTCTCAAACATCAGGATACATTTTTTCACTGTGAGGGTAACCTGGCACTTGTGGAGGCACCCTCCTTGGAGATGCTCAAAAGCCACCTGCTCATGAGAATCAGCTCTTGGTGGCTGTGATGAGCAGGGCATTTGGGCCAGTTAACCTCCAGAGGTCTTTTCCAAACTCAACCATTCTGTGGTTTTAACAGTCTCTGAGTATGTGTCTGACACAGATGACACTATTAATACTATATAATAAATCAGACAGTGCTGATTAATTACAGTCTCTGTGTGGTCCAAATGATTGCCCATTTTCCTTACTTTTGTACAGTTTATAGATACAGCAGAGCTACCAGGGCCAATTAATTTCCTTTCCCTTGCACATCGGGAAAGAGATAATATAGCATACAAACCACTATTTGCACTGGAAGAAGAAAACTTTTAATGTCATACTATGTTAATAAATAAACCATTTTCTTGTTAGCAAGAGGGTAAAAAACACTAGAGAAAAATTCAGTAGCTGTACCAAAGATTACCTGTATCGTCCAGGCTCACTGCTGAACTTATTCATGGTTTGACGGAAGCTACGGATGATATCGTGCATACCAACTTGTGTGGTAGTGTAGTCATGGTAGAGCTGGGAATAGTCTGTGATACTTTCCTTAAAAAAGAATGCAGTATTTCCCATTAGTTAAACAATATTTTAGATCCCAGAGCTCTCCAAATTCTTCCCATCCTTCCCTGAGGCAACGCAGCAGTGTAACTGAGATGCGTTTGGCACACCAATGCTAACAGCACAGATGTGAACTGCACCTGGGCACCTCTGGAGGTGTAACAGCAGAGGGATGATTATTTGGGATCCTGTCTGTTAAAAGGGAGAGTCCACCCACAGCACTAACCCACTGAGTCCACCTGGAGTAGCAAAACCAGAAGGTGCAAAACCAGAAGGTGCAACAGCCAGGCAACAAGCTGAAAAGATGGACAATGTGGTCGTAACTTACAAAGACAAGGACACTTGTGGAGTTGACCAGTTTTACACAATCCCCACCTTCACAGGGGAACAGTGTCTTGGTACCAGCACTGTGTATGAGAATCCCTGAGTTCACTGCCTCAGCAAAACCATGTTCCTGAATGTGTCCGACCACCTCCCACTGTGACACACAGCCAGCATGAGGGGAGCTTGTTTTACTCCAATTGCTGCTAACAGTGTAGACAAAATACATACTAGTGACTTCCATGTTATCCCAAGCAAGAAAGAGCTCTGAGCTTACCTCCATTAGTGGGCAAAGACAATCAACCAACAATTAAAATCACAAGACTGGTCTTTTTACAATGTAAGTTCAAAAGCACATTACTTTAAGCAGAAAATTCAAAGCTACTGTGTTGGAACAGAAATACAAAGGCTCTGTGGACAATTCTCCTCCCACAAGCAGTGCTCCTGCTTGCACCTACACCCTCAGCCCAGGGGCTCCTTTCTTGTATGTTCTGCAGAGAGCACAGAAGCCACCTGCCTTCCAAAGAACATGACTGACTCAGTCTTCCTAAAGCCACTATTAGGACCAAAAGGAGTAGAGACAAGCACTGCCTTGCTCCAGTGGGAAATACAGGAAAAAGACAACGACAGAACATATATACATTACTGGATTCTGGGACTTGTTCACTTGAGGCTCATCACGTAGATGCGTTGCTTCTAGAAGATATTTAACAGCACTGAAACTAAACCCATCGATGCCTTTGCCGAGCCAGAATTTGATAATATCCTAGACAAAAGTAAAAATTGAGAATTTCAAGTGAATCTATCCCATTCAAAATAACCCACACTTAAAAAGATAGCTGAACCTGTTAGTAAGCATTTAATATATAACAGTTTATTTTTTAATTTGTACTTCAAATTTTATTACAAGTTGAAGTGTTGATCATGTTGATCTAAGGTCAAATCAAGATCTAAATAAAGTATGTCATATTATTTCATCCAGTAAAAAAAAAAAAAAAAGAAGACTGCTTTGTAACTTCTCCTGTAATTCACATAACCAAAGCCATGGCTTGGCTCACTAAAGGCCATTTCTTATCTCGGGGCTTGGGCTCGTGCTAAGCACTGCTCTTGAACACTCGTGGCTGTCCACAATTAGAACACATTGATTCAAATATGCAAGAAAATGTTGATCTGTACACCCCTTGAGCCTCCAGTCTTCCTTTTACACATTAGAGCTCTTAAAACATTTGGTCTCTTTTATTTGATGGATGTGAAATTATTTATTTTGAGGAATATTTGTTGATTTGCAGGAAAATGAAAAACTATTATCCAAGTTAACTATCAATTTGTAATTTCACTATCAAACTCAGTCACTATTAATAAAATTATACTGCAGTAGCTATTATATTGCCACAGTTTTAACTGCTGTAGTTTTAACAAACAACACAGTTCAGTCACTTGAGTGGTTTCTGCAAATTCTGCAGATGTTTTAGACCAGATACTTTTCTTCATCTGAGAACAAAAACTTTTTTTTTTTTTTTTTTTTAAAGACAGCTATTGAATTGCCTTTTTAAAAAATGTGTGAAGTGCACTTATCTTAATAGGCTGGAGTAGAACTAGTCCACACTGAAGCTTTACAGATTTTTGTTTGGCAAGGTAAGACTCCTCCTTACTGAGCTGTACTTTCTTTGTTGGGCCATTCTGAAAGTAGCAGCTCTTGATATATTTTCTGTCAAACACTGAATCCACTAAAAATTAATTCATGCTTATGCATGTGCTCATCAGAAAAGCCACACAGGTACTGTCAGTGCTTGCACTGATGAGGTACTTGAGGAGAAGGATCTACTTTTATACATGCAAGAAAGCCACAACATGCTGGCTGCGAGGTTTCATTGCTCTTGCACGCCCTGTGGATAAATCAGACTTCAGCTTCTCACAAGAGTCCTTTTGCTTCCTGCACAGTCCTCCTAACCTTCTGAAACAAGATTTTTAATTCAAATACTAGGCAAAAATTATTAAACATGTTGATAAATTATTAAATAGTAATTATTAAACATGTTGTTCATAAAATGATGCTTATAAGCACCATTTGGTGATGCTAAAGGTTGGTGTTACCAGGCCAAACTTACTTGCTTTCTTTTTATTTCTTTGCATAGGAAATATAGTATCTATTTGCTACTGAAGCTGCAGTAATATATCAGGTACCATTAAAAAATAAAAAAATAAATTAGCCAGACCATTCAAAAGTATGTGACCATTCAATGAAAAAAGGTGCAAGCGGCAAGATGTGGCCTTACAGCAAGTATCAAGACATAGAGAGGTTACTAGCGGAGTTCTTCAATGATCATTCTCAAAAGCAGTCTCATTTGATACTTAAAATTAAAAAGTATGACCAGAAAAGCTTTGTTTCTTCATGCACATGCAGTACCCACAGTGAGGGGAAAGGTCTCAGAGAGGCAGTGAGACCATCACAGTAGAATTGGGCAGCTGTGAGGACTTCCACAAATGCAACAAAATTCAACAGCACAAAGTAGCAAACACTTAAAGACTAAATCAAAATACCCGAGGTAGCTGTGCTACCCGATGGGATATAAAACTTAAAGGTGAGGGGGAAGGCAAAGGAAGCAGCTCCCAGGTTCCCCGTGTTAAGGCCCATTTCCCTGTATTTTCCTGAATTCTACGTTGTGTGCTGGGGGATGTGATGCAGACCAGGACGATGTTCATCAGAGCAGCACCCTGCCAGCTGAGGCAGGCTCTGTGGCTGTGGGGCCAGCTCTCTCTCCTGTCAAGTCCTCAGGGATGTAGTCAGATCGAAACTCCCTATCTCCCCCTTATCCACCATCCCAGACACTCCTTGTCATTCAAATCAGCATCGGAAGAGCTCTTGAACATGCAAACAACTTTGTGCTAAAGCAAGGTGTCATCCCCACCTTTGGCTAATTAACAGCTCCTTGTATCAACAGAGATTAAAACTTCTCTCCAGTTGGGTGATTCAGCTGTTTCAGCACAGATCTCAGTGCAAGAGCTGCTTTATCTTCCATGTGAATTCTGCCAGTAGCTGTTGTCCTTAACACAACATCCAAACCTGCAAAGTGCCTCTATCCTTGGCTCCTGATGGGGACTAGAGCTGGAAGCATTTAAGTGCTTCAAGACAGCAGTCATCTTGGGTTATTTGATTACTAGCATTAACTTGAAACCAAGTGACAGCAACAGGACACAGAGGGCAAGTGCCCTGTGCTCCTGTACAAAATTGTCCCCAGACATCTTTCCCATTAAATTTGTTTAATTCTGGGCATCTACATTTCAGAAAAAACCTCAGGCTGGAAGCCCTGTGAGGAGTAAGTAGTGGCTAAGGAAAGGGATGGAGAGTCTCTTGCTTCAGGGATGAGTGGAAAAGCCTACCCCACTTAATCTATCTTAACAAAAGCTGAAGGGGGATGTTGTCAGAGCTGAAAAACAAAGCAACATAAACAAGGGTGGGAAAACCTATTTCAGCTGAAGGACAGGTTTGGGGAAGTACAAACAGTTTGCAAATAAGGTTGGGCCAAAAAGCAGAGGGCTCCTGAAGTATCTGTGACCAAAAAAATGAAGTTAAGACTTCAGTGGGAAGAGAAAGCAAAAGGAAGGTCCTTTAAAAGTGCAATACTATGCTCCAAAAACCCATCAGGATCCTGCCAAGAACTTGTCAGAGCAGGGGACTTAAGCCAGCAAAAAGAAATAATAATCACAACTTAAAATCCAGAGATCAGCACCACTGTCACAACTTCCACTCAAGGACAGTTTCACTCGAATTTTTTTTTAATTTTTTTTTTAGTGGCTTGAATTTAATTTAAAAATAATTGAACAAAGTAGTAGTAGTAGACTGTGTACTGGGAGTGTTACATGATAAAGTCTGATTTTTGCTTATAAACTTAATGTTTGTCTAGACACCTTTCACTCCAATAGTTTACACAAGCTGCAATCCTTGAAATACTTCCAACTAGACTATAACTTGTGTAGCACAAATAATCACAGAAATTAAGTATAGAAATAGCAGTTTTGGGGTTGGTGCAGCAGAGATGGGTTTCATACTTACATGGATTTCTTGTTGGACAGCGAGGTTGCGGAAGTTTAAGTCTGGCTGTTCTTTCCCAAACTGGTGAAAATAACATTGCTTTCTGACATCATCAAACTGCCAGCTGGAATTGCCAAAGATACTAACCTGCTCATATAAGGGGGATATAATCAGAACCCTTAATTTGACCAACATTTACTCCAGTGCATACTTCAAGATGTGGTGCATTACAAACATATAATAAAGCATAAAAATCAATTTATTACATTTTGAGTAGATTTTGGTACTCTTGTTTCACATTCCCTTCTCCTGCTAGTTGCTCTCCCTTTAGCCATGCTTCACCAGGTGTATTTCTTGTTCAATGTTCTGCTTCATTGGGGTTTTTTTGAGTAGACTTTGACTGGGAATTGTTTAGAACAGAGTGGAAGACATTGGTGGAAACTTTTTTTGTTTAATAGTTTTTCTGAAAGCTTATTAAAAATAACTTTGGTTAACTTCGTGCTTTCTGCAATCTGGTATTCTCTCTTGAAGTGCCAACAACAGTCAACATGTTAATATGCTAACTTAACCTCTGTAATAAAAGATTCAAAAAGAAAAGACAGGTCTTAAGACTCAAAGGTTTAAATTAAAAATGTTTTCAAATTACACTAACTGGTACAAAATATTATTCCAACTTGAGTTTTTAGAATATACAACTCACTAATCACGCAACTATCAGTTCAAACATCAAATAAATACATTTGAAATAGGCAACCCACTTTCTGGCCTGATCACCTTTCAGAAAAAGGCAAAAAACCCAAGAACACACTCCTTTGTTTCCCTCCCCGTCAACTATGATTTCAGAGGAGCTGAGATGAAGTTTCTAGAGTGCAGCACCCAGACACGGGATGGAGAATGTGTGAACAACTTGTGTACAACTATGCCCTTTTTTTGTTGTTTAATGAGTGATGATTTAACACTGAAGAAAAGAAACAAAAGCAACTTTAAAATTCTATTTGATCTGGTTTAAGTCTTAATCTGCACTAGTTTGTTTAGTAACATCAGTTTGTACCTCCAACAGCCAGTTATAACTCAGTGTACATTGGGACAGTTCTGTTACAGCTGCCCTGGCTATCTGGCAGCTTGCATCCTGCTTGGGATTTCCACGTGTCCTTTTCCATGCTTACCCAGTTGTTTGGAGGTTTGACTGAAGCAGCAGCTGCTCCACAGTCCTCCCAGATGTAGTAGTCTGTGTACTTCCCAGTCCGGTTGCGACTCAGCTGAAACCATGGGTGTTTGTCACTGGTGTGGTTTGGTATTAAATCCATTATCACCTTTAACCCTTAAAAATAATAATAATAAAAAAATTCACAACATTACTTTCAGCCTCCTAAGACAAGGGTCACATTTGTGCTTAAGGCACTACCAGAAGTGTTTGGACTTCTTCTTTCCCAGGTCTGTCAAAAGAGAGTGGCTCCTGCTGGAAGGGTTTAGACTCAAGGTACTGGTGAGTACATGACATTTTGCACTGGCACAGCCCGTTTTGCTGCTGATATGGGAATGCACAAGCACTAACAAGAATCTCTAGATGACTGATGCAGTTGGTCTAATGAGAGTCTGCAAGTAGCTACAATGCATCTTGCTGGTACAGTTCCCCCTTGCCCATTGCAGCTTACCTCTGTCATGTATGGCTGCAAGCAGATCCTCAAAATCACCCATTGATCCAAACATGGGATCAATATCATAGAAGTCTTCAACTCCATATCCCAGGTCTTTTAATGGGGACTTATAGAAAGAGGTGATCCAGATGGTTTTTATATTCAAATACATGATATGGTCGAGTTTTTCCTGGATACCTATTTAAAAGAAAAAGGCATAATCTGTTTTTAAAAAACGAAATCTTTTTATTTAAGTAGGTTTGCCATGGGCTGTCACTCAAAGGTGGTACACAGGCCCCTTTGATACATAAGCATCCCATTTTCACTGATCTCAGGTAGCACAGCAACCCTGACATCTCTTCAGGGACAGCATGAGATCACAGAACAGGAACCAATGAAAGCCACTTTTACAAGGAAGACAAAGTAGGAATTAAAAAAAAAATTAGACAAAAATCCATTAATATTCTGTATTATAAAAATATTTGATTTACTAAATTTAACACTCACTTCTGAAAAAAAGCTTTCTGATTTCAATGAACTTCAATTAGTCCCCAGACCACCCAAAGGAAAGCACAGCTTTAATGCAAAGATCATACATTCTCTTTCCTTAGGAAAAGTCTCTTGTGGGGTTTTTCTGTTGTTTTCTGTAAAGACATCTTAACTCCAGCCTCCTCTAGTATTCTTAAACCCAAATTTTACCCATCTACTGGCATGCAACTAAAGAAACAGTTTCTTCACATGCCAGTAGAGTATGCTATAGCAACCAATACTTTTTTCAAAATCTATTGTCCACTGTGCTGTTGAGTCTTCCCTTTCTGAAAGGTGTCAGCTAAGCTACTGATAAGTGACATTGCCATTTGGTATCAGGTATTCCTTATTAAAGCATTCATAAGAGCTCAAACACACCCAGACAGCGAACAAAAAAAGTATCACAACTTTCTTCCTTCTTTGTTAGTTTTATTTTTTCTCACTTTTCCTTCTGGTGAGGCAGCCAATCTACCACAGCAAAGTGCTCAGCACCACCCATCCTCCTGGCTGACCTCAGTTTTGTTTCTATACATCCATTCTAAATCCAGGCTTAGATTTAGCAACTTCAGCAAGAAACTCCTAGATTTATTCACACCAATGTGAATTCACCAATTCACACCCATTAGCAATAAGTCAAACAGATTTTCTTCCCTTCCAATAAGGTGGCTTTCAATATTGGACTCTATGGCAATTTACTTTTTTTTAATATATCTATATGTATACGTGTGTTATCAGGCACACACATTTATACACAGACAACTGCTATGCAGCTTTCTGGATACCAAGAATGGAAATTCACTCACCTTTCAGATCCCCATTCCCATCCATGTTGCTGTCCTTGAAAGAACGAGGGTAGATCTGGTAAATAGGACTGGCCTGCCACCAGTCCAGGCACTTTGGAGAGAGAGCAATAATTGCAATCGTAGCACACACAAGCACAACAGAAGCAGCAATTATGAGCCAGAAGAGAATCTCCCTGGTCACTCTATATCGGGCTTGGCTGGAAAACTTCAGCAAGACTTCCTTTGGCATCCCTGCATAGGGCTTCAACACCAGCTCCTCCGTAGCCACTGGGTCCACAGGAATACTGCAGGTTTTTGGAATTTCTTCTTGGCTACTGGTACCTGTGTCCTTGTCATCAAAAGCCTCATTTTGAACAAATCCGTTGTTTTCCACACCTCCCTTCTCACTCAGCTCCATAGGTGAGCTCTTAGCCTCCTCCTAGACCACTTTACTTGATGGGTCTTGTCCTGGAGACTGACCACAGCAAGGAAGAGTTCCAACACACCTTCCTTCTGTGAAATAGATGCAGTCTAATTACCATCTGGGTTTATGGTCAACCCTGACTAACTGGTTAAAGTGCAAAAAGACAAAGAGGGCAAAGTGCTCCCACTGCTCAGTGTAATGGGCATCTTCTGCAAGATAATAAAATGCTACAAGAAAGTGAAATCTTTCAAGGACAAACTTATTGTTTGTATCAGCCAAGCAGTTATATTTATTGTTTTCTATCCACTACCTCAAACTTCTAGCCCTTTTGACAGCAGAGGAAAATATGGGGTAAAATCTAATAGATAAAGATTTACTAGATAAAATCTAGTAAACAAGCAGCTTTCCAGACTGGTTGTTGTCTCCCCTGCCTCAAGCAGTCTGAGCATTAATGAGTAATTTAAACACAGACAGTGAGAAAACGAGGTGTTGACAACTTCTGGCCCAAAAGCAACACACAATACAAACTAAGAAACAAAAAACAAAAGCTGGTTGCACTTCATTTCTCACAACTTGGAAAAACAAAGCCCCCCAAACTAACCCAGCCCAGCCCATCCACAACCCTTAAGCAGTAAAAAAGATAAGCACATACCAGTCATTTGATTCACTGCAGGCAAAAGGTTGCTGCTTCTAGATCTGTGCTGGGTCAGGGTGGAGAGCTCTGCACAGGCACAAGCAGGACTCCAGAGGGAAAACTCAACTGCTCACTCTTTTTGTTTTTTTCCAGGAAAAAAAATAAACCCAAACCAAAACATTTTTCTTAAAAAAGTTGTTAGAAGGAGAGCGACCTTCCCTTTCTCCCTTTTCTACTACTATAGTCAGGAAAAAGCATCACCTTCGTAAGTGTGTACAGACTAAGCCCCAGCTGCCCTGAAGCCAGCGTAGAAACATCCCCAGAACAGAATTTTCCAGCCTCTGCCCAGGCAAACCAAAGGAATCACAAAGACATAAACATTTGCCAAGGAGCTGCCTTATCACATGTAAGACATGCCCATGACCCTTAGGGTCAGTGTACCAGGGACACTCCCAAGAGCAACTGCAGTGGAGGAAAGGTTGTTTTGGCCTCAAAAAAGTATTTATTGATTTGTCTCCAATCACAAAAGATGTTTATAACCTAACAACTGACAACAATACAGCATGAAATATTCAACTGATGCAAGAACATGTTATTTCTTCCATAGGTGAGCTAAGAAGAGGTCTTTTTCTCTCACAGATATAATCCTTTTCTTCCCCTTCCTCACAGCAGTGCCTGGCAGCAACCTCAGACTGTGCAGAAGTTTCAGTGCCTGTCATTCAGCAGCGCTGGGAAACTATTTGAAAGTATCTCCCTTCTGTGGAATGATTCTGCAGTTTTAACATCCTGGTATCAGTACCTTATAAAGGTTGCCCAACAGGTGCAGGCACTGGGGGCTTAAAGCTCTTACTCAATGTGTTGCTCTCAGTTTGCTGTATACTTCAGTCATCTTTTCCATAACACAAACCAGTTCTCCCTCCCCCCTTCAAATCACTTCATTTCAGTGATTTCAATTCAGATAAAAATAGCAAATGGGGAAATATAAAGAGTTTTTAGATTGCACCATATATACCTCAAGATCTTAGTACACTCCCTCCCCTTGCTTTTTACCCAAACTAAGGAGTTCTAAACAAGTCTGTAGCTTCCTTCCCAAAAGCTCCTTCAAGCACTGAAGAGAAATGAGAACCAAAGAGTCAGAGGCAAGAGCAAAGGACAACTGAAATTTGTCCTCAGACATGTGGGTCAGCCAAGGCAGCAGGGCTCAGGATGGTCAGGTGCACAGAAAGGGCTCCAGGCCAGAGAAGTCCAGGAATTCACTCAAAGCACCCACAGTTGTGGGTGTTAGGGTCTTTTTGTTGTTGTTCCTTGGGTATTTGTTAGTTTTGTTTGTATTTTTTGTTTGGTTTGGTTTTCTTAACCATAATCATGTTTCTAAACAGTGCAGCTACCATAATACACAAACAGAACTGAGAATACAGATTTATATTTTAACAGATATAAAACCAGTCACAGAATATCTATGTATATGCCACACACACACACGATGCATATTACCCTCCAAAAGCCTTATTGCCCACCAGAGGAACAAAGCCAAGTCTACCAGATCACAACATTCTGCAAAGCCAAGGCCTATATACCAAGGCTTGGCTCCTGCTGTGATATTTAGAAAGAAAGAGGTAAGTATTATGTAAAGCAAGTTAAAGACATTCACTGAAAAAAGTCAGCTAGGAGTAACACTGAGAAGCAGACTGTGAACTAGTTATGTAAGTAACTGTGTTGGGTTTTTTTGCTTGCTTTTTGTTCATTTTAAAATAAAAGCATTTCTGGCATGTCAGTGGGACACAGACATATTTTATTATAACAAATGGCTGCTCCACGGACAATGCTACATGACTACAACTTAAAATGCAGCTGCAACTTTAACTGTAATTCTCCAGCATTTAACATCAATTTAATCAACTCTTACCCTGACTGTTTGTTCTGCCTTGCATTGCCCCCTGCCTCGTTCCAGGTGAAGTGTTCAGGCAGCTGCACAGTGAACCAGACTGGGAAACGGATTTTGCTGAAAAAAAAAAAACACAGTAATTTCATTCTTCAGACAGCTCTATTACTAATCCACCTGGTCCCCATGAGACTACACAAATGCTTCTGCCAGCCCAGCACAGGGAGGAGGGACCAGGGGACAGGGTGGAGAGGCAGGGAGAGGGACTAGGACGTAAATTACAACTACTTGACTGAGCAGCTCGGGCAAAATCATAGCCTCCAGGTCTAACATTTGGCTTAGCTCATTCCTGTCCATCCCTTAGTGATAAGTCAGGGAGTAGAAAGCAGTTAAGTCTCACTCAGACAAACGCTGCTGGAATAAAAAACTTGGAGAAGGTTTAAATTCTGCCAATGCCTCTCCTCACCAGCATGAAAACTGCAGAAAATCAGGGACCTAACCCTGCACCCGACTACTACAGCACTGCCACCCAAAACACTGCTGAATCTCTGGTTCCAAATGAGTATTTCAGCCCTTCTGCTCCCCCCCCCCCCCCCCCCCCCCCCCCCGCCTTTCATTACTTAAGCACTAAACTTAAGGGTGATAATGACCTGCATGGATGTGTGCCTTTGATCTCAACATATAGCCAGGTTAACCTTTGTATGCATACTTCTAACAGCTGAAAAATTTCATTTTTTGTTACAATACAATTTAATATTTTGTTAGTCAGAAGCTACCACTGCTCTCTCCGTGCAGGTGGCTGAGAAACCATGAATTTCCCCTTGCAAGGGATGATGCAAGGGCCAGGGCCTGCTCTGCTGACCCTGCTGCACAGGAACCACGTTGAAAGAGACCCTCTTGTCCTAATTAATCCCTAAGCAACACTAAAGGTTTATTTATACCTTAAGTAGAACAGATCACATCTTAATTGCCAAGCATCCAGGTGCAGAGAGGAGAATTACAGTGCTGAGGCAGCTGAAGGCAGCGTGCAGGAACCAAAGGCCATCTGTAGGTGAATCCCTGATGCACCAGCTCAACCTCCCTCTGATGGTTATGATGCACCCAAAGATACAGGGACAGAGGGAGTTACTTCAACCATTCTGGTAATAACCAGGGTGCTGTCTTGGTGAACAGCTGGTTTTTACAGCCAAGACTTTAGATCTGCTCCAGATTGCTAGGTACAATAGCTGCAGCACAAGCAGCTATGCTCAGGCTGGATATCTAGACCAGAATATTAAAAATTATTCTAGAAAACTTGGAGGGAAAAGACAGCCACTACATCCAGACCTAAAGAGAGGGCTGGATGCACCTACCCTGGAGTACAAGCTCAAGAATCTGGTACCCCTGTAGCTTTTTCCTCATACACTAAAAATAAAACTACACAGATATTTTCTTTTTATTATTGACTTTCCATAACCCTTCTCAACTCGAGTTGTTCCCCTTAAAATTATTTGATAAAGGGAAACTGAAAACTTCATCTTAAGAGAGGCAGATCACCAGCAACTCCCACTGAGCTTTAACTTTTACCTTTTAAAATATATTTTACATATGCAGGCATTATGTTTCTGGCTTCCTCTCAAGCAATTCTGAAACGGTTCCCTCCTGAGCAATTTTATAGTTTAGCAGGAGTAACTAGCCAATGCAACTGCGTTAGCAGAATCCACTGAAAAGCATTAAATAGTAAAGAAAACACTTCACATTCTGTGCCAGTTATTCTGTTTACCTCAGGGTTAGATAGGGAAACAAAACCAATCAGTATGTGGGCAGTAATAGCTGCTATCTCCACACAGATTGCCATGGTTATTTCTATAAGATGGAGGGATTAATTTCCACAAGTATTTCTTATATATAATTATTTAGATGCACAGGCTGACTAAGTAGTCTGCTGTTTGATGCTATACAACTGCAAGTAGCTTGCCAGTTATTTGATGCCATACATATTACAAGGAAAACCACAGAGGAGTGATTAAGCACCCTAATGTGCTAAGTGTAGGAAGATGTTTATTGTTAAAAACTTCTCTTGCTTAATGCTTTTTCATTAAATGGTTTGTTACCACTGGAACCAACTTGACATAGTGCACTTTACCTCTAAATATAACTTCATTATTTACAGGAGGAGGGCCAGCTTTACACCCATGGTTGTCATTTTTTCCTCTGCAGCCCCCACAAGACGGATGGACTCCACATCCTCCCTCGATGCTGAGGGCACCCATCAAGACCTGGGGGTGCTGGGCAACACTCAGCTGCACATGAGCCAGCAGTGTGCCCAGGTGGCCAAGGAGGCCAACAGCATCCTGGCCTGTATCAGGAACAGCGTGGCCAGTAGAAGTGACCGTGTCCCTGTTCTCAGCATCGGCGATGTTGCACCTTGAGTGCTGTGTTCAGTTCTGGGCCCCTCACTACAAGAAGGACATTGAGGTGCTGGAGCAAGTCCAGAAAAGGGCAAGCAAGCTGGTGAAGGGTCTGGAGAACAAGCCCTGTGAGGAGAGGCTGAGGGAATTGGGATTGTTTAGTTTGGAGAACAGGAAGCTGAGAGGAGACCTCATCACTCTCTCCAACTATCTGAAGGGAGGCTGTAGGGAGGTGGGTGTTGGCCTCTTCTCTCAAGTAAATAATGGTAAGGCCAAAGGACATGTGCCAGGGAAGGTTTAGACTATGGTTAAACATAGGTTTAGATATGAGAAATAATTTATTTACTGAGAGAATAATTAGATGCTGGAATGGGCTGCCCAGGGAGGTGGTGGAACCACCACCCCTGGGAAGTATTTAAAAACATGTAGATGTGGCACTTCAGGACATGGTCTAGTGAGCATGGTGGTTTTTTTCTAGGTTGACCATTGGACTTGGTGACCTTAGAGGTCTTTTTCAACCGTGAAGATTCTGTAAATTGAGAAGCTCTCAAGGAACAAGTTTCTGATGCGGATCCCTGTGGATCCATCAGCATCTGTGAGGAGGTTCCTGCCATCCACCTTGGAGCCTGAAGTCCTGGAGGGGGGTAAAATGTAATTGTGTGGGATACTGTGACATGGTTTGTTTGGTATCTTTTTGGGTTTGTTTGGTTTTTTTTTAATGCTCTTAGCCCACTAATGGACTTTCCGATTAAAGGTTAATGGCACTATAAACACTGTAATTAGCCACTGCTTGGCACATGTGATGTTTCAGGGATGGGTTTCAGGGGAAGAAGGCACCTGGCCCCTGACCCCATGGGTGATCAGCATGGCTGGCTTTTCACACCGTTTTTAACCATAACAATTATCCTTCAATTCTTGCTGTTAGCATAGCTGCAAGAACAGCAGCACTAAGAGCTGACTCCTCCTGGATGCACTTCCCTACAGGGGGTCAAACACTGTACCGAAACACATCTATAGAAAAACTTCAAACTCCAGGTTTGCTGCCTCTGCAGAAGGTACCTCATATAACTGCATCCTTCCCAAGCTACACTGTTACCACTCTTACCTTTACACCATTTGTCTATAGCACTTGTACCCTAGATGGTGACAACTTTTAAAGAACTGTCTTTTCCAGTCTAGTCCTTAAAAACTGTTACAGCGAGAGATGCAAACCTCAGGTTTACCTTTGGATGAACTGGGGGTGTCTCAGCATAGTAATTAAAGCCTGGAAAGACTGTTTCTGAAGTTTTGATGGCTACAAACTCAGAAGTGACTTTTCAATCCCAAACCAGGGTTCATCTACCCAATGTGTAGGCTGATAGCACACAGAACCAAGGTATCAGCAGTTTACTAGCAGTTCTGCACAGAAAGGGCTCTAGGGGTATTCCCACAAAGCTTGCACACACAACACATGGAACACACACACACAACATATGGAACAGTCATATTTATACTTTGTAAATTAACCTGTTTACCATATTCATTGTACTCTAGGTTTTTACTGTTGTTTACAATCCCTTATCTTAAAGCTGATTGATGTAGTGTATCCTTCATTTAAAGGTACATTGTCTTTTAATCTTACCAGGTAAACTCAGTGGGTGGGGGTCTTCAAACAGAGGCAGGTATCTTAACTGATGGAGGTATGGTTTTCACATTATGTTTTGTCAAGTTCACCTAAAGGACACATTTTTAGCTAATTCATGCAGTATCATAGAATCATAGAATTGGCTGGGTTGGAAGGGACCTCAGAGATCATCAAGTCCAACCCCTGATCCACTACTGCTGCAGTTACCAGACCATGGCACTGAGTGCCACATCCAGTCTCTTTTTAAATATCTCCAGGGACGGAGAATCCACTACTTCCCTGGGCAGCCCATTCCAAAGCTTGATCACCCGCTCGGTAAAGAAATTCTTTCTAATATCCAACCTAAACTTCCCCCAGCACAACTTGAGACCATGCCCTGTTGTCTTGCTGAGAGCTGCCTAGGAAAAGAGACCGACCCCCACCTGGCTACTACCTCCTTTCAGGGAGTTGTAGAGAGTGATGAGGTCTCCTCTGAGCCTCCTCTTCTCCAGGCTGAACAGCCCCAGCTCCCTCAGCCTCTCCTCATAGGGTCTGTGCTCGAGTCCCTTCACCAGCCTGGTTGCCCTCCTTTGAACCCGCTCCAGGACCTCGATATCCTTCCTAAACTGAGGGACCCAGAACTGGACACAGTAGTCGAGGTGTGACCTCACCAGCGCCGAGTACAAGGGCAGAATCACTTCCTTGGACCTGCTGGCCACGCTGTTCCTGATCCAGGCCAGGATGCCATTGGCCTTCTTGGCTACCTGGGCACACTGCTGGCTCATGTTCAGCTTCCTGTCAATCCAGACTCCCAGGTCCCTTTCTGACTGGCTGCTCTCAGCCACTCTGTCCCCATCCTGTAGCGCTGCATGGGGTTGTTGTGGCCTAAGTGCAGGACCCGGCACTTGGTCTTGTTGAACCTCATCCCCTTGGAATAAGCCCAACTCTCCCATCTGTCCAGGTCCCTCTGCAGAGCCCTCCTGCCTTCCAGCTGATCCACACTCCCTCCCCAGCTTAGTGTCATCAGCAAATTTGCTGATGATGGACTCAATCCCCTCATCTAAATCATCATTAAGATATTAAACAGAACTGGGCCCAACACTGATCCCTGAGGGACACCACCGGTGAGCGGCTGCCAACTGGACATGGGCGGGAATATAGTTGTAAAAGATGAAGAAAAGGCTTAGGTATTTAATACCTTCACCTCAGTTTTCAATAGTAAGATAGGTTACCCTGAGGACAGATGGCTTCTGGAGCTTGTAGAAGGTGACAAGAATCTAAACAGCCCCCCTGTAATCCAGAAGGACACAGTCAGTGACCTACTGAGATGCTTGGATCCCCACAGGTCTATGGGACCAGATGGGATCCACCCAAGGGTGATGAGGGAGCTGGCAGAAGAGCTCACCAAGCCTCTATCATCTACCAACAGTCCTGGCTCACTGGGGACATCCCATACAATTGGAAATTGGCAAATGTTACACCAATCCACACAAAGGGCTGGAAGGAGGACCCGGGAAACTACAGGCCCATCAGCCTGACCTCAGTACCTGGCAGGGTTATGGAGCAGATCATCCTCAGTGCAATCACACAGCACCTGCAGGATGGGCAAGGGATTAGACCCAGCCAGCACAGGTTTAGGAAGGGCAGGTCCTGTCTGACCAACCTGATCTCCTTTTATGATCGGGTAACCCACCTGGTGGATGAGGGGAAGGCTGTGGATGTGGTCTGCCTGGACTTTAGCAAGGCCTTTGACACCGTCTCCCACAGCATCCTCCTGAAAAAGCTGTGAGCCCAATAAGCCTACTAATGTAACTAGTACCTGGTTTTAGGTCTCTATGTTCCTTCTATTCCACTGTCCTGTCAAAAGGTGATTTAAATAATTTACTTATTTTTGTTTCTTAAGTTCGTTAAAAATTACATTCATAAGGATTCTGACATCAGCTTGGCGTTACTGAAAGACCCCTGAAATGGAAAATTCATAATACAGCCAAGCAGCTCAAGAACCAGATGTGGCATTGCACTGCATCATTACCACATCTATATCCCTTGTGCCACTAAAAGACAATTATTTACCTTCACCAAATAGTAACTGAAGAGCAAAGCACTTCCTCATGTGAAAGGATGAAAGGATTTTCAGGGAAGAGCTGTCAAGTGAGGAATTCTGTGTTCTGCAGGGCTTACACTACATGACCATCACTATACTATCTAAGCTGTGCTGCTTTTCAGTGAATCAGCTTCCCCACCTGCAGGCATTACACGGGCAGTATCACAGTTCTATACCGCACTCCACTCAGCCTTGTGGAGTGGAATAAGTTTAATCCTTCCCTGTCTCTACCAGTGCATCCAGACATATCTCACACCAACTCATTTGCTTTTTTTACAGAAATCAAATTGGTGATACCTACTCGGTGCTTCTCTGAGATAATTTCCTGCTGAAAGAGCTCAGTTTAGATCAGAAACCTTTGTACGGAAAGTTTCACTCTGTACTACTGAATTGCATCCCAAGGATTTCCAGTGGTTGTCTGTGACCAACAGTTAACTGGCTTCAGCAACAAAAATGTGAATGTGTAAAACTAATGTGAACACAGAGAGTGAAAACAAAGAATAAGAAGTACACATTTTGGTAAAGCAAACAAAACAAACCGTGTTTCTCCAACTGAGCTGGACTGACTTAGCATCCTGCATGGCAAGAGTTAGTACATACGAAGTTCTGCATCCAAAGAAGATGCTCTTGGGCCAGGGCAAACTAGACCTCTGCATCAAACATTTCATAGCTACAAGAAGTAATTTCCAAATATTTTAAAAACTAAAATTTCATATTAGCCAGAGAATGCACAGACTAAAATTAAAGACAATCCTTACAAGTTAGAAGAACCACTAAAAAACTAATTTAAAGATTAACCTCTAAACACAGCCCTCCAAATCTCCCCATGGCCCCTTCTTCAGCCCAAGTTCTCCCTAGTTCCCAACCAGCCATGCTGCTTTCCTCTTACAGACACCTCAGCACATGCACACCTCTTATTTGCAGCCTTTCTTTCCTCTTGCTCCCACACAACCTCACAGACATTAACTCCAGTTTCTGTACTGTCCCACAGCTGCTCTGCTATAGGTGCATGAGGCACCTCTCAACTGTACATTTATTGTACTGAAGTCCAAACCCAATGGGAATAAAAGAAGTGCACTTCTCCACCACTAGGAAAATACTGTAAATGCATGCAGTATGTGAGCAAGGAGTGTTCTGTGGTGAACTGTGTTCAAAAAGCACTAGACAGCAGCTCAAAAAAAAAAACCTTTCAAGAGGCATCTCCGAAGTGATCCATACATTTCAGGGTTTTAATGCCATTAAAAGCTGGGTTTAGTTAATTTTAAAAATTATTCTTGCTATATTGAGACAGTCACTAGCCATACATAAGTTTCTATAGTCTTCTTTAATATTAATTTGGGGAGTGTGTGTATTCTTCTTCATTATACTATGTATGGACTAAAAAAAATTACTGAATTTATTATGCTTTGCATGAGAAGGTTAATTGTTTTTTTTCCCCCCCAAATACAACAAATTGCCTAATCAGTCACAAAACTCAGGGCAGATTTTTATTTCCAGATAACACTACAGTTGTCCCTAGATCTGTCTCCCTTTATGAATAGCACACTTCTTGCTAAACAACCCAGTCCACCTCAGATGCCTCTGCCATCCTATCCCCTTGCCTTTTGCAAGGCAAACCACTTCATTTCAGCAAGGCCAAGATGAATCTGCAGTGCTGCAATGCCATAAGTGTAATCCTCTGCAGCTTTCCAACATGGTCACAGATACTACTTCTACTGGAAGAGAACACCAAGATATTGAAGATTTTGAAGTATTTCTCCCTACTGCTTTTGAAAAGTAGTAAGGCACCAGTTCTGAATAACACATTGAAGGGAAGCCCAGGAGACAGAAGTACTCACAGAAACATTCCTGATTTTTTATTTGAAAACAGAATACCCTTCCCCTGGACAACTGTATGCACTTAACCCAAGCCATGCTGACTACTTCTCAGTTACCATTATTTTTATTTAGAAGTGGCTCAAGGTCAAGTCTCATTCATGTAACATTTCCTACCTCTTCCTACCCTGGCTTGAAGGAACTCTTCTGAAAAGAGTGATAAACAAATGTATTGAAGCAGGTTATTTTTCAAGGGTGGGGTTTGGTGCTTTTTTTGAGCGGGGGAAGGGCAGGATGGGGTTTTTCAATGTTTTTTTTGTTTTTTTTAATTATTGCTAGTGCCAGTTTTCCTACAGCAAGACAACAGAGCAGTGAGATAGATGTCATTTGAATGCATAAGTCCCAACAGTATAATGTTTTATTTCAAAATCACCTGGCATTCAAGGATCCAGTTATCAGGGTGAGAGCAGCTGGGTGAAAGGTGAAGAAAGCAGTGCCTGCAGCAAACACCAGGCTTTCCAGTTTTCAACTTAATGAATCCACTGAAGTGCGTGGGTGCTTCAGGTGCTTAATCTCACATTATGTATCTCCAAAAATAGTTTCAGGCACCTAGTTCTTCTATACTACTGAGCCAGAGAAAAAATGTAATTCCATAATAAGTATTTGCATTGTGCAGTTAAATCCCCCCTGTCCCTGCCAAACTGTGGAGTGACACCTGCCACAGGTACCCATTCCCCACAACCCCACCCTGAGGATCATTCAAGCAAAGGTGCTTGACATCTCATGGAGTCATTTGGGTTGGAAAAGTCCTTGAGGACGGTCAATGATTTTCATGCTTTTAAGCTCTGCACTGCTGCCTAGGAATCTGTAGCACCAAGTATAGTAGAACTATAACCCACTCAGAATAAAATGAGTTTGCAATTCAAAGGCAGGTTTTCCACAGGTTTCAGTACTGAAGGCTAAACAGAAAAGGAAAGATGTCTACAACATCTGTTAAGTCAGTGATAATACAACACCCACTTCATACATTTTTTTTCTCCTTTTCCTTAATTTTACACAATTTTTAAAATGCAGTTCAAAGCACAGGGACTACTAAGAACATAGTACAAGTTTTATCTACAAGACACAACTTTTGTTTTCCTTCAGTTCACAGAAGCAGCACTTTATATACAGTAATAGAACATTAAAAGTTGCTGCAATTACTCACACACATGGATCACTGCATTTTTTCCCCTCTAATAAATTGAGTGGGAAGTTAAACGCAATAATTGTATATTCTCTGAAGCAACAGTGTGTAACTTGCTACATGTTTTTAAGGTGAGGATGAGTAGGAATGAAGACACGACTTTAAATTTGTCACCCAGTACAATGCAAAAAGCTGTCCATAGCTAATAGTTGACACTGAGGAGCTGTAAAATACCACACTTCAAATCACCTCACACATCATTTGCATTAGCAGAGTATTTCCTACAACTATTTCCTACCAAATTAAATTAAGATTTAGAAGGGATGGAAAAAATATTATGGTTGGATTTAAACACATTTTCTGCTGAGATGTGTGTTTTCCAAAATGGAAACATCATTATTTTAAAACACAGTGGAAAAATGCATCTGCTTTACATACCCAAAATCCTTGTTGCACCATTAAACTTGAATATTCTTATGAACTGGCGATGACCACTGAATAAAGATTTTAAAAAAATCTTAAATCTTGGAGCACATTCTCCAGTTTCTCATTAAAAGAACAAATTACTGTAGAGTATCTGTCCAAAAATAAGCAGACATCCACCTTTTTTTGCATATAATTTGACAAAACAAAACCAACATTCACAGATTGAACTTGACGGGGATGGTCTTAAGAAGCTTCCTTACAAAAATAATGGGAAATATATTTTCATTAATGCAAACAGACTTTAACATGCATGTTTCCAAATAACTTCTAAGTGATGGATATTCATGCTCCCTCTGCCCAGAAAAGTAGCTAAAACACACAAATGTGGAGAGATGTGTTTTGACAACCCAATCTCTTTAAAGACACTTCAGAATTTCCAAGGAACAATTAATACTCTTGCAAGGAACATAACATACCCAAACATTCCTGGGTACCCTTTCTAAGTTCTGGACACAAACTTCTGAAAGTAGTGCTTTATATCACAAGACAAAATATTCACAAATTTCCGTCAAGTTTCTTTCATTAAAGGTCTGTAAGCTCTTTCAAAGTAGTAAAAGCAAATCTCCTTTGGTAATTTTCTGACGTAACTTTGCACATAATTTCTGGGAAAAAAAAAACAAAACCAACCAAAACCCAAACACATACACACACACAAACCCTGATTTGATTGAAAACATCCCAAAGCTACTCAACAGAATGCAGAAGTCACCAGAAAAAGGTGAGAAAAATAGGTATTTCTATATTTACAGTCCAGATGAACTTCCAAGACAGAATCTATGAATTGGATTGTTACCAACTTTTCAAAGGTCAAAGGCAAGTTCCCTACATCACCAAACACTAGTACAACATAACCTCAACTTCCCTACAGTTCACTTGAAATGCCAAAAGTCTGGGAAAACAGAAGGTTTACAGTCATTTCCAAAACTGAACTGACACAACAGGTTAAAAAAACATTACTTCCAAACAGCACTGTTTCCTCTAATTGCTGCAAGTCTCCAAAACACAGGGTTTATCAGCCTTTATTAGCAAGGTCATCTGCTTCCACAGAAAGACTACTAAAGGGATGGAGACCAGCAATGAGGTTGAGGCTTGGGCCCATGATTTGTATCCTTATCAACCTTGGTAAGTTCTAAAAGCAGGTACTGAGGCAGTCATTAGTTGATGTTAACTCAGAGTTGTTAGTTGTAATACTGGCACAGTAAAGCTTTTTCTGTTGGAAAATCCTAGTCAAGTTGCATGTGGACAAACAAACAAGGCCAAGGACAGAAGCTGGAAGGATCAATGGAGAAGAAGTTGTCAAAAATCCAGTAAGTCTTCAAATCTAAGCACCACAAGAAGAAGAGCTTTAAGGTTTTTGAAGCACAAAAACCAAAGTACTAGAGGGAACATGACCTTTCAACTGTAAAAAAAGCAAAGCACAGCAGCACTGATTAAGCATGTAACAAAGCAAATTATTATGAGAGACGACCTCAAGCAGTGAGCTAAACAAAAAAGAAGTGTAGTCATGCTCAAATGCAAAAGCTGCTTGTCTGAATCAAGAGAAGCAGGCAGGTAGGAATATAAGATGGTACAGCAAAGCATGGCTAAGTCAGCTCTATACAGCAACACTACAAATAACACAGGGAAGACAAGATCAGACTGGCACATAAAGGTGTTATAAGGGTGCACGAGACACCAGCTGGAGTTTCAACTGCATAAACTGCAACCTTACCTGGGTTATACTGTAAAAGCTCAGTGACTTGGGTATTTTCTTGTGATTTTTGTCAATTTGCCTTCATTATTTGCCTTCATCTCTGGGAACATCCCATGTAGCCGCCCACCTGCATCAGTGATTACCTCTGACTTTATTTTTGTTTAGAGCTTTAAAAAAAAAGTTTTAAACAACAAAAAGCATTATTCCTCCAATAGACAGTCCTTAAATCTAAAATTTGCTTTTTAGCCCAATGACCCAAATTACTAGATAGACTTAAAGCTGTGTGGCACTGTGGCTTTTTTAGCCTAATGTTAGGCAGCTCTGTGTTTTGCTTTGTCTTCCACAAGTAAAAATTACTCACTAAAACATTGGTTCAATGTCACTAATCCCAAGTTCCTGTTAATTTAGAGTTCCATCATTAAAGTCCATAGAATCACAGAATAGCTTTGGTTGGAGGGGATCCTAAAGTCCAACCAGTTCCAACCCCATTTGCTTGGGCACCTCCCACTGGACCAGGTTGCTCAAAACCCCATCCAACCCAGCCTTGAACACTTCCAGGGAGGAGGCATCCACGACTCTCAACTCCAGAATTGGACAAAATACTCCAGGTAAAACCTCATGAGAGCAGAGGGCAAGGATCACCTCTCTCCATCTGCTGGCAAACACTTCTTTTAATACACCCCAGGGTACAGTTGCCTTTCTGGGCTGCAAGCACAAGGTGCTGGCTCATGTTGAGCTCCTTACCAACCAACACCCCCAAGTCCTTCTCCCCAGGACTGCTCTCAATTCATTCTCTGCCCCAACTGTGTTTGTGCTTGGGTCTGCTCTGCCCCAAGTGCAGGACTTTATTCCTGGCCTTGTGGAACTCCATGAGGTTAGCACAGGTCTACCTCTCAAGATCCCTCTGGATCACCTTCCTTCCCTCCAGCATGTCAGCCACAGCACACAGCTTCGTGCTATCAGCAAACCTGTTGATGGTGCCCTCAATTCCACTGATGGTGCCAGTGTCACCAAAGATGGTAAACAGCACTGACCCCAGTACCAGTCCTTAAGGGGCCCTTTGGCACTTTATGGAGCTAATTTTACTTTGCATTTAGGGCTGTTAATATAAAAAAAGCTCGTAGATGGAGTGGCTGATTTAACACCACTTTACACATGGTACCAAGAAGCTACCTACCTAGTAACAGCTAGCCTGTGATGTGTAAACAGAGCTGACATCTTACCTATTTTGAGTGTACACTTTCTTTTTTCCCCATTCCTTCTCCCAAGTACCAACATCAGCATCAGTTTCACATAACAGCCATGAAAAGTAAGGAGATTTTGGCCAAGGCCTGCAAAGGTTTGCAGAGAGCCTCAAATAAGCACATGAAGATCCAGTCTAAGAAGAGATTAACCTCTCATATAAGCCTGAAGGTCAGGATGACACCACATATTTGCATCCACTCCCTATTCCATTTAACATTTTAATGAGGATCAGTGAAAACAAACTTAGATTTTGCTAAAAATTATCAAAGCAGATTTGAGAACTGACAGACTTTGTCTCTGCTACAGAAGTCAAAAAAATGAAGGGGATTGATATGTCAGAAACATTTCAGGTGAACGAGACACTCCCGACTCTTGGCATTCTACAGAAGTACCATTACATGAATCACCAGGCAGCAATATAATTAGAACAATTTAAAAATTAATGTCAAATATATGAACAAATTCTATCAAATATTCAGACTTCTCAGACTAAGGAGAGTCAAAAAAGCATTTTTTTTTCTCCAGGCTGAAATCTGAGGTCTTTTGATTAAACTGAAAACTTGCTTAGAATCTGGAACCTAGCAGATGTATGAATGGAAAGTAGCACTAATTTAGAGGGGAGGAAAAAGATCTCTTGACTTACATCTTCTGTAGCTGTGCAAGCTGTGTTCTCTCTGAAAAACCTATTTGCATGCTTTGCTTTTTTTTAAAATCATAAACCCTTTAATAAAAGGGAGATTATCCATATGATGTAAAAAGCCTACATATGGAAGTGTTCATAGGATTGGAGCCTATAAAGTACAAGAACTCTTACCAGTGGAAAAGGGTATTAAAATTGCACTTCATGAGGAAACTATGCCCATGTTATGCCATACAAGCAGATCCAGCAGAAAATTCCGAAAGCTTACAAACTTAAAGCTTGAAGATTCAAAACTCTACAGGTTGTTCATAAATACATGCACTCCACACTAAGTATTCAGACAAGTTATTACCCTGCACTATAAATAACAGAGGGTGTTAATCTCCCATCCCAACCAGATGAACCACTTGAATTTAAAAAAAGAAAAAAAAGTATCAGTAAAGATTATGTGAGAGTGATAAAATTAGAGAAAATTTTATCAAAACACTAGAGAAGTAAAACTTTGCACATCTATCTTCAGGAAACTTTAAGAAATGAGTTGACAAAAAAAGTCAAGTTTAATCTGAACTTTTAGATCATAAATTAATGCTCTTTTGTAACTGCAACGAGACTCATTCCAACTGAAGTTGGGATGGATTTTCTCTAGGAGCTCGAAATGATGATTGTGCTCTTTTATCTCCCAGAGAGGAGGCCACTCAAGAGACTTCTGGCTTACTTTAACAAAGAGCCACACTTGCTATAGATCCAACATAAATCCATCACTGAGAGACAGCTCACAAATCTCATTTGATTATCTTTTAATACAGAACACTTGCATCTTCTCATCTCAATAAACCCTTCTCAAGAAAATATAAAGCATATCACACTGTTTTAGCAATCCTTTATTGAAGATAACAAGTTGGTTATGTTCACTGTATTGTATGAAACATCACAATATCATACTGGGAAGGTACTATCAGTACAGGGTTGGACCAGAGCGGACAGTCTGAACAATAAACCATTTTGCATTCTTCATTCCCTATCTTTTAACAACCCCCAAAAAAACAGTAAAGGGACAAATACCTGTTAACATCATCATTTAGAACACTTTAACTTACAAGGCTAAAATCTAATGAATAAATAAAATATACTGTGGCAATAATCCTCTCTAGACAAAAAAAAAAAAATTAAAAACAAAAAAATAAATCAGATACACAGTGAATCAAAATGACTGGGAAAGCTGGCCTTATCACCAGTATGAAAGAGCGTGTGGTTTTTACAGACTCACCATGGGGATAAAGTTACAGAAAAATACCATGAATTCAATTTCACACAAAACCAGTTGATGACTGTCATTAGCTTAAAACTACACACAAGGGCAATTACATCCTTGCTGAAACACAGTTTAAACAAATAGGAAAATGTTTACAAGGCATCCACAGCATGTAAATCATGTACAGATGGATACATTCATTGTTTCCCCTCCCCAATAGCTTTTATTTTAGATAAATACTTTACTCTTCCCCATTTTCAGCATTTACTGGACTCATTACATGCACAACTCAAAGAAGTCAGAAAAAAAGTCAAGGTTATTGCAAAAATAGAATTAAACTAAGAATCTTCAAGTACCTTACATGACAGCCACTCTGTACCATGCCCATTGCTTATAAAATGAAAGGTCATTGAACCCATGAAAATATCTCTAATATTTTCTTAATTTAAAATAGATAATTTTAAGTGTATTTATAGTAATCTCAAAGTGATAATTTGAACTTTGAAAATAATGCAAACAATTAAAAATTATACCCATATTACACAAGACTTCTGTCTGTATCTTAAGCTGAAAAAATCAAAAACTATAGAAAAACCACATATAGAACAAAAAAATAATCACAATTTACATTATAATAAAGGCAAATTTTCAGCATTTCTTTTTAAAAACCTGCAGCTGTGAGAGATGTCAAAGCAAGTCACTACTAACTATAAATTAATCAGTTTGGTTTTAAAAGATTTTCTCTAGCAAGAGTTTAAGGGTGTGTTGTACACATGCGTAAAATCCTTACTGTTTTTAGATGCCTAGAATCTTCATATATTATTGCCAAATACACTTATCTTCAAGCAAGCAGTAGGCAACATATCACAATTTGGACACCGCAGGGAAACCTAACGGTCTGGTAATACAGGTAAAACTGGAAAATTAAAAAAAAAACCAAAACAAAAAACACATCTGATAGCATATTGCCCAACTGAAATTACTTCCAAGCCACAGAGCTGCAAAGCCTTCCAATTCGGTAAAGTGAAATAAGTCACGTTTCAAACAATTACTTGTACTCTTATGGCTTGTGTGTTGCACAAGCATTTAGCCATAGTGTATCTTCAGAGTACATCTACAATCCCGTGCACCTCAGGTACATATATCAACCTGCAGACAGAATCATTCCTTCCTTCCTTCCATCTTAGGGCCAAAGTTCATTACAGATGTAATCAGTATGCCTGAGGCTGGTAAAAATACTGTAGTACAGGCAATGCTAAGAGTGGCAATATCAGAAAACACAAAAATGAACAAATGATGGAAAATTCTAATATCTTTCTGCCCATTTCACAAAATGTTGGAAATCCACCAGAATTTTTCCCTTGTATTGAAGAAAACAGATTTAAAAGTTTTTTCCCCCTTTCAGAATCAAAAGCATTTTAGTAGATTTGTAAGGCTACCACGGATCTTCTAGATCTCCAGCACCCTACAGAAAAAGAAGAGGAGAAAGATTACTACTCACCAATGCAAATTAAAACATTTTGTTGCACTTTGGATTTAAGTGGCATAATTAAGTAGAATACCAGTGTAACAGACGTTTATTTTTTTTTTTCATACTTGCCCATTTCCGCACACAAACGTTCTCTCTTCTTTAACTTCATGAGGGAATTTACTTTTCTAAAACATGAACCCCGTAAAGATACCACAGCATAAAGGCTTAAAAACAAGTATTATCCAAAATTGCACTAAATCACAGCTATCAGTAGATACTGCATCCATGGACTACAAAAAAAGATATTCAAACAATACTAAGGAGCTCAGCTCTTCAGGGATTCCTTGCCCACTGACTTAATCCAAAAGAGACTGCAGGAACTTCTAAATTCATATCCATTTTGAACAATGACATTTTTGTGCAAATGTTGCATTACAAACTGACCACTGACACAAGAATTCCGAACTTAACTTATTAGCAGATTAGTTACCATCACTGTAAATTCCTAGTATTACCACTGACTGACACCAAAAGACACAAAGACTTGGTAGAAGGTACAATTTAGGTAGAATAACCAGTTTATTCCTTTATAAGGCTGATGTTTAACTTGAGAAATGTTGCCCAAATAGAAGATTATGTTGAATCTGCCAAACCCAAAATTAATTAAATATCTGGAGAAACTAATTGACATCACAAGTTAATATCAGAAGCTATGAAAAGTTTCATGTGAGAATGACAGCATTTCAAAGGAAGTTTATTACTTGCTTAAAAGAGTCAATATGCATACAGATATGATTCCACAACATATTCTTTATTTTCACTTCAACACAAATCCTTAGAACCTGACACTAGGTACTAAGTCTAAGTACATTTCCATTTCTGGATATATGTTATGCTACAACTGGGAAATAATAATACAGTTGTCTAGAAAATAGATGTTTATGATGAACAGTAGATACATTCTAAATTGAAAAAAAACCAAAACACATTTCATGAAGAATAAGTGGCAATCTAAAATGAAATAGCTTTTGTAATTGTTATAATATAAATTATACACAATTTAAAATCAACATGCAATATATGATGCTAAGGGAAAAAAACCAAAATTTGTATAATTCAATTATTTTGCACAAAAGATACAATTAACGTGAATTACTTTACAATTAGCAACCATATACCAGCAAATTTATTACTTAAGAATGTACTTGAAAGAAAATGTTTTAGAACTTAATTTTGCATTAGCATGTTAGATTCTTGTTGTTGGTGTCACAGTATTTAAAAAAAAACAAAACACCAAAATCTCAAATGGGAGATTTAATTGCTTGCTACACGACATATGATGCAATTACTAGAATATGCCATAGTAGTTGAACTTCTAAGGAAAAAAGAGCTTTGTATAAACAATCTGTACAAACAACTAGAGTAAAAACAGACTTCTTGAGATAGATGTGACAAATGTTGAGATATAAACAAAGGAAAGTATGCCAAGTGAAGCCAAGCCTTAAATCCACTACGTAAAATGTTATGTCTGTTTCTCACTCATCTTATTCATCCCTGAATCTTCGTTTGAGCTCTGTCCTTCAGCAAGGTGATTCTCAGATTCTGCGTGGGGGTCTGGTACGAGGTGACTGGGTCCAGCGTGAGTATCTGAAGAAGCAGATGCTGCAGCTGATTCAGCAGTGCTCTCTTCGCCCTGCATCTTAGCTAGCCTGTAACTAACCAGCATCTCCTCCAGCAGGTGGCGGTAGTTCCCCCTATGATTAATTCTCATTTGCCTCAGCGCTTCCACCAACTTTCCCTGCGTTCCACTTTCCTCGGCTTCGCCAGGGTCCTTTTTTTAAGATTCAAGACCCCAAAAAAATCAGTAGTTAAACTGGGATATTTTCTAAGCACCATTAAGAAACATGACAATTTTTCAGACTGAGAAAACATCTGCTGTGCTCTATGGAATCTCAAACAACTTATTACCAACATCCTAGAAAAGCATGATCTATGTTTATTTTATGTAACATAATAATTTAACAAATTATACCTATTACAACAGCAATTGCAATCATATAAATTTGTTTTGAGCCAAACAGTGTGAACATGGTATCTCCTTCCAATTAACTCCACCATGGTTCAAACTGTCTTACAAGGAAGACGGCTGCTCCTCCCCACAAGTCTGAGCAATTTGAAAATTTTAGCTTCTTTAGCCATCAGGTCAATATTTGTAATTGTGAATTTCTGCACCACCAATACCAAGAGAAGTCTGTGAAATACTCAGTGAACAGCTAACACTACCACTAGCAGTTTAGTTGAAGCATCACATCAAAATCAATGGTCAAAGCACTGCAGAAAGCACTAACTCTACATTGGAGACTGATTTTTGCATGCATGAGGCTGCCATGAAAGAAATACACTGGTGCTTGAACAAAGAGGCTATTTTGGACATAGATGTGTGTATTGCCATACAGAAATTAACAGGTAGAGCAGCTATTCAAAGCCTAATCTAACAATCAAAAGCATGAAGCCCAAAGTAGCAAGCCCTGATAAAGGAATGGAGGTCTCCTCTGCAAAACATCTATATTTGACTGAAAACCTTCAGTTGAAAAAAAAAAAGTTGGAGAGTTTTTTTTTGGGGGGGTTGATTTTTAGTTGTTTGGGTTGGGGTGTTTTTGTGGGTGTTTTTTCAGGGTTTTTTTGCAACTGACTTGCCCATCTGTTACAGTCTCTGACACCAATAGTAGGTATTTTAACTTTAAAGTGCTAAAGCAGTGCTGTTGCTTTAAAATTTAAAATTAGTATGTAGCAAGTTATCAAGCTAGACAAATGGAACTGCCTCTGGAAGCTGGCAGATTTTGCAATACATTAGAGGCAAAATCCAGACTGTCTTTTTTCTCATGCTGACCTATTTTTATTGTCTAGTCCAAAAGCTTCACAAACTACAAGTATTGCAGTCACTCATTTATGAGCTTCCTAGCAGAATTAAGACAGTATCTTGTGTTCAGCAAGATATTGCATGACATAATGTTGCTGAAATAGAAGCCCCAAGACTGATTAGCACTAAATTTAAAAAGGGACAATTTTATGACAAAAAAGAATGTTATTGCATATAATGCTATCCCTCTAAACTTTATCTGTTGCATAGATACAGACTCTAACTGTGGTTTGCTGGTTTGGTTTGAGATGTTTTGACACTCATGTACTAGCACTTTATTTAGATAGTTCTTCAAGAGGCCAGTGAGAAGAAGCAAGGTAAAAGACATAGTTTCAATATATGAAGTGACCCATGAGCACCAAGTCAGTGAAAGCTCCATATCTATCCTATTATGTTTTGATGAAACAATTTTTATTTATGTATTTATCTAGCTAATATTAAACAAGACTGCATGGCTTAATTCCAATGGATTTAAGTTGAAAAAATATCGAATCCTGTAGTCCCTCCATCCCATCAGTTTTGCTCTGAGGCTGACATCAGCAAACATATATCCTGAAATTCCACATTTCACAGTATTGAGATCTTTAAAAATTCTCTTGGCAGACTGAAGTGAACACTTCTGTCCCCATGCAACACTACAGAGTAAAAGCAATAAGTAATGTAACAGCAGCCCCAAGACTCCTAAACAATTCAAACGGCAGTAGGAACCAAAGCAACAGTGCTGTTGGTGTTTGATATTCACATTCACATCCTGCTTTGCTTTGCAACCATTTGATGCTGGGCCAATCTGTGCTTCTGCCTCCCTCAGTGCTAGCAGACAAGAAGCCTCACAGACAAGAGTAGGACAGAAACTGCCTCTTCTCTACACTATATATTATAATGCAGATTTCTCTCTAATGATATGTGACTACCTGAAAACTATGGTTATTAGTTTGTGTTAGTGCAAGTTAGTGTTCGTCTTCTTTCATGTTCCAATTCAGCTTAGTGCTACTGACCATGGAAACAAGAATTGTTTTTTGCTAGCTATATTTAATATGAACATTTGCAATTTTTACACAAGTTCTGCTTTGTTAAATTATGTGTATAAAGGGGCCGATACATATTAGGGACAGGATTTACAATATTTAAGGATGTAAGAATATAGACTTTTTAAATTTCTAAAATTATCTGTAGTAGCCCTTAATGACATATGAATTGATTTAGTGAAGTGCCACAGTATAGTATTAGGAAAAGCAAAGAGAACATGATCAGCTTCAAGCAAGATATTCAAAACCAGCTTTAAACAAATGCCACTGAAACTATTAACACAGAGAGTGTAATTGTAATATTGTTCCTTATGTTTAAAGATACACCCAAGTAGTAGCCTAATTGGATAGTACCCTCCCCCTAGTTGTAGGAATACATTACAATGGTCCAAGCCCTAGAGGCATAAAAGAAAGAGTAATATTTTAAAATGTTAACCAGAACAACTCAGTGGTATTGTTACAGTAGTAACAATTGCTTAGCTATGACAAAGTCATTTTCAATTCCCTTTAAAGACCTGAAAGGACCAAGCCACAATACCCAAGATCTCTACTATTTCACTTGCAAGGGCAAAGGTCACCACATTTTGACCAGAAGTGCCTATGCTGAAACAACAACTTTAGTACTGAAGCTGCTCTTTGCAAACCCAATGCAGGGCTCTCTACAGCCCTGGATTTATGAAATACTTGTTCTTTGCTGAGATGCCTAAAATTAAGGAAAAAAAAAACAAAAAACAAACAAAACAAACAACAAACCCAATATCAACTATGACTGCTACATGGTGAAGCTGCACTGGTGACTGCTGACTACTGCTGCTGTAAGGATTTCTCCACTCCTTGGTCTCTCACTGTACACCACATACATAAGTTAAGATTTTGGTCTCACTTGGGAATGTCCTGATTGGGATTACTGTATGTTTCCTTCCTACCTATGCTTCCTGTTTAAATGGGAGACATGTAGCAACACTGTCACAGTGTGTAGACATTCTGTAGAGTCTGGTGTTGAGTAACTGAACAGCTTCCTTCCCTTTTATTCACTCCTGCACCTAAGTATTCACTTCGAAACCATAATATCACCACATATATACCTTGAACTGAGTAAGACTATCAAGGCAGTCACATTTTCATCACCTCAGAGATGAGACCCACTAAATTCAGCCACCTCAAGGACGGTAAGATAAGAATTCCCACTTTCTGAGAAAGTGCAAACAGGAATTGCATCCTTCACTGAGGCGTGCCCTCCTCTCAAACTGCTCTGGGTCAGAATCACTTAGAATGGAAAGAAGAAAAGGTACTGGCTGACAAATGATATCTTACCACAAGATCAAACTAAAATTTAATCCAGTGTATTTAACACATATCATTATCAAGATTGGCACTGAAGAGCAACAGAAGGCAAAAAAATAGGAGTGTATAGCTCACACTTCATGTTAAAGAAGACCAAGTCAAAGAAAGACTCAGAACAATTATTCAGGTAATAAAGGCCAAATCTATTAGTGGCAGTAAAGGTAAAAGCTGTGTTATTTTAATGAGTATCTTGCATACTTAGTTCAGTTATCCCATTTTAATAAATTATAATGGCTGATGTACAAAAAATTCCTGGAATTAGCCAAAACACAAAAGAATGCTGTACTACATGTAAGGACTTTCAGCAAGCTTACATGGCCATTGAAAAGTCAATTTGGACTAAGAGGCATCATAAATGCAACTATAGAAGACAATGTATCTAGAAAGTTACCATTAGACAATTTTTTTTCCTTAAAAAAACAAAAAACCACCAAACCTAAGCAACCAACTCAGCCAATGACCATAACCTTCAAATAAACAATTTTCACCAATGACTTCACCCCAAAAGCAGGAACACAATTATGGTTAAACATGAAAAATACTAGCAAGCTGATAAGAGGTGCAGAGTTTCCTGAAGGACTAAAGAAGCTGAAAAGAGGAAAATTTTGTCTAGCCTTCTTTGGGGTACTGTTGTACAATCTGTTGAAAGTTAAATGAACAATATATATTCTTACCATTTTAGAACTAAAAAGAGGAACAAATCCTAAAGGTTAAGTTAGGGATTTCTTCTCTACTCATATTTTTAACAGAACAATGGTTCCTTCCACCTACACAGTTTCTAACTTAACAGAATAAACTCAATATAAGCAGTCAAGAGATGATAGTGAGAAGAACAATCTTAATTGTCGTGAGACTGCATATTCAAAATCTCAAGGCACATAACTGATTATTTCAAAGTATTAAAAATAAAAGTTGAAATCTCCACTTCATTGTAGTGACTACCTGACTGAGGGCCTTGTAGTCATCTCAGAAGGGAAAAAAAAACCCCAAAACATTTACTAAAAGGTGAATGGTCCCTTCACAGATTACTTCACACAAACTGTACAGAAAATGACAATATATGTACAACCAGTGATATTTTCACCAGTTCTTCAAATATTTTTTTAAAATATATTTAATCATGGCTTATAACACAAGTTATTTACTCTCTAAAGTAAGATTAAGAAGAATATAATAATGAGATTTAAAGTTACAATAAACCATATTTCAACATACTATTTAAAACTCAACTTTTAGGAACTGGACAGAAGAATGTAAGCCTTTTTAGAAACCAGAACTGAATTAAGTTAAAATTCACTTTACACATTTCCTTAGATCACTGCACAAGGGATATTTAAAGGTAGAGCAAATTCTAAAAAAGTAGTCTCCTTCTCTTTTATTTTCAATGTACCGAAGTCTTCAACACCTACAGAAGTCAATATGAAGTGTGTTTGCCCACCTTCCCAGTACATGCCTGGACATTAGATATAACATTTAGGTAAGGAATGAACATGCTGACTGTAGTTTTGGCAATAATAAAAGAGCGTTTACGAAAATTGTGGTGCCTCAGATTTGACTGAAAAAGCAACAGTCTATTAAACATCTTTTCAAATTGAGTGTCAGTTTCCTGTCTTTGAGGATGATGTTCTGTATCAGAACCATTCAAAACAAGGTCCAAAACAAGCTATGTTACAATACATACTTTGTGCTTCTAATACTTAATTGGTAGTAAAGTAGACTTTTGTTTATTATATGAAACTAATCTGACATTCTCATTAATAAAGAGGCATAGTGATCAAAATGGAAACTTACCCCCTCATTCTCTCTGTGTGGATTCAGCCTACTATACACAGCTTCGATAATATTACGCCTGAAAAAAAATTAGAAGATTTAAAAAAAACTAAGTACAAAATATTTCAAAACATTGGGAACTTAAAAAGACTGAGCACAGTAGTAATTTCAGTGTTTAAGATGCTTTACCTTTAAAATGCCTGTTAAAAAGATTCAGACTCCTCTCAGTGTCTTTACTTACTTTCAGTATACAAGTAAACTTCAATATAAGAGTAAACAAAGCAAAACATTTTCTTATGTTACCTTCCCCACGGTTTGCCCCTTTACACTTTAAGTTCCCCCTGCATAGTCAGACTTTGCCAAGAGTAACATTTAAATCTGTGATTTGCTTATTGTAACAAAATTCTTCATTTCCTTGCCTTATTTCTGGATGTGGAATTTGAAAACAGTTTTTTCTGATCTCTCATTTACATATACACTGGTTACTACTTGTCTGTTAACTTCAGAAGTGTGATGCCCAGAGTATATAACCTCTGAGGTATGCTGTCTAGGATCTGCTCATTGTAGGTATTAAAATCCAAATGCCATTAGCTACTTTTTTTTCCTGGCAATGCCAGGTAAGGCCACACCTGCACAGGCAGGCAAAATAAGTACAAAAGCCTATTAAAAAAAGAAAAAATAAAACCCAAAATATAAACTTACTTCTCAGAGAAACAAAGTTTAAGTCCCTGCATCTCCAAACCATATTAAGAAGTGTGAAAAGTTCAGACAAGTATAATAAATATGACCAAAGTTATTGACAGCTTCAATAAAAATGAACTGCTTTTCTGGGAGCAGCCAAGATCTATAAAAATTACATCTTACACCATGTGGATAAGCACTGACTATTGACTCTTTCAAACAAAGAACAAGGGCATCAGATGAAGACAGAAGTAAATGTTTCAAAAATATGCAGTGAGGGCTCTATGTAGGAGAGCTTTTTCTGCCCCACCATACCGAGGGTTGCTTCTGAACAAATTCATATTAGAGAAATTCAATGTCACTAAGTATTCAAACTATCTGAAAGTCAGGAAGCACCTCAGCTTTAAGAAGCTGAAAACCACGACAGTAATAGAGGAAATATTTTACATCTTTTCTGGTTTTATATTCTTCCATAGGCATTTACTTTCAGATACCCCAAGGACAGAACACAGAGACAGAAGGATCCTTGGTCTGATCTAGCATGATGAGTACTAATGCTCCTACCACAGAAGCAAAAGTACATCTGAAAGAGGACAGTTTGGGTTCTGAATGTTCCAAGTATGTGGACTTATGAGACAGCAAGAATTCAGATCATCTCAGGATCTAGTGTCCAGCATCAGAATACTTTTTTCTAGTCATGATCCAGCAATTAAAACAGTACCTACTAAAGTCCTCAGAAATCTGGGAGATGGTTTGTAGACCAGAGAAAACAAGGGACAGTGCATCAGATCTCAGGATGACCACTGATCTACAATACTGAAAAGACACCTTGCTATCACATGCTCAGAGGCAATTGTGTGCAAATAATGAAATAGGCATTTATCTAGACACAAGATGAGCAGAAAGCACAACAGATACCTGATAACTAAGTCTGAAGACACTGGTGTATATGGAATTTGTGCTTGTTCATACACGAAGGTTTTTTGCTATGTCTGAATGAGCTTCTGGAAAGAAGTTCAGAATTAAATTGGTTGTGACTCATTAAAAAATTACATCCAATATGAAAAGCCCACTGAAGAACTCAACTTCTCAAAGGGTCCATCAGTTAAAAGTCAATGCTATAAGAATTCTGAAAGGACTGTATGGTTAAGTTAGCATGAGATCCAATCAGCACTGACTGAAGATTTTATTAAAGAAAAAATCCTTATACATATGATAAAGGAATCGTCTCAATTTTGTTCTGTTTTTAGTGAAGCTGGAACGGAACAATTTTGATCAAATGCCTGTGCCATGGAGTGCAATGGCATCTTACAGCACCAGGACAGTCTAAGCAAAGCTACCACAGAAGGAGCATCTAGCCATGGCAAAGGGTTTAAATTAGACTTAAACCTCAAGAGACTGGGAATTTTCCTATCTTTGCAACTCACTTTTCTTTCTTGGACCAGCATATTTCTTTATACTTGCTTTTGAAGGGAAAATTCAGAAGCAGGATGGTGAGTGGAAGTCCTAACACCCAAGTGACAAGGTGGCTCAGAACATGACTTTTCTTCAACAAGTGACCATTCTTTTGGCAGCATTCAAAGTTACAAGGAATCTGAGTGAAGTCAGAAGCCAGTCTTTGAAAACAAAGATTTTGAAGGATAGAATACCACCCTCAAAAGACCACAGCAGAGTTTATACCTTTAGATATAAAATGTATCTGCCTCAAAGAATGAGCCAGTACAGGCTACACAAGTGAGAAGCTTGAAGGAGTACAGAATGCCAGTACAAGTGGAGATACTACAGAGGCTCCTGAGATTTGTAAAGATAAACTTTTCACCATGGCATTGTGTTTCTCCAGCTCAGGTATATTAAAAACTAGGAGCAACTATAGCTGGTGCTAAAACCAAAGGATGTCAGCCACAGACAAGCTCTTTCTGTAACCTGTTTGAGCCAGGTCTTCAAGAAGTGTGAATTCTTCCTGTAAAACACAACTTCAGAAGGAAAAATGGGAAGACAGACATCAAAAGGCAAACTCTGAAGCTAAACCCATTAAAAATATAATCTGCATTGCAACAAATTAAAACAAAATTAATATGCAAAGCTTCCAAGCACTGAAACAGTATATGGTGCAATAATTACTGAGCAAAATACAACAACAAAATACACCCTCTCATTCATCAGTTGGGAGACACTAAGAAGAATAGGCACAGCACAACTTCTCTGAATGCCTGTAATGCACACAAGTGGAGAACAAGGCCCAGAATGTACACGTACTTTTAAGGCTAGAAAAAAATTATCATAGCAAACAGTGCTCATTAGTTAGTACATGTACTGAAAACAGATGTATACACAAATGCTCAAGAGGACAGGAGTTCATCTCTTGAAAAATGCACAGGTTCCAGAAGCAACATAACTTATGCCAGGGTGAAATAATAGGTACCACTGTTTGGGGAATTCTAGATTAACAATTGTTTATGCAATCCTAAATCCTGTTTATTAAAATGGGTGAATTACAGCTTCTTAGAATATCATCATTAGCCTCCCCAGAAAACCAATGTAACTTATGAATGTCTCTCCTCCAGTTAAGCTTTAAAATGCAAATCCAAATGAAATATTCTTGCTTATCTAACATTCAGTTTAAGACTAAACAAAGAAAACCAACTTTTTTCATGAGAATGTTTGTTGAGTGGACATGAGATAGAAGAGGGAACATGATCCAGGAAAACTGAGCTGGCATTTTGATATTCCTGTTACATTACTTACAGTTCTTAACAAATGTAAAACAGTAAAAAAACCCAAGAAAAAGTATTTCCCATTTTTAAAAATGGCTCTACAGAAATAATAAACTAATAGGTTAAGCACCAGAATGTGATCAGTCTCCTCTTACTGTTTCAGAATGTGAACAGTGACACAAATGTTTTAGTGAAAGAAATAAACTATCTTAAAATATAAGAAAAAACCCAACTTTTTTGAGCATATTCTTTATAAAAAGAAAGCTTTAAAACATTTAAATAGAAGTATTATGTGAACCAAAGAGTTAAGAAATTGCAGAACTGTACTCACTTGCCAGCTAAACCACCTCCTGGTGGTAAATTAGGGATATTCTCCGCAGTTAAAATACGAATAACGTGAGCAAGATCAGGCATTCCTTCTTCACCCGATTTTTCCATAATTTCTAATTTAAAAGAGAAGAACTCCTTAGAATACTGAATAATTAACACCCATTTCTTAAGATGCTAAAATAAAAAATGCTATCATTTTTTAACAGACATGAAAAACTTGTATGTAAAGGAAAACGTTATTTACATTTTAGGTTTTTGAATGGTAGAGCAGAGCAACTCAATATCCTAGCCTGCCTTTCCAGTATGCTTCTAGTCAGTCTCTCACTCAAGAGAAACTCTGAAGTAGACTGTGAACTGGATGAAAGATCCTAAAGACAGCAGCCTGTTGTCTTCCAGAACAAAGATAGCTGGGAGCCTGTTTTGGTTACCTTTCTGTTGAATTGCAACACATACGCAGAAGTTAGACACCATAACACCAAATGCCTCCCAGGAATTCTGTCATACTTCATCAAGAGCAATACCTTGCATTCTCAAAGTCCTGAATGTCCAGTGCATAAATACTAAGGCTATAATACAATAAAAATTCATGTATAATGGCCCACTGTCACTCAAGTGGTCAAAACAGAATACAGAACTGACAACAAATAACAACATGGTATTACATTTTTCAAAACAGAACTATCACACAACTCCAGTGCTAAGGAGATCTTCTGCCTTGGTAAAGAACTGCCTAAGCTGAAGTCCATCTTCATATTCTTCATCGAAGCTGCTCTGATAGACATTCCTACTGGTATAACACTAACATATTCCAGGCAAAAAAAGGTCCACTAATTTATCTACAAACTGTAGTTGCATGTGTCACACATCTTTAAGAACTTTTTTTCTGAAAATCAGGTAAAGAAAGGAATGGATTGTTATTTCCAGTTGATATTGTCCTAGATAGAAAAAGCTTTGTTAGAGCCACAGGAAAAAAGAATTAAGAAGAAAAATCCTCTCAAATATCATCCTAGAAAAACCTTTGGTCTGTATCTTGGCTAATACCCAAACACTTAACAAATCACTTCAATTTCTTGCAATTCATTGATTATATCCTGGATGCCTGATGCAGAGCTTGCATCGCAAGCCAGAAGCAGCTACAATTTGAGCTTCTGAAGTTAACAAAAACCCAAATCACCTATTTAAACTTTGCATCCCTAATTTCCTGGCATTTAAAACTCCTATTTAAAAACCTATCTATAAAGTGATATGTAGCTTTTTCTCAGGAGCAGAACTTTATCAATAAAGTGCTTACAAGCTACTTGCTTACAATGCATCAGGGAGATCCGTAGAAAAGCCCTCCCAAAGCAATTCTACTTTCAGCATAATCCTATCATTCTGTAACAAACCAGGCACTATGCTTTTAAGCCCTGATTTTAACTCTGCAGCATACAATCTTTGCAATGAGTAAGCTGTGTATACTGCTACTGTAAGATATTAAACATTCTTCCATGAACCTTTATGCATATTATCATACACCCATCCACTGAGAATGAATCATGACTAGCAAAGGAAATAACAGCTGAATATGTAAACTTCAGTCTTATAACTTTGACCACTTCTTTCCATATACATTCTCACAAATCAGCCACAAGTTCTCTTGTGCAGTTCTACCTATGTAAAAGTAGATTGTACCACTGTAATTTAATTGTGTTCTGTCACGATAGGTAGGAAAGGTGTCTTACGCACATACTCCTTTTTTATGATAATAACACATCTGGTTATATTAATGATAAAAGAAGACAAAGAGCAATAAATAAGAAAAGCAACAGAAGTAAACTATCACTATCTATTAATGCATCCATAAGATTTTTCTATTTTCTGAAAAAAAGTATTAAAGCAAAATCTTAAGGACTGTTCTATAATTCTAGGTGCTAGAAACTTTTACTGTATAACTGCTTGTCAGGGAGTGCTAAACTGAAACACAAGCATCTTCTTCACTATTTCTAGAAGGTGACAAACCAGGAATTCTAGAGAAAACCCACAAAATCAGCCAACCAAAAAACTCAGCTTCCTAATAGAAAATCTGAGAACAAATCAAATGACCAAGCATGACCTTTTTTCATTACACATCAGTTAGCAGATACACACTGTGGATTTCTCTGACAAAGGCCATTAGAGAAAGCAAGCCTTTTCAGGAGGCCGCACCTGGAGTATTGTGTCCAGTTCTGGGCCCCTCAGTTCAAGAAGGACAGGGAAGTGCTTGAAAGAGTCCAGCGCAGAGCTACTAAGATGATTAAGGGAGTGGAACATCTCCCTTATGAGGAAAGGCTGAGGGAGCTGGGTCTCTTTAGTTTGGAGAAAAGGAGACTGAGGGGTGACCTCATCAATGTTTTCAAATATGTAAGGGGTGAGTGTCAGGGAGATGGAGTTAGGCTCTTCTCAGTAGTGACCAGTGATAGGACAAGGGGTAATGGGTGTAAATTGGAGCATAGGAGGTTCAAGTTGAATATTCGAAAAAATTTTTTTACTGTAAGGGTGACAGAGCCCTGGAACAGGCTGCCCAGGGGGGTCGTGGAGTCTCCTTCACTGGAGACGTTCAAAACCCGTCTGGACACGTTCCTATGTGATGTACTCTAGGTGGCCCTGCTCTGGCAGGGGGGGTTGGACTAGATGATCTTTCGAGGTCCCTTCCAACCCCTAGGATTCTGTGATTCTGTGTGTGTGATACAAGGTTTTCACCTTCATCTCTACAATGTGAAACACAACACTACAATTAAGGGTTTTTTTCCCAGAATATGGAAAATAGTTGCAGAATATACTTGCACTGCCAATATAATTCACACACTCAAAAGAATAATTTCCTGGTATTATCATACATGCAAATGTATGAAAGTTCACTACACAGTCTAGTAGTATACTACTTTAGTTCTATAATATTCATTACAAGCCTAACACTTAACTGATAAAAGTGTTTTGAAAATTGAGACAATATTTATTTCAATTTTATATAATCAAAGTCCCCAACGAGACTTTATGTTCCAGCATTTCCTCTGATCCCTAGCTACAAAAATATGATGGAACAGTTTTATATGCAGTATGTATTGTGCATATGTAAAATGCACTACTCAACTCACTGTATTAATGACTATTCAGCTACCATTAAGTGCACATAGAACAGGTGCCCCTATTTATGATTTGGGCATTTTTTTCATGTCTGAAACACCCTTTCAAATAAACTGAAACATATTGGAGAACTGAATTGACCTGTGCCTGATCAAACTTCAGATCTCTAAAAAAAACTCACAAAAAACCCCCAAAATAAAACAGAAAATCAGAGAAGAAAAACAACATTTCAAAGTGGCAGGAAGAAAAGACTGACCTAGTGTAACTTAACTATTTCCAACACATCTGCATTACTTTGGAAATCACAAGCTAAGTGATTGAACACAGTAACATGGCTGTGCTCACCATCACAAATGACCCCATCACAGGCTGTCAGCTGTAACTTTTAAGTATTTCAGAATACTCTTGAATGGGCAGCTCTGGGACAGTTATACACTTTCTGCCAAATATTACACACATGCATCCAAGCTAGTGAAAGAGCTTTGCTACTCAAATGTTTCATAAGACATCTCTGTAAACTATCACTTGCCGAGTTTATTTTTTCAGTAACTCTTAAAATAAAACCCACTATTTTGGTATTAAAACAATAGCTCTGTTTTAATAACTCAGGAAATATCTTATGGAAATAGGAACTCCTAGAAATACACAGCACCTCAGCATTCTACTCTGGAATGTACAAAAACAAGCAACAAATGTTAGAAGTTTTAAACTGCTTTTGAACACAGATTATTGAAACAAACAAACAAAAACAAAAAAACAAACAAATGAACAAAAACCACAAAAGCATGCCTCAAACAACTCCTTTCTCTCCAAGCCAAAGATTAAAAAGCTCAAGCATAGTTCTGGACAAACCTGTTATCTATATCGTTTGATAGAGTACTCCAATTAGTTTGAAATTTCAATTCCAGGAGAGAATAGAAAAAAATTCCATATTGAACAGTGCACATTCATGAAGAACAAAATACCACTGATCAAAGTGAAATTGCTTCAGGAAGTCCCAAAGGATTTTATACTGGATTGCCAATATTGTTCAGATTTAAATTAGTGACTTAGTGAAAGATGAGAACATCTAAAAGAACTTCTATTTTTGACATGTCCAGAAGCTGATTTTTTCAGAATATTTTTACTACACATATAAATAAAATTGTTGTTGGCTATCAACCAGCTGCACATAATTTCTGATCTTTTAGTTCTTTAACAGAGAAAGAAACATTGTTGTGCACAGTAATTTAACGACCAAGCTCCATTATTTGTCTTTTGAAAGGAACAGCAATAATTTAGTGTGGTATTTTAAATGGTAGTAAATCTACTTCAGATGCTCACTCTAGACAAACACTTGCTGTAACAGCATAGATTCTTGGACTTCATGCCAGCTTAAAGCCTCAAAACACATTACAACTACAAATAAATCATAACGAATATAACTTCCCTGAAGAGGACTATCCTAAGGTGCAATTTCTAAAGAAATACAACTGCCATCTTTCAAAAACAGCTAGAAGAGATGATCAAATCCGTATTATCCAGGTCAAAATTTACCTACCAAGCTTCAAGTTTTTAGCATTAAGGGCAGCTTAAAACTTTCAGATACAGCTTTTACTTTCCTAACTATACTTAATCTAAAAACAAAAGAAAAAACCATTATGGCAGCTGTCCTCTGCTGATCAAAAACTTCCTGATCAAGACCTTCCAAAACTTTTCTGCACTATTTATTTTTCCTTACTATTTCAACACTTGGCTCACTGCTTAAACCTTCAAATGGAACTAATTCTTTAAAAGACACCAACATAGTTTTTCCAAATCATTCTCCCCATGCTGCCTAGTGGTTTTGTTCAAGATTCCCTGCAGCATTTCTCAACTAATTATACTCAAGGTACAAACCTAAGGTAAAAACTGCAGTCCAACAGTTTTTTTAAAAAAAATTAAGGATGCTATGTCAAAATTATAATTTTATAGAATTTATTATGAATGCAAAAAATTTGTTCAAAGGTAGATATTTCAAGTTCTTCTGAAGTATGTTTCCTTTATTTTCTCTGCTTCTGGATAGTATTTCCTCAGATATGCTAACTCTCATTCCTTGCTAAATACTTGACATTTAAAGGACTTGTACTCTGTCTGGTTAGCAGAACAGAGAAGGACAAAAAGAACATGTTTAAAAAAAAACAAACAACAAAAACCCAAGAAAACCTGAAGCAATAGAAGTCCAAGCTTTGAAGCAACTCATTCCTCTGGAACACATAAGCTTAACCATCACTTTTATTTACACTTTGAATGTCTCAGCATCAGTTTTGACTATAAACTCTCCATTTATTTTTATTGCATGTAGTATTTGTTAAACATGACAACGCAGCTAAAATACATTTATGCTTAGAATTTATCCTGGTACATTGAAGTAAGAACTCAATTATGCTACAACACTGCATTGTTACTAGAAAATAGTTATTCCTACGTCATTCTCAGTTAATCCAGTAACTCTCATCAGAAGTTATTAGACAGCTTTTCTACTAATCTTCTTAACATTTACTTATTAAAGTAATAAAATGCACTGCAGTTCCACACATTTTTCACCTATTTTCTAGTAGAGAGGAGCCACCAAGAAGCAGGGAATACTAACTGGTAACCACTGTGTGCACACCTTCCTGCTGTCAGTGAAGGTAACTGCTCCTGGCTCTCTCTTAGAGCTATTAACAGCTCATGTACTTTACTCTTACATAGGAAGATAATAGGGATTCATCTCCACTCGTGTCATCTAGGAAGCCTGGGACATAAGCCAAGCTCTGAGAAACACGTTTAGAGTTGGCATTTGAAGTGACCATTAGTTGTCTCTAATCACAACAGAAACTAGAAACATGCAAGCCATTTCAATTTAGATTCCATTTAAACAAGAGGGAAAGACACCATAACACAACACCAGCACATTCAGAGATAACTTGTACCTTAGCCTAGAGGCCTTCTTATATATATATCTTTAAAAAATAAGGTTTGTTACATAAACTATCTAAAATACTGGGACATCAATGCAAACAAAAAAACCTCCAAGTTTACCTCATTTGATTAAAAATCTAGACAAAGAACAAAAGTGATTTTCACAGCTTTTTCACAGAGAAGAATTAAAAATAACAACAGTGGCATTTCTAGAATTAAAATAAATATAAGAATTTTTCATATTAACATGGCAAAATCCACAGTTGTCCAAAGCAACCAGGGTACAATGGCAGAATGAGCATTTCCACAATGCTGTTGCATTTTATACAGAATTAGCATTAAGAAAAGTATTAGGCTCTGTGATTTTTACTGTTGTACACTCCCAGGAACCTTAGACTGCATCTTACTTATACCTAAATACTACTTATTTGGCTAACAGCTACTTCCTAATAAAAACACATCCAACCAGTACCTTCAGTATCCATTACAGCATTTTAAAAATCCAATGGATGTCTCTGGTACTCCGATTAACCAAATCTTGAAGAACAAGAGAAGCAGTATCTCCTATGTGACAGTATTGGATTCCTGTACCAGGAACATGACTATCAACATATAGTCACAAGACAGGAAATTAAGTATTTTACCTCTATAGATTATACATACCACAGTTTGGTTTTTGTTTCCAGACCCATACTGAAAAAAATCTGGACAGTCACACCTTCTTCCACAAAAAATGCTCCTGCTAAGGTAGCCAGTGGCCAGAGCCAGACCTTATCACAGTCTCAAAACAGTGGCTTATTCTGGTTCTGAACTGCTACAGTCCTAAACATCTTGGCACTCAAAACTAAAATTACTTTAGCAGAATTCTGCTGAACAGTTCTGTAGACAGCCAGTATCACATTATTCAATACTAACACAGAAAAGCACCCTCAGGACAGCAATACTATAGTATAAAGCTAAACCACTGGTTTCAGCACCTGAAAGGAAGCATCTAAGAAGGCTACATGATGCATTATCCATCTCCAAAGGCACCACCTCTTCATGAAGCAGTTAAACTTGAAACTATATTATATTCTGTTGCAGGTCAAGAAACAACACAAGTTATCTTAGCCCAGCTTTGCCTTCAGTAAACCCTTTCTTTCCTTGAATACTCTTGCTGTAACTGTTAATGCCAACAAATGGGTTAATAAGCTGCGTCACCATAAGTAAGTGATGCAGATTCAGTACTCTTCTGATGAGATCACAGAAGTTTAAAGAATCCTAACAAGGCTTTCAAAACTTCTGATGATTCAAAACTTCTCTCCAGTTATGCTACTTGGGTACTACTACGTATGTACACACACACACACACACGTGTATATTTACACATATATTACTAATAATACAATATTATCCTTGCAACATTTTGAAAAGAGCAAGACAAACTGTTCCAAGAACTTGGCTATTTTCATGCCTCAGCTACTTCTGCAAACACCTGTGCCAACATACAATTTTACAAAAAAGGCAAACTTCCTGTATCAGCACTGTTCTACCAAAACAGATTTGAATAACTAAGGTTGAAGAGTTCAGCATGCCTCTAAATATAGGTGTCATCAGACCTTAGAACAACCTTAGTGATAAAAGAGTTTAATGTTAGAAGCAACAGTATGAAAGCCTGCTTCAAACAGCTTTTCTGACCCTAAGAACACAGCAGAAAATAAAAATATACAAAGACGAGTCCTTCATTATTAGTCAAGCTAACTTTCACTGTTTCTGCTTAAGGGAAGAAGTTGCCTTCAACCTTCTGGGTAAGCAAAGAGTTCAAAGAGTTATAAAATCAGTGACCAAGTGAAACTGGTTAGGAATCAAGTCCCCCATGAAAGTTCTAAGTAAGGCATTTTGATCATTTATACTGTCACATTTTCACACAAGTGCATTAAGAAACCTTGGTGGTGTGAAAATAACTCATAGCTGTGATGAACATAGAAGTAGTTAAAAATTTAGATGAGTAAGTTGTCCCTTCATGAAAACTCAATATAGCTTTTTGTTGAAAACTTTCACAAAAAATGGAAGCAATTATACCTTTTAATGTTATTTTACAAGCAAGATATTAACATCACAATTTACTTAGCTGATGTAACACTCTGCAGGGTGAGTGGCTGCATTTTAACCTGTAAAGACAGAACTAAAAACCCAAAGCTCACATTAAGGAAATTGTTGTGGAATAGCAAGGTCAACTAATCACATGGCTTTAGAACATTTTCCTGACACACAAAAATTTGAGATAGGAGCCAGGCCTGAATCTGACCCAATATATAATGGCACTGTGTCTTGCAGTGTTTTTATTTTCGTGCTCAAGTTATGACAGCATTTCTAAAACAAACAAACAAAAACAATAAATTTTTTACCTTCAACCCGTGATTCCAAGTACTTATCCAACTCAGCATCTTTTTTCACTGCCTCATCTGAGACCTTGGGAGCGTTTGAAAAACAAACTAGTACAATGCTCATGTTATCACGACTCCCCTATATGATGAAAAAAAAAAAAAAAAGAGTTAGGATCTTTAGCTTCAGCTTTCTATTCTAGTCACATTATTACTGTGTTCCAAGCACAGTACTGAAGTTACACATGGGGAAAAAGGAAACCCTGCAATAATGCTATTTGGATTGTTAAGTGCCTCTATGTTTCACAATTAAACTACTAACTCGGATTATTTTACTGATTTTTATTATCATCCTTAGTCTTAAAAGTTTAAAATATTTAATGGGCTTATTTACATGTCAACCAGTTAAAAGTAATATCAGAGAGGTCAGAAATCAGACTGCTGTTTAATGTTACCTTAAACCAAGTTAAAAAAGAAGAAAGCATTCATGTAAACAGATTTATAGTTAATGTCTTATCTGAACACACCTGTGTCATACATAGGAACTTGAAGAAAATAAGTAAAAAAAATTAATTCATTTAGTATGGCCAACCTGACCTTCAGACTATCTTATGCTCAGCAACAAGGAAACACAGAACAACTGTAATTTAAACTCCTAGTTTGAAATCAACATTAATTAGTATTTTTTGTAGAAATATGTGCCATTAGTTAAACCTAACCTACAGGATGGTTCCTATCACGCATCACAACACCACTTTCTCCTGAACAATTTAAGAAGGAATCTGACATTAGAATAAATTCCTTCAGAAATACTGAGGAGTTGTGTTATGTTCTCTTTCACACCAAGCATATTGGGACACCTCTCTTACACTCTTACATGTTAATATTACGTGGTTCAGCAGTTCACATCCTGAAGAGAGAGGACAACATTCCAGTAATGTTACAAACGGCAGAGATCCTATAATTGCTCCAAATAAACCCTAAACTTGAGGAGCACAAGCAAACTCGGGTGCAGAAGTAGAGCTTCTACATCCAAGGTACATTTTGCTGAGGACACTTCAAATGACAGACAAATCATACCTTGAAGAGGAGATGGTGCCAACACTTGTTTTATGGAAAGAGTATGAACACTGCCCAACTTGAAAGTACAAAAAAACCCCAACAAAGTACCTTGCACAGAAGTTATTAATTGAAAAAAACCTGTATTTGGAAACAAAGTTCAGAGTTGGAACTATCTCCAAGTGTTACTTAAGAAAATAATAAACCCTTATTTTTGCAATTGCTATCACCTTTCCAGGTGCAAAGACTAAGGCTGTATATTCCTCACTGAGGTTATATGGCCAAATGGGTACATAGGATTAAGATAGAAGGGGAAAGTGGAAGAGTAGGCCAGGAACTGCTGTTAACAATGTACCAATCTAAACAGAAGATCATGTGAGAACAGCTGCTTGGAGAAAACAGTTACATACCTTATGTAAACAAGTGTCCACTACCCAATTGCACACTTTTTCCAGGTCATCTGATACTTCAAGTCTAGACTTAACAAATTCACAGAGCTCTTCATTGCTCATTACATCCCAGATTCCATCACAAGCCAAGATGATAAACTCATCTTCTTCTGCCCTTAATATTTCACAAACCTCAGGCTCTGGAGAAACAAGTTGTTCTGTAGGGCCTTTACCATCAACGCATTTGTAGTCATAGTCCCCCAGAGCTCGAGAAACTGCCAACGAACCATTAACACGCTGAATCATTACACTGCCTCCTGCATTCTGGATTCGCTCTTTCTCCCTTGGGTTGCAAGGTTTGTGATCCTGTGTTGAAAAACAGACTTGTCCATTCCTATAGAGGACAGCACGTGAATCACCACAATTTATAAAGTATACATGCTCAGGTGAAATCATAACTCCCACTGCAGTTGAGCCACTTCTGTCCATCCCATTTCTGAGGTCTGAGAAATTGCGCATATACTCATCAATTTTCAAAAAGCCAGTTCTGATTCCACTCTTGACATTTTCCACTGAAGGTTCAAGAGCAGATCCAGGTTTTTCTGTTGCCCTAAAGTCTTCATTGTTAGTGATGTGTTCTAATAAGTGCGTGGAGCAATAATTTGCAACACGAGATCCTGCGTGCCCATCATAGACAGCAAAAAAGGACCAGTCCTCTAAGCCATGGGGAATACCTACAACAGCTGTGTGAGCATCTTCCATTTCCACTCTCCATCCCTGCATACTGCTGAGGCCATATCGCAAGCCATTCCCTGCACCATGATCATTATGCTTTTCAGTTTTTGGTTTATCCAAAAATGCACCCATGTTTATGCAATAATGAATCTGAAAAACAGAGAAGAAAAGCCTTATAAATAAGACCAACACTCCACATAAACTTTGTTCTCCCTTTCCTGTGGTTCTTCTTTCTGAAACAAGTGATAAAGCATACGTATGTGCAAAAGTCAACAACTGTAGTGGGGGGGAAAAGTAATTATTTCATGACACGAATAAAGTGTGGACTTACAGATCTGTTTGCATTTTTTAGTGGTGTATTGAGCCTCTTAAAAGAGCCACTTCATCAAAATAAAAGGCTTTCCATAACAGGGCAGAGTAGTTCACTTACCTTTGCAGCCCTGACACTTTTATCATCCTCTGCAGAAACTAATTTATGCTGAAAAAACAACAACCCTATGATTGCTAATCTCTTTTCATTTTTTTTTGTGGCATGAAAAGCTAATACTTAATAAATACAGACTAACTGGTCTCACTGGCTTTGTGCATACTGTGCTACTTCTGTATTCTTGTACAGCACAGCAAAAGTGACAATAGGGGAATGCAGAACATCTGCCAAAGGGAACAAGAAGGAAAATCCCAATTCAATCCAAGAAAATACCTCGCAGGATTATCTTCATAAATTATTCTTAGTCCTTTATAAAGCACTATTTCCATTTTTACCATCTCTAGAAGACGTTTATGTGTTTACACAATTCTAAGCTCAAAGACTCTTGGAACTGGATTTGAAAATGTATCCAGTTACAGGAGATATGAGGCATGAGAGGAATATAATCCACTGAAATGTAGAAGTTCTTCAATATTTGGAAACTTGCTTCAAAATACATGAAAAAGAACCATTTACAAAGAGCAAGCTTGTAGGTAAAATGTGAGTAAACTATGTTAATATGACTCACATATGAGTAAACTATGTGGACATCTGACTCCCTTCTCCTATACTAGACTCCCTTACAATTTACCAAATCATCAGCAAACACATTCGTTAATCCAAAGATCCCACAGTAGTTTCCTGAGATTTTAAGAAACTCAGATATTGGAAGCTCTGATCATGCTAAAAATGACTGCCCAATTAGTGACTGGATGTGAAAATTAATAGCAACTTTCTTCCAGAAAGAATTTGAGGGAATTCTGCTATGACTGATCCTAAGAAGTCACTAGGTCTCTGACGCTCTAGTACTCACTCACCAAGCCTACAGAGTCATGATAATCTAGCTCTGATTTAAGAATTTAAAACCAAGTCAGAAAAAAATTAAGAAATCATTACCTTTGCCATCCCTCTCACACAAACACACTTTCAGCACACACAGCTTACTCTGACAGGACAGATGAGAACAGTGCAATCAAATATGGAAGAGATCACAGTTATATGCTGCATCCTCCCTTTTTAAGGTATACTTCTGGACTTTTCTCCAATAATTCAAGGTTCACACTATACCTCTTGAAGTGTCAAGAATCTCCAACATTCTACAGATCCTGAAAGTTTGTTCAGTTATGTCTCTTTTGAACTGGATATCTCCCATTCTTACTTTAATAGAAATTTAGACACTTTCCCAAATACCACAGCAACTCCTTATCTAGTTGGCTTTACTTTGATTTTACTGCCCATCTTAATTCAGGTTTAATGGCCTTTGATTCAGGTGCTACTAACATTATGCAAAAGGAGCAATGTGGTTCAGTAAGAAACTGAACATCATGTAACTTGATGTACTTCTTTTAAAAAAAAGGAAAAATTGAGAGAAAGAACCTGGTTAAGTGAAATTAACTGAAAAATGCCAGAATTTAAATAGCTCTTAAACATTTGAGTACTACACTATGCTCTAAATAAGAGTCTTCGAAGTACCTGTTCTGACATGGAATAAAACACTGATAAGATTGTAGGTTTAGAAAAATGTCTAGATTTCTTAAAACAGTCAGCTAGAAATTGAGGTTTTGCACAGACAGCATAAACACTAACACTGTGTATTTACTCCCCTGCTTCAGCTGTGAGGTATCATCATGATTTTTAATCACTTCTCATTTACTGAGGAGCTCTATGCTTGTTTAACAGTTGTCTCTATATACTAATTTTCTGCTACCAGGAAGTCTGATATTTTAACACAAGCTTTGTGTTTAGTAAACTGCCTTAAGTAGGCATTAAAAAATAATCGTGTGACAAAAAGAAAAGCATCCTGAGACCTTTTTGCTCTCCAAAATTGACATTCCATGTACTAGGTACACATCCTGAGCTGTGGAATCTATAGTGACACAAAATTAAGAAAATATGCTCAAAGGTTGTTGCCAATTTGATTTTACTCCCTTATAAACATCAAAATAGCCCTGAAGCTGGATTTCAAGAAGCAAAACCAAAAATAGCATTTACACAGTTAATGTCACATCTAATACAGGAAAGCAAGTTACAGAATGACTTCAAACACATATCTCTAACGCTCTCAGAATGCTTTGACTTTGAACAACCTCAAGATTCATTAAGCCCTTTAGAACACAAACTATCCATCCTAAACTTCCCACATTTTCCCCATTAGTTCAATTTTATATTGCCTAGAGTATCGTGCACAAGAAATCACAAATATTATCCTTATTCTTTATCCCTGTATTCACCATCCACTGGCTTCTCACTATATTATCTGTCATAGCAAAGATGAAGATAAAATAACTACATCACCTTATGTTATGCATTGTAAGCTTCACACTGTATGTAATCTGCAAGTGAAAGTAGTAAGCTACAGTCTACTCACAACTATTTGCATTATTTTTCCTTTTTCATCTGAAAAGTCTTCTTGCAACATTGTGAATCAGTGGAAGCAACGTATTGCTATAGAAACGAGGTACTCATAACTAAGGCATACAAGATGCTTTTCACAACCTATTCACCTCAAAAGACCTGCTTTCACTTTGAACATACAAACAAAAAAAAAAGCCACCAACCCAACCTGTGCACAATGATGTCATAAAACCAAAGCAAGTGCTCTCAGTAACATGTTCTCAGTTAAGAGCTGAACAAGTTCCACATAGTTCAATAGTTCAATAACATCAGTAAAGGAGATTTCGTGGAAGGATTTTAATAGTTGATGACTACTCGTTCACAAGGTACACACAATATAAGGTTATTTCTAAAATGCACACCAACATTCTTACTAGTAATGTTTAACAGAGGACTGAAATGGTACCAAAATGACAAGTCCTTTATTCCAACACTTTATTCCATGTACAAGTCCTTTAAGTCTTTATGTTCTTAAAATCAAAAGTGTGTTAGAACTCATGTGACTGAATATGGAAAAACATCAAAACCTATCACCTAACTGCAAAAGCCTGTGAGCTCAGCATTGAGTGTTGTTTTATACATACATAAACATATACACACATTAGTACTTTTAAAATAAACCACCAGAAGTACATGCTCTGCACCTTAGCTTTACCTATTTCATAAGTAGCTTTGCTCCTTACAGCACAGGAGTACAAAAGTAAAAATAAAGATTACTCAAGATTATATTCTTGATATTCCAAATATCCTTTTCAGTATTACAAATCCGTAACGAAGGATGCAGAGATCAACTCCCAGTCTGTTAAGAAAATTAGGAATGAACTTATGGCTGGTCCTATAAAAGACACCAAACACGGAGAAGAAATCTGTCACCATTTGTATTACATAGACTATATACAATAGCAACTAAAGACCAGCTGAAAAGTCAAGACTTCAAGATTTCAGTGGGCACAAAAGACAAAAAAAGCAACTTCAATGACTCACTGAAACACATTTTTAATCAAAGTGATCAGTGATAGTAAGGCATAAAAAAAGACCTGAAATGGATGAATGCTCATTCTATTAAAAAATGAAGTTTATAACAGTAATAACATTTATCATTTAAAAAATACTAGGAAGTAACAAAAGGTAACAAACAAATAACACAGCATACCTGTAATTACAGCATACTCCTCCTATCAGGTGTTAGAAACAAATGTAATTCAAACTTCATACCTACAGTGCCAAACAACTATCTCTAGCAATAAACTCAGATGTTTATTTACTTATGTACAAATTAGTTAACTAAATCAGATATTTTAATGACATTTGTGGTGTCATACCAAACTTTATTGTTTTAGTAAAGCAGGCTTAAAACAAAATATCCCCAAAAACCAAACACACCAAAATGCAAACAGAAAACCCCCAGAAACAAAAAAACAACCCAAACACAACAACAAAATACTACTTGATTTCTCCAAAACTAAATGTTACAAAAAGAAAACAGGTTCCACTGAAAAACAGCACCCTGGTACTCACATCTAGTTTTGCTCCTCAATGTCTCCAGCTAATCAGTAAGCAGAACCGAGCGCCTAAAACTGGGACTCAGCCAAACTGACCTAAAAAACCCTACAGAAGGCAAAGCCTACCACTGGTCTAACCTGCAATTTCTCTCTTAATTTTAAGCACACTGGGTTAGATATAAGTCAATCTTAACACAAGCACCTATATAACATTTAAGTCAGGTCAGAATTCACTAATTACAGAATCACGAAACAATTCATGTTGAAAGAAAGAGACCTCTAAAGTTTACCTAGTCCAAAACTCCATTCAAAGTTCAATCAATATGATATCCAAAACCAAAGATGGCTCAAGATGTTCAAATCCTTGTCAAGTTTAACATTTCCAAGGATGGGGATTTCATATCCTCTAAGCAATCAGTTAATTTTCACTACATTCATAATGAAAACAACTCACAGCAATGTAATGTGATTTTTGCATTCTAATTTTTTCATAACAAATGTCTTGGAAGATTATACATCTACTTTCTCTATATCCTCCCACTATATAGTTGGAAGACAGCATCTCAGTCCACCTGTTGGCTTTTTCCTCCTCCAAACTCAAGAAACTCAGTTCTCATGTCTTCTCACACACCACACTCTCCATCCTCCTCTGCTCAACTTGCTCCACTATGTCTGTCCTTCTTGTACTGGGGGCCCAATGCACCACACTATATTCCAGATTGACTCTCATCAGTTGCAAAATAATCACTTATCACAACATGCTGGATAAACCTTTTCTAATATGGTCAAACTTCCATCTACAAACACACTGCTCCCTAATGTGCAACTCGGTTATCTTTGTTGTCTGCCAGGACTCTGCACTTATTTTTCTGCAAAGGTCATTCCTAGAGAGCAATCACTGAGCCTGTATTGAGGGACAGTTACAGTCTTGCAGGTACATGACTTGATTAAACTTCCTGAGTTTATCATTAGATCGTTTGTGCAGCCTGTCAAGATCTTTCTACCTAGTGTTAAGGCCAACCCTTTCTCTTAGTGACTGCTCCCTACAGCATGGTATCAGATGTGCTCTGAGTGATTGGGTAGTCAGTTTCCACTGTTTCATTTGTTAATGAAGGCTACATTATGCTTTCTCAACAGTCAAAACTTCTCAACATTTCTTAAGGGATTTAAATCATTAAGCCCTGACCCTCTTTGTAGAGCATCTCTCAGTCTTAAATGAAAACACAGCAGAGGAGCTGATGAAGTGTCTGCTTTCAGCTAACAATTCACTTACAGTTTTAATCAAAGTGTGTAAGCTCAAATATTCAGCACTTCTCCAGCCTTTGAGATTTAATTTTCAAAGACCCTCATTCTAAATAAAATTTAATTGCCTTTCGAGAAAACAATGTAATTTCCTTCTAGTGAAAATATTTACTCCACGTAAGACTATTAGCTGAAACTTTCAAAACTCTAAAAGACCATGCCTACTGTAATTCCCAAAACTTCCTTGGGAATGAAGAAGGTTTAAGTTATCAGTCATGCTCCTATGATGCCCTTCATTCAGTAGCCTTCCCACATCTAAGAAAAATAAAAGAATAAAAATGAAATTTTTAAAAAGTCAATCATCTGGTAAGTGCCAATAATCACCAAGGCTCAAAGGCTTTTGGAAGACCTTTCAAGAGGAAAAAAACCAGACTCCCACCCCTCATGACAACAGGAGAAACTGAATCTAATCAATATGCTGCTAAAGCAGCAGCTCTAGCCACCACTCTATTGTACACTTTTTGTCTCTGGTTTTAAATCAATAGCTAAGCCATTTCCAAGAGTTCAGGGTTGTGAGTCTCTAACAAAAGCTGACATCCCTTTCCCAGTGGAAAAACCTAACCCAAGGCCTATTTTTCTGAAATCCTAAAACATTGTTCTTTGATGTTTCTTCACTGAAACAAATCCTGTATGAGGCCCTTATCTCATAAACGGGAAACATAAGCAATAATTCAGGCTCAGGTAACCAAAGACATCTACCCTTTTGAAGTATGGAAGTACAAAGAACAAAGCCATGTCCTCTGGCATGAAAAAAAAAAAAAAAATATGATCAGGAAGTACCCTTTTCCCCACAGCTATACAGTGAATATAAGGCAAATAGTAAAGAGTCTTAAAAACAGACGTGTAAGTTTTAATCTATCTGCTTAAAAGAAAAAGAGCCACACACACTGATTTTCTCCCAAGATCTACTTATAATATGGCAAACAGTTCTTGCTGAGTTACAGATATCCATTATTTTCTACTGCATCAGAAAGGGGAAATATGTAGCTACTTTAAAAAAAACTATACTCCTTTCCATATGGCTTTATATTCAACAGGCAGAGATATTTATTTGCTGGTTGTCATGAAGGCAGCCAAAATGTAATTAGATTATAAAGGCCTGAAAGCCATAATCAAAATTTTTGTAACTACTATAAAATAATTTTCAGATCACATGTCAGTTTCTACAACAACATTATAACTAGACTATTACCTTGATGGCTGACAGACCCAATGTCAATAACCTATCATTTCATACAATAAGAAAGGTCCAACATCAATCTTTTGGGCTTAGGTCATAAAAGCATATTGTAAAATGTCTCTTCCTCAGAAGGATTCACTCAACAGGCCAGTCATTTTTAATAAGTCAGTGCTGAAGAAAAGAACCAGCGCCAAGAGTTTCCTGTTACAAAGTGCATGTGCTCCTGCTGCAAAAAATAAGAATGACATTTCAAAAAAGAAAACTGCACTAGATATTAAAAACATAGTGACAAATAACAAAAAGTACCTGCAACAAACACTATTAAAGCTTATAGAAGGAGCAGGAAAAAACAACATCTCGTTTAAGTAAAAAATTCAAAATGTATTATTAGGAGGAAACTCCTCTGTCTCCATCCGTCACTCTCTCTAGAGTGTACCTGTACGTGAAGACACATACATAGATAGTTTGGAATTTGTGAAGGTTCCCCATACCCTTCAATTTTCACAAGAAACTGAATGACAATATTGCCAATAATGCTTTACTATTCTTGTGTTTACCTACAATATACTACTACCATACTATCACCATAGTTACATTATACCATTTATACTATATATCTACTAAATAAAAGTTCATTTAATGGGTGAAATCAGCTTTAAAGTTGTGTGTGGTTTTTGACCGCAGAAAACTTGATATTGCTTTTGACCTAGAGACCATAAAAGTGATAAGACTACATAAATTTACATTAGGTAAATAGTTAATGAATTTTTGAGCAAGATCTCTACTTGAAGTTTGACTATAACATCTACTATGTAGCCACAAGGAATGTAAGAATGACATCTGAATATTTAACTTTCACTTTAAAAAGACGTACATAAAAGGACAGTGATTACCACTTGCTGCAGGGTTCATTTGTTTTGAGGGTTGTTGTTTTGGTTTGGTTTTAAAGTATGTGGCCATGGGAGTCACTATCAGGAAGCCTCTCAACTGACCAAAGATACTGACAAACAAATTAAGTATTAATACAAATCTAATATAGTGCCATCAAAAACTTTTCCCTCCAGGATAACATAAGAGAAGCACAATAGAATTTCAAACAAGGATTATTGCAAGTTATCCCTATCATCAGGTACAAAATGTGCCAACATGAAACTATAGCTGTAACTTTCAAACAAATTTCTACAACTTTCAACAAATCTCTATTGTTACATCAGTCGAAGAAAAAGAAACATTAAAACCAAACACACAACACACAGGCTCTACATTTAAACTTGCAGGTTAAAAAGATGAAGATCTGAGAATGTGCTTCTGCTACTTTAAACTAGCCTGGAGGTACAAAACAATCCCAGGCATAATTTAACACTGCAGATTCACACCTATTTCAGTGTCACTAGCAATACCTAAAAACATTTTCTGTCTTCCTCTGCCTAAGCTACTCAACACTACATCGTGCTAGCAATTTCTTTCCTTTCAGAACTGCTGGCTGAGATGGTTTTTGCCCTTACTCTTTGAACAGTTTCATGGAAGAAGTGCAAAGTTAGCTTTAGTATTTTGAAACTGTGGCATTGATAGCAGTGGGTTTGGAAGCCAGCAGCTTATACAGCAGATTCAAGGAGGCAGTAACCTTCAACAGTGAAGGCAGTGGGACATTACAGAAAGGAACACCAGGAGCTAGTTTAGGAGTTACAACCTAGTTAAAACTAGCAAAAAACATGTATGTCAGTGGTCTTTCCAGAGGTTCCTTTCATATTTTGCTTCCTCGTACCTTACTAAAACATGAATGAAGTTGGGTAGCAGCAGAAGTTCTAGATCAGCTTATGTGGCCACCACCTGTGGCTGGTCACATCTCATAGACAAGTTGCATTATTCTATGCTGTAGGTTCTTCTTTTCCTGCAATGGAGTTTGGTAGGTGCCAAGTCAGAGATCATACATCAGATACTAAAGGTGAACGTAAAAGAAAACATAGAAGTGGACTGAATCTATCTAGAGCCATCAGTGCCCAAGTTGATGCACTTTACAGTCATCAAGCCTTTATCATGCAGCATGACCCCTACCTAAGTTACAGAAGTAAGCGTTTTGTGGCCAAATGAAAGCTTAAAAAAAGAGTATGCAAATTTCTTAGCTACACACAATTCTGTGCTTGCCAGTGAGACTTCTGAGAGCAAGCAGCACTTAGTTCACTTTGGCACCACAGCTAGGGACTTACTGAAGAAGAACGCAGTGTCATTCTCAGTATGAAACACACTACTGTAGTTAAATCTCTTCATTAATGTCACTTGTCTTTGTTTTCCAGGTAACAACTTCAGATTTTCTTTATCAAAATTTCCTCCAACCACTATGAAGCCTGGGAAATTAAATCCCTGTTATCTACAAACAGTTTACCTAAGTTACACATTAACCATACAAAAAGTGATATATAAAATAAAGCAATACCCAAGCTGGTTCACCAAGTGCAACAATACTGGGCCCAGACAGTGCAAAACAAAGAGACTATTGCTTCTAGCACCTCTATGGGAACAAAATGAAGACTGAAGTCTGTAAGTGCCAATTTAGCTCTGTGTAAGACAGTATTCATGCTCTTGTACCATCTTCTTGAAGTTTGGAGTTTGATGTAAGGAGTGAAAAGGGACTAGCTGAATAACTAGTTGGTTATTCAGGTCTAATAATGTTCCAGTTGCATTTTGTCCTTAACTCAAACTCTGAAACTAGGCATGGCTTTATTATACCACCCAGAAGACTCCACTGTACTCTTGTTTATCCCTTCTGCTCACATTCTGACAAGATTTATATCCTATTACATTAATTGTAATTCCTTTTGTTTGCCTGTATCCACTCATACTTCCTGTAGCTAATAAGCATGTTCTCTCACTTCTTTACTGGGCTATTCAAAACAAATGCATGTGTGTCATCTGTATAATACAAAGCACTGACCTAGTATAAAACTGATCCTTCCCTAATACAGTTTACAATTATTTATATGAAGAATTTTTTTGGGGTTGGTTCTCTAAATTCAGTAAGAGACCAACCATTTTGAGTTAAATTTAGTTTGCTTCTTTTCAATCATCACTCTAACCACCAGCAATGAGGTTTTAATAAAAGAAGATTTTGTAGAAAGAGAACACATGTTTAGCTAATACACCACTGGTATTAAAAGCAAAGAATTTTAATCATTAGCATGAAGCAGTATATGACTAAAAATTAGTTCTCCCTCATTCTAAATGTATACATAGGCAATTGCTTTTCTTACCTTTTTCAGTGTTTGTTTACTAAAAGCTTCAGATGCATTTTGTGAGATTAGGGCAGCAATGAATCACCACATCATATCAATAAATTGTTCCTAAGCAGGTCTGAAAAAACAGATTAAGTGTTCTGCAGCAGGTCTGCATAACCACAATAAACCACTAAACCATTGATTTACATAATTGAGGGGTAACTTGGTGATTCACAAATCTGAGGAAGTCAGACTCAAGGGTTGGGCTACATGAGTGCTAAAGGTCCATTCCAACATAAATTAGTCAATGACTTGCACTATATAAGAATTGTGCCTTTTTTTTCATCTTGTTCCATCACTGCAAATTAAATACAGACATTCAGTCAAGACAAAGACAACAAAACCTAACTCACAACACAAACACATTTGAACCTTTCTTTCATTGTAGCAGCAGAACAATCTACGCTACCTCTAAGGCAGGCACCTGTCACTGACCCATGTATTATCCAGCTTCAGAGTAAGACATATTAGTCTGCTTGATATCAGCAGTCCAGACACTTGTCCTGCCACCACTGACAAACAGCCTAAGGCAAGCAACCCTTCCTGTCAAAGACAGTAAAATATGAAATTAAGACTGAAAAGCCTTAACTTGACCATAATACTACAGATTCAGCATATGCAAGAAAGCTATACCAGGAATATTCATTAAACAAAAAACCAACCAACCATAAATAAATTATTCAGAAACATTCAAACCAAAATATGCAATCTCTGACAGGTGTGGTGATGTGAGGGACTTTTTTATTTATGTAGCTCTGTAGCACTGAATTTATAATTAAAAAAAACAGTCTGAGTAAAAGAACACAGATTTTTTAGTTCCCTACCCAAAAGTTGAGAAGACAGCAACTAAGTAGTGGGACAAGAGTTATTGCCATCACTGTCAGGTAAAGTTACCATGGTAAACCAGAAGCCAAAACATTTTCACTGACCTGGAAGACATCAACCTTTCCCCTTGAAAAGATAATTCAAGAGTTGAAGCTACAGTGGACATGTAACAATAATTTAGAGATTTCCTGTAACTGATTAAAAAAGGTAACTTAAGCAGTACTGTGGCTATTAGTGCATTTAAGGAAGTACAGACCTTGAGGAGGAAAAATGCCATACACATAGATGGTAAGCTGACCTCAACACATGGTGGCAAAATACTTCATGACTTTTACTAACTGACACTATATTGTCTTTTGTTTCAGAAAATACCCCTTTAAAATCTGGGTCAGGACACATTTAGGTGTGTAAAAATTTACTACATTTTTTCCAATTATTAGCAGTGCTTTGTCCAACACCAGAGATAAGCTGTACTTTATATTACATTTTTTCCCCTGTTAAAAATACAATTAAGCAAAATTCAAATGCATTTAAAGAAGACAAATATATCCTCTGTATCTGTTCTGGAATTTCTCTCAAATTGTTGGCCAGTTACATAATGCAAACCAAACCACAGTCAAAGCACAAGCGATTACACCTTCCCACAAATTTCTGAGTGGCAGAATTTGTTCTTACCTGTAACTGCAACCTTGTCAAGGTTCTAGTTCAGTGCTGAAAGAATTAGTTTACATTCCTGCTGCAAATAACAGAACTGACTTGCAAAACCTTGAGATAACAGTACAGGACACAACATCTGCTTTATTTTGGTATTTCCTGAAAAAGAAACAAAGAAAGTAGTTAGCTACTCCAGAGGGTTTACAACAGATTTCTACATAAAACTTAGGAAAAAGTTTTTCCTAAATAAAAGTGCTTGAACTAATGCTACCTTCAGATGTCAAAAGACCTTTCACTACACTCTCTAAACATTATATTAAATCTTCATACTAACAAAGAATCAAGACTCCCCCCTCCTTATTTTCTTCACAGTACTAGCATTGAAGTTTACTATCTGTCATTCAAGTTCCTAAATTCAGTAATGGAAAGAATAGTTTTTGCATACCTGTTAACATAACAGTGTTATTTGTTTAATCTTAATAATCTGATCAAATGACTGACTATACTCCTTGAGTCTCTGACAAGACCTGAACCCAGCAAAGACAATATGAAAGCTCTTCACTCTGCTTTCTGAGATGTAAAAATGCATAAGAGTTTAAAACAAGCAATAAACTTCAGCTGCAAAAACATTTCAGCTCCTCTGAAATAGGAATCATGTTTCTTTCAAAGTAGTTTCTATAAAACTAACCATAAATTCAGCTTAAAATGCAGATCTAGCATATACATGCATCTGAATTTAGTTATCTACAAAAGCATCCAGGGGCTCTACCCATTGTTTTGAACAGGATGCAAATGCCCGAATTCCTTCATGGATCAGAGACTACATATTTAATCTTAAACTACCACATCTTGCAAAAGTTACCAGGACAGTACACTGGTAGAAGGAAGAATTCTGGGCAATGGCCAGCTCTGTCTGGGGCATGAGGCAAAGAGAAGACTTATTGTCTAACACTGATGATTTAAAACTGATTACAGCACTCTGATGAGCTGTATGAGTGAGAAAGGGGACTTCCTGCAGACCTTGACTTCAAGTCCACTGATTGAAGAATGGAGCTGTGACATTTCATTATGGTTTGCTTCTTATAAACATTGACTAGTTTTTCAATAACCAAAAAGTGTCATAAGCAAAAGAAGGAAAACTTTGCTACATTTTGAAGAACTGTCAGACAAGTAAGCTTAATGCCTGTATGGTTACACTGCTGCAAACCTTGTGTTTTACTCAACACTCTTAGACACTAGAAGTGGATGGATCATTAAATGAGTCAAACTAAGCCAGAAGCAGTCCATTACTTTCTGCCACTCGAGCTCTCTGAATCAGCTTGGGAAATGCAGGAGCAGACAAGTGCCAATGCCAGAAATGCAGAACCAGCAACTGCTGTGGATTCAGACTTGCTCAGAATATCGAAAAACTACACCTTAAGTAGCACCCACTAAATCATTAATGAATTTTGAAGGAGTATTTTGAAAGGTCTGGACAGCAAGTATCCTAAATCACCTCACTGGAATACATGGCAAAAACCTCTAAAGTTAAAAAGTTTATCACTAAAAAAGTTGTTTCCACAACTTCAGGAAAAAGAACAAAACACAAGTAGTGCAGATTCACAAAGTTGCACAAAAGAGCTTAATTCTATCTTCTTCAACACACCAGTAACTAGGGCATGAATACAGGATGTGTGACCAGAGCATAACTTCTTTTAAGCACTCTGTCTCAATGTCAGAACATCCCCTTAACTAGAAAGGTACAGGGTGTTTGCAAGTAGAAGTTCAAGAGATTCAGTTCTGCTGCTGCTACTCCAGCAGCCTTTAGAAGTGGCTGACTCAGAAAAGCAGATCAGAAGATGAGCATTATGCTCACCAGAAGCAAGAGGCTTGACCCATCCCAAATACTTCTGCTCTACAAAGGATGTGGGAGCATTCATCAGACAAGGGGAACTTTTAGCCTATAGACAGGTTGCTTACAGTAGGGCAGACTGAAAGGTATTTTGGGCTAAGAGCATCTTATCCAATATACTCTTAAGTACACAAATTCTATCTACACTAATTCTCAGAAAAGAGAAATGCAGTTTTCAGTGTCCCAAACCACAGAAACATCTTAAAGCTTTGGGCTAACAAGCTACTATATCCAGCCCCCAATAAGCTGTGCACAGAAAATGCTCACATACACAAATGAAATGGACTTATCCAGACTGTTAATCATAAATTACATAACAAGAATAAAGCTGAATGATTCCTATTAAAGGCTTAACAAAATTATAAGATAAGCATTTTATTCAGGCTCCTTAGACCTTTGGAGTACATAAACACTGAATATTTGAGTAAGACTAAAGTAGTTCAGTGAACTTTTATAAATTTTGCTACTAAAACACCAGTACCCAACGGTAGAACCATTTTTTAATTGAGCAAAACAGAAGTATTTCTTGACTAATTAAGAATTTGACTTTCACCATGCTTACAGCATTTTCTTCAGAAGGGAAGGACTATGCTGCCAAAGCCAACATAAGTAAATCACTGCCTAAGAACTAAACACAATACTCAAAAGTAAGCTCATGAAAAAAATGAAAGTCAAGAAAAACCTGAGAAACCCTACAGTGCCATTTTACATCATTTACTTGGGCATCCAGTGCTTGTCTTCCTGATAATTAAATACATAAATAATAACCCTGTTGGCAAAACACTAATGAGCTTTAAGCTGAATCCTAATGTTTAAACCAGACAAACCCCACATCATCCATTCCCTTGCAAGTTTCCAGACTGCAATCAGCAAAGAACCAGAAAAATGCTGCTCCACAACCAGCTACAGCTATGACCTTTTACAGATAACCAAATTACTGCTGCTCTAAAAGAAGTGAACAATCCAAGCAACCCACTCCCTGAACATCAACAGAAAGAGCTATAATCTAATGTGTCATGATTGAACTTATGACATCACAATAACACCACTGCCAATATCATCTCCCCCGGAATTGTAAACTGGTTCGTACAGAAGACAGAAAAGATTTTGCAGAAGTAAAAGATACTAGGAGGGAGAAGGAAAAAAGCAACAATGTCAGCTTACCACAAGTTAACTAGTACACTGCAACCTCCAATTGCATGTTCCCAACATACAGTAAACATGAGATAACATCTCGCTCCTAAAAGAGGCATTCATTAGGCTGCCTGGTTTTTCTGGGAACTTAAGAACACATACTAAGGGAGTGTCCTAGCTGGGCTGCAAGTTTATGCAGTTGTTTTTCCTAGTCTACATATATGACAAAGCCCAAACTAAACCAAGTTAATTTCTGTGCAGTTACCCAAGACAAAGTAAAGGGAAAGTTGGACGTTCTTTGCAATAAAAGGATACTCAGCGGTTCTTTCTCTCCATTTTCTGAATGGTTCTTGGTTTTATACAAAAACATTGCAGATCAACCAAGAACAGGTTAAATCTTGATTCGTATTTTTGTGGGTGTGTGTTTTTGTTTGTTGTTCCCCCCCTCTCCTTCTTCAAATGTGGGAGCTCCATTAAAATGTTAATTATTTCAACAATTAAAGGAAGGATGATGAGCAGAAGTTCAAAACTAAAAACTTTATTAAGTACTTGATTCTTCCTGCAGCAGCTGAACTAATATTATGGGTTTGTAAAAAGTACAGTAATATCTTTCCACCATATTTTTAGAAATAACATCAAGGTTTCTTAAAAAGTTAAATGCTTGAAATAAATTTGCATGGGGCCATGGTGAAAATACGGTTCAGCAGTTTGAAGTTTGCCATTCAAACTTTTATTGCCAGTGGTAAATTGAACTATTCAAAGCTGCATTTCCATCAGGAACACTTGAATTTTACAGCAGTCAAAAAGCTTGATAATAGTATGGGCTTAGCACTCTTATTAATTCTATACCTTTAAATATCACCTCACAAATGCCAGACTTAAAACTACAACATTGGAAAACTGCCTTTTTATACATATAGAAGGAAGTTACATAAGCTATTCTGAACCTTTTCCTGCAGACCTTTTTAATACACGTCTTTAATTCCTAAGTTCTCTGTGATTCTCTTTTATGTAAGTTTTAGATCAGTACATTCACATTATATATGTAGATGTCTTGGCAGCAGTGGTCTTTTAAGTAGTATTTGCTCTCAGCAAGTTGTTCCTGTTTCCATGTTAATGTTTTGTTGCTCAGCCACATAGATACGCTATGCTGGTACAAGTGAATGCCTGAAGCACAGACTGCTCATCTAGCTGATGAGCAACTCAAACTCTCTTGAATTATACAAGCAGAAGATAAAGGAACACCAAAAGCAAGCCTTAGTACAATTCAGAATGCATATAAGCAATCTACATTTGCCTATTAGGAGATTGCTGGCAAGCACCTACTCCTTCCCCTCTTCTGTAACAGATCACAGTTATGCTTCTCAGGAAGAGAAATATGAAATCATCTCACAACCAGTTATGCTGGACACCTTTACAAACATCCAGTTTCAGGAAAGCTGAAGAGAAAGACTACTTAACAGGCTTCAGTAAAAATATACAAGTACAAAACTTTTTCACTTTCAGTTATCTGGTCTCTAGCTGAACTAAGAAGTATCTTCTGGAGTGAAAAACCTGTTCCATTTATAGGTTAGCATTCTTTCACCAAAAATCTCAAAACTACAAAGAAGGATTATAAGCACAGGACTTCTGCTTTGGACAAGCAAACAAACTTTCCAGAGAAGAGCTTCTGAAAGTCTCTGAATAGCTTTACTCATATCTTACATTACAGCTACAGTGTAAGCCAAGTTCTAGTGATGCATTATGGCTTCCACAACAGTCCAGGAGATGCAGATTGAGAAAAAAGTGTTCATATTCTGCATGGGTTTCTGCTTCTTCTTTTTCTTAATGCAAAGGCCAAGGTCTATGAACATCCATCTTCCTGACAGGGATTCAAAATTCCAGCTCAGACACAGGCAATAGGCAACTATTACTGAACTGTCCATATTTTGAGCACATTCCTGTGGTGCTTCCCCATGAAATAAATGTACTATCATCTTACTAGTTAGAATATCTAGGCAGCAACCACTAATGAGTTCATCTGAAGCCATCTGTCCATTTGTTGCCTCTGTAAACATCTGGTCTTCAAATAAATGTTTAAAAAAATGTCACTCCAGGTGGATTAAATTTTGTAAATATCTATTTGCTAGAAACAAGCAGAAATCACAACCTGAACACTGGTTAAATGTTCTGAGAAAGAATCTACCACACCTGTCATCTGATAACTTTACTGGCCACATCTATTCGAAAGTCCCCTGGGCTGAAACAGCATGTCCCTAGACCACACTTCACAAAGAAGTGAGCTGTCTCATCCACTACTGTAGCTGACTTAAAAGCATCCAGAGTCTGTCATTCCCCAGAACAGAAAGGTATTAACAAGCAATGTTTCAGGAGTAAGCTTGCAAATAAAAACTTTATTATGCAGCAGAAGAGGCTTAGCCCTTTCTTGCTGAGCCTTTTAAGAAACCCTCTTAAAACCATAAAGAACTCTTACAGAAGCAGTTGCCAGGAAAATCAGGAAAACATCAGATTTCAGATTGGTTAATTCTGTAGCAAGTATGTGCATTTGGACAATAAAAAACTTCACAGTCATGAACTTCGAAACATTGTAAGATAAAGAAGAAACCTGTCATAATTCTCTACTTCTATTGTTAAGACAGCAAAGGTGACTGAGCTCCAAACGTTAAGGTGCTCTAGCTGCAAGATATAGTAAGGAAGTTTGATAGTTTCCAAAGGACTGATATCACAGTGAGTCTCCCAAAGGAAATGCTCACAAAGGAGAAGAGCAGATTCACTGAAGGGTGATACCTTGGTTTCTACTTCTCTAAAATAGTGTTCACTCATTTTTAAGACAGCTAACAGCTAGAGTTCCCAAGAGGTAGTTTTCATCTGGGTGGAGAATCTCACCCTAGCACCAAGTGGCTAGCAGTAAATTCAGAACAAGTCAGCTTTTGAATTAAGTCCTGCTACTACCATTGAAGCCAATAAGTAGGTTTTTTTATCTTTACATCACACCCTATATTGCTATTGCTCCGGAAAAACAAACAAACAAAACCCCCCCACAAAAAAAAAGGCAAACACAACCCTGCTTCTGCAACATGTTTCTGCAACATGTTGCTCTGTACAGATCTTGTATTTGGAGCAAATATCCCACAAGGGATTCTCAAAGGCACAACAGTATCCCATTTTGACTATCAGGGCAATTAAGCCATTACAATATATGCATATGAACTAATTACATTTTTCTCCCCATCTTGAATACATGCAATGTTACGCGGTACCATGTGTGTATCAAAAAAATTTAAGTAATTTAAACTCCAAAGTGGAATAAAAAATGAGCAAAAATATGAAAATAACATTACATTGGTCAGCACCAGGTACAGAAAATACAGTAAGAACTCCTTAACATTGGTATGTTTGACAGTGGCAAAAATCAAATTATATCAAATTTATACAGGACAGGAAGAAGGGGTTTTTTTTTTAATTTCTTTATATATGATAGTGCTGATTAGGGGAAGGACTGCCACACTGCAAAAATATAAGGTTCTTATTCGTCCTTCATCTTCTCAGGCTAAGTCTTCAGAGACAAATGAAGACATGAAAAACATTGGATGCTGCTGATGATCCTGTGCAGATATTTGCAGGAGGCTGAATTCTATGCCACGCTATTTAACCTCTTGGATCTATTTGTGGTTTTTTAGCCATTTTACCACTTCCTATGTTTATACACAAAAGGAATTACTAAATGCAAAAAAAGTCATTCAACACCACAATAAAATCACTAGTATATTCAAGTCAATACTATAAAAAAAACAAACCAGTACTACAAGCTGCCAAATATTAACACTTACCACACTACAGCATTTTAACATTCACTGCAAAGCACACAACTTGGAAAGATAATTCAAGCATCTGTTTTGCCAACAGCCTACACACATGAAGTCTTCCAAAAAGATTTCATTAATTGAAATCTTTTTTTAAAAAATATAGGAACTGAAGACTCCTAAACAGGAATTAAGATAGTTATTTTTTATGCCTATGACAGTTTTAGAACACTTTTTTTCCCCTTAGTCTCTTCCACACTTAAAATATTTTTCTACCTATTATAAAAGTTAAGAAAGTAATAGTACTACATTAGTATGAAGCAAATAAGCACTTAGAAATGTGAAGACATCTTAAATTTAAGAGGGTCTGTTTGCTTAGAAACCCTCTACCTTTTTGCCAACAGAGATTTATCATCTTCCCAAATCAACCCAATTGAAATTATTTGGTTCATGTCAAATAAGGCATATCTAAAAGCATTTCAAACAAGCTATAAACAAATGCTTAAGCAGCTGATCCTACATGATATGTAATGATATGCTGCCATACTGCAACAGGATCAATATGCCTGTAATAACATGATACACACTATTTGATCCACAGTAAATTACAGAAGTTGGTTTTGGATCACAGATTACTTGCCAGACAACTTCAGTGAACACACTAGTCTCCTCTGCACTTTTATAAAACATACTCTACTTTTCCATCAGACTAGAGAAGCTTTAAGTAAAATTCTGAAGTCTTAAAAAAATTATCATCTCTAGGAACTGCACAGTGAAGCAAATTTCATCTGTTTTTTTTTCTGGCAGCCATCTCCAGTATAATTTCCTAGACACATTGAATCTTTTTAGGTGCCTGCACTGAGTCTATCTGAACTGCTTCACTTGCCAATGAGGAGTACCTGGCAAGAAGCAGCCATCTGCCAACTTGCAAGCTTAAATCTCAAAGTTTTGTCCAACCAGTACTGCAACTTCAGTTTCACTTAAACGAGTTCGACTCAATTTTTCAAACTCCTTTGATTTGCAATATATATTTCAATGTTGAAGTTTCTATCTACTGAGTAAAATCTGGTTCTATTTTGTCACTATGCAAATATCACGATATGTTCCAAACTATACCTGCAAAAGATATTACTCCAAGAGTAATTTTATCAATAATAGTGTTAAAATTAACATGCAGATAAGACCATGCCAGTTTTTAAGAGATCAATATTAGAGACTTAAGGGCAGTACTTAAGGGCATTGCAGGCAGTCAGTACAGTAATAGGAGGTCTACATAGACTTGACAGCAAAAGGGATTCCAGGAAGCAGGCATGTTAATAATTCAACACTCATTTGATGCTATTCATCAAGTCAGACACGAGCTGCAGGCAAATTTGGATAACACCAATTAAGACACCATCGAGAGCCACCAAAGGTCACTGCTTCTGTGCCCTGCTGGCTGCAAGAGATGCCTTTGCTGGGCACTGAATGGTGATGGGGACATCGTAGCACAAAGCTGCATAAAAGAACATATTAATTGTAGAAAGGGGGCAGACACCCTACTCAGACTCCAAAGCAACATGGTAAGATATTTTAAAACAATTTATATCTTCCAAAATGTGCACCTCAATCTTATCACTTGACTATATCTAAGTCTTAGCCTGCATGTATTCTGTACTAGGTTTAACAAACTACGTGGACTAAACTGGATGTCCATATAAAGAAAAATAGTATCAAGGCTCACAAAGAAATACCCAAGTACTCAGGCTTTTGCAGAATGACAACTTAAGGAATCTGATAGATTTAGCAGTTTAAAAAGGAAAGTATACATGCATCTTGGGGATTACACAGATAATTCAGTAAAACATACTATATTAAAACCAGAACCAAACAGTTACAACAAATTAAAAATAAGAATAGTAGACTGATCTATGCCTTCAAACAGGTGATGAATTCAGCAGAAATGCCAATTTCAGCAGGTCTCCACCCTCCCAAAATTGAAGATCTACCAGTTGGCAGCCAGCTGCCTAAACTAACTCCTAATTGTACTTCTCAGCCCAAAACCAGTTCCTTCATCCTTCCAAGTTACTCCATGAGAATGTCTCTTTTGTAGCTGCATTTTATGGCCTTGTGTCCCCTTCTTACATTACCACCCAGGGAATGGATAGCGATGTGCCTCTGTTCTTCTGAACCAGTTTTTTAATTTCTCCCTTTGATTACCATGAACTTGATGTGAGCCCAGCCAACAGGACAGTCCAACAACATTCCCCACAACTGCTCACACTGGACAGAATTCCACTTTGTCTGCTAGACTTTATACCACTAGTCCTCATTACATCTTCCACTCTTTCCTGAGGACAGTGTGGGAATGGCAACAGTTCCTACCACTTGGACTGGTGCTCTAACCTGCAAACATATGACAATTGTATAGGTGCTTGAAGCTATGGCTTTATTCAAAGAAATGCATCTACCATTCTTTCCAAAATGCAGCAATCCTGCCCTGTGGCTTCCAATTATTTCCTGGTATTTTTAAATTGACTGGAAATGTCACTCAAGAGCTATAATACTACATTCATAGAAATATTACTAAAGGCTCAGCACAAGACCTTAAAACAATCTAGAAAAAGTTACTAAGACATAGCCAATTTAGTAAGACATGCCATTTTATATCATGCAATTTAGTGTACCAGTTTTAGAAGTGGGAACACCAATGCCACCCAAAAGACAGCTTTGCACAGTAAACATGAGCTCCATGTAGTGACCTACTTAACTACTGCAGTTAAGAAACACAGCCAGAGCTATCTTATATACCTCTGCTCACTAGTGTATTTCCATAGAATGATGCAGAAATATTTAATACATAATAAATATTCATAATACGCAGAAGAAGCCAAGAAGCAAGAAGCCAAGAATTCAGAAACAGTACCATTTTGCAAGCTTCAGTGTTTATGCTTTTTGTCATCAGATCATGGACAATTTTTACAGTCTTACCTTAAATGTAGCACTAAAGTCAAAATTCTTCCAGATTTTTGTCCTTCTGATACAGATTCACTTTAGAAACTCTTCCTTGCATATTAGGGGTGAATAAAGCAGAAGAGCCTTTGAGTCTGAAAGTAGAAAGATGGAAGAATTGACCAATTCAACACAATATTCAATAAAATCTGTAGGTCAAGAACTGCTTTGCAGCAACTTCTAGACTGAAACTTATCATACACAATACTGGAAGTGGTCAAGCTAATTAAGAAATTCCTACTTGTCTAAGGTAATGCAGCAGAAGTTCATGTAAATGCCTTTCACTTGTTAGACATGAAAGTATAGTGTGATATAAGCTACACCACTGAATGGCAATTACTTGCAAATAAAACCCTACTGTCAGTATGTATCACCTTGACAGAGGTGTAAGCAAATCCATTTCCAGACCAGGAATATGCACAGCCACATGACAAGACAGGATGCATACACTTATGCCTGTGCATACAGGTTGGAAAAGTCTGGCATAATAATGCAAACATTTACAATATATCCAGATCCCAGACTCAAAGGAAAAGACTAAGAGTAGATATTCAAACTTATTCTAAAGTACAGAAATCATGACAAAAAAGCCTGTTACTAGCCACCACAAATTTCTTCTAAAGCAAAAGCAGTAACAAACCTGACCAACAAAATTATCTTGGTTATGAGTAAGAAACAGGGCTGCTTTTTGCACAAAGGCATGAGAGGGTTTACCAGTGAAAGCCACCATGAGGAAAGAATACCAGTAGAGAACTAGTGGAGAGTGAATCTGACTACAGCATTCTCCATTTTGGAGATGTCAACATGCAGCATCCAGGAGAGTTGCTTCTCTTCATAGGCCTGGGCAAAGAAGAAGGTGAATCGGCCTCAGAGAAACTGAGATCTAGTCTCTTTCCCCAGGATATTTTTCTCTCCTCAGTAAATTCAAACAACAAATGCTCTACAAATTGCTTTGTTTTACTACAAGAACAACAGGTGAAGGCAAGTGGGAAACAAGACATACCCTATCGTACATACATCACTATAAAGTTCTAACACTCCTTTTTCAACACCAAGAAATAATATTTTTCATTCTTTTCTTAGAGGAAAAGAGCTTATTCAATGAATATACTCTGCTTATCCAATAGGTAGATTTTGAATAACTACTGCTTAATATAAAAAAGTCAACAAGACTATAGCAGTACAAAGACAAAAAATAGCAAGTCACAAAAGACCCTTAAGGAGCTCCAGTTGCAACTACGATCCAGGCAGCCACCATCAGCCATCCTTTGATATGACTCTTCACAAGTTTTCACTCATCTAGTCATCCTCCTATTCAGACTGCAAATAGGAGTATACTGTGGGACACTGTAAAAGCCTTGCTAAGGTTAAAGTAAAAAACATTCACTGCTCTTCCCTCAGCTGAAGGCCTAGTCATTTGACAGAAGTTAATCAGGTTGGTCAAGCATGACTGACCCTTAGTAGAGTCATGCGAGATATTTCCAGTCACTTGTGTTCAGAAATAATCTCTGAAATTCAGATCACTTACAACTTTTCAGGTGGCTTGATTTTCTCCCAGACTATATTGAAAGAAAACCTACTTTACTGAAATCTCTAAACTTGAACAAATTCAGGAACAGTTGGTACCTGACAAACAACCACAAACTCTAGTCTCTACCAGCTAGGAGATAATGTATATTTCACCCTAAATACTTTACTCCCTTTGCAGTTGCCCCAAACTTAGGCTTGAAGCAGGGAGTAAATATGATACTTAAGCTCCACAATGCCACCACCATAGCAGATGAATAGAGACAGATCTCTTATCCCCTAAGGGAATTTGCAAACATGACAGAAAAACAGCTTGACTGGCTCAGGAACTTTTTTACTAACTCCTCACTGTGACCTTTGCTACGTAAAGTTTTGGTTTCTGCTGTATTCTCACATGCCTACAGAATAAAGATATTCTTGTCAGCAAGCACTGATACTTAATTAAAACCCGAATGACTGCTGTGAAGGGAGTCATATCAACATCCACAGGAAGGCTGTACATTTGGAGAAAATCCAAGTGAAGGAAGAGATGGGCATTTTTTATTTAGTTATAGCAGAGGTTTTACCATCAAGATTTAATTGCATGTTCTTTTACTGGTGGCTGGTGACACTGCTAACACTGTCACAAGTTACATGACTTCAAGTATCATCTTTTCTTCAGTGTTCAAAGTAAATTTAGGACTTCCATTCAACAAAATAGGCCATCAAACATCCAAATCATTAGTGTTAATAACCAATGGTAATAGCTACCCACCCTGAAAGAGCCTAGTTTGAAGCATCTCCAGGTGCATTCTTACAAGAAGTTAGGGTAAGCTAGACTGGCAACTGTTGTAATCCCACCACCCATCGTACACACTTTCCACTCCAACTTTTTCAATCAGTAGTTGCTCTCATATCCTCACACAATGAGCAGATCCAACAAGCTAAAAGAAAATCTCAGCAATACATACCAAACATACAGAATCACAGAACTGTCACAGTTGGAAAATACCTCTAAGATCACCACATACAACTGCCAACATCCTCCCCAGTAAAATATATATCAATACCTGTATCACGAGCATGTCCTGAAGTGCCTCATCTACATGTTTTTTAAATGCTTCCAGGGCTGGTGATTCCACCACGTCCCTGGGTGGTCTGTTCCAAAGCCTAACTACTCTCTCCATAAATAAATTCTTCTTCATATCTAGTCTAAACCTCTCCTGGTGCAACTTCAGGCCATTTCCTCTTGTGCTATCACTGTTCACTTGAGAGAAGAGGCCAGCACCACCTCCCTACAACCTCCTTTCAGGTAGTTGTAGAGAGCAATAAGCTCTCCTCAGTCTCCTCCAAACTAAACACTCCCAGTTTTCTCAGCCTCTTCTCATAGGACTTGTTCACCAGACCTTTCACACAACAAGTAACTCCCTCACCATGAGATGAGACACAGACAAGTACCAGCATGACAGCAAAGATGAGCACATGGTCCCAGACAGAAGAGTGCAGAAATCCAGCAGCACTAACATATTTAGCTAATTGTATGAGAATCTCTTCCTTAAAATTGGATTGTGAGTGGTTCCAGAAGCACGTTTGCTGCAGAGACCTCTCTTTTCTGTACCATATCAACACTGACTGAAAAGTGGTGAAAAAACAGATTATGCTAGAGGACCTTTAACTAAAAAGATGCATACTAAATGTTCACCAACTAAGTAGCATATAGCAGAAAGCTGTTTGGGTTGAGCGAATGAACTCCCCAAAAGGAAGAGATAAGAACAAAGCTGCATTGTGTATATCAAGCGAGCCATCTTCCAAGATGGTACATCCATTTTTTTTCAACAGCTGCAAAAAAGTAACAACAGTGTTTGGCTGACAAAGGAAGCAGAGGTATAGAGTGCTCAGTGCTGTCACTGAGGGAGCGTAAGATTTAATGACGAGAATCCAACATGTAAGAAATTCAGAATTGAAAATTCAGCTACAACCGAAATACTTCTTTAAGTGTGCTGGGTGTCCTGTATCTAGGGTTTTGAAGGCACTACCCTTTGGAAGTTGAACCAAACAAGCTTAATTGCTTTACTGCCCACTCTAATTTTCCTTTTTTTTTCTGAACATGGAAGTTTAGTCCAACTACATCCTTTCAGTCACCCAAAGACCTTCTAGAAATCATTTCCTCAGAGACAGCGATGCAAGTTTACCAATTCTGACACCTTAAATCCATAATAAGAACAGATCATAACATTAAGTTTTCCTCTAGCTGCAGGGCTTTTTTTTTTTAATAATTCAGCATGAAAAAAAAAAATCCTACTTCTCACAGTTCAGGAAAAAGTCCTATAGTCTAAAGCTACGCCCATTCTTCTTCAGCCATTTTTGAGAAGGGACACACCAGGACAAAATGAACTCAAAGAAAACACCTATCAACAAAAGTAAGGAGAGAGAATGAAAACTAATATAAAGAAACTTCTTCCCATCCCGTCCAGCAATAGAGATGTCAGTGGTCAACTTGGACTTGTTTTTTATCCACGCCAATGCCAGAGTCATGATAGCTCTGCAATGAAAATAATTCCAGCAGGCAGCAGAACTTGGTAATAAGAGGTTGCATATCTGATAATAAAAATCTTTCACATGATGAACAGATGAACTAACAGAAAACAGAACCCTGTGATAAAAAAAATAAGAACACTCCTTGATGAATAGTATTGCTCTGCCTACTCAAATATTCTCTGGATTAGCCTAAATTCTCAGTGAATGTATTACTTCAGTTCTTTAGAAAGCACTGAAATTTTCTTCCCCAGTAAGAACATTCCATTTCTTTTCCTCTCCTGCCTCATTTCCGTTTCCTTCCTAAAGTAACACTTAGGACTTAGAACCAAGGAAAGGAGATGATAAGCACTAAGTGGTAAGAATTAACAGTTCCAAAACTGGAACAAAATAAACTGTGCAGAGGACAGTTTGCGTTTGCTCATATGTAGCCCAGGTTCAACAGTTCTTTTTGTACATGAGATAGTTTAAGATGACTACTAAAAAGAACTTAGAAAAGAATGATGGAGACTGCAAAGCAGAATTCTAAAACCATTACTTTAGAAAGACTTCAAGCACAAATCTGACAATTCGTGAAAGATCTAAGGAGTCATGACCACTCTGTATGCAAGAGCTTCTCTTTTAATCAGTGCTTCATGACCTATTAAGAAGTTTTTCACATTCGCTTCATATTTCTATGCGAAACTGTCAACATAACCAGGTTTCAAGTCTGGACAAACTTTAAGACATCTTTCAAAACAATGAGTTGCTTCAGTTATAGAATTACTACCTCAAATTTTGCTTATACAGAATACATTTGAATCTGGTAACTAAACAAAAGAAAACAACAGTGAAAAAAGGTCTCTTCAAGTAGTAACCAAGTAGTGCTTTTCGTCAATGGAGCCCTACATCCCCTCTGTACAGATTCATAAATAGTGAAAACTTTACACTGAAAATAGTACAATCATTAAATATATCTGAGAACATACAGAACTTTTCAAGGGAAATATTTTCCAAATATAAATCAATAAAGGCTTTAGAAAATACAATTTCAGATTACTTTCCCCAGTGACATATTTCAGCTCATGTTAAATTCTGTTCCCCGCCATGGGCAACAGCAGCACACAAGCTTATTTGAAGTATCCTGAGCTATACTGGAATTTTATTTCTTCCTCTCTGATTCTGTAAGTCAAGCCCTGCATCTACCTATGTTAAACAAAACCAAAACCAACCAACCAAAACCAACCAACCAAACAAACAAAAAACCCAAACCAAACAAACAGAAAAAACCAGAAATTGTTTTGACAGTCTAGCTTTATCTCCTTCCCTCAAAAAGTCAGATATTCTAAGTTGACAGCATTTTTTTTTCCCCCTTGAAATTAAACCAATACTGCAACAGTAGTTAAAACCATACAGTAAGCTGCTTTGGTTAACAACAGCTACTATTTTGAGGGCATTATAAATATTTTAGATTAGTTCTTGGCCTGGAGTTGTTTATGCATCCTAGTGTCACTATGGCAGAGATCTAACAATGCTTTTCTTACACATCAAGCAAGTCTTAATTAATATTTCAATTTTAAAACACAGGAGAAGGTTAAACTGCAGCCTTCACCATTTTTAAGAAACAGATAAGCTCTCAAGGCCTGCCTGCAGAGGAGACTGCACTGTTTGACTCTAGCAAACACAAAAATGTGAAACATTCTCCTTCCAATGCAATCGACCACAAAGGCAGTATGCTTGAACTTTTCCTTGATCCCATAAATTAATGCTGAAAGAGAGAATCAACTTAAACTACTTCCAGTTTCTTTACATTGTAAGATACACACAGAATCTAAACAAGTGTTGGCTGGTAAACTTCCCACAAAACAAAGAATTACTATCATTAAACCATCTTTTAAATGACTGAATGCCTATGAACTTCTAGGTTATCTTCTAAGCAGCAGTTCAGTTGTGGTGCACTTGCAAAAGTTTTACAGAACAAGTTTCACACACCTCCTTGTCCCTAGTAGTAGCTCTAACTATTGTTTAAACAGATTGTTTTCACTTTGCTTAAGTATAAAACCCATAGTATTTCATGTTTTATGTAAAACTACTGGTTTAGAAAAAGTGCTCTTCAGGAACCAAATCAGCCCCTACCTAGACTTTGGATGACTCCAATAAATTCATCCACCAGCCTAAGCAACCAGTAAGGAAAACAGCAGGAAATCAATTCAGATCAATCACTGGTTATTTTAGTATTATCTTAAGTACTACAACAGTACACACTTCCATTCCATAAAAGAAGATTAAAATAAGACATAATCGCAGAGAAATGGAAAAGTGAAAGCAAAAAAATCCCTTGCTGTTTTGTGTTGCCTGGAAAAGTGGTAAATGGATAAATGTCACATCTGACTGAGCAGTCAGTTTCATACACCTACAGGTAGTAGGGCCACAGTTTCTTGGTAACATTTGCCAAAGATGCCTGTAAATCCCACCTGTAATTAGACATTGTTAATAATCTCCTAGGAGTCATCATTTCAGCTCTTCCTGATGACACCCAAAGTGACATGTCCCTTGTCTACCAAATGTAGGCCTGATCAGTACCCAGGGGAGTCAATGGACTGGCTCACCTTAGGTCTCAAGATTTACAACAGCAGAAACAAGAAAAACACTTCATGTTTCTCTTGAACACACACACACACACACACTAAAGAGCAGATGCTTTTCTTGAAAGATCAGCTACAATTTTTCTCAGATGCCCTACAGAGAATCAAACTCAATGTCGGCCAGTAGAAACCAGTGCCTGCAACTAGCACTGTATCTAAAAGCGAGGTTTTGCACACAAACTGGTATGCAGAGAACCTTTTGACTAGGATGAGATTTTCCTGTTTGGAACCAGAACAAATGAAACAGCTGTTGTATTACTAGAGTAGGGAAATGGAGAGCAGAAGCAGAAAGGACATAGAAACTGAGAAAAAACCGTGCTACATTCGTTTTTTGTACCTTTACAGAAGCTCTCAGAGGTCAGTGCTTGAGTATAGGCCCACTTAAAGTAGAAGACAAAGGAACATTTCTTTAGCTGCATACATTGTAGACAGAAATCTCAGAACTCTACCTGCAGTCCCAGTTTCAGCACAGTACTTCTCATCTGATGTTTCAGCAGCTTTTCAAGGTCACAAGGGCAATCACAAAGAAGTCCCTCCCCCCTTTAATTCCTAATCCACTACCCTCAAAATCCGATCTAGCTGTACTCTACAGGCTTCAATACCTCATTCATTTTCTGAACCTTCATTCATTTATCTCCTAGAATCATGGTCCAAAACCATCATACATGGTAAGACAGTGTATTACAGTGTGTACTACAAAAGGCTACAGCAGATAGCAAAGGCAACTTTTTATATACTTATTCAGAGGTGATTTAGTAAGCATGTTGGATGCTCAAATTTTATCTACCCTACGGAGAACAGATTTTTAGCAATGAAAAAGCTGTTAGGAACATAATTTCCTACTTCTAGACAATCGGCCTGAAATGTAAGGGGAAGGGAAAAACATTTAACTCTTCTGGAAAAAAAATTAAATGGTGATACAAGTAAAAAGACAGTAAGGCAAGAGATAGCAATAATGAAAAATAAAATACAACCTAAGGAAGCAAAGCAATGGTGTGTGTTCTGTATCCTCCCAACCTCACCTCTCTCTCAACCCTCAAGTTTTCTTGAAAGTGGTCACAATTTGTATGTTAACGCAAGGCAAAAAAAAAAAAAAAAAAAAAAGAGAGATAATCAGGTCCTATGAGTTTTGTGGAAATAGTCAGATCAAGAAGAGACATCCAAACGAGTGCCTCATGAGGACAAGTTGAGCAGTAGATCAGCTATGTTAAAAAAACAGCTTCACTGGACAGCAGGGCAGATAGTCCCTCAAACACATGAAAATACTTTCAGAGATTACAATACAGCATACCCAGAAAAATCCAAACACAAGACACAAAACCACAGGAAGTCAGGCTTCATAACCTGTTGCTCACACAGCTAGTTTCATTCTGAAGTAAAACCATGAAAGACCTACTTTTCCAGAATTTATTGTAGTTTTAACTGACCATTTCACAACTGGGGATAACAGTTTGGAAACATGTTCAGTTACTAACAAGATAAACAGACAACCCTTACTCAGAGAGCAGCAGAACAATTTCTGCAGTCCTGACAACTCTACTCAAGTCAGGGGAAGGCAGAATTCATTACCCCCCACCAGCTTAACACCCTCTGCAGTGTTCTAAGGTGCCTTTTAGAGACCCAGTTAATACGTCTTTATTAGCACTTCAGTTTGGATCAGGAGCATGCTTTTTAAGTAAACCCAAGTCACTCCACTCACTGTGCTTTGCATCGTATTTCAGAGAAGTTTCTGAACACATCATCTGGTCATCTCTCAGATTAACCTCAACCAAAACTGAAGAAAACACCCAATATACAGTAAAGTTTGGAGTATCCTTGGTCCACAGAACCAGACTACAACTAATATAAAAAAGTATCATGAAGTACATACACTGGGCATATCTAACTTACTGCTTCACTTTACCATCTTCAACTGCAGCATATTCCTTGCTTATCAATGTGGCAGATACTGCCCATTCATTTAAAAGAGCCTTGAGCAGTAATAACTAAACCCACAGACTTTAACTGCCAACCCACACCTCATTAGCTCTAAAAAGGAGGGCTGCACTATGAATGAGTGTTTCTTTTCCTGGAGTAACTATAGTAGCACTCTTCAACCACTTGCCCACTTCTGCTTCCACTCTACAATTAGGAGTATCAAAACCTAGTGGGATACAACTAAAAAAGTTCACCAAATCAGGTTGAAAAAAACCCCAAGATCTACACACTTCATGTATCACCTACACTAATTATTTCAGAAAACTTTTTAAATAACACCAAAAAAAGCCCAACACAATAACCCGCATCAATGGCTTCACTGTAGCTGCTGATAGGAAAGGAAGAGCAGCACGTGCTCAATGATGCTTTATGTTACTTGCACATCAGCTTAACCAACAAAGCTGCCCAGATAAGAGGGGGTTTTGTTTTTGAATAAGCTGACTAACATAATATTCATTGTTTCAGTTTTCCACTTGAATCAAAATATCAGTTCTTTACAAATAGTTCCATCATTTGATATTTGTTCTCTACAGTCATCAATTTTTCTTTTGCTACACAAAAATTTAAATACAAGATCATGAGTTTTGAACAAATAATATGTGGCTTTAGCAGGACAGATGAACTGGCTACAACAGGGCAAAGCAGTATTGCATGTATTAATTATTACAATAAAGTGTTCTCTACTCAACACACCATCATCACCTTACTTCATTACCTCCGATAAAAACAATTAATTCCTATACTTACAATGCAGAGACATGTTTGCTCTACATTCACTCAAGGTTAGATTCCTACACAGGGTACAGACACAGAAATAAGATTATTGAAGAAAACATTTTCTGTTGCATGCTAATCCCCTGGAAACTGCAAAGATCCACCCATGCTTTCCTTTGTGATTTAGCTGGAAGTTTGTGGTCATTGAGTTGCCATTACCATGCACCAAAAAGCCATCTTAACCTCTTCAGTAGCCTAGTCTGAAACAGCCTTAAACAGGGCAGTTTTTCTGAGCTCAGCTCCTGTTACCTTGTGAAAATAGACTTAAGCACCTACTTGTACTTTTTATTTGAAAGAAAACTCAATTAAAAGGTTATTTCCCATCAAAGACACAGAGAACCTACACCATGAGATAGTAATGTAGTAACACAATAAAATTATACATTTAAATAATGCTAATGAGAAACTAGTGGTCCATGGGGAAAGTGTTGTGGATAAATTATTTTTCCTAGCAGAAGAATACACAGACTTGAATAATTTCCTCTGAAATTATAAAAAAGTCTTTTGTCTGCTGAGACATAGGGGTTTCCCTTCTATAATTTTCTACACTGAAACATCTTTGTGCCTTCTCTCTCAGTGTAAGTTATTCTAAAAGCCAGAAGACTAATTTAATCTGGTCTCATCAGCAACCCTTATGTTTCATCGTGCCAATAATGCCTCATGAAACTGAGATGAGCTGAACTGCTCATCCCAACTGAGCTGGTATATAGCTTATCTCAATTATCTTTTACCATCCCATGCAAAGCTTTTCAGACCAATTTCTTTTTTTCAGAGTGACCCTCTTTAACTGTTTCAGAATTTTTATTTGGCTTTAGCACATGATGGATATACATTTGTGTAAGGTACAGATATAGATCTGTGCCAAATTTTAAGGAGTTTGACCAAAGTCTCCCATGCTCAGTATCTACCCAAGACTCAAAGGCATTTAACAAATACCTAAAGGGTTTACAACATTGTCTGCTAGAGAAAAACAATTTTTATCTTTTGAATTTCTCTTTATTGGATTTTTATAGTCCCATATTACTTGAATTTGGGCAGCTTTTTTTTTCTAATTAAAAACTTGCAATGACTTGTCCAGATTTTGCTATTAAATTTCCAAAAGATCATATGCATTCTAGATATGCTGAAGACAAGGGCTAAAGCAGACCTCTCTTGAAGTTTCATAAAACGTTTATCCTGCATCCATGCGACTAGCAGACAGAGAGAAGAAGCCACAGTTCACACACTACGCATCTATAAGCCAAATCTTGAAGATGATTGAGCATAAAGAATGGAAGAAAGGAAGTTAAAAAACTTATAAATAGTGGGGGAGTCAAGATAGCAAAAAATTTTAACAGTTTTCCAAATAAATCACCATTGCTCTTCTCCAATATACTAAGACAAATATTTAGATCAAATCACTTAAGTTGCTAAAAGACTTAAGATTTTGAATGATGCTTCTCCATTTTCACAGACAAGTGAAGAGAAGCAAGCACAGGATCAGATTCAGAGAGCAAAAAAACCTGGTGCAACAAGGTGACAAGAATTAAGAAAAAACAAAACCAAAATTGAGTACACTTGATACAGTTAAGGTGGAGAGCAGGAAGAATCCATATTAGAGGGGAAAAAAGTAACTACAGACACAAAGATATGCATGAACAGTGATTACTCTTCACAATTCACACAAGAAGCTCAGAGCTTCAGTTCTTTTACCAAGGCTTTCCCATTCACTTGGAAGAGACTGTGCATGTAAAAAACCATGGTTAACCAGCTATCTTCCAAATGCTGACCAGAAAAGAAGCTATTTACTACTTACTAACTACAGCAACAGGCCTATATAGTAGATGTAAGTATTACTTATGGACTGGATGATCCATGACACTAACAAGTGATCGATTTCAATTTTCACTGTGGTCTGGAAGAAAACAAGAAAACCACCACAAACCAAAAGCAGCTGAACAAAACCAACAAAAAACCGAAGTGCATCTCCCCAAAGAACATTATTGTAGCATGTAGCCAAGCATGCTGCAGTTTGCTTCATTCAAGACAGGAGGATTTTCTGAACAATATTGTTCTATGTACAACCCCATCCTTTGCTGCAGTCTAAATAAACCCCACTCCAAAAGTTGCTATTAATTTTTAAAATACAACTACTTCATTCAGATTTTTACATCCAATATTAAGAACAAAATTTTATTGCCTTTCCCTTTTTGTAATACAAAGGCAACACATTCATGAAATATTTGCTGCTCTCACTCACTCCACTAGTGATAGTTCCTGACACTGAGCACCTTTAAACAATATGTTCAACATAGAGATTTCACAAGCTTTAATTTCAGTTGTGATAGGTTGATATTTCAGCAAGACAGGGTCTCAAGTTTAATAAGTCAGAAGCACACATTAAGCTCACCATTGGAAAAGTCGAAATGAACAATGAGAATTCCACACCAGAGACAAGAAGGGAAATGGATGATCCAGGATAACTACTATGAGGTTATGTTATTTTTTCTCCAGTTCCCTAGCTCAATAAATGATCACCTCACAGCTATGACAGCAAGATAAAAACAGGTTCTATGAACTCTAAATACAGCCCTCTCCATGCCACATTAATTCTGTTTCCCTCATCTTGATGCTATATGCCTTAATTTACCACATATCCTATATAACAACCTCTTCTAAATGCCTGTCCAGAACAAGACATGAGGGGATGGGTAAGCAAGTAGTACATACTATCACAAATATACAGAACATGGAATACACAGGTGCAATTTTTCCTCACTTCAACCTGTGCCAAACAGCTTTCCATTCTAACAGATCAACTTGTCATACAAGTCTGGTCCTCAAATGTTTATGCACAAAGACTCTTTAAAGCATATGCCCAGTACAGAAGACTTCATACCTTGTGGACACATGCACTCAGGTACAGTATTAAGCTATATATATATAACACACAGGCACAGAAGCATTCAAGTCCCTGAGTCTGCACACATATGAGGCTTGTCTGTACCACATTAAGAGCTTTTAGTTAGCTGCTGACCTATCAACGTCATTGTGAGTGCTAGGCTCAGCAGAAGTTTACCCTTAAAGTTAATGGACAGTTTACCCAGTGGAACAAACAGAACAAAATAAATAAAAAGCACCTTTAACAGAAACACTATTGACTATTCTGAAACCTCCCTTAATTCAATAATATTCATAATAATCACAAATGGCCTCATCTTAATTCACTTTTTTAGTTTCCTCTGACTGTCACAACTGTAAAATATTCCCTCCAACCAAGAGGAATCCCTGCAGAGTCCCACCTGCTCAGGGCACACCTGGAACCCTGAACCCAGTTCATCATCCCTCCCCCACACTATTTCAACTTTTCATAGCCTCAGCCAAAAAAGTCTGCCTCCTCTCTCCATGCACACACTTCCCACCGACTCAGCAATATGAAAACTCCAGTTTCCCTTTTGCACAAATACCATTCCCCTGATACACACATGTATACATAGCCTAACATAGTGTTCACCCTGCATATGTATAATCACCACAAACTCATCCCACCTCCCCTTTTCAAGTGCATACAAACCTTTCAAAGACTCCACCATTCATGTCTATTTTAAATAGCCACTCAAACCTTCTCACTTTCTCATAATCGGTGATGATCCCTGGAAATTTACTCACAGGAAGAGTGTGCTGAGGCCTTTATAGACAGAAATTTACACTGCCTAATACCCCTAACAAATACAGATTACTACAGTCCTACAACTCCCCAGGTCATGCACAGACTTTTCTCCAAACTGCAGTATCATGACCCCAACACAGGGCATTTGCTACATGTTTTCCAGTTTGTATACCATGGCTGAAACTACAACTATCCAGCTTTTGGATATCATCATAAGGGAGACACCAACTCACAGCTTCCCTCATGCTTCCAGGACACAGACCACAACTGCTTGCTGCCCTAGCCCTGCTCAACCCACAAGAAACAGGGCTCAAGGAGCTAATGACAACCAAATCTCTCTTGCAATGTGAGCATCCGACAAACCAATTTACACGAAGTAAGAGAATGAATGCCTCTCTGTCCACATACCATCTCACATTACACACGAAGGTCTTGAACATTATGTTTAACCACACTGGCCACCAAGCAAAACAAGTTCAGAACCTTGCAGCAACCTGTTACTATTGTGCCTGTGAGTTGTACATAGGCTTACTACCCAAAGCCTCCTTCCTCCACTACGCTTGAAGCCTGACAACTTATCACCTTACCTCCAACAACACACACGACTGTTTACCTATCACTCCTGAATTCATATTCCCTCATGTATCTCTATTTCTAAATACCTGTGGTTGCACCCACCACCCCTCGACCTACCACAACATACAAACAGATTTTTCCAGCTACCTCCAAGTCCATCAAAATTATTCCCTCCCTTTGACTAAGAACAAATTATAATAAAAGTATTACCTCTGGTTCACGGAGCCAGCAAACTCCCAACTACAGAACAGAACTGCCTTCAACTTCTTTCCCCGTCTACGCCAAAGGGTCCCCGGCAGGGTCTATCCACCCGCGACTTCATCCCCTCCTCACACCAACACAGACCCTCACAAACGCCCAGGCCCAACGACAGCTCCCTCCAACACCTGAGCCCGTAGCTCCCACTACCTCCCCCACACCCCGTCAATAAACACCGGGGCCCGCCGGCCCCAGCCCGCCGCTCCCCGGGACCCAAGCAATGCACGTGCACGGACCGGGCCCGGCCCGCCGGCTCTCCCCCAACCCCACTTCTATCGCCCTTACCGGAACGCCGACCACCTTCTGCCCCTCGCCCGCACCGCACGCAGCGGGCCCGGCCCGCCGGCTCCCCCACCTCACACTCATCGACCGGCGCTCGGGGCCTGGGCCGACAGCCCCCCTGCCGCCGCCCCGCCGGGGCGCACCGAGAGGGCGGGCCCTAATCCCGGCTACACCGGTGGGCTTAGATTCCCCGCCACTTCACCGTCGTCCCTCCCCCGTGAACCTACTCCGGCTCTCCCGCTGGGAAGCCGAATCGATGCGCCCCCAGCCTACTTCTCTCCCCCGGCGGGAAGAGGCGGAGGCCGGGGCCTACGCGGCGCCTGCTCTCTCCCCGGGGACGAACACGCAGCGGGCCCTGCCCGCCGCCCCTCCGTGCCAGCCCCCGCTTCTCACAGCACGCACGCAGGCCCCGCTGTTCAGTAACACGCCTGCCCAGGCCCGGCCCGCCTTCTCGGCCCCTTACCCCTCTCTGTCCGCCGGGGCCCGGCCCGATGCATACGCAACCCGCTCGCCTGTGCCCCACGGCCGGCCCTGACCCCTCTACCTGTCGAGGGACGAGTACCGGCGCCCTCCGGTGTCCGGGCTCCAGGCGGCCCGGCAGGGCCCAGCCCGAATGCGAGGGGGTCTGGCTCTGCCTCAGGCAAGGGCCGCCCCGCTCTGGCCGCCGCCGGCCGCAGTCGCCGCCCGTTCGCGCACTCCGAGCTCCGCCAGCAGCGTGGACATGTTGGGAGCCCCTGTCCCAAAGGCCGCCGCTAGGCCCGCCTTCCCCACCGCCCACGTCAGAGCGCTCCAGGAGGGGCGGGCGGTGCACAGTCCCCGGCCCCGCCCCCACCGACCCGCTGCTGTCCCCCCCGGGCCGCCCGGCGTCCTTCCCAGCCTACTGGCTGCCGCTGCCGTCCCTCATCTCTCCCCGCCCTTTCCCGGTAACCATTGGCCGCCCGCCCCGCCGGCTCTACCCTCCCTCAGTGTCAGTGGCCGATCCGTTCGCCGCTCAACTGCCAGCCCCGCCCACAGCCTTCTTCTGATTGGACTGTTCCCCTCTGCTCTGAAAACTATTGGCTGCGGCGCTTGTCAATCAAGGTTCTAGCGCACGGACTCCGTCTCCGCACTCTTTTTATCCGGCCTCGTAGCCGGAGCAAGACTGACGGAAGCGGCTGTCAGCGAGGGCCCTCGCCCTTCCCCGCCTCCCTCCGCCCGCCACATCTGTTCCCTCCCGGCGCGGTTTGCCTGCAGGCCATTGGTTCTCCGCCCCGCCAGTCCCGCACCCTCCGTCTCCGCGGCCGCCGCTGCGTGAAATGGGCGTGACCGGACCGGTGGGTGCCTCCTCCTGATTGGCTGCCGCCCCTGCCAATACAGCGGGACCTGCGGGAGCTGGGAAAGGCCCGGCGAGTCCCGGCGGAGCCGCGCAGTGAGACCCGGCCCGCGCGGCGATTGGTCCCCGGGAGGGGGAGGGAGGGGAGGGGAGGAGGTGCGCGGTCCCATCCCCGACCCGCGGAGGGGGGGGCGGTAATGAGTACCCGTATGTTCCTGCCATTACATCACCGCCAGCCAATGAGGACGCGCGGGGCCCGGTTTCCCGGCCGCGGGTGGGCGGGGCCTCGCGGGGCCTCTCGCTCCCAACCCCCGGTCCTGGCTGAGGAGGGGAGCGGGGCGGCCGATTTTACCACAGTAACGAGGGGGGCTGGAGGTTTCTCGGTCCTCGGCGTTCCTTTCCACCAGTGGGGATCGAGAGCCGCGTCTCCCGTCAGGGGACGGACAGCCCCTCTCTGCCGCCGGACCCCCCGTGTGTGCGCGGGCTGAGGGGGCGGGAGGCGAACACCGGAGCGGGGCCGGTGGCTCCGCGCCGCCTGAGAAGTAACGGCGCCTGGGGGAAGGCGCGAGTGCCAACTGCTCCAACGAGAGCCTCCCCTTTGCAGGCCTTAATTAACCTCCTGCGGGGGCTCGGCTAACCTTTAACTTCTTTTTTGCCTCCGAACGAAAATGTTTATTCAGTAAGGAAGACGAAAATCCGCCTGGTGCCTCATAATTCCTTAGGTCTGCCGTCTTTCTCAATCAATGGGTTTGCTGAGCGAGTTGGGGTTGATTTGTGAGAGACTCAACTCCTGCCTTGGTGTGCAGCCCTGTATGGCTGTTCTGCTGGCGTCAGGGAGACTCAAGTCTCTCCTCATAAGCTCTATGGCAGAGGTGGGATGTCCTTGCCTCATTCTTCCAAGTGTTCAAATTTGAGAGTACAGTTTGTGCAAATGGCATACAAATAGGCTACAGATGCCCTGGTCCTCTTATACTGAGGTTTTTTCTCCCCACACACTATACACCAGTGTGAACGAACACTTCTTTTGCCAGACGACTTTCAGCAAGACAAGAGGGCACGGTCTTAAGTTGTGCCAGGGAAAGTTTAGGTTAGATATTAGAAAGAATTTCTTTATGGAGAGAGTGATCAGGCATTGGAATGGGCTGCCCAGGGAAGTAGTGGATTCTCCATCCCTGGAGATATTTAAAAAGAGACTGGATGTGGCACTCAGTGCCATGGTCTGGTAACCACAACGATGGTTCAAGGGTTGGACTCAGTGATCTCTCAGGTCCCTTCCAACCCAGCCAATTCTATGATTCTATGATTCTCTTGTATGTGGGACTTAAGATCACAGTTAAAAACACAGCTTACACAAGCATTTTTATTTACCCATCTGTCTCCTGGAGCGTTTGCAAAAGAGCTGGCCCTGAAGAAGATGGGAACTTCCCTTTCTGGAGTTGGCGTTTTCTCCCAGAGTTCAACCTATGCACACATGGGGATTATTTTTCTGTAACTCCAAATATTTGCCAGCTTTTAGCTTTAAGGACATGGTCCTAGCATTCACATCAGAAAATCCTTACACAGAGCTCTGGAGGTGCTCAGGTAACTAATGCAACTGCAGCTCTTAAGTTAGCACTGGAACTTTGCTTTGTACCGATTCAAGTGCATGTACTATTCAAGGAAAAGATGGGAAAGGCCACTCCAGAGTGACAGTGCTGCTTGACACATCTCTCTACCATTTGATAGAGAATGAAATCTAGATTCCTCAGCACAGGCACTCGTGAGGTTGTTCAGAGACAGCAAGAACACTGAGCGTGCTGGTCAGTGTCTGTCATAGAAAACTTGCTCATAGACAAGCTAATTTGAGTGCCCAGACAGAGCTGCCAATCAACCTAGTTAGCTTTGCAGTGCCCACATGATCTGGGACTCAAGATACTTTTATATATCTAGCTAGAGAATTGTTACCCTCTTTCCCCAGGCTTATATCTCGTAGTCATTTAAACACTTCATGTATTATTAAAGTGATGACAAATCTGACTAAAAATTGCTATGTCTTCAGGTTGATGAATGTAAAATTAATTCAGCCTAGATACTTCTTGGACTTTTAAAATACTTTTTTATCTCAAGTGACTTACCAAGAGTATTTTGAGAGCCTCTGACCCTTTAAAGTAATGGTAAGCCTTGCACAGATTTCAGCAGGTACAGAACTGAGCTGTAATTTTATCTGGTCTCTGTTTACAGCCTCTGCTTTGCCTCCTGGCTACCTGCCAGTGAGATAACATAGGTAGCATTAGATAATTTTGCTTAATGAGATCAAGGTATACTCAGCTGCTGACTCTTCCATCTAATTTACTGTAACAGCCATGCATCCCACAGTGACTACTTTAACAAAAATGCACAGAAACACTGAAGGAAATCAGAACAAAGTCTTGCAGTTGTCATTCAAACCTGCTGACCCTGCCTTTCTCCTTGCTTCTTGGGTCCACACTTTTGTTCTAATTCTCTTCATTTCACCTTCAGCTCCCACTGCATATCATAATTTTATAACGAGTTCAGAGAAATATGAATACCAGTACAACCTTTATGGAACTGACTTCCCCAAATAATAAATATTACCCTCCATTATCTCTAATGTAATAAATCATATCCCCTATTGCTTCTCAAACACGACCTGCTTAAATGTTAGAGGTTAACCAAAAATCAACGCCCTGCACATGAGTCCTTAACCAAGGGTAAACAGCACATTTCTAATCACTAGAAAATGTGCATATCTGGCTGGTTTCTGTGGGCTAAAACTGAATGCTGGCATTGCTCAAGAGGTGTGTGTGGCAAGAGGCAAGCAGCATAGTGACAGGCAGCAGGGGCGGTGGGTGAAGTAATAAGTAGGTGAAATAATGGTTGTATGTGGCAATGTGGAGTTAATGGCTAATCTAGGGATTTTTTGCCTTTTTGTGGCTGGCCCCAGTTAAGCTTCATGTACCATTACTAAAGTGGGATATTTGTTTTAGAATACGTGTGTGTTGGGTAAACAGTAATGTGTGCATGCCTGAAAGCCTGTGCAGGTTTTTTTATTACATGCAATGTCCATCTGATTCTTAGTGGTAATGAAAACAACTGTGAGCTATAGAAATATTAATCAATAAATGGGAAAAAGGTTGTATAGGATAAAGGTAATTTCCAAACAACTTCTTTTTATACTGAACTTAAGAGGAAGGAAAGTGAGTTCTTAACATTTGGAGTTTTAAATTTTACCATTTTTTAAATGTTCTGTTATTCCTGGTGAACGGATTTGTTGTTTTAGGAGTAGTTGTTGGTGAATCTCAATAATTAAATTTGTTTCATGTTTGAATGAATGGGCAGTAAAACAGGTCTTGACAAAATACAAGTAACGTTGGGAAGCTACTCCATCTGACAGTGTTTTCACATTGGTATGCCAACTTCTACAGCTGCTTTTGAAAAAGTTAGTTTTCCGTCTGAAGCAAAAATCCATCCCGAGTTTTAACTGGCCTTCACAATGGTTTGATCACAAGTGTCAACTGCTCTAGTTTCACAAGAAAGCATTCTCAGACACTGAGAATATTCACAGCACATGAATATTTTTATGTGCAAAGCAAACAAGCTCTTTCATTTTCAGCTGAGTAACTTCCCATGGAAATTAATTCACTAGACAACAGTAGTTAAGTTCTTCACCACTTCCCTGTGCACTCCTAGATTACACCATCTGTGAAGAAACGAGGGAAACCACCACAGATAATAAGGCCATCTTTATGTTAAGAAATCAGTAGAGAAAATTTGTGAAGATTCATATAATATGTTGCCTTGGTTTTGCTCAAAGAGAGGAATACTAAATGCCAAGACAGTAATGGGGACTAGGAAGAAGGAGGGATGAGAAGCATAGAAAAAGGCACAGACACAGGCAAATGCAACAAGTAAGTACTGTTACTGTGACAAAATTAAAGAACTGGAAAGTGGATATGCTATTTCCAGCATTTAGGGGGGAAAATGGAGGATTTTTACAAAACAGTTCAGGACCTCCACTTGTGATAAAACTCAGGGAGTTCCTATCTGGAATACATAGATTAGAGTAGATTTGAAGCTGAGGAAACATAGAAGTTAAAATAAAGATGTCTAGCAACATTCTATGTGAAGGAAGCAATATTCTGCAAAGAAAATAGCTCATGATTTTGTTCCAATTTATTTATGGAAAAGCCAGTTTTACACTAGAGTGTATTGAGAGAGGAGGGTTGCAAGATCGATACAGACCAGTGGGTGGAAGTTTTGGAGGTAGCTAGAAAATTCCATATTATTGAGGAGGTGGTACCATTTGGATACAAAGAACCAGTCAGCAAGATCTCAGATTCCCAGTTAATATTTTGGGGAATCCATGTAACTTTTAGGTTGAGGCCAGAGATTCTGGGCTATGGCAGTCAATGAATTCTTCCTCCAAACTCTCGTTGAGCCTGTAAGTGGTAAAGCTTTTGAATGATTCAAGAATATGCCCTCAAAGGCTGGGCTGGAGATAGCAAACCTGGAGTGGGAGGTCACAGTTTGACTGATGAAAGGCTGGAGTGAAAGAAAGTAGAATTTTCTCAGTTTCAGAAAGGTGAATTGTGATAACTGAAGGCACTTGACAATAAGATCAACTTGTATAATGAAAATAGGAATTTGAATGTCTAAGAGGCCCTACGTATCTTAAAACCAAAACTGCTAATTTCATCAGGATTCTGTTTCTCACACAAGGCAAAAAAGTTTACAGGTAGAGGCTTCAAGGCATAAGTGGAAGAGCAGTGGCATCAAGAGGGAGGGAAGAATTACAAGTAGAGAGCATACAGCAAAACCGAAAAAAAGGTCTGGTTCAAGAAAAGATCTCAGACATCAACAAATGTGAGAATGGGGGGAGAATTTATTCAGAAAATCAGGTTAATTTAGATCTTGCATATGATAACTGGAAAATCAGCGAGGTGCAACATAATCTTGTAAGATAGAAGTGATTTCGCTTTCCAGTGAGCAAGATGTGGGGTTTAGAGATAGTCTGCCTGTGATTCTAAAACTAAATGGATATTTTGTCTCAGTTTTCAGTAAAGATGGTGATGTTGAACACAGATTTAGAGGACAGGATAGCTAGGAGGGAAAGGAAATTGCTAGTATCACATAAAAGATTAGAATAAAGCACAGTCTACATCCTCTGGGCAGAACAGATAATGCCCATTCTAGAAATCAGAAAACATTGTCAAATGAAATCACTTGTCTCATAGTAAGCTTTTTAAAGTAAGTATAGCAGGAAATGAGAAAGAGTTATGTTTGTTTACAAATGGTGGAAAATACCAGATTAACCTAATATCTTTCTTTGATAGTATCATTCAACTTTGAGGTAAAAGAGTAAGTGACAGGAAGTAGGAAAGCAATATCAGAGACTAATGGAGGTGATGGATTATCCATAGAGGATAAAACAAAATCTAATGGTTAGCAGTGAAGTACATGAGTACAAATTTTTCTCTTTTCTCCTGCCCCTTCCCTCCTCCACCCCAAAAAACCTACAGTTTTTGGGCTGAAACCTACTAGATAGTTTCCTTAATGGCACTGCAGAAAAATGTTGTGAGAAATAAATTTGTAAATGACCCAGTGCTTGGAGGTACCAGCAGTGAAGAGAACTAGGGAACCATACATAATAGAACTGATGCAGAAATAAAAATGCAGTTAACTTCAAAAGTATAAAAGCAAGAGTTTGGGGGGTTAATACCAGAAATTTCCTCTAGACACCAGAAGCTCATCACTTCAAAAAATAACAAAGAAGGACAGAATATTCTAATTTTATCATGGCATGATGTGAAATGCCATTCAGCTTCAGCATTAGAATGACAAATGCAATCATAAGCATGATTGAGCAACAGGTTAAGTGCCTTCACACAGGCACTTAATTGGCAGTGTGGAAGTACTTATTTGGAGCTCCACACAGGCAGCCATGAGCTGGCTTTGAGATGTAACAAACTGAAGGGGTTGATGTGCCATGACTATTTCTGTTGCCTTCATTTGAGCTTTGTTCTTGTTGTTAAATTGGGTAGGGACAGACAGCCACAAGCTGTCAAGCCAGTTTGTAATTAAGCCATGACTTAGCATGGCTTAATAAGTTACTACTCCTCAGAAAAAGCTGTAATAACTGCCTGTGTGCATGCTCCCAGCTTGTCTAGCTGCTGAAGTAAAATGTGTTAGTTTAAGCTACTGCATGCTGCTATATGATCCTATCTGATAGAGCAATAATTTGCCATAAGAACTCAGTCTCATGAACATGCATTTACACTTTTCCTCCATGCTACTGGGAAGCTCAGAGCTCAGTGCAGTATTGTAGGTAGCATGGGAGACAGACTGGAGGTTTCAGTTCTGTTAGCTTCTTGCTGACATGTCTCCTTTTGCAGTCTAAAATCTTGCTAAACATTTTACTTTGGTGTTAGAATACTAATTTCTGCTTAGACTGCTCTCACTTGTCATCCCTAATGTATATTTTCATTATTATTACTGCCTTGTTGTGTTTTTCAAATCTGGATTTAGGGATACTTTTTTTACCCTTCAACTGAGGTATTACAAGAGGACTTAAAATGTTTTGAGAGATCTGAAAATGCTTTAAAAGAGTTCAAAAGCTTAAGTATACTCAACTGTAAAGTACTTATGTTCTTATCATCTTTTAAGCTGATGTTATTGAGGTAGTCAATCAAGTCTGGCTAGCAAGCATGATTTTAGGTTCCATAAGAGAGACTACTTTTGGTTTACAATATACTCTCAGTTTTCAAACATCTTTCACGTACTGTATAGATACAATGTTATACAGTGCAGACCATTCTAATGAAAATTCAAAAATAAGCATAATATTTTAAAAGGAAAAAAATTAAATCTGAAGAGGTTATCGTGAAGATACGCAACTTTAACTGAGATTATTGTCAGTGCAATTCCATCACTACCTTTTCCTGCCCAATTACACTTCTGTCCTTAACATGTCTCTAATAGTAATCTAATGAGGAGTTAACAGCTTCCTACTTAATCTTTGTGATATTTTCCTAATTCATATGGAATCATCATTACTGTTAATTCACTATTTTACCTGTCCTTCCTATAACTATGAAATATAATTGCTTAGGAGGGTGACAAATCATAAAATCACTGATACTTTTAAAGCACTTTACTACATTTCCATTCACCATCATCTCTTTTTCTCCCCACTGTTGAGAGAGAAGCAGCTTGAGGCAGCTTGAGGGGCTTGTATCACACGCTCCTCTGCCTACCTGTGGGTAAGAGAAGGTGCTTAGAATGAGGCAACACATCAGGCAGAAGCCATCTGATCCATGTGAGCAGTTTGTATTATTCGAAGATGTTTCTGGTGAGGGCATTCTTTTAAGATCTGCTGAGCTGTTAAACTGGAATGGATGTGACTCCTCATCCTTCACCAGTAACTAAACTGCTCAGTGTGAAAGGTTGCCCCAATACACATTTGAAACATTAGTGATAAGCAAAGCTGGTCTTGAGAAGATTTTTTTTAATTTACAGTTTTAAAGAGTAGAAGAGGGGGGAAAAGGTCATCTTCTGACAGAAACTTCATTTTGTCCAGTAGGCCAGTAGAATCTTCATTTTGTCCAGTAGAACCTTTTCCTAAAGAAGTAAGCTGCAGCAGGGGCTGTGGGGTAAGTTATAGATGCATGCAACTGATGAATACAAGTTTAAGTAGAAAGGAAAGGTGGCAAGAAATAAAGCAAACCAAGAAAAGTAAACCCTCAGCAAGGGAAGGGCTGCTGTTTCTCTAAAATCTTGTAATGTCTAAGCAGTACTTTCTGATACCCATCCCAGTGATGTAACCCAGAATAAGAGCTGCAGATATGACTTGTTGTGAACTTGCCAATGGAAGCATTTGCTGGGGATTCAGATAAAGAGAGTCACCACCAGCAAACCCAGCTGGTAAGATCAACAAGGCTGCACACCAGCTTGCTGGGGAGCAAAGCCAGTAAGCATGATTGGCAGGAGGGATAACACTGATTCCAAGTGGAGCCCCTCCCTAAGCTGTTACAAAAAGGAGTTAATTCCTCCTTTTCTGCATTTCTGTTAGGTGGCTTGTGAAGTGCTACCCTGACCATCAAAGTGGTCTGTGTCATACACTTTGTCATGTCATGTCCGTTTCAATTTTGAACTCTGAGCAGAGAGCTAGGTCTCCAGGTACATCCCCTACATTGTCTTGCAATACCCACAGTTCAAAAGTTTTTTTTTAATGTTAAAACATATAAGCATGTAATGAATCTTCACAAAGAAAGCGAAGCAGAATACAGGCCAGGTTCCACATTGTTAATAAGTTTTGGGTTTTTTTTTCAATTAACAGTTCTGTGGGTTTTTTCCCCATTTACATACTAACAAACAGAACAACTGTTTAAGGTAAATATGTTGTATTTAGTCTTGAAAGTATTAAGTCCTTCTTTGTCTAATAATTAAGTCCTTCCTAAAAAAGAAAATGCCTGTGTTTCTTACTAGCGTATGTACATGGAGATTATTCACAACAAGGGTATTTATTTATATAAGCTACTCTTCTGGCTTCCAGAAATGATATTAGTGTCTGGACAGAGAAAAAAAGAAACACCACTCAGATACATTCTCACCATGGTGACCTAGGAGAGAACTGTCACAACAGAAGCTGCTGTTGCCACTACAATTTCCAGAGCTCCTGCTGTTCATGGTGTTGCTGAAGAGAAAATCCACTGCCCCTCGCTGCACTTAGAGCTCAGTAAGATCAGGTTGCAGCTTGAAGATAATGTTCACACTTTACTGTACGTCAGTATCAAAGAGAAAATGAGATGATCAAAATATGCCAGCCAGAATAGTAGTGTCAACATTAAGTATGCTGTATGCTGCCTGTGAGGTACTGAGTGCTCCAAGTCCCTCCCTTCCCTTTTCCAGCAAAGGGAAACTTTCACCATGATCACAGCCTTTGGGTTCAGCTCTGCTCAAGCCAGAGAGCCACTTACCCTGGTAAGAATACAACCCAGGTAAGAAATAAATGATTGATGCCCCTCAATGAAAAAATAAAATCTAGTGGTGTCTTTGAAACATGAAAATAAACCAGGAGTTGCAACTAGCAAAGAGAAAATACAAAATAAGCACAGGGTTGTTGTGTTTCTGCACAGTGAGTGTTACAAACTCTGTTACCACGCTCCATCAAAGAACTGCCAGTTAGAATAAACCTTTTTTCCAACAGCACTACTAAGTCAGTGAAATGTGTAAAGCTTACCTTTTTAACAACCTACCTGTTGCCCAATGAAGTATATTTCAAAGTATTAGAAGATATTTTCTAATTTAGAAAATAATCTAAAGTGAGTGGCAAGAGGACATTGGATTTTAAATGTGAATGTTCAACATTAGAGAAGAGAGTAGTTTCATGAATCTTACACTCTGCAGTACCAAAATGAAACAAACCCAACAAAGTCTTGGTGATAGGACTTGACATTTTAAAAGCTGCATTTCTGAAAGTGAAAGGCCCCCCAGAAGACCTCTGATTAGTCTGTGCACTAGAAAGAAACTCTGCAATAAATAACTGAGAGAAACTGTCAGGATATCTATAATTAACTGTGGCCAAGGGAATTAGAGTTAGAAGTTACTATGATAGTTGTAAAGCCCCTGATATGATCAAGTGAGGAAATAAGAGGAGTAAAAATTATTTGAGAAAATTCTCTAAACTCTGAACTGATCATCATTATTACTGGCATCTCTTGTATGAACCCTATGAATAAAGTGATCCATTTTTCACAAGCTGTGAGGTTTGGTTCTAAAATACAGCAGATAGTTTTATTATATGCAATTTAGAATCTCTCTAGAAGCCATGAAAAATGTTCATAATAGAAGCTATGCTGTCTGAGAAATGGAGACCCAAATCAAATTATAATTCAACTGAATTTCTAAGCAGGAAGGTAACTCTAAGTTTGGAAACTGGTGTGTCAAAGGATCACTGCAAATCAGAGAAGATTCAACTTGAGACAAGCTTTAACAGATTTCATTTGCATTCAGCTAAATAGCTCAGGTTGATCAAAACTACTTTACAATATGTTAGAATTTTCTCTAAATTCAAGGAAGCAACAGAAGGGACATATTCCAAGGAAATGTTCTGAAGTTAACCCTCCTTGCAATGGGGAAGTCCCTCATACTTGGGGTGGAGGCAGGCAAAAACCCAACCAAGAAGTACAACCCAATGTGCAGTTGTACTGGCTCCACATGGCTCCCCGAGGCAAGCTCTGCGTGGCTGCCAGAACAAGATATAGATTGAAATTGGATGTTCTCGTTTCTGTGCGTTTTGTTTCTCTTTGTTTTCATTTTATAATCAGAAACTTAACTTTTGTTTTCTAGTGTATTTTTTCCCTTAAACTTTGCTGGTAATAACAGTGATTTCAAGTAACTGTGTTATTGCTAAAGAAGAGGTATTGAGTCCCAACAAATGAGTTGGCACACATATCTTTAGGACACCCACAACCTCATGGAGAAATTTGAGAAACCAAGTAATTCCTTATCCAAATAGCAAGAGTCAGTGTTACACTGTGGGGAGGAGTCTTTCCAGTGGGACATTTCTTGAATACATGAGATTGCACAATTGCAGGTGCCCACCTGAGATTAAATCTTCTGGAGTTACACAGTGCTCTAGCACTACCGAGGGTGCAACATGTTTCAGGGAAGGAGGGGTTATGCAGAAGAACATGTGAAACACCAAGAGAGTCAAGCAAGAGTGCCACATGGAACCTTGGCCAGAATAAGCCAAGTGAATATCTTACATCTAGAAAAAGATTCAAGAAATGTAAACATTACATTCAATTGCAAAGGGGCGTAAGGACAGCAAAATTCCAAAAGTTGTAAAAGAAAGAATAACAACAGAGACTGGAGAGTGTTAGCTCTTCAGTGGTAATAAGTTCAGCTTTTCCATAAGGTGTTTGGGAAAAAAAAAATAATAGAGGCACCACAGCTGAAATGTAACAAGTGCAAAAGCAAGTACATAGTGGACACTGCCAAACACACTGCTGGCACTGTCATATCACAGTAGGACACTTAAAACTGGATGCCAGCAGTGTATAAGCTTTAAAGATACAGGAAATGTCAGGGCCAGTTTATTCAGCTAGAGAGGGACCTTTGTATACAGCCTATGCAATGGTATATGCTTATCAAACACCATAAGCTGCATTGATAGATGGGGCTTGGGAATTTTCAATTATTGAAAAAATGACCACTGATGGTTGAAATAACAAAAAGAAGAAGTTATACTGTATTTATAAGCAAGTTTAACTCAAAACACAAAACCCAGCAACTTCTGACTTCTATTGACAGATTTACAAGGAAGCCCTGGGTGAAAAATGATGCAGGCAGGAAGGTGTGACTAAAGAATTGAAGTCTGGTATTTTTGTTTCCCAAAAGCAAAACAAAAGGCTGTACATCCAAAGTACAGGGAAGTCAGTGAAGCAGAAACCACAGGGGATGAAGTGTCCACTCATCCAGCACTTTCAGTTTTAGAGGACAAGGCAGTTTGATGAATCCCAGAAATGAGAAGACAGAATCATAGATGAGCTCATGCAGATGAAGAGTCATGCCTGACTGACTGCAGGAACAAGGGAAGTAAAACACAGAGCCCCAAAACACTGTTGAAGCTGACATGCTTTTGAGAAATGACATAAATTTCCAAAGCAAGAGGTATGGGTATGTGACTTGGGGGGGCTCAACTGTCCTTTCAGAATATTAGAAAGGTGTAGATAAGCCTAGAGACCTTGATCAGTTTACCAAAGCATTTGATCATGTTTCTTTTGGGTGAAGATACATGCATCTCATTTTCTGTTACTTGAATGTTCATTGCTGATTTGCAAGAGCTTAGAAAGCAAATCGTCCAGGAGTAGTCCAAACAAAATGATTTTTTCTCTGCCTTAGTTTTTGCATGGAAGGAAAAGAATCCTGGAGTGAGGATGAGACTATGATAAATTCTGATTCAACAAATATGAATCTGTATCAGAGTATGAGATTGAAGAGAAGCATTTATTTGGTTCCAAGAGAGAATCTCACTGGCATTTGTCTCTTCAGTCACTGCAGCTTGAACTGTAACAAAAAGAATTACTTTTCAGGCTGCTACATCACACCAGATTTTGACTAGAACTCAGAGAGAGACAAGTAATTGGACTGATCGTGTTCCCATTGAAGTCTGCCATAAAATTCCTACTTATTTCAGAAAAAGCAAAATTGGTCTGAAGATATTTGTAGTGGCATTAAAAAATTGCTTTCACAACTAGTTTTATACCATTTCATTCTGTTTATTTCAGTGAGGTAGTGTATGATTTTCAGTCTTAGAAATAAAACCAAAATTAGGTCAATTTGTCTGGTTATTAACTATTCATTACCTAAGCCTAGGGACTAATTACAGCTGAGGCTCACGTGCACTGCTGCTAAAGCCATAGCAAAAAGGAAGTGCTTATGTACTTGGCCTTCAAGTCCATAGCATCAGTAAATTATCACTGCTTCTATATACCTGCACTGTTTTCAGACAGACCTTCCTATTTGGACAGTACAGTTGCACTTATCCATATAATTTCAAAAATTGATTTCAAAGGATTCTGCAAAACATAATCTGAACACACATTTAATAAGACATAAATACAAATTAAGGCAGCCATTTAAAGAGTGTATCTGTAGTTAAAGTCGACTAAATTAAATTTTTAAGAATTCACTCAGCCTGGAAATTATATCACTGTGTGGGCATGGAGAAGGCTCAGTAAATGCTGGCTTGGTGTGTGAGTCAGCATGAGTCACCAGCAGCCATACCATCCTACGGTTATATGAATCCACAAGGTACATTTAGAAAGATTTCACAGTAACAAAATAATGCTGTCCTCCTGCTTTGTGTCCAGATGACATTAATGACAGCCCCAGCTTTCCTAAAATATCGTAGGTGTTCTTAACTCAACATACGAAGTTAACAAATTAAAATAAATTTTAAAAACAAACAAAAAAACCCCCACAACAAAACCCCCTCTATTTTGGTGCTTTTGTTAAAGATAACAGAAATACAAAAAGCTGTTAGGAAAGCCTCAGGCTGTAAATAAAATCATTTATATAGTTGCATTACGCTGACAAAATACTGAGCAATATCTCCTTTTCAAGGAGATTTTTGTTTACTTGATTGAAACACCAGGAGTTTCTTTTTCTCTCTTACAATTGTAAATGTTTCCATCACTCAGAATTTCAAGTGGGTAATAAAATGCTATCACAAATGAAGTAACTGAGCTGACGTCATCAACCATGTAATAAGCAAAATAGTGTCAATTTTGTTCTGAAGGACATTTTAATTGTGGCATCTTATTGAACGACTCTGAATGCAAAGTAGATGAGTGTTTGTAAGGCTGAAACTAGTCCTGATTTCTCCTCTTCCACTTTTCTTAATTTCCATGGAAAAGTTAAATTGTTTACTCTATATTTCATTTTCTTATAAAACAGATTTCATTCTCTTCCAGCCTGTCATTCTATATAAAATGTGTAACACTCAGCATTTCCCAACATGTACCTCTAGAGACGAAATGCATTTTTTACTCCATTTCATATTAATCTAGGGAACTCTACTATTCATTTTTTCCTTAGTTTCCCTAGAGGGAAAATAGGGAATTTTCACTGGAAATGTGGCTGCACTTACAATCTAGTGAATGGACTTGGGTTGCCCAGGGGCATGTGCATGCACAGCTATTTGGGCAGCTGACCACCTCACAGCCCAGTCTGGAAACCAAATCCACTGCTACAATTCGTCATCCACTTGGATCCCTCTTACTGCAGTGATGCCACACAGAGGCAGCCAGGTTGACATCACCTAATCTAGTTACAAAACTGAGGCCCCATTTCTATCAGATATGTTAAAATCTGTGTAAATAGAAAGGGCTTAGCTTCTTATTTTAGGGCACAGACTCTTGTTTCCTGCTCTCCCCAGCTTGGCAAATTGCATTCTGAATTTGTTTTCTCCTTATTCTCAAGGGGAGGACATTTCCTGGATTTGCTCTTCACTATTATGTTTTGGTTTGGTAACTAATTCCTTTCCCAGGTAAGTTGTCTCTTTATCACCTACTTAGTATTTCAGGCAATTAATACTGCCCTTTGTTTGCTATTGCTCTGTGTTAGTAGTATTAGGAAAACTTGTGGGATTTTAAAAATTCTGTTAATGACATATTAACATTTATACACTGAGTAAAGAGGGCACACTTTCCAGTGCTGCTGCCTCTTCCTAGTTTTGTAAGGCATTAACCATAGCTGGAACTCATCTGCTGGAGGGGACACTTTGGCTGTAGGAATCATGAGTCTGTGAATCTTGAACTGAGGAGTGAACTAACATCATTAGGAGAGGTAACCTTATGCACACCTTGCAGAAAAGCATAAGCCCCTTGAAGGTTTGGAAGAACCTCTGAGTGCAAATTTTTTGGGAATGTCAGAGGCACCTGTGGGCTGGATTTAGGCTTTCAGTCTCTCAGTGAAACCACAAGGGCAAACTCCAAACCATGCACACTAAACACCAGTCCTGTTGACTCACTGGGCAATCAGGGTTGCCAGCTCCCCACACACAGCAGAGATTTCAGTGCTGAACCCAAGCTGTGAATAAGAGCAGTTAACAACATTTCTGTTTAACAATATCTAGCATGTTGCAACAGTTAACTTGAAGAAAATCAGAAATATTTTTCTTTAACCGTGTTTACTCAATAAAACTCTTCAGTAATAGCTTCAAATATTTTACTCAAAGTGAAATCATGGGACGTGCTATTTATTGAATGTAAACAGTAGACAGTAAAAGACATTTTCTGCAAAGAAACTCATTATTGTAGATATATATGCAATATACACATAGGTACATACACATACTTATCTTTTTAGAATATTTTCTCAAAGTGTAGTCTTTCCACACAAAGTCAATATTCAATATGCTCTGTATATTTTAAGTTGTATTTCATACAATAATATGAAATAGTGTCTATTCTAGTAAACTTGTTATTAAAAGTTGCTGAAAGCAACACACACTCTCCTGATACATTGCTTTTTCTTCAGCATTCCTTACAGTTAAGGTGAATTAATAAACCCTCATCTAAGTTATGAAAACTGAGGTGAATTCCCCATTTCTTTATGCTTTCTGTTAGCTACTGAAATTAACACTGTCTGTAATTTTGGGGGAGTTTACTCCCAAATTTACTGTGAGTAGAGGAAATCTGCTCTGGTAGCCATATAAAAAAGGAATTGTCAAAGCTGCAGAAGATGAAATAACAACCAATAATTCTGAGTTAACTTGAAGGAGGATCTCTTTTCCAGAAGAGGCTATCAGAGCCTGGAGAAGGTCCGTGGAATTTCCTGTATTTTTACCACAAGTTCTCCCACAAGAAACCTCAAAATTTAACTTCACAGAGTCACACCTAAACAACTTCCAGTCACACCTACAGAGATGGAAACCTTGTGAGTAAATCACTGAGTAGGCCAACAAAAAGGGAAAACCAGAGGTGTATTTACCTCCTTTTCACCATTAGGTGCTTTCAGGTGCATTTCAGAGCCAGTCCCTGGGTCAGATAAAAGAGCTGTTGTCCTTGCTCAGCATCTCACCTGAAGGGGCAGGGGAAGCTCCTGTGTGCCTGGGCAGTCTCTGCTCACTCCTGTCCATCTGCCTGGCAGGGCAGGATGGATTCATGTCCAGGACTTTGTTTTCTCTTGGAGTTTGGGCTACTTCTCATTTCAGCTCCACAGGCATTGAATGGGTACTGAGAAAGCCTTGAGGTCTCTACGTGCCCTTGAGACCTCACACAAGGCTCTGAACAAGGAAATTCCAGTCCCTGTGACTGGGTAATGGGATGACATTGTAAGACTTCAGGAAGCCTTACTCCAAGGATTTGGGATATTTGTTCTTAAAATTTTGTATAGCCCCTGTTGTGTCTTTCTGATTTCAGTAATCCCTGAATACATTTATGATATCACTCTCTGTCTAAATAGACAGTGGGTGAATTCAGTTAAGAAAATGTGGAGTCATTCTGTACCTTTGTACTCTGTGTCCTTGCTGGGAAGGGGCAAGTAAAATTTTTCTTTTTATACAACAGGCAGACCTCCTCAGATGACACTGCTGAGTAATCTTTGTCATTTTCCAGTGTGCTGCTTCATTTAATATAATTTAGAGCATCATTTTCATGCCTGTAGCATTTAGATAATGGTTGTCTAAGAGTTGTTGATAGTATCAAGCATGCAGACCTAGTGCTACATTTTCCAGCTTTGATAAATTGGATGTCAAGATCAGGTAAAAGTGCTGATACTTCAAATGAAAAAAAAGAAAGAGAGAGAATACACAGAAGAAAGGAAGGAAGGAGTGAAGGAACCAAGATCTGGAGAAAAAGAATGGCCTAGAGTTTTCCATTAATTAATTTGTTATATAAAATAACACAAATACATTAAATTATTTCCAGCATAGTTTAATTTTCACACTTGTTTGAAAAAAAAGTAAAATTATTTCTAGAAGTAAAAATGAAACATGTCAGAATCCAACTAAGCTTGTTCATTGACCGTGACCCTTATATTTTGGCAATATTCAATATAACTTCAGGATTTTTTGCACAAATAGGATGATTGTACAAAATGCAGGGCAGTGGAGAATCTGTCACTATTTTACAGGTCTGTACATGTATATCTTCACTGTGTGCTTATCCCTCTAATTCTGGTAAACAATAAATGTAATAGAATTGACTTAAAACTCCTTGATGCTACCTGAGTTGATTTGCATGCATAATTTTCTCCCTTAAACCTATGAAAGCAGTCACTGCTTAGCTCAGGCTGCTGTAGCTACAGGCAGAGTGAAGGACTGGAGTTTTCAGGGCACCAGAGATGTGGACATGAGAAACAGAAAGGTTGGAGATGTGTGGGTGCTGATGAGGTCCACAGAGCATAGCTGTAAATCAAAAATAGCTAAATAAATGCCAGTGGTTTCATTTTCTCCTTCTGCACACTGATATGTTTATGTAGATGGACTGTGGGCAGTGTTAATGTCTGAAAACAAAAAAGCAGAAAAAAAAAAGCACGTGGCTGAGCTAGGTTTTACTGGGTGGAAAAGTGGGAGGCAGTGAGGAGGCAGAGGTAGAGATTGTAGATTTTACATACTTAGGAAAAAATTGCATCAAACACAAGTGTGTAAAAGCTGCTGGTGTCACAATTCATAGTGCTGAGCCAACATTGTTCTGCCCTCTGAACTGATTGATGAGTAGATTTGACATCTAGCAATGTCAGTCGTGGCACATGGTGAGCAATTTTGGAGCAAAAAAAAATCCAGTGGGAGCAGGGAAAGCGAAAATACTGGCTACTCAGCATGGTCAGGATAAGCCTAGCTCTGGCTTAGTCAAAGCCACATCTCTGTTCTTTGCCCACTGAGAGTCTGACAGTGAATTGCTCTGTGGTATAAGTTCCATCCTTTCTTAGATGTTACTAATGGTGCATACCAGCTAATTAAAGGCTTGTGTCCTGCAGTTTTTGCTTGGAAAGCACAAGGGCACAGGAAAGCAGGGTAAGAGGATGTTTGTGCTGCTTGTGGGCAATGGGTAGGTTGGGAGAATGAGGTGTGTAGGATGCAGAACTGCTTGCAGGACTGTCCTGCACAGCACTGCTGGGGCTGAGCAACCCTGAGGCTTCCCCAGAGTGTGCATATGCACATCCTCTGCAGCTGACAGCTGCCTTGCTTGGGGGGTAGGATGGAGTGGGCAGCCATGAACTGGACCTGGGGAAAAAGAGCTTTAAGGAAGTGCTGCCAGAAGACAGTGCAGTGGAAACCAGTGCCTGTAGAACTGCTTAATTATACAGTGCTGAATTATATATATTATATCTAAATGTAGAGAACAATGAGTAGGAGTAGCCCATATAAGTTAGTTGCCTACAAAGTAGAAAATCCCCTAGGTAGTGCAGTAGGATAAGTGAATTCCACCTTACACGTTTTTTATTTTTTATATTTTTTTTTAAATCCAAAAAGCTTCTTTTGTAAATTTGCATAGCTGTTGACTTGTCCTAGGGTAATGCTACCAACTTTGTTGCTCAGGAAAGTCCTCCCAAAAGACCAAAACCTATGGGCTTTATTTCTTTCCACATCACCAATTCATCGCTTGCTCTCCTCCCTCAAGATTTACAGTACGTCAGGACCTGACTGGAGGAGCTGCCTGTCATACTTGCAGTTAATCAATGACCTACTTTATTAGTACGTTTAAGCATGGGCTCCAAGAGAGGCTTTTTGCATCGAGTGAGGGTCTGATCAATAACTGGCATGAAGGACATGGCAGGGAAGAGGGCTGCAGAAGAGTGAACAGTTTTTATGAAATGTCACTTCACGACACCTCCCCTTGGTAGTTCAGTCTATTTTAGGTACAACAGGATGTCCTCATTCCAGTTGCTCTTTCAAATACAAATGTGAAGATTGTGGAAATATACTGAGCACTGAACTGGAAGGCTTTGATATAAATATTAGCCCATCAGAAGGAAGCAAAGCAAATTTTACTTTTCCTTCCTTGTCATTTAATTGTATGCATCTTCTCCAACAAAATGGCACTTCAACTCAGCCAGCCAAAAAAATATTTCTACTGGACAAAGAAAGGGTAACTCTGTTATGAAACTTATTTTGTAAGACTGCTACCATTTTGTAGGGAACTAAGTCTTCTGTATCACAAACATTTTGTTTCATTACAAAACCACTTGTTAATTTTAAACACCTCTACAAAACTGCCAGGAGTAGGAGAGGAACAAATTGGGTTTTCCTTTGTATCACCAAGAGGATTACTATTCTGTTTCTGTTACTTATACTATATATAACAAATATATAGTTACACTTCTGCAACCTCTTTTAGCCAGCAGAGTCAGTGGATTTATATCTGTCTCACCAAAGACCGAAACTGCGCATGCACAGGTACAGCTGAAGAATGATTTGACAGTCTCTGTTGTCATTGCCAGGACAAGAGTTGGACAGATCTTGAGTCTGAGAGCTGGGCTGAGTTTACGTGCTTCATAACAGAATATTGTCTTAGGTCTGGATTCATCTCACTTAGCTGCAGGCAAATATTGGATTGATCAGAAAAGCAGTAACCCTCATGTCTGCATAGGGTCAGTCATGCTTGATGGAGTCAGTCAGCCCACTTAAGGTTTGATGCATATTCTAAAGGTGTGGATCTCCCTCCATGGGTCCCCACAAGAAGCCCAGTGAGACCTTGTCCCTCATGGAACACCTCCCTAAATGCTAGAGCCAGCTGATATTGGTGAAGGCTTTCATGCACTCAGGGACTGGTCTCGACCTGGGAGGAGAGTACTGATAGATCCTCTCTCTCTTGTAAGAGAAATGGGAAATCCCTAAAATCTTGTGCCAATGGTAACCTCCCCAGTGACTCTGAAAAAACCACAGTCTCTTATATTTTAAATGTATTGGTTTTTCAAGAGGCAAAACTGGTTCCAGTAGTAGCCCCTATCCAATGACAGCAAACACTATTCAGGAGAAGGGAATCCTGTGGAGTCAGAAGCAGTACATGCTAATGAAATTGGGATAAAACCATGTTGCTCTTAGGAATTTGGTTCCTGTCCATTTTTGCATAGAGGGAGGAGTTTCAACACTTGTAATTTATACTCTGCAATGCAAAACCTCTTTACATCATCTATTTGACTACTTTTCTGCAGTTTGGAGTAGAACAGCCATTCCAAAGAAGACAAACATCTGCTCTTCCTTGCCTAAGTCAGAGTAGTTTTGGAATAAGTGAAAGGACAGAAAAGGATCTAAAAGTACCTAGCACCTCCTGTTCTCCTAGTATTGATATTTAGAAAGGGTAACATGCAATTCTTTCACAGGTGACAGAAAAATACAGGTAATGCCTTTAAAACAGGGCTTTAATAAGAGAAAGGTCAGGGCTGCTCTTTCTGCTCTTTGGATTCATTATATGGAGAGAGAATTGCTGCCAAGGCAGCACAGGCTTTATCTATTAAGACAAATGCCAATACCTGAAGTTAAGTATCTAAATAAGCTTCTCAGTTTCAGGTTCCTGCCAACTGTGTGGCTTTGGCACTTTGCAAAAAAATATTTCACAAAGATGGATTGCTATATAAGCAAACTGTGGTTTTAAAATGCTACATTAAGCTAAGTGACAACAGGAAAACATAGGAGTACAGTGGTAGGATGGGTAAAATGGAATGCCAGGATGCTACAAGGATGATTTGACTCAGTTTTGCCCAGTGATAGGACAATACGCAATAGATACAAACTTGAGGTTAGGAAGTTCCTCATAAACATGAGGAAAATTTTTTTACTGTGAGGGTGACAGAGCCCTGGCACAGGCTGCCCAGGGAGGTTGTGGAGTCTCCTTCTCTGGAGACACTCAAACCCCCCCCTGGACAGGTTCCTTCATGACCTCCTGTGGGTGACCCTGCTCTGGTGGGGGTTTGGACTTCATGATCTTTCCAGGTCTCTTCGAACCCCTAACTTTCTGTGATTCTGTGAGTTTTAGATTGTTACAAGGAGTGTCTCCTCTCAAAACTGTAACCACACAGTTGGGCTGAGGAGTCAAAAGCAGCTAAATTAGATGTTAGCTACATGGCTCTCTGGTGTGCCAGAAGTTGGTATATCTTAACCGTTGAAGTTCAGAGGGCTCCGAAGATCAGACAGGCCATGAATGCTGATTATTATGAAATTTATAAGATTATGCAGAAAGAAAACCTATTTATTTTGCTGCAAGATGAATAATTAGATATGGAAGTTAGTAGTCACAGGTCACATAACACCATAATTTTGAAAATAACTTCATTGTAAGAACTGATCTAAACTGAAAAATAAAAGGAAACAACTGTGCAGAACATAACACATTTAACAAAGAAATAAAATTATACTGTGATGACCACGTTCCAGAGAAATTAAAATCTGCTCCCAAACTCTGACTGTATTTGTTCAGTCTCGTATACTAAATCTCCATGAAAGGTGATTTTCTTGGCCTGCTCAGACAGATGCATTTCCATACTGCAAGCCCCTTTCCTATCCCTCCTGCAAAGAGCAGAGCTTGTGTGGCTTGCTTCACACTGAGTGTGGAGAGGCTTGCCAGGAATACATGGTTCATTTAAAAGAAAGCAAACTTATTAGTTGGTTTCTCAGTTAAATGCAAGCTACTAGGCCTTTTGGCCCCCTTTTTGTTCCTTCTACAACTGTCCTGTTTTGTGAATGAGATGTCTTGCTCCTGAAGTCATGTAAGTAATAAAACCAGTGAAATGGTGCTTCCTGCTCTTTCTCAGTGTGACACAGATCCTGCAAGCTCCAAGCACCTCTGAAGCCTTTCTGTCTGATGCTGGTAGAGCACAGGTTCCACCAGACTGTGCTATAGGGTGTCCCTGACTCTCAACGTCCTCCCTCTTGCACTTCTTGCTCTTTAAATTATTCTCATCTTTGCAGACAGAAAAAGAACATGTGCCTGAGAAGTCCTGTATGAGCAACCAAGTCTTCAAGTTTCCAACAGCTCCTGAAGTGCTGAGCATCCTGAGCACTCACTGGAAATGTAAGACCTCTGCATTTCTGCAGTCCAGTGACCACTCTGGGGAACTGAGATCTACACCTCACCATACCCATGTGAAAGAAGGAGGAATGGAGCTGCCTTCTGCCCAGCTAGTGGCTGAGGACTGCACTTCTTAGCTTCCTCAGACATAAATGGCCTTCCCTATTCAAAGAGCCTCCATGACTAGCCAAGGACAGGGATTGTGCAGCCTCTGGATAACTCCCCTGTATATGAAGAACAGCACGAACAGGTAGCCCTGGAGCAATGGGGAAAACATCCTGGCAGAGTGAGGAATATGAGGTATTTTTCTACTGCTGTTCACACGTCTGGTGTATCTCACACCACTCACCAGTGGTGGTCACATCTCTGGTGGCCTAGTCCAAGTCCAAGTTACAAATGTGTCAGAAATTTAGGAAAGTCAGCAACTTTTCTCGGTGTTGTATCAGATTGTGCCCGAGCCAATGGCTGATTCTCCACCCTGAGGTTTTATCTCCATTTTCAGCAGCAGTGATGTTAATCCAAGTGGTTACTTTGATTCACACAGGGTTTTTGAATTACTCTATGGTAACATTAAGCAAAAAGATCCACTGGAAATGCATCAATAAAAATTACAACAAAGGCCAATTAGGTTCTTTTTTGTCTGACTTATTCACACAAAAATCATTTTAAAAGGTGAATTGCTGACTGAGGCACCACTCCAGCTGGGATGAGGATAATTTGAGGTTGGTAACTGTAATATCTCCAAAGTGAAATTCATTTGCTGCCAGTAGGGCAGCTCTAACTGATTTTCATCTGCACTATTAATAAAGCAATTACAAACCAGCATAGTCTCCAGTATGTGGAAGCGTCCAAAGCTAGGACAGAAAATAATAATGTAATAGGGTAAGGCACCTAGGGTCTGGATAAAGAATCCTGGAATTAGAAATGCTAATGGCTTCTCTCACAGATCACTGGGTTGGTATAACAGCAGGCACAGTGGCCTGCCACAAAACCCACTCTGCACTTCAGTCACTCCAGAGTCTTGGAGCCAGCTTTGCCACACATCCAGGTCTTCCCAGAATCACCCACATTTTTAGAGGAATGCCAGAAGTGGGACTGCTGCAGCCATTTCCCAACACTGACACTCCTGATGCCTCTCACCAAGAAGATTAGGGTTGCAATAAGGAAAATATTTTCTGCCTGCTTTTGAAAGGATTTGTTGATTCAGAACTAGACCTAACATCTGAGCTGAGGCTTCCAGTGTCTCAGAAAGACTGAAAAATCTGATTTACAGCTGAGGAGAAAGGGGGAACATCTCAGAAGTTCTTGCAGTTCTCAGAAGTGATCAGAAAGTTGATCAGAAAGAGCTTTCTCAGCAGTCCACAGTTCCATGCAAGATACTAATTTATAAGGAGGGAGAATAGGACAGAAGGAAGGCATGAATGAATTGTCTCTTAGAAAGTTTCCACTGTGACTAAACATTTCTGGGGAGATCTCTAACTTAATTTGCAGTAAGCCTAAGTCCACTGTTTCAAAATGCATGCATTCACTTATTCAGAAATACTGAGAAAGTCCCTTTATTTTGCTGTGCTATAGACTACTTTTTTGTACAAGCATCCTACTTCCCTTACATGAAGTCTGCAACTGAACAGACCAGTGTTTGCAGACCATTTAAAATACTTTGGGTGGCAGAGCATTTGGTATTAGTTATATCCTATATTCTTTCCCCATGGGTTTTAGTCATATAATTTTCACATAAAAGTAGAAAAGCAACTAGCATTGCTCTCCTTGAGACAAGTAAGTCTTCTCTCTAGCAGATCATGCTCTGGCCCTGCAGCTCTGGCTGTCTGCCAGTCAAGCTAGTGCTGGTATCAGGTAGGCTAATGTAGCTCCTGAATCACTTGACTAAATTTAGATACTTGCCTCAGATTTGCCTCCCAATATTTAAACAGACCTCACAAGGATGCTTTTCAGGTTTTGTGGGCTTTTGTTATGTAAATCAAACACTTTTAATTTGCTTTTAATTTGGCCTTTTTCTTTTTTTTTTTTTAATTTCTTCAGTAAAAATAAGTCCTCACTCATAGTTACTAATTCAAAAACATTAATTCTGAATGGCTGAGAGGTGCTTTCCTACCATGGTGTGTTCTCAGCCACACGGATGCCTGAGCACCAAGCTGCAGGAGCAATGTGCAGAGTTTGTTTTCTCCTCTGGCAGCCCCTGGGAGAAGCACGTGGGGTGAAAACTGTGCAACTCAGCATTGTATAACCCAAAACACAATGGCTGCAGTGGGATTTTCCTTTCTGGGCACATGCCTGCAGATACTCACTGGGAGGGAGACTCCAGTCCTAAGGGAAATCAAAGGGGTCTGTCTGGGTTATTCTCCCTTTACCCTTCCCTCCCTGAGGGTGTGAGAGGTGTGGGAAGGAGGAAGAGTCCCATGGAGCAGGGTTGCAGTCATACCTCACCACTCCCTGTGCCTGACCCCACACTTTGGTGTCTTTGAGCTGCCATTCTGGTCAGGGCATGGTATGTTTGTGGGACAATGAACTCAGCTGTGGGCAGCATAAGGGCGATCCAGTTATCCGTTATGAGCAGCAGGTCCCTGGCAGAAACACACCAGTTCACTTTGGGATGGCAGCTGAGCCCCGTGACACGTCTGACAAGCTGTCAAAGATCAAAGCTTGGTCAGCACAACTTGATTACTGGTGTAAAACTGTAAGCTCACAGAAAGTCCCACAGGCCTATGTGAACCACCAGGGAAAAGACATGACCCCAGAGCATTTTTGAAGGAAAGGGGAGGAAACCCCATTTTCTGAGCTAAGCCCCATACCATTCCTTTTTCTTCAAGGGATATCAGACCAAAGCTGTCCAACAGAGAAAAAGCCTGTGGATATTTTGGAGTTCATTCTACTCTGTACACATTGGTCTCTGACTGTCAGTGTGCAGAAACTTCCCTGCTGCAGTTTCAGAAACCGAAAGCAAAGGCTGTCACTGGTGTGTTTGAGAAACACCACAGATAAAAAAGCAACCAGCAGAACAAGATTTATGAGCATATATATAACTGTTCAGTTGTAAACAGTTAGCTATAACATGATCATGCAGAGATTAACAACCTGGCAGCTTAATTAGTGACAGGGATGTGCAGTTCCTGATGCTATAACTGAGGCAAAAGATGTGTCTGTGTGAGAAGCAGAATCAGAAAGTTTGGAGTGATCTGGAGACTGTGTTGACCTCCTCAAACATCATACATCTCTCCGGGTGGTAACGGCTGCCTCCACTCATGTTTTTTGTTCTGATGATGCATGGTTAATATCCACTTGGTAACTGTGGCAGCTGTGTTTGGTTTATCCTATATAATTAATGAGTTTATTCCAGAAACACATACTGTAGCATCCCTTACATTTTTCTCTGAAGCATCTGATATTGGCCAGGGTCAGATCCTACATTTTTTTGGACCAGCCTGGAAATTCTTCCTTTTTTTATTAAACAAAGTCATTTTCCTTACATATGGCAAATCGCCAGACTTGGAGCTTAGAAAACAGTGTGTTAGGAGGATTTACCCACAAGAATCTGAACAAGCTGTGATGTACATATATACATATACATGCAGATGTGTGTGTACATAAATATATATCTATATGTATATAAATTTATACAAGTAGGAAGCCCAATCTGAAATACTGCCCACCCTGAGGAAAAGTGTAGCAACTGACTGGTGCTGAATGGTGAGTACCTCACAGCAGCAGAAGGAAGGGCAGCTTTGGCTGTATCCTCAAAGGTGGACTCCTACAAAGCCAATGTTGGCACTGGCAGTGTCCAGGTGCAGCATCTCTCCTGTGTCAGACTCAGCCCAGAGCATGCAGCACCCCACAGTGAGGGCCTTGGCATTGAGGAAGACTGAATTTGCACCAAAAACCTGAAATGTTCATCCACAGTCAGAAGCCACAGAAAGCTTGCAGTGTGCAGTAGAAGGCACAGCTAAAGAAGCAAGGAGTTACAAGTACAAAAGGATAAAACTAACTCCAGAGATGCCTGAGGAAAGGGAGGCGAATGGATCACTCAGGATAAAGTACTCAGTTTGCCAGTGACCAGAGGCTTCAAGCATGTTGCTCAAGAACAGCCAGAACTTCAAAACCACTCACAGTCGTTGTCTTTCTCTATTTAACTATTAATTCTTTAATTATAATATTCATTAATCTTCCTGCTTTCAAGAAGAGAAGGTGGAATATTTAGCTAGAGATTAATATGAACTGGGAGCTAATTTTGAACAAACACACAAACACATACACATTTTACTGAAAAACATTCATTTCAATTTGTATCTTATTTTTACTTCTGATCATCTTTAGCATTTAAAAATACTTAGCTGGAAGAAAGACCTTTACGACTGACAATGTTTATAGGTGGATCTGCATTTAAAACCATAGTTGACATCAACCCCTATTCTATGCATACACTGTAAAATTACACTTTCAGGGATGCAGACTTTCATTTCCCCATGTGGGCTGTGGCCCAGACTAAAGCACAGTGTTTTCCACATGCCAGAGCTAAATTGTCAGCTTTCATAGTAATTTCATCAGCAAAGTCATCAAACTGATCAATGTCATTCATGGTTACTTTCTATCATGACATTCTGTCTCAAATTGAATTCGATTACCTAAAGCTTTATTGCCATGGCAAAACAAATCACTCTGATTAATACTACAAGCTGAATGCTAGCTGAAGTGTGGCAATTTTTTGCTCTTTCAATAAAGCCTATCTCTTTTGGTACCATAAATATCCTTATAGCATCTATACCAGCTGAAGTCACTATTAAAATTATCCTTTTGTCAGTCAACTTCAGGGGCATCCAATTGTAAATTAAATACATTTTACCTATATGCCACAGAGAGACAAAAGTGGCCAAAGGAAGACCTAAAAATCCTTGTTCCAGAGGTGCTGCTGAGCAGGAACTGGAGAGACAACTTCAGGGTGTTGTTTGATGACCTTTCCCAAAGTCAACAGAAGAAGGCATAGCATGTCAGTATGGCATTGCTGAGTGGAGATGAGTGGAGACAGGCATATTAGACTAATTAAGCTGCAATGCTGCCAGCAGCCCAAAGTTAAGAGGGCATTAAGTTGGAATTCCTGCAAAGCAAGGTAGAAATGAGGCAAAAAATCCTTTACAACACACATACTCAACAAAAACAATTGCAGTTAGCTGAAGATGAGAGAAAGGGACTAAAAGCAATCTTTCCATTTGAGTTCATTTTCTCACAGTATTTTTTCTATTGAAGTTCAATCTCCAATACTCATAAACTGGGAAGCAATGTTCTCCCAATAGATATTTCTTAGTATCTAATATCAGTTTCCAGGTAGTGGTCAGCATATGAGCTCTTATTCCCTTCTGCACTGCCATTTGCTGTTCTTTCCTTGCAGGGGAGTCAAAACATCTACCCTTACAGTTTGAATTACCTGACTTTGGAAGATGTTGCTGTGTATACAGCATCAAGCATGCACAGAGAGAATGAACAACTCACTACTCTGCTTGCTGAATGCGATACACAGGGCAGTTATTGTTGGTGAAGAGATCTCACAATTTTGCTTTTCAATGGCAGAGCGGCTTAAGGGAAGACTGAAAGAGTTGAATGGTGCTTATAATCTGCAAAGTAGTGGCCTGTTCAAAGTAGAGGTGTGATATGAAAAGAAGTGCAAGTTGTAAGTGGGAGAAGATGACAAACGAAGTAGGCAGCAGAAAAGGCATGGAACAGATGAAGGTTGACTCATTCAAGTCTGAGTGTTTCTTTGGAGGACTACGCAGAAATCTGCCTTGTGGACAACTGACTCCTGCACACAGCTTTGCTTTCTGGTTTTCTGCCATTCCTGAGGTGTAGACTTCCTTCTTCATGCACAGGCCCTATAAACAAGCTGGGAATGTGCAAGAAAGGATAAGGACATTAAGAGAATTCTGTTACTTTTCCAATCTGCAGGAAATGGGAATTAACCACTTCATCCTTGTGCTTCTCTGTCCTTTAACCATATAAATGTCAGTCTTATCCTCACCTTTACAATCTCTCCTTGTTACTGAGAATGCAGTCCCTAGAGCAGCACATACTGTCAGTATTCATGCACAGGGAAACAATAATCCTCTGCTTTTCATGGCCTTTCACAGACAACTCATCAGCCACATGCTGGGAAACCAGACAATTCAGATGCCTTTAAGATATCACATGGAGGGAGTGTGGGTAGAGTTTGGGGCTGAGGTGGCCAAACACAAAAAGAGCTTTCAGGAGAGCACTTAGGCTAAACTTTTTACAGCCTGGAAACTTTGACATGTGCAGAATGCAATGCTTAGTTATTCAGCCTCTGTTTACATCTCCTTCAGATCTAGCCATCTGCTATACTTCAGCTGTTGTGTTTTGATGCCAACCTTCCTGTAAGCAGGCTTGCATTGATTAGATTCCATCTAGCAGTGTGGCTGCTCTGCTGTGAAAGCCTAGCTCAGTGGTTCCTTTCTTGCTTCTGCTTGGACGTGTGAATATTGCTTTCTCATCAGAATCAAACTGACATATCACACATCTATTAGTTGCCTACATCCATTCTTGTAACTCCATTCATTCACCAGAAATTCCTACTATGTTACCTCATGTTGCACTGTTGCAGAGTATGAAAGTAGAGGCATTCCATACATTCATGGATATGACAGACTTAGCAATTCACTTTCTTGCACCTTTCACTGGCATCTATTATATTCTAAGCAAAAGGAACTGTTAAATGTATTAAGAGAGGGTCATTTTCAGAGACTGTACTCAAGGGCCTGAACTGGCTGATATACAAAGATTTACTTAGACTTTATTTTTTCTCAGATTTTCTACTTCTGATTGTCCTTAAACCTGGGAATAATTTTAAATAGCTTTTACTGACTGCATGGGTAGTAGAGGAACCTGTCAGTAAGCTACTAAACTTTAGCCATGCAATGAAGAGTGGGAAGAAGGGTAGAAAACCAGAAAAAAAGGAGACACGTATAATAGGTATAATTCAGTGGGAGTGAAAATTTTGTTGTTCTTTCTAAAATAGTAATGATGCCTTCAGAAAGTAATTTTTGTGCTCAGCCTCTTTTTGCATACCTTAAAATTGTTATTTGTTCATACAGTCAGAGATGTTCTGCAGTAATCTCCTTAGTCTGTCAGAGCAAAAGGAGCAGCAGGTACTGAAAGACTGGAATTGTGTCTAGCTTTATTTTCATACTCAGTTCATCTGCCTTCCCCCCTTACCCTTCATCCCTTGTTTCATACCTTTTCACAACATTACACTTTGTGGGAGGGCCTGTGCCTTCTACGATCAGCATTTAGAACATTGTGAGCACACCTATAACACAAGCAATCAGTATTAATTCTTACATAGAGCAGCTAACCAGCAAAATACGTCCTGCATCTCATCCATAGTAGACGTAGGGTCTTAATTCTGGAAATGTTTTCACAAAGCTGACTTACATAAATCAGTCAGAAGGCCCATGGCCATGATGTGTGCTACACATATATGTGATTTCAGCATTAAGGCTCAGTAAGCAACAGGGTACTCCTTATTTTAAGCCTGCTCATTGCATTCAGCCAGTAGTAAGACACCAGGATTTTGCTTTGCTTTCTTTTTGTCACTTCAGCAGCTTCCAAGAGTTCAAGAGTAAATGGCTGGTGCTGTTGAATAAGTTGCAAAATTTTATTGACTTCAGCTAAAGCTTTTAATCATAGTGTTTCTTACCACTAGCACTCAGAAATAATTTATTTTTCCACACAGGGAAGAAGACAAAAGGATTTCTTCAGGTAACTCCTTTTACCAGAAAAAAAAGGAATTAAAAAAGTATTTTTAACAATGTGTTTGAAGCCTAGGCTTTTGTTATAAAGCAAATGCAGCACCATATGCATCCTCCAAAATTGGGTTAGATGTACCAACCAACTGTTCTGTTGAACATGCAATGGGTAATACCTACTTTCTCAAAAATACCCAATTAGATTCTGAAAATACAACTTTTTATAGCTGGAGAGAGAAAACTGCTATATTAATTTGGGGATTTGAAGTAATAATCAGTAATTCTCTGTAAGTATAGCACTTAACCCACCAGCATCCTAGGCACCAGTTTCTTGCCATGGATTTTCTCAGGCACCATCGTTCAAGGCTCAGATCCCATATGTCATCTTCACATTACTTCCTTCAACTGTTCTGTCAGACCTCATGCCAAATTACAGTTTTTTGAGAATTACATCATTTGCAAGTATACCCAGAGTTTGTCTAAGGACCCTTTAATTAAGTCAGCCTTTTCAGCTCAGGGTAAGCTAGACAAAATTGCCCCCAGTTCGTCTGCAGTGAAGAGTTTTGGCTCTTTTGTTGCTACATCACATACAGTCATGGAGCTCCTTTCATAGTGATTTGAGATTTCTGCAGCTGAACCAACTGAGAGTTTCAAGAAAAAGCAGCCTACCTGTTGTCCCACAGGGCCTGAGCCCAGAATTCTCATACACATGGAAAGAATTTTGTATAAGCCACAGAATTTTGTCAGTGCCACAGAACTGGGAGGTCTCAAATAGGTCAGTTGATTCCTTGTAGATTGCTACATAAAAAAAAAAATTGAATCAGCTTTCTTAAGTGTAAAAATCTAGGATTCCAACTACCCTTAAAACATGGAGGAGACATTTAAAAAATACATTAGATATTTTGAACAGAGCCTGTGCTTATGATCCTACATTTATGTTCCTAGGCATTTTCATAGTCTAAAAACTTTTTCCCAGTTCTGAATCATTCAAGTCATTTCACATTATTCATAGGTACACAGATGAGGTTTTGCCTTGATGATACAGTTACTCAAGGCATAGCATAATTTTAGGATAGCATAGCATGGTTCTTCAGTCCTGCAATGGGGATAATTTCATTTAATCTCCTACAACACTTTAATGAACATAACCAGATTCTTCCTGGTGGTTTCTAAGGTGGTTGCTAATGCGAATGATATTATATTATGTAATGAATATAATATAATATAATATAAATATAGATATATAAATAATAATATCAAATTATATTATCTCCTTTCATCAATATTCTCAGTTTCTTCCTAGAGTTCACTAATATAGATAGAATCAAAGAATCATTTAGGTTGGAAAAGACCTTTAAGATCATCAAGTCCAACAATTAATCCAACACTGCCAAGTCCATCACAAAACCATGTCCCTAAGCACCACACAACACACCTTTTAAATACCTTCAGGGACTCACAGGTGACTTCACAGGTGACTCAACGACTTCCATCAGCAAGGTTTTCCTTGATGTCTCATCCCAAACTATCTAGAAATTCTCTATAGAATTCTCTGCAGAAAAAGATTTCTTTACAGCATTATGAAGAAAGCTTCCCTCTGAGAAAGCAAGATTTTGTGGACTACTGCGGTAACTTAGAAACAAAACACAAAAATCCCCATTTCTTTTGCAAGGACTGCTTTTAACTGGTCATAGTCTGGATTGCCTTTGCACTGTAGCTCCCAGCCTGGAAGGTTGTTTGCTCCTGAAAAGGTCAGGACAGCATGGGGGAAGATTGGGGTGGATTTCTTACAAAGATCAAGAGGAGAGAAGTGATGACATGACATCTCTCCAGATCCTTCATCTCTAGATGCTGTATGACCACTGATTGCTACACAGTGTTTCAGGAGGCTCCAGCAGGTGGTGGAAAGGCAGGAGTTTTCCTGATTAAGACTAGAGATAGACAGCTGTGTGCATGGGCTCCCTCAATTCACAGATTCTGCAAAAAAAATGAATTATTCCCATTCTCCCTTTTGCTATGCATCATCCTTTTAAATTCACATGTTAAACCAAAGATCCAGAGTCTCACCCAACAGGAAAAGAGGCCTGTAAATCTGATGTACACGAATCTGTGTAGCAGATTTCAGAGGGGTTTGTGGTTTCCAAGGCAAATCAAAAACTATAATCCTGGCTATTTTCTAACAGTTGTTCCCTGGCTACAAGACTACTGGCAGAGCCTGCACAAAAATATTTCATTTAAATGTCTGTGCCTAGACATAAAGAAGGCACTTTGCCAAAATGAAAATGAAAATCATTGGCCAAATTAGCATCGTGTGGTCTTAGCTTTAAAATGACCCTGATGCTGTATAAACAAGATTACATAAGGGTTCAGAGGTATGTGAAACAGTTCAGTAGTGCCATCTTCAGGGAAGCTCCTAAATAATAAGTACAATTCCAGATTTCAGATCACCAGTATTTGCCTGCAGTTTTTCAGTTGGAAATGAGTCAACCCCAGAAGAATAAGGTACAGTAGGTTCAAAAATGCATTAGAATATGCCCTTATTAGCAGAAGAGAAGTCAAAGACGGCACTAATGCGTTTCTATTGCTGCAGAAAATTATAGTCTGGGAAACAGAATTGTAATGTTTTGCACTTCTACCTGTTTATCCCAAAGCCACTTAGTAATGCGAATTAAGCCTTGCAAAGCATTAACACTAATTTAGACCATGAATACTTTTGTGTCAGAAGAGAGCCAGTGAAGGCAAAAGAGCTGATGCAAGAGCCTCACAGAATTATGTTTATTTTCTGTAATCTTTATTTTCATCTGGGATGCAAAAATAGGATCCATTTACTCTAGTCTGATTTTCAATAGAATTATGACCACATAACAGAAATCAGATTGATTAGTTTATGAAGTGTCAAATGGTCAGAATTATAAAAGAAGATGCTTACAACTACAATCCCTGTTGCTTTCCGTCCATTCCTATCTTCACCATCACACTGGTCTGGAAGTGCCACATACCATCTGCCAGACCATGATCAGTAAATGTCAAAAGTGGTTTTCATTTTTCAGATCTGTCAGCTGGTGACAAGAAGGGCCGTTTAGAGATCATGCAGGCTTGTTGGTTTTTTCTTTGTTAGTTTTTTTTTTTTCACTGAGGAGGGTTCTCTCCTTATTCGCAAACATTTCTGTAATTCCTGACTGGAGCCAGAAAGGGCAAGAAGTGATGGTTCATATATGGAGTTCCTTTTTTCCCCCTCGCTCCTGTTTCCTTCTCTTAGTGAGAACAGATTTACAGTTTTTAAACCACCACAAAAATAGAGCACCATCTTTAATAGCTTAGTAGTTGATTTGTTACTTGACATGCACAATCACCAGAGCTGATGTATGATTTATTGATTACCTATGAAAGGACAGACAGCTGCAAACTTCTATGCTTCTGTAAATATCAACATCACCCTGGTGTGAATGCATGCCACGTGTGATCTTACAGCCACACACAATTCCTCTGGGCCCTGAGCGTGAAACTAAACACACAAATTCAAGTCACCTCTTCACAAGATCCAAAAGCATTAATTTATTGCTGAGTTTACCAGGATCGAGGGTATTTTGTGCCTTCAGGAAGCTATGGCAAGTTCTAGGACTGTCTTTGGAAAAAGCAGGAATGGAGGAAAGGAAAAATTAAAAGGAGAAATGAACACCACCTTGAATGTGAGCATTGCTAGCTTCAGAGAAATTGCAGACTAAGACCCTGATAGATTAGCTTGGTATACATTTCACGAAAATGGCCCTTGCACGAAGAATAAAAGTTGTGGCAAGGTAAATGCCATTGTACTGTAGTGATAAGATACCTTGCTGTGACCTCCTGATATCTTGTCATTCTTTAGAGCTGGCAGAGTAGTCAGTCCCTGAACTATACCATATGTGATGATGTTTTACCCACCTTCTTATGTTAAGTAAATGGTTAATCAGCTGAAAAAGTAACACAGATGTAGAAAACAGCTGTTCATAGGAAATATCTGTCTGAGGGATGAATAGGGAGGTGTAAGGTAGAGTGGAGTTGGCCTTCCGTCCTGTGACCATGGGATTAAGTCTACAGTTTCCCTCTGGAAGCAGAGGCAATGATCTGCCATTAATAAATAAAATGCCTCTCTTGTTCATGCTTGTCTTTTTCTTCTATGAGCAAAGCAAAATGACCTAAAACCCAAGTGTGAAAAATAGTTGTATGCATCTCTTCTTCTTCTTTTTTAAGTTTGATCTCTTCTCTGTGACCAGGTCCAGTTCTACAGCCCAGATCCTGCCAAAGGCTGATGCTAGATCTGTGGTGGCTGAGAAGTATCAGTGCCGAGGCCACTTGTCTCCAGCTGAGCTGGGGAAAGTACTTGCAGTGAAACCTTTCAAAGGCTTTTACTGTTTGTCATTTCCACCTTCTTGTTTTCATTCTTCTGTTTGTGATTTTACACTTCTATGTAGATGTATCTGCATCTGAATAAATGGTCATGAATGAATCCAATCTGCATGCAAAAATGGCATGTGTCTTGAAAATATGTGAAAACTTAATTTTTCAATTTATCCTTCACAAAGAAATTGGTGAAAAAAACTCAAAACAAACAAAAAACCAACCAACCAAAAAAAAAAACCCCACAAAAATCCTCCCAAAACAAATCAAAAAACAACAGCAAACAAAGACTAAGATGTGGGGATGACAACAAATGCAACAGAAATAATTTTAAGAAAAATACAGAGAACAAAGAAGGACCTTTTATTTAGTTAAGTGCTTTTATGAGTATCCCTCACTGCATTTCTCATTATATGCTTTCTGAACAGACTGCTATGAAATTTATATCAAAGAAGTATTTGTATCATCTGAGTTTCCTTTAGAATATTCTTTCTCTTCTATTTCCATACAACTGATTTGGCAGTTTCATTTAACTGCAGCTTTAAACTCACCAGCCAAACTAGTAGGTTTAATGATTTTTCTAAACCATAAACTACAAACTGTGTGTTGTAAAGAGTTCTCTTTATGCTTCTTTTGCCATTTATTTTTAATATTAAATGTCCACTCTCAAAAGAATCAGGTGAAGGATGAATCTGCCAACTTTTTTCCTTAACATACTGTTCAAAATCACTGCCTGAAAACTGAGAATCATCTGCTTTACAATTGCCACCACCAGAGCACTGTTTCTCAAAAGCAAATTCTACCACTGGTTTACTGCTTCAAGCAGTAGTAGGTGTGTTATTGCATCATCAGAGTATCTGAGCAACAATTAAGCTTGCACTAATTTTATCCCTGAGAAAATCATTCCACAGTAGTGCATTACTTCAGGAAAAACCTCTCTTGGTAGATTTGTCCTACTAAATGTGTGTTTTGCACTCCCCCTTCTACAGAATTCTTCTGCAACTGAGGGCTCGGTCCATGAGACTCCTTCACGCCATCTCTCCTCAGCTTGACATAGATATTTTCAGACTTAATAAGACAACAAACACTGAGATCCTAATGCAGGTAGCAGAGCAGAGTATACATACTGGACAAGGTAAAATGTGCACATGCTGCCTGCTTTCAAAAGGCAGCTACAGACCAGCTTGCCCTCTTGCTAGACCACCCTTTATCTCAAGCAGTCCTACTGTGCAAGGATCATCTCTGCTGTTGATGTGCTGTTCTGATGCTATGCACCCAGCACATGTGCATAACAGGCAGGTACCATGAGGTGCCTTTAACCAACCTCCTTTCTACGGTAAGAAATTCATATATGTGTTGATACCTATTTTGTTGGTATTTAAGTATGACTTTCTACTTCATCTGAGGAGCTATTTCCTTTAAAAGGATCCTACTCCAGCAAATTTGCTGTGCTTTGCAGCCATTCAGAAAAGTTTCTGAACAATGTGAGAACAGAGAAAGAAAGCATAGGGAAAATAAAATATTTTTAGCATATTTTAGAAGTACAATATGATAATGATAAATGCTCCATTTCAAATATACAGATTTTTAATAACCCAGAAAACTTCTTAGGACTTTATTTATATCTGACTATATCTGCAAAACATAAAAGTCAGTATTTCCTTGAGCAAATGGCAAGAGACAAACAGGGACCATGATTCACTGCAGGGAGGAGTCTACAAAGCTGTACATAGTTCTGAACAACAAAATTACACACATGTTTAAATGAAGACTTAATTAGACATAATGTTTTAACTGTCTCCATGAAATACTGTATTTGATTTGCAATTGCATTTTAACATCAGTTATTTCTTGCTCGACATACATGAAAGCCTTATTCATTCATGACTGGCTGCAAACAATAATCTGATAAATATCAGCTTTAACCCCTTGCATGACAGCCGAAGAAAATAAGACCCTGATCTTGACTAAGGTCTTAGTAGGCTATAATAAGACAAAATTATACAAGTTTCTCCTATAATTTTTGTCACAGGTCATCAATCTGTGTTCACCAAAACCATTATTGATATTTGATTCCGACAAGTTCCTAGTTCACTGGCTAAAAAAGAAATCATATGACAAATTAGGCCTATTCTTTTTTTTTTATGTGAGACCCATAATTAATAGGGCCAAATTATTCTCCACAGATAATTAGTTCTCATATAATTCCACAGGGTGACTGACATTTCATGTAAATACTTCTTTGGGTAGGATGATGCAGAGAAAAAGGGCTGAACTGCTGAACACAGTGTATTTTGCATCCACCTAAACCTCCAGAGCTGCATCAGCACATTGTGTAATCCCCCAGTTTCTTAGGCAATGGCTGGAGAAACACTCTGTAATTTGAAAAAGGAAAGGGATTAAAAATGCTTCAAGGATCAGAATGACCAAAAGCCAAGATTATTGAAGTTTTGAAGCAATATCAGAGAGTGAAATGTCTGTGTAACCCCTACTGTGATCACATCTCAATGCAGTCTGTGCTTACTTAAGGTGGCTGAGCCAAACTTACAGACCAGTACTACCAAAATGTGCAATCCCATTCCCTCTTCCCCTTTTCTAGAGGAAGCTCTGGTCTGCATGTGACTCTCCACTGAGGTGACTTTGTTCACCAGAGCCAGAAAAGGTAACAAAACAGACCCACAATGTCATGTTAATCAGTTAAAAGCCCACTGAAGGAGCAGAGGAGCACCAGAGTTTGCCACAGACCTGGCAGATGCAACCTTCCTGCCAGCCATCACCTGGCTGCAGAGTCCACCTCCTCCAAACCTGCCCACCAGAGCCTCATACTGAGGGAACAGCCTGAAAACCACCTTTCCCAGCTCAGGAGGAGAAAAGGGAGGTAGAGAGGAGATAAAGCTTTCACTTGCTCTGTTGTCCCATCTATCTTCAGAAGCAGATGTCTGCACTTTGTTCACCCATCCTTGCAGAGCAAACAGCTGTGCAATAAGGCAGCTGCTTTTTCCATAGAGCAGCTTCAGGTTAAGTCCTAAATACTACAGGAGCATTCCCTGCAAGGCAGTTTGTATCAGCCACTCCTGGAGAGGAACTGAGAGATAGATACTCTGCCTTATCTCCTACTCATCTGGGGACACACACCTCATAAGTGCAATCTGCTTTTACTACAGGACCTGCAATGCAGCCACAACCCAGGAAAGCTGAGGATCTGAACCCATTTTAGCCAGTTCCCCTAAAGAAATAATGCTGATGGGATCATGGCAGTATGTGTGCCTGCACATCTATCTGTATTTCTTACTGCTTTTTTTTTAACCACTTCCAATGACATTCAGGCAAGATACAGATGTCTCAGGGATGTTAAGTTCCCACAACCTCTGGCTAGCAAGCAGACAGTGTGACTATTAGCCAAAGGCAGGTGGGTGAACTAAGCATTGTTAGATATTGCTGAGGCCATGTGGAAGCTCAAACTCAACACACAAATGGAAAAATGAGAGTTCATTGGTTCTATTGAACCAATAAAACCAGCACCAGTATAAGTTGTCATCAAGACACTGTATCAGACTGACTGAAATATAAGTCAGATTTTCAATTCTCTATATAGAAGTTTAATTCCTTGCTTACAGGAAGACAGGCAAACAAAGTAATAAATTATAAGATTGTTCACCTTTGCAGACAGATTTATTCTTTTCCTATAAAATATACAAATAAAATACCTCACATATAAGGGACAAAAGCTTTATCTCAGTTTTCATTCTATAGAGCTCCCAGGATTCATGCAAAAGTGATAGGAAAAACCCAAGCACAGTTTTGTGATAAGACTGCCAGATACCTAAAATGTAGATTTTTTTTGTAACAAAGAATTCTGGGTTTAGCACCGTCCTGGTCAATATAGAGCTTTACAGTTCTAACTACTGCCTTTTGGGAACTATTTAAAAATTGATGGGAAGGCATGGGAGTAAAAATGTTAAAATACAACAAACCTACTAGGTCACCAGGTCCACCTCCGTTACAGTTATCTGTGTGAAATCCACCCAGCTGAGTTTTAGCATTCTTAGGCAATTGGACCATTAGCACTTTCCCTTACAATATAATTTTTTCAGACCGTATGTTGTGTGCTTCCTTTCATTAATTCAACCATATTTTTTCCTCTTCCTTTTAAATAAAGATTGCAGTGCTCACATGTCAAGCTGAAGAAGACATTATTCTCACATTAGCATCTAACATCTGTTTTTGGCAGGCACTATGGGCAGTTGGCAGCAGCTCTGCAGTTCCCTCCTTATGTAAATGATCATGTGCTGGTGGCTGTCTAAGCTAACACTGCTGGAAGACAAAGACAGAAAAAGTCCTTTTCCTTTTACTTGATGCTTACTGTTTAGCTTGCACATCAAGGAGTTTTGCCCGTTGATCAGACAGCCTCATTTTCACTGTATGTGGGCCAGATCTGGCTTCAGGGGAACCAAAGAGAGCCCTGTGCAAGCAGGAATAGTAACTAAAATATTTATCAAAGAGAAATTATTTTTAGGGTCTTATTTATGCACGAATTTATTTACAGGAAAGAAGGAATGCTAGGGAATGCTGCCCAGCACAGAGGCAGGGAAGAAGAGATAATGTACACACTTCAGTCTAGACAGAAGTTATTTCAAACCTTTCTGAGGCATTTCTAAAAGGTAGATTCATTGGATGGACAATGGTTGTTTAGATCTTTTTAAATATACCTGTAAAAGACAGCAAATATAGAGCCCCACATACTGTGGAAATCTGGCCTTTGGTGGGTATCACATAGGAAGTATATTATTTACAATTGTCCCTCTCATGTTATGTGTTGACCACTTGACAGATGGAATAAACCCAGGATAACTGGGGAAATTCTGACCTGTGTTGTACAAGAAGAGAAAACAAAGGTCCCTTCAGCTTTTCTCTACAGTTCTCTGACGTGCAGCCTGTTAAGATCCCAGCAGTTTTACCTCCTGCAGGGTTACAGCTTCTGAAGATCCTGATTTTCTGAGGTGTTTTGGAGATTCTTTGGTGTCTCTGCTCCCAAACGTCAGTACAGTACTAACACTAACCAGTGTTAAATCAACTGAAATTTTATTGCTGGCTGCCACAGGCCTAAGAGACCAGCAGGACTACACAATGTAGTTGTAAATGAGATCTTCAGCTCCAAGGATCAGGTGTGGGCCTGGGACCAGTTTCATGTTAATAAGGCCAAAGTTATGAGCTAATATTTCTGCAGTGCTGCCTTCCCCTCCGTTTTGCTGCACGCTATCACCTTGGGTTTTTGTACCTTCAGTGGCTCTTCGTCAGGTGCATTTTAAACTGGGCCATGTAGCTCAGCTGGCCAAGCATTAATTCTACAAGAAATACGGGTTTTTAAAGCCAGTTCAAAGCTTAGTGTAGTACTGCTGGTCCTTAAGGCATCTTAGCAGCTCACATTTCATACTTCAGAACTGCATTGGGCCACACTGTTACACCTCACATGTATTGAGGAATACATTACTTACTTAGCAGCTTCAGACTCTGGCTAAATACTTCTAATCAAGACCTGTGAGCTGTGAGCTACAGGTGTTTTTCCCCATCTTCCACAGTGCAGCTCTACCATTACAGAAAGAGCTCAAAGATGCTACAACCATGGCTCTGGGCAGCTATGTGTAAGAGCAGCCATGCATTTCAGTGAATCTGATTTTAAACAAAACCAAGCAATCCTAGTGTTTGTTAACCGTAGTTAAGGCCCCCAGAATCAAGAGAAAACCATGGAGCTTGATTTAGTGGATGAAGATCTGTTGAGATTTGATTATTACTATGACACTGCTATTTGTGAAAAGAGAATGAAATCTTTCTACAATCTGGAAAAGTTCATACTTCACCCTGCTCACACAGATATTTAATCTAATGGTTAAAACAAGAAATTTGATATAGCTTTAAACTTGCAGTCTGGTTTCTGTTTTGGTCCAATTGTAATTTCAGGTTAATTTTCAACCCCAAAGATAACAAGAAACAGAGTTTCTTTAGGTAAGTGGTGAATTGTAAGATACAGCTGTTGAGTGTGCTCCGTTCCCTCAGATTCACTAGTACAGCCACTTGTGGGACCCAGCTTTGATCTTTTTTTCATCGATTAGTTCACCTTGCCAGTAAATGCTACCAATTTCTCCATTTTCCTTGGAGGCACAAGGAGGCTGTGGCAGTGTGGCCATCAGAGAAGACTGGATATTTCACTGGGAACTTTCTTCCGTGTGTTTACACTGATCTTTCTATCTTAACGCCATCTTAAACTATGCTGAACAATGGTGGGGACATGCTGTGCATACTGCTGTGAGAAAAGAGAAAGGAATGAGCAGGAGGACAGTAGGAAGCTGAATGGTGTGTGAAAACAAGAATATGACTAAGTGACTTACCATTCAAATTGCCTTTCACCAAATGGGTGTAATCAATTCCAGCGCAGTAGGGATGGTTAACATTACAAAGGCTCTAATCATGGATTTATCCAATATCATCTTTCCCAAGAAGTAGCCTCAGATGCCTGAAAAGCATATGTATGAGTTTAGTAACAAAGACTTGAGGCTGGACCACTTTGCCTTTATAAAATGATTTGTATTACAGATTGTCGGTGTCCCTGCCGTAGTGATTTTATTCTCAGTGAGCAAGTGCCTTCTCAGTACTTGCAAAACTATGCTAAAAATTTGACTGAAGCCAGTACTTTGCAACAACTGAGATAACTGTATTAAAAGAATTTTATATGTTCTCACATTTGAGTTTTATATGTAGAATGTAAAATATGCCTCACAAGGAAGTAAAAATGTACTTGGAAAAGTCACCCGTCACCTCTTGCTTTCCAAATTAATTCATGTCCTCTGAAAGTACAGAAGACTTTAGATTTTTTAGGAAAGAGGAAAATCCCTATATTACAGGTTGCACTAAAAATGATTAGGGAAATATTTGTGGCCTTTATATTAAATTTTACAGGGCCATACAATCTGTGAGATTTTTACCAGAACTAGCCTAAAATACATTAAATCAGCAATTTATATTAATTTATAATTTTGTAAGTTGGTATCCTCCCTTTTATGGAATTTTATGCTCCCTCAGTAATCTAATTATTCGTTACTCGTTTCAGCAGAAAAATTCCCACCAGCTCTATTTCACACCCAGGAATTGCAAACCAGCTCTGAATCTCTAAAATAGAAAGCTTTTTGTATAATTTCTAATTAAATTTGCAATTTTGTATTTGCATGTCTGTGCTGAACTGAAATACTGGAGAAAAAAGCCTTGGGGACATCTGATCTGTCCCAGCTTGTTGCAAGCAAGAAGACATATGTGAGCCTTCAGTTTGCATATAGAATAGTCTATAGGAATGAAAGATGTTTAGAATATATGCTAGTTTTCTGAAAAACTGAAAAATAGAGGCTCTAAGCAGTGAACTACTATAGGTATTTGGTAACAACCTAGAACAATTCATTTTAAATTAATGGAGTTTCTCTGTATTCATCACACCACAAAGCAACATCAGAACTTGGCCTAATTTCTGAAGTTACTTCTAGTACTCATTGAAGAGAGAAAAATCTGTCATTACAGCTCTCTTAGATGAGTTCAATATAATTACATCACAACCTTAATAGCATGTGTCCCAATAATTTTCAAGATTAGTGAAAAACATGGACACAAAAAAAGAAACCTCAGCTTCCTTACATAACTCTTCTATTGCCATTTTATCTATGGTCATAAGTAGCTGCTTTTCATTGGTGCACTACAAAAGAAACCTCTTCAGACAGCTTTCTGCTGACTACTTCTTTTATCTGTAAATGCTTTCAGTGACTTGTTCACGTCTCTCTCTTTTTTTCTATTTTTTTTTCTCCAAGCAAAATAATCTTCTATAGCCTCAGCGAACCTAACAGTGAAAAGCACTAAAGTTGGACTACACAGGGTCATATCACAGCTTACTGACAAACACAGGGCCACGAAAAGAAGATAACTGTAGACAGCACAAGGGTCCACGGTGGCTCCTAGTTCAGTCCTGCCTCAAGGTAGCATCTCATGAGTACCCACTTTCCATTTCAGTAATCCATCTTTGTATAATATACTTATTGTCTATGTCCATCAAGTAAGGCAGGCAGCCCTCATCCCATTACTATTTTAGCTCCAGGGTAAGGCTTATTTTTCTTATCTACAAAGAGGATATTAAAGAGTAGAATACATACACATATTTCTCCATAGGTTTATTGTGTTCAGCCTACTACCCTGTCAATCATGCCATTTTTGTTTTGTTATCACTTTTCTTAGTTTAGTGCCATAACCTCAGGCTCTGATCTCATCAGATCTCACAAGCTAAATAGGGTCAGGCCAGGTCAGTATTCAGAGAGGAAACTTCCAAGAAAACTCAAATGTTTACAGGAAGGGGTACTTCCCCCACCCCACGCTGTACATTTTTGTCTCAGTCAGTACCCATGAGCACCAGTGCACAGAGTTGGAAAGTTACAATAAAAGATTTCAAGACAATTTCAAAGTTGCAATAAAAGATTTCAAGACAATTTCAATGTTGACAGACTGATATCTGGAGTGAAACTCAGGCTGGGTACACTCAGTCTAAAACAACCATCATTTCAGTGAGATAGGTAACCTACCCTACAAGCCTGTGGTTGCCTTCATTACCTGCTGCAGATCTTTCTGCCAATATTGTAATTTTACATTCACTAATAATGGTTACTGAGAGCTCCTGGCTCAGACTGGGTATCACCTCCCCTTCTTCTCTAGGTCTACCATAACTCCTAATGCCAAAGGATCAGGTTCATCTTCCAATTACGTTAGTAATGACTGCCTCCCATTTCACATTTCATACATATTCTTATTCCAGCAGCATGTTTTGGTTCTCATTTTATGTCATTAACTGATGTTTTGTTACTCTGAACTGCTAAAAGCTTTCTGTCCCAGCTTTCTGTTGGATTAGATTTATGTGGCAAATAAAATAATTTCTATAGAAGTCATTTTTAAACTAAATTGAGACCCTTCTGAATGGAAGTAAATTACTGTAGGTTTTAGCTTAATTGTAGATCCTTTTATCATTCGTAGCAGCTTTTTAACCAACTTGATGTGTTAGTAGATTAGGGCACCATTCCGTGAAAAAACACCACAAGAAGGGATCAAGTGACATCATCTGCCACACTTTCTGTGTCACCTACTGTCTTTCATTGCCATCCTGAATATTAAGCTCTGTCTTTCATGAACCTGGCTATGGACTTTCCACCTCATCAGCACTGAAGTTTGTCTCATTATGTAAGATTACATTTTTTTCCCCCCAAATGAGAACTCTAAGTCAGGAACAACAAATCGAGCTCCTCACAATTGCTGAGGATACTCGTGCAACTCAGTGTTTTTCCCTCAACACAGTGGGTAAGTCAGTTGGCTTCTTAGTGATTTATTTAAAAGTCAAAGTCATTGTTGATAGTTTGGAAAGCATATATCACCTTTATTCACAGAGCACAGTACCATCTTCTACATGGGAGTCATGGCTATATTCAGTAAAATATACTTAACCAAATAAGAGTAGTAGAATCTGTGCTTCTGATACCATGACCTAATGCTAATTACATACATTATTCTCAGTTTGTATTTTCAAGGGCTGCATGAAAATTTTATTTTTACTGTTGAAATGGAGCTTTCACTAGTTACAAGGCAGGGGCAACGTGATCTTGCAACCAGAACACAAAATTGAGAATTGGGATACTTGGTTATTTGTACCTTGACTTGGCCACAGCTGTCACTGTTATCTTGAAAAAAATCACTGTTTCAGACTGTGACCACCTACACAAGTAGGTAGTCATGGAGCTGAGGAAACAAATGGGCTCATAGGCCCTGCTCTTTGGCACATCAGCCTCAGCAAATATGGTCACAACTTTCCTTTGATTACATTTAGAAGATCACAAGAAAAGTTGTGACATAGTGACATCAGCTGCTCTCAGTTTTTATGTCACACAATACCCTGCAGAATGAGGCCAAATATATTAAACAATTACACGACGGAAAATCCTCTGAATACAATAAATCAACAATTCCGTGTAATGTAGCTTGCAACTACACAACACATCCCTTATAGTTAGATGTGACGTGTGCACGTGTCAGCATCTTACTCTCTAGGAAGCATCATCAATTAAAAATCAGAGAGTGGGACCAAATACAGAGGAAAATGCTTCTAAAAAAGGTCTAAATTTGGATCACAGGGGTCAAATATTTTGTCAAGGACTGTAAATATTATTTAGCAAAGAAGCAGGACTGAATGAAATTCTTTTAAAGTTCATTCTTTGCTTGATTCAGATCTTTTTCTCTTGAGTGTGAAGTAAAGCCATTATATCAAAATGTTACATAAATTTATAATTTTCTTGAGATAGAGACGATGAATCATGAGTCTAAAATTTGAAAAAAAAAAGGGCAGGGAATGGACAAAGTACAAAAAAACTTTGTAAAATGTTTTCATAGACATTATGCAACATGTACTTCAAAGAAGCTGCATGTGATGTGTTTTCCTAATTCAAGTTTTCTTAGTTTATAAATCCTGCTTGAAAGCTTGTGCTTGTTTACATCAAACCTTTGACCCAATAATGGAACTTTACACAATGCCACAAACAGAAATAACACTAAAAGGCGTGAAAAGAATGGGTCCAGTGGGATTTACGTTTATTCTAAACAGTTCCCTATGTCAGCATCTGTCTGAAGTTAGCAGGTTTTATCCATTAGTAACCACTGACTGTTAAAATGTCACAGATTCTGATAGCTTCCACACTGCAAACATGCTGCCTTCTTTTGTCAAGAACCACTTTTAGATAAGGGCATGTGGCAGATTACTGTTTCTACTGTTCCTTCCTCACTATTATGAATCTCAGCATGTAGTCCTCATGCCTTACAGAATTTCACAAGATCCTCTATGTGATGCAAAATTTTTACTTTACATGGACTAAACTACCCCACGACAATTCCCAAGGTACCAACCCTCATCAGCTGACAACACTTAAATGTGAGATACAGAATGGAGAAAACTAATACAGCTCCCATCTTATTTTCACAGCTGGACTCTTATGAATTTTTGACCCCAGAGTGTTAGACATTAACAGGACTGATTTTTGATTCAGCATTTAAGCTTCCCTTTGACTTTTTATTCCCACTGCCAGATGATTACTATCTCTGATCGCAATATGAAAGTTTACCAGGCACAAATCCCTATAATGTGTAACCTTTATACTGCCTTGATTTACGTTAATCTGATCTACCAACAAATGGACTCATCTGTTTCATTCTGACAAAGTTGATTTATGTTGACATGTTGACTTTTGTACTTTCTAATGCTGCAATCCCTTTATTAGGTTTCTGACTTTGTGTCAGCTAGACAGGGCTGCCTTTCCTGGTTTTTTTTTTTAAATCCAGCTGGGAGATATTTCAGTGTTTCTAAAAATTAAGGTGCTAAATTAGCAAAACCAATCAACTGATTATTAGTATGGACAGTACACTAAGGTACCTTTTCACCTAAGATTTCAGTGGTTTGAATTCCTTCTCACTTTGGTTGATGTAAATCATTAATAATGCAAGTAAAATTCTTTAAATTACAGTGCTGGAAAGGCAGAAATTTTAAAATAACTGATGCTTAATTATTTTTAAACATTTGGCATGAATGCTGGTACCAACTGGTACCAGAGTGCAAAAACCAGCTCTGCACGCTATTCAACGCCTGCATTTGCCAGGATGTGACTCCCAGCTTCCAACAGAAACTTGTGCTTTGTGTCCTGCTTCCACTCCTTCAGAAAGAAGAAACACCTGAGCCAAGGCTCTCACTGATGGGATCATACCCTGATGACAGTCCCAGTTGAGTTGGGAAGCAGAGGTCTGTACTCAGATACCATCAGTGCAGCATCAGGACTGTGTGGCCTGGCCTCCCACGATGCAAAAGTATGAGGCACAAGTAACAGAGAGGTACAGGCATTTTCACATAAAGGTGAGGTAAAGAACAGCTAAAAATACTTCAGTGAGACAAGGACTTCATGAAAGCTTTAATCCTGGTATCTAAGTGAGATGCATTTTCCTATAACTGGGAGATGGAGAGAAGTACAGAGAAACCTGGGTGTCTGTGCACTATCTCAATGCCACCAAAAGCAGTACTTTCATTGCTAAGAACTGCTGATTACTATACATAGAAATCATAGTATATGTTTTTCAGGCATAAGCAAAAAAGGCTTAAAACATGGTTTTGTAATATGGTGGCCTGGAGAGTATCTCAAGAGACCATTAAGGCCTATGCAATCAAACCAGAGATCCAAGACCTCACCTGATATATGGGCATTCAGCCCACAGGACCAGATAAGAGCTTGTCAAAGTGACTTCCCTAATACCCATTTTATGTGGACCTTGGATCTTTAGTTTCATTCATTTTGATCTTTAGTCCCAGCCCTACTATGTCACACTAGTTCCTGACAAAGGCAAGTGGAAAGTTTACTACTATGATTTAGGGATACTGAAATGGTGGATTTTTTGTTAAATGAGCGAATCAATGATTGTCATAAAATAAAATAAAATAAAATAAAATAGAATAAAATAAAACAAAACTCCATTTTGGATTAAAAATACACGAAGCAATTTATTTTTAGTTTATCTAACCATTTTTAATCTGCCAGCATAATACAGATGGAATAGAAGAAGAGGAAGATGTCTGTTGAAAATTATTTTGCTTCCCCTTTCTCCTCTTTTGATGATCTACTCTTTGGTTAAAAATGTTACTCTTCTTAGCACTTTACTATTTTCATTCCTTTCCCTGCTCTAATTTTACTATTTCAGTGATTTTTTTTCCCCATTTATGAAGGGATTTTTTTAATTTTTCAAAACCTGTAGAAAGAAACAGTTTAGAGAGCAGCTTGGAAGCAGCTTCAAAATTACTGTACTGGAGTGGCCCACCTGTGTTCTGTAACACCACCTACGTTTCTCGTTCTAAAACTGTGGAAAAGCAAGACAAAAACGCGAGGACACTTCAACAAGGCAGGGACACACAGAAGTGGCTCTGATCCTGAGGCCAAGCGTGCCATCTAGTGTTAGATCTTGTTTGTTGAGAGCGAAGGCAGCCTCTCCAACACAGTGTTCCAAATACATCTTTTTTCATCACTTATTACACAGGCAAATGATACCACGCTCGGGTATTAAATGCAAGGCTCAACAATAATAATATTGTTGATGTTTAGGCAGAATGCGTGAAAAATTTGTGAACAGCTTTTGTTTGAAAGCTGCCAATTACCATCCAATAACCAGCACACCTGAAGACTCATGAGTTTTCTGCAGAAACAGAGCCGCCCGACATGACAATAAAATACCTTGGATATGCTGTGGACATTGTGATGATCGCTCTCTACAACTACTTGAAAGGAGGTTGTAGCCAGGTGGGGGTTGGTCTCTTTTGCCAGACGACTTACAACAAGACAAGAGGGCACGGTCTTAAGTTGTGCCAGGGGAAGTTTAGGTTAGATATTAGAAAGAATTTCTTTACGGAGAGAGTGATCAAGCATTGGAATGGGCTGCCCAGGGAAGTAGTGGATTCTCCATCCCTGGAGATATTTAAAAAGAGACTGGATGTGGCACTCAGTGCCATAGTCTAGCAACCACAACAGTGGTTCAAGGGTTGGACTTGATGATCTCTGAGGTCCTTTCCAACCCACCCAATTCTATGATTCTATGATCAGTTGTTTTAGTCAAGTGCCAGAACTGATAGCCTTGCTTACTGTACAAGAGATTGCAGCTATACACTTTTCCTGAAACTCCAGTAAGGAGGACAAGGTAACCCAATTACTACCCTCATACAAGAGCAAAATGAGTAATGAAAGCTGCAGACATGCAGACTGCCATTTTTTGTTCTTTGGGTTCTCATCAGCTAATCTGTATTCAGTGACAGCAGCAGCAAAGCATGTATCAAGAGCCAAACTCAAAGCACCACTTTAATTCTGGCAGTTTTCTTAGCACAAGTAGTCTGTTATCACTTGGAAGCATAAATTAATATGCATTACCATAAGGTTCTCCTAAGCAGTCACTAGAACCTCTTATGGCACAGTAAGCACAAGAAGGAACACCTGAAATTTGGTACATTCCCACAGTTATTAAAATCTAAACTATTTGGGGTCAGGTGTTGCTGTTTCTTCAGTTGTTCCATTTTGAGACCCTCAAGTAAAGATGCCAAAAATTGTGGGCAGGCAAAGTTGGTGGCAAGAAATGACAGAGAAATGCAAAAAGGTCTCATGATGAAAATCTATGGAAACTGTTATTTTAAGCATCTCTCTTATCTTCTTAATGTATTGCTAAAATTAAGGCTGGTGTGAATACAGGCACTACAGCGGTGAGTAAAGAAACAGGAGGAAAAAAGAGATTAATTATGCCATATTTCCCCTGTTTGCTTAATATAATAAAAGAGCACTGTTATTAACTGCAAAGTGACTTCATGATACATCTTATACTGTGTGGCTTAGACTGTTGCCAAAACCAAGCCTCTCATATTGCCCTTTCATGGTTCCCTCTTCCCACCACTTTCCTCATGTCAGGTCCAGTGATCCTGCAGCATCAAATGTTGCCAGGTCAGTGAGCTGATCCAGCTGGAAACTGACTGGCAAGGAAAAAAGTTTTCTATCAGACAGCCACCAGAAATTATGCCCTACAGCTGGTATTAGGGCAGGAATAGCAGCTTGCTCACTCAAGGAAAATCACCCCTTTTAGCAGCAGCCCACAGTTCAATTGGTTCAAGAAGAGATGAAACCACATCCCAGACAATAGTACCAAAGTATTCACCAATGGGTGTGAAGTATGGCCCCTCAGGAAGCATAAACTATCAAGGCAGGACAGTGAAGTTTCTTCTGATATATCAGTAGTAAAATTATAGTTATTCCTACTACATAGAAAGCAATATTTTTGAACATTTAAGCTTTGAAGAAAAAAACCATGCTTCTTCCCATTCAGATCAAATCAAAGGCCAGATGTGTGTTCCTTCTCATCACACGCATTTTTTAATTACATGCCTACAGCATTCTTAGGTTGTAAAACCACACAGAATATTGAAAAGAAGGATATAGATTTCTTCTTTCAGAGCATCAGATTTGTTATTTTCAGTTCAGTGTTGCTCATAAATAACTACTCCTGACTGAGTTTGAAAGGAGTGGAAGCACTGGAGGACACTGAATTTGCAGTGATCTTTTCTGATTTAAAAAAAAAAACATACCTTGGTGCAGACAGGAGAGCACCCATTTTAACAACTGACTTATTAACCCTCAGTAACAGGCAGGGAGCCCAAGTCACTCCCTGAGTACGTTGTAAGTTTCTGTGTATTCATTTTTCCCAGCACTGATTCAGTTTGGAGTTACTACTTGTAATAAGTCTGCATGCCAAGATGAAGCAGGCAACACACAGAAATTTATGTTCCACCCAGGAACTATTTTTGAAGAGCATTAGAGCGGGACAACTGCGAGTAGCACAGCTCCTGTCATAAGCACTTCTTCAGACTTTGATGTGCAACGAGGATAGAGGAGAAATATCATATCCTGTCTCAATTTCATCACCAATGATCACAGTAGTAATTCAAAGACCAAATGAAGAACTCATTTGCACTGAATATTAATGTAGGTGTAATAGATAAAAAAACTGGCAGGAGTAGTTTTCAGAACAATGCATCTGCCAGCCACAAGCTTTGAAACGAATCCAAGTCTAACAGAGCAGCTTCTTTCCCTTTCTTGAAAAAGGGACTCAATATGATCAGCTACATCTTCTTAAAAGAAAACATTTGGACTCTTTTCTTTTATAGACTTTGATCCAACGTCAGAATGGCAGTGATTTCAGTGGAGGTAAGCTCTTAAATAAGGCTCGGGCATTTAACTGTCTTTGAAGCTAAGTGTTCGCTTTTGTGAAGGGACTTGCTTGACAGTCTCAAGACAAAAGCCTCTTTTCATGCTAAAAATAGAATAAATGCACCATTTTAGAAAACTGCTAGCACTGCCCTGCCAGCTTGCCTTGACAGTTTGGTGCAGGAATCACCTTGAGTTTTACAAAGAAGCTGTTTCCCCTGTCGTTCAGCTACACATCTCTGATAAAAAACGCTACTGCAGGTGCCTAAATTACAGCAGGAGAGGTTGCTTTAAGTCTAACTAACTGCTGGACACAAAACAGGCTAGTGAACTGGTTGTTGAATACCAACAGTCACTGTCAGCTTAAAACCAGATACTACACAAATGTGACTCCACTGAAGTAAATGGAGTTCTGCAACCAGAACACTTGACCTGAGGTTTGATTTGATCAATGATTTTCAAGTAGTCTAGCATCAGTCTTCTGAGTCATTCATTCCATCTGCAAAAAGCTGGTTTTAACATAAAGAAAATTGTGGAACCCAAATCTGCCTACAATTTCAATTTTCATATGAATGTCCATGGTCAAAATGTGTAATTTTGGTAGTAAAATATTGAGAGTTAAATTGCCATTTTTATGCATGGATCCTTTAAGACAAACCTTCGTGAAAAACAAGACACCTTTTTCTATCAATATCCTGAAGTACCCTTTCTCTCTCTTGTTATACTTTGGTGAAAGAACACTTCATGTCCTCTCCATTACTTTCATGCTTAATGGCATCACAATGAAAGAATTGACACCTTACAGAATTAGGACCCTGACTAGCATCCCCTGGAGGCTGAATTTCAGATCATTATTTCTGCTGACACTGTGCAGCTGTTGCAGAGGGTTAGTTTTGTTGGTTTGGTTTTTTTTTTTTCTAAAAGCAGCTTCGGGTGTTTCTTTTTTTTGTTGTTTGTTTCTTTTTTTTTTCTTTTTTTTTTTTTTTTTTGCCACAGAAGTCTTTAGCGGGAAGGGGAAGGCACGGCTTGTTGGACCAGTGATGTAACACCAGCTGACAGGTGGGTTTCAGGGAACTCTCTGGGGCCATGGCCTCTTTAGTGGTTTTACCACTCTAAACTCAATTACAGTGGAGTTTCACGCTCCACAGCAAGCTCCAGTCCTTTTTTGATAAAAACTCTGCAAAGTAAATAAGTCATGATGATGATATGGGTCTACCATTTAATATTCATTGAAGTACATATGTTTGAAAATTGGAAGCAGAGTTTAATCCATTTTCATATTTATATCAACATGAAGCTTTAAAATGGATATCTTTCCTTTTCTCGGAGAATCTTGACAATTTCTGGTTTGACAAGATAAATAAAGATGTATGAAACTCACTTTGAATATAAGACGACCAAAGGAGATTTGAAACATAAAACTTGAAAGTATATATCCTGAATCCATTCACTTTCAGAGGAAGCACATCTCCCTTCTGTGTGATTTGAAGTTTGATTGAAATGGCATAAAATACTTCAAAGGCTCCAAAATTCTTGATGCTGCGTGCATAATTTTGTCACAATCCACTTATACCTTATTGTACATTGCACTGATGATATAAAAGAGCATGTTTTAAAAGGTACTGTTACATTTATGACCAATTTCTTCTCTCATTTAGATATATTAGCTTGAAGTAACTTTTCTTTCTTAGATATACTTGAAGTTACAGCAATCATCAGAATTTTGTTGTGTCTATCTATGACAGCGAAATCAAAACATCCAAGCTGAGTGGCCTATATGAGAATGACACATAAACCTGACAAAACAAACAATACATTGGTCTCAACTAACTGAAAAAATTCTAATTTGCAGAAAACCACCTCATATAGCATTAAATTTGATCAATATTTTATAACATCAGGCAGGTTTTCCTGCCCACATTTACGCTCTTTCAAGAGAAATTAAAAGAAAGCAGTAGCAAGGTTTTCTTTGTCTTCGCATTTTATTTCAGACCACTGAAAGATAAATGAAGCTGGTGGAAAAAGAGTTAACATAATGATGTCGTCTTTTATTTGACTGAATGTTTAAGCATGGTGCTACGGCTGATGGCACCTTGTTTAATAATGCAGTACATTGCTTCCTAAGGGGACAGGGCTTGATCTGAAAACTGAATATGGTGCACTCTAAATTCTCTTCCCTGAGGAAGGCTGACTAACTGATAAGTGCCATGAGCTAGCACAGGGACTGATTCTGTCAAATCAAGCTCAAATGGAAGGCACAATGTAGACTCTTCTCAAGTCTTAGTGAAGTAATTTGAGCAGACATTCGTGACATTAGACAGTGCATCAACTATGGAATGCTGTAAAAGTTCACTGTCTTACTACAAGGTGGTCTTTAGATGACAGGATAAAGAAATCAGTGCAAATTTGTTAATGTAACAACTTGGAAAAGCATGCTAAAAATGTCACTCTATTGGGATATGTGATAAAATGTATAGGGAAGTGACTGCCAGTTGGTTTCCTTGTGAATCCTTCATTAGAACTCATGTAAAAGGCATAAAAATAGGGAAATGCAATAAACATAAAATTTGTATTAGTTGCTACCAGCTAAACTTCTGTTTTTCCTGAGCTAAAAAATTTCAATTGACAGCTGAAGCTAGCAAGCAAGCAAGAAAATCCATTGTTCAGCTGTTTATTTCTCACTTTGGGATTATAAAGTGATTCTTTTAGTTAAGTCATTCGACTCATACTTTCAGTACTGAAGTGCTTGAACACCTTGTCTAAATGGAGATGGTCTTTAAACTCAGGAAGAAAATTGTACAGGTTGAGGAGATACAAAATGTTAATCAGACATAAATAATATGATAGCATGCAAGGACGAACTTTCAGCAAATCAGCAAGAACTACTGGAAATGAATGGAAATTCCTCAATAAATGGAATGAAAAATGGCAGAACAACTGAATTTTTTCACTGGTCATTCTTGCTTGCCTAACCTTATTTTTTTTTATTCAGGTGAACAATGGGTTCTCTATAGAAGAAATGAGGAAAAATTCTCTGCCAGGTTTACAGTAAAAGAAATTACAAATTACTGCTACGTGTGAAAACTGAAGATGAAATTTAGTACAGGAAAACATAGTGCATAAGGAACTGATGAAAGAGGATATAATAGCAAGCACTGTTGAAAATAAGCATTTCAAATTGGACAAGATCTATTAGTGTTATATTCCAGGATAATTTTAAAAACTAAGTTTGTCAAAAATTCTGTGACCTTAACAGAGAAATGACAGCATGCTGACAAGATGGGTTGACAGTGCTCAGCAAAAAGGTACAGCAGTACAAAGAAAGTCAACACGTCTCTGAGAAAGACTTGATGACTTGCATAATAAAACTATGATGAAACAGTATACCACAAAACATCAGACTGTGCTTTTGGAGACTAATAAAATATTTATTGTCAGCTGGATAAGAAGAAAGATTCTGGTGTAATGAGCGAGCACAAGAGGAGCTGCAGGTGACAAGCTGATGCTAGGGTGAGAAAGGGCGATGATAGCAAGCTGATTCAGGTGAGTTTTTTCTGCTGAAGAACTACTAATTCCATTGTGCAACACAACTGGTGAGCCCCTGGAGTGAAATGAGGCAATGAGGCAACCAGGTGCCACTAATTACCAGGCAGTGGGCATGAGCTTGTGTTAAGCCCACCTGTGCCTGGTTAGGGCGGGCCCCCACTGCCCATGAGCAGGATTGGGGGGCCAATAAAAGGTGAGGCCTGAGACACAAGCTCAGCTCATTCCTGAGCAAGCCAGCAGAGTGATCAGCTGATTCCAGAGCAATAGCACCGAGCCAGGCTAATCAATCCTGAGGGCAACTGACTCAGAGCACTATTTGTGAACTTCTGCTGGAACACCTCTTCGGACCTCAGAGCACCGTGCCCTAGGGGAGGTTCATCTTGCAACATCCCCCTGAAAGCTTTTGGTGACACCTTACTATGAAGTTCTCAGGTCACTTGTTTAGGAAAGAACAGATATTTTCTTTTAAGAAATATATCAAGAGGGTGCAAAAGGGAAAGAGCTTCCATTTAATCACCACAACAGGCAAATGAATGACTGACTGAAGCAAGCTGAGGGGCTGCTGGAGGCAACTCCTGTGGGAGTCCATTTCTGGAATGCAGCTTCTTATCCAAGTGATGGAAGCAAAAGGGCTGCTTGGCAGCACAACAAAGTTTGAGAACATCAGCAAAAGACTTATGCAGTGTGGTATGTGGTTATGTTTGATGTGAAGACCTAGGAGGTCTATTGGTTACATTACCTTGGGCTGTATGGAGCTCTATAACACCATTTTAATCACTATTAGGCTCAAAGGTACAATTCTGGCCAGTATCTAAGAAGTCGTCTCAGCTCAAAGTACTATACAAGTAAATGTATTCATAATCTTGTATTAACAGACCAGGGGGGGAACATTCAGCAAACTACAGAACTTTACAAGCAGTGATATTAATGGCATTAAATAAAAAAAATTGAAAGGAGGTTCTTCAGCCACCTTGTTTTGAAGACCTTTGCAAAGAATCAAGTACATTTCCAGTACAGGTTACATTGAGAACTTTTGTAAAAACCTCATATGTAGGCTTTAAATCTTGGAACTCTGCATCTTTGGTGTGAAAGTCTCTGATTTTTACTACCCCGGTGACCCTGACTAATACTGATCCAGAGAAGAGTCAATAAATCATACAACCTCTTAGGAGCAAGACAAATCTATACTAAACCTAGCTTTTCAAATCTTAATAGACAGTGGCTTACTGTAGAGACACATATGTACAGATGCAGGGAGGGAGGCTGAGGGATGGGTGACCCGTCATTTGAGTCTGATTATTAAAAGTTTTAATTCAAACCACCAACGAATAGTGGTGCTCATAAATGTTAAACTGGAATGCAATAATTACTGCAGACAGCGAGCCACATGAGATATAGAAACCTTTGTTTCTGCATTGTATTGCAGAATAGCTACTAATATATACTGCATTAATCAATGGAATAAATATACACTCTTTACACAAATTTTACTTTGTGTAAACCTTTCAACTATCCAGCACTTTCAGGACTGCCACAGATTCACTGGGTAGTATGATCAGATTAGCCTGGCTAATCTTTTGAAGGGAACTGCCCAACAAAATCTTTCAATCCTTGTTTTCAGAATAAGCATTCATATTAATTTATGAAGTTTTCATTGCACTTGGAGTCTTCTCATCATCAAGTCTTAAGGGACAAATATTGAAATCCAATGGCCTTTAAAAAAAAAACAACCAACCAACCAAAAATAAACCACCAAAACTTTTCTATCAAGCATTCCTGTGAACATCTGAAAACCAAAATGATGCTGCTATGCTTTTCATTTAATGCCTTCCTTTTCTTAGACTATCAAGCCAATGGAACCAAGTACTGTCCAGCTAGAACAGAGGATAAAAAACCCCACAGGCAGCTTTCTAGTTAACTAGGAAAATAGGGGGAAATTGCAGTACTCTCCAGTCAGAGGAACAACAAAGGGGAAAAAAAAAGACATTCTGATTTTTCAGGAACTGATATGGTCTCTATGAAGCAATATGAAGCAGCTTTTATTCTACATCTAGAGGTTCTGAAGCGGGATTCACTGGTAGTATTTGTCCTCCAAGCCCCACTAGCATTTGCAGCATGGTCTCAATATGAAAAGAACAAACTAGTAAGACTTCCTACCTTGAAAAGCTGACAGACCAACTAATTACACTGACACGGAGCTATTTACAAGACCACTCATATACATGAGATTCAAATAAATCAGGGTTGGTTGTACACAGACCCCTCCTTTTTATTTTCTTTCATTAATTTTCTTACCAATGCTGTTCATTCCTTGAGACACAAGAGATCAATGCTAATGCTCAACACAGAAGTAAGTGCTCAGTTTCAGGTAGAGCACTCTGGCACATCTACAGCAAAATACTCCAGAGTGCTGCAAAAATGAACTGTGAGTTGCCTGTTACCCAGTGTCAGGATTTCCAAGGTAATTTGGAAGAACCTACATGACAATTGGTTTTAGCTAGGGTCCCATTTCAGCATGTGATGTGTGAACATTCTACTGATAACTGCTTTATTTAACTAACTTTGAAATAAATCATTAAATAGATGGAATACATCTTACAAATCATGAAACAAGAATAATTACTAGATAAATCAAGCATCTCATACACAATAATGATATGTTTGTCAAGAACAATTCCTCACTTTTGAAATAATTTATTAATAACTTATATTATGGCTAATCTTGAGTTATTTTCTTTGAAATTGACATCCTCCTAGAATAACATAACATAACAATCCTCCTAGACTACCACCCATCTTCCTAGGAAAAACAGTGCAGAAGTGACAACAGCATCATGAAACTTTTTCCTTACACTTTCAGCAGGTTGATAATGTAGTGTTTGATAACGTGGTGTCATTTTCTTTAACTGAAAGAAAAGGAAAGCATCCCAAAGCAATGTGCCTGGCTGCCCTTGAGACATTTTGCTTTAGTATTGCCATGCCTCAGTTTTCCTCTTTTAAAAAATGTTCATAATATTCATTCACAGCAGCAGGATGTTGTAAAACTAGATTTGTTATTGTTTGTAAAATGCTTTTAGAGCATCCAACTGGAAGAATGATAGATATGCAAAACAGAACCTATTGTAGCTATTATTCTCAGACAATTTCTGTTGAATTTATATAAAAGGAATACTGATTATTCTAAGACAATTATTCTCAAACAATTTGTGCTGGATTTACATAAAACAGAACGCTATTTTTTTAACAAAAAGAAAAAAAAAATTTTATCATTAATTATTGAAATAGCATGATGCTCTCAAATATTTCTTTTGCAATTAAACAATAATAAATTAAAATTGAAAATATCAGACACACATCCCCTCTGTTAAGATGCATTGAACACCTATGTAACACTGACATGTTAAACAAGCACAGGCCCACAGCCATCCTTGCCTCCTCTTGTCAGTAAAATTCTAAGTGTGTGTTTGGTTTTGACATACAGCTTTCAGATGAGCAGAAATACAAGACACTGCCTATTAGTTTCTCTTTCTGGTATTTGTAAATCCTGTCAAACTCACACGTTAAAAGGAACTCCTCTGTTGTTTTCAAAGCATGAGGAGACTCTCACTTGATCATTCCAGTCATGTTCAAATAAAAATATTCTCTGGTATATGAAACTGGAAGTCAAATTAAGTCTGTGTTTGGTGTTGCCATTCATTCACTTTGCAACTTTAGTCATAAAACTCTGAATTTTCATTCCAATGTCCATAATTTTACTGCTGCAGTCACCATAAAACAGCTTGATCTCCTTGCATATAGAATAATAAGAGTCCATCCTCACCTCTGATGTTGACATATAGGGTACTGTGAATTAACCAACACTTGGATTCTCCTTTTTAATCCCTTGCACCATCCTTACTACTTCTAGTTCTGCACAGCATGGCTGCAGTTTGATGAAAACTGAAATTTATTTTGAAAATGTTAGTTTCTTTTAGACTAACGTGTAAACAGGTCAGACCAATATACCATGTAAGCTATTACCAACCTTTAGAGTTACATGGAGTCACAATATTATGCAGAACAGTTAGTGATCCAAAGGAAAATGCTACTGAATGCCATAGAGTAAGGAGCTGTGACATTTTCAAGAAATCTGAGTTTATAAACATAGCCTTATATTTATCCATAAATGTAATAATTCATGTAAAAAAAAACCCAGGTGATGAGTTGGGTTTTTTTGTTTTTTTTTTAACTAGTGCACCAGGCTACACAGTATCCACAGGTCTGAAAATCCGGATCAGCTTCATCCAAACCAGAAATCTTCTGGGACCCTTCATAGACTTAATGAGGAAGAGATTTGGTTCCACAAAGCCCCAGATCAGCCAGGCAGCAGTAATTAAGTGATCTGGGATTATCCCTTCCATTCAAGGTCCCACACTTGGATACAAGATGGCAGACACATTTATGTGGGCACCAGTGTGCAGATGACTCTTCCTGCTCTTTTCTGATGACCAGTGGTGGTGACAGGAGTGTGCAGGAACCTGTGCAGAGACTCTCTCAGTTTGGAGCTGAAATGTTCTCTAAATGTTTTAGAGACATTTAGGGGGAAACCAATAATAAATTAGAATAAAGCTAAGAGAGAAAGCATATTTATTTGTCCCTAGTCCTTTTATCTACTTACACAGTAGGGATCAGGCAGTGATGCCTGTGCAGTCCAACCCCAGGCACTACTGATTTGGCGCCATACTATGGAGTTTTCCCAAGACCAAATGAAACACCTAAAAATAGCAATGCTTGCCAAAATATTTATGGTTTTAGTTTTGCTTGTTTGTCTTCACATTCAGACCCCTTTTCTTCTTCTGCCCTCTCCCTCCGATTATGTTACATTCAGCCTTAGCTGTGGGAGCTAGGATTATGCCTGAACTGGGAACTGGAGGGAATACAGTAAAGCAGTCCAGGAGGGAAGGGGGAATATTTCTGACATTCTGCACACTGAAAGCAAGCAGCAATTGACCAAACACACCGTACATCCACGCTCAGCACTTACACACTGGGTGAAAGGGTCAGTGCTCGATGTCTGTGCTGCCTTATTGCATTTCCCGCAAGGCATTGCCTTTGTTGACAGATTCTGCCCTTCTCCTCAATGAGGGCTGTTATTTGGTCCCTCAGGCTGTGGTCTCAACTGTTTCCATTGATCCTTTAGTTTATTCTTATTTCTGGATGCCATGTTTCCACTGCTGCCAGGATTTTGCATGCACAACTGAGTATCCTAAGTCATAGCTCCTCAAATTTAAATTTAATATTTTTTTATCATAGCACCTCGATTTTTAAAAATACAAATAATTAAAAAAATAAGACTGCCCAAAATTCTATAGCTTGTCTTTTGATTGTGTTTAATGTTTCCACGTTACATCCCTCATTCTCTTAATTTCTTTTCCGCCTCCCCCCATCAAGTAGCTCTGAATGACTTTCAACCTCACTGCCAACTACTGCAAAAAGAATAAATCAGGTAGCAACTGGTTTCAGATGAAGTCTACAGTGATTCTTACTGGCATTGCAAAGCTTACTTGAATTCACAAGGGGCTTAAAAAGCACTGAGATGGCAGAGATTGTTGTGGCAGAAGCAACTGGAAAATGTCCTGAGATTGAAACACAGACATATTAACATCACCCTTGTGGACGCTAATGACTTGCACTTTAAAATGCCAGAGGCTCATACTGCCAGCTAAAACAAAGAAAAAACACATTTTTAGTCTCCAAAGACTTTAGATCTTTCCAAACTCTGAGGGCAAATTCAGCCATAATGTATTTTTGCAGTAGAGCAGGGCAGCTCATGCATGCCACTGGGGGAATCATTGCCTGGAGTTGCTGTAGGCAGTGTAGTCGGTATAGCTAAATAAAACAGCAGCTGAAAACCTTTGAGAGGTTAAGCTCGTAATGAAGCATTCTATAATGCAATGCAATCAAACCTAAACAGTTTGAAGGCATATCTTGCTGACACTCACAACCCTTGTCTTTCTCACTGAAGTGTATTTAAGGAAACGGCCACCTAACACAAGGATTTCTACAAGAGCTTTACAATTTAAATTGACACATAATTAGAAAGATATTTTAATCTTTTGATGAAGTAACAATGTCCGTTTTAGACATTTCTAGATGAGGAATTCCTTAAGAGCTTATGGGCAGATTGGAAACTTTCTGAAACTGTAAATCTTTAAACAGCTCTACTAGAAGAAATGCAAAGGTAACAGGAAAGCAAGAAAAACATGCTGACAATTCAGAGAAGACTAGGAAAAGGCTCAGAAGTAAATAGTGGGGGAAAAAAAGTCTAAAAAGGACTGGTTTGAATGGGAAAATACATGTAGGCTAGAAAAAACAGAGAGGCCAAATTCATCCTCACTGTAAGTCTAATGAGGATCCAAGGTAAGTGGATTGTAAAAAAATATATTTACATATTAAAAAGCATGGAAAAAAATTAGAAAAGAAAAAACAAGTATTCGTTACTTACATGAGAAATGCAAGCCACATGTACTTTTTTCTGTATAGATTCCATTGATGAATAAACAACAAGCAGGGTAAGATTTGTGTTCTATAAGGATTGCACTAAACCTCAGTAACTGAGAAAGTAATTTATACCTTACTTAACTGAAAACACTTTTTAATAACAAAAAAACCCCACAACTGATTATGTTAGAGTTTTTTCTTAGGAACTTACTGCTACTTCCCAAAATTAAACAAAATACCTTCTCTTATAAATTTTATGATAAAGCAAAGGAACTGAAGTGCTTTATTTTCAAATTACATTTGCAGTAATTCCTATCAGAGAATGAGTCTGAAAAAAGAATGTTTTATCAAAGTGAGAAAATACTGTAAAGGGGTAAAAATGCAAACTATAGAAAAAAACTTTGCACAATTGTCCATGTATCAAATATCCCTAATTAAATTTGGTGTTGGTAAGAGAAACATATCTGATCAAAGAACTTCTGGGCCTGCACCCCACAAGTGTTTAGGTGCATCTCTATCTTCACATGCATCCTAGTAAAGATATGCCTTAGGTACATTTAAGCTAGTGGTTGGAGTTGTCAAGTAGTTAAAAAGGTAAAAGTAAAATGCTAAACTGAATTTTACAGAAAAGAAAAATAACCCGTACAAAACCAATTAAATTCATCCCAAAAATGAGGAAATAAAGTGTGGTTTAAAGTGTGGACTAAAAAAAAAATAAAATACATGCACACAGAAGGAAACTGTTAAATTCTAAGAGCAAATACCGGGTAAGGGGAAAAATAAGATTTGAACATGCTGAGACCCTAGATATAAGGGACCTGTTCCATTACTCCGTTGATGTATTTTGCCAACAGGCAAACCCCTTCCTGTTGAAGTCTTAATGCATTCCAATTAATTCACTGTGCATCTTCTAAATTCAGACTTAGATTTAAGTGTCAGAAGAGGTCTTCTGGGGTAAGAAGATTCCATTTGTTTTTTAAAAGATCTTTTCTATCTGTTTGAGATTGAATTTTGTCACATACAGATCACCTTTACTAAGACCTCTGTGGAGAGGGACACTTTTTACCAAATAATGGGAGTGAACTGTACATGCATCTGCAGGAAAGTTAAGCTTAACATGGCTCTAATTCTAGTCAGTCTTTAAACTAGCAGTGAACAAACTATCCAACATTTGAACACAGCCTGTCCATTAAAATGTACAGTAGTAATGAACTGGAGCAAGTGAAGTTATGTAAACACATAAATGTTATTGAGATAATCATTGCACACCTTATGGTGCTATAGATGAAATCCTTATATTGAAGTTCTACAAGGACCAGAAACACAACTAAGGATTTCCCTGTATGTTTAATTGTTTTTTCAGAACAGACAATGTAAATTGAAATTACCATATGTATAATGAACTAAAGCTTAGAGGAGTCCCCCTTATTCCCTTGTCCCCTGTTCAGTATTTTTCATACTGAAAAAGTATGTTTTCAGTCTCAGATTAAGCATCATAGGCTTCCATGAATTCTTATTTCACAATAAGTTTAAACATGTTGATAAATTATATCAAGGTTACTTCCAGAACTGCATACAATACTGAAAGAAGTAATGTAAGAACTATTAAATAAAGAACATGCTGCACTTATTAATATGGATGGATCCCTATCCCAAAGGATGGATAGCTAACAGTCAGCAGCAAGATCCTGCTCTTCAGCTTCCCCCTTCCACTCCACAGTATCCTGTTTAGCCTGAGCTTATAAAGCACTGAAACCTGTCAGCTGTATTAGTACCAATTTTAGTAATGTTCTACTAAATTTTTATTCTAAATAAGGTCTAGTGTATTACTAGATTACATTTTAAATACCGAATTTAGTATCTAAATTTAGTTTCATGAGCACTTAAAGACAGGATAAATTAGTATTATTGCTAAAACAAGACATCCAGCCACTTTCAGTGACTGTGTTTCCCACTTCTGTACAGGTACACTCTTTGCCATCACCTTGTGCTGCCACAAACATCAGTGTGGCTGCGCTGTAAAGGGCTGAAAGATGAACCAGCTTAAAACAAACCCAGACTGATAAAGCCATCTGGTTCATCAAGGAGCTATGTAAACACTTATGCAACACAAAAAGATAGTGCAGGTGAGGACTCAGAAGCAAAATACAGGCTGAGAGAAATATTTTTAATATAACCTTCCTGATATGTACCTCACAGGGTTTCTCAGCTCTGAGTGACAGAGCAATTGCCCCACAGAAATGAGATTGCTTTTACATGAGAGTCTCATATTTTGATACATACCCCATTGCTTCAAAAAGAACACACACTTTTTGATATGTAAAGATCAGGCTAAGCTTATTGATTTGATTAATCAGAAGTCTTTCAAGCTTTTGTGTATTACTCTGACTCCTGCTCTGTCTGTGCCTTTACTCCATGAATTTTGGCACTACACAGTCAACTGGATGGTTACGTTCATTAAATAGGTGTGTGGAAGAAGGATTTAAATGGAGAACTAGGGATAAATATGGCATAGCATTGTCCTAACACATTGTCCAAGCAAAGACACAGAAGCCAGTACACGCACACATCAAGATGACCACAATACGTGATGGACTGCCAGCAGCACCTCTCTCCTTGTCACCTAGTGATGCCTTGATCCCAGACAGAACATTCATGGCCAGGTCTGCATCCCTGAGGAGCTACTCCTTCCAAGAAAGTCCTCTTGAGCAGTGACCATTTGTTCCAACACATCTGAATTTACATGAGCTGAAACAACTCAGTTATTGCTCATCCGTACCAGCTGACACCACAATCCAAATTTTTTGTAAGTGAGCCATTCATGGACCACTTATTGCTCCGTGATTTTTCTAATTCAGTGATTTTTCTTCCTTTAGATCACAGAATAGTTTGGTTTCGAAGGGACCTTGGAGACAGTGACACCACCTACTAAACCAGGTTGCTCAAAGGTCCAGCCAACCTGGCTTTCAACACTTACCAGGGATGGAGCATCCACAACTTCCCTTCCAGGGTCTCACCACCTTCCCAGTGAAGAATTTATTAATGTCTAAACTCCATCTACCCTTTTCCAGTTTAAACTCATAACTTGTCCTATCCCTACATGCCCTTGGTAAAAAGTCCTAGTCCAAGGGCAGGACCTTACACTTGGCCTTGCTGAAACAGTTTGCATGGGCCCACCTCTCAAGCATGTCAAGGTCCTTCTGAAGGGTTTCCCTTTCCTCTACCAAGTCAGACACAACAGACAGCTTGGTGCTGTCAGTAAACCTTCTGAGGGTGCACTAAATGCCACCATCCATGTCACTGACAAAGATGCTAAACAGTGCCAGTCCCTGCACCAGCACCTGAGGAATGCCACTCATCACTGATCTCTGCTTGGACATCAAGCCATTGACCACAGCTCTGACTGCAGCCATATACCCAATTCCTTATCCAACAAGTGGACTTGATGGATAGACCATGTCTCTTTAGACAAGGGTGTCATGAAGGACAGTGTCAAATGCTTTGCACAAGTCCAGGTAAATTGTATCAGTTGCTTTTCCTTTATCCACCAATGCTGTAGCCCTGTCCTAGAAAGCCACCAAATTTCTCAGGCACTGTTTGCCTTTAAGGGAAACCGTCTGGCTGTCACAAATCACCTCCTCAGTCTCCAGGTGTCTTAGTTTCCAGAAGGTTCTGCTCCACAGTCTTGCCAGGCACAGAGATGAGACTGACAAGATTGTAGTTTGGTTTTGTTGTTGTTGTTATTTGTTGGTTTGTTTTTTGGGTTTTTTTGGTTTTTAATGGGGGTATTGTTTCCCATTTTTCCAGTCAGAGGAAACTTCACTGGGCTGTCACGACTTCTCAAATATGATGGACAGAGTTATATCAGCTTCATATGAATGTATCTCATCATATCCCACAGACTAGTGCACCTTGGAATCTGATGGGATACATCCACAGTTCCTGTAACATCTGTAAGAAAACCTCAAATATTTTGTATCAAAGAAGAAGCCTTAATTTAGATGCTCTTGCTTGATCTGCCTTATATCTGGAATTACAAAATCCATTCTTTGGGATAGGAGATATGGCAGAAAGAATCAGCTAGCATGCCCATGATGAAAAAGCTTCATAAGAATTCTTATTTAAGTAAACCCTTTAAGTTTATGAATCATGTTTTATGATAATTTCCTAGTCCAGCTAGCAATGTGTGTGATCTCTGAATCATCCTATTCTTGTTTCCAACCAAAAGTCAAAGCATGTATCACAATCTGAAAATGGTTTATTACCTACTGGAGCTACCAGCAGCTGAAGCACAGGTTTATCATTCCCAAAACTTATTTACAAACTCTCTCCCCTCCAACACTCACAACAGCCAAACTCTGGGACGTGATAGTCTTTGGAGCACTGTGTGCCCACAATTAAACGTGTAAAACAAAGGCAAAAACAGAAGAAACTCGGTATGACCATCTTTATCTTAATTCTTACTTTGCTTTACCTATTAAAAAGTAACAGTTCTAAGAGACTGAAGGACTACTAATCAGTTATAGATTTATGACAGTTCTGCATTTTTCAGTAACAGTACAACATGCAAATCTCTCAACTATATGATTCACTACAGCTCTAAGAATATACATTCTGACAAAAGGAGCTACCTCAACTTCTCATTTTATGCAGCTTATAGAAAAAAATTCAGATATGACCCAGTTATGTCACAACCATTATCAAACTGTGATTTTCTGAAAAGTAACTATATAAAAAAAGCACCTTCTTACTCATCAGATCTACTCCCCACAGATAGTCAGGATAAGATCTGCTGACTTAGATACAAAAATAAAGGCTCTACTACTTATTAAAATTTCTACTAACCATGCAAAACTAACAGAGCTGAGGAGAACAGGAAACTAAATTCTTTTGCATGTTCAGTAGAAATAATTATTTACCACTTCAATACAGCTCAAAACTCAAAGATTTAGGGTGGGATCAAACAACAGCAAAGGCATACTTCTGCTTACAGAAACATCTTAACAGATGCATACAGCAAGGACCTAATTTAGCTTTTTGTTAGAGATTAAGTCACCATTGGTCACTGGAAAGGAATTATTTTACATGCAAAAGCAGCATGCTTTATATGGAAATCAACTGGAATTGGAAATTGTGCCTTGAATCAAATTGCCTTTTCCCATCTTTTGAGTTTCTTGGTTTGCCATCTTATTTGTGATTTCAATAAGACTCTTGGATTTTAGCATTCAAATCCTAAGACTTGGATCTTTGATTTTTTTTTATTTTTTTTTTTTTGGTTTTTTGTTTGGTTTGGTTTTTTTGTTACTGCTTGTTCCTTTCTAGTACCTCCTTTTTCATTTCATCACCCTGCCAGAGTCAGGAGAAAACAAAGCATGTTTGGAGAACAACCCACAGGGAAAGGTCAGTTCCTGGTTTCTTTGTCAGGTTCCCTTAAGATACATTGAAAATGCATATTCTTCATATCAGAATCTCTTAAGTACCACTCTATATGAAATCTAAGGTTATCCTTACTTAGCCATCAAAAATAAAATCAATACCAAAGCTAACAGTACATATTTCTACATATCTTGCCATCTTCTCATTTCCATATCCTACCTTTCCCTCAGATAAACAGCACCAGTTACTCTGACCAAGGCGAAACCCCCTCATAGCCCATTTTCCAAGATGAATGCAGGCACAAAATGAATACTGGGAGCTGAGGTTCCTCTCCCCACTGCATAACATAGATGCTGCTCCACAGTGAATTACGTTCTTGGTGGGAAGATGGAAGTCTTACTGCACTGGGGTCAAGCACACAGAGCTGCCTCTAGATGAGACCATGATAATTTGGGGAGCAGGGGACAACAGGCAGAAGTATCAGGAGGTACAAGAGCAAGAGGTACCCTGCTACATAGCACAAATGCATTGTGCCCACCATGTCACACCTCTATTAAGTTTTAAAAACTAAGATGCGTTTATGGTGAACTCTCATGACATTAGCAGAAACATTATCAGAACTTACAAGTTCCAGTAGAGGCAGTACAGATGTAGGCAATGCCCATCTATTACCTTAAATAACCAGAACCACTTTGTAGCATTCACACCAACCAGAAGAGTTTGGTTCAAGTCCTCCCACCCTCCAGCACAGAGGGGCCATCACCACACTGCCCACTGGCAACAGCCTCCAGCTGTTTGATGCTAATTCCTCCAACTACACCAGGCAACCACTTGGCATAGACTGTAATTGTTTTAGGGAACAGTAATTCAGTAATAGAGACACAGGGCCAGAGCCAAGGAACAAAACCTGGCACTGCTTAATTACTATCTCCAGAGATAACCTACTAGGAATTATTAACGATGGGAATAACTTGCCTGGGCTGAGAAAATCCAGCCATGAAGGCTTGGAGGATATAGCCTGTTCATTGAGAAGAAAAAACCTGAGGAAGTTAGGAGAGGACTTCTTTTTGCTTATCTGTAGCTTTCATTTAATTCCTTCTTTTGGTTGAAAGACCACAGCTTTTTTAACTCATATCCAAGATTAAACCGAAGTAGTTTGCTCTCACCTGAAGACCCCTCCACAGCCAAGAAGGGGAAGCAGAAAGATAATAAAACCCCAGTGGATTTAAATATGAACAGATTTAATGAAATAACAAAATACAAACAGCAACACAAAATACAAACACCTGAGGACTGTACTCAGCCTAGTCCTCAGGAGCAGCAGAGGGAGCAACAGACCAAGAAGATGGAGCCCCAGGAAACATAACTCCCCACCCTAAGCACACCTGTGCCTTTGTAATGAATGTGAGGTGAATGTGGGGTACACCTGCTCATCAGCTCAGCTCAGCTGCCCTGATTTAAGCTCTCAGCTGATATGGGGTTATTAATGGTCTGCCTTCCATGGCTGGCCTATGATTTTGTTCTGTAAACCAGTACAGACCAACAAACTCTGCTTCCTTAGACTGTTTCCTTTTCCTGGTCCCTTAGCTGCCACTGGTCATTCCTTCACATCTCTCTTAGCCCAGACTCATTCACATCTGTTTTTTCACTTGTTTCTTATGCAGCTGACCCCAGCTTTTCCTTCTGTGGCTTCTACCACTTCTTCCTTTCCCTAGCACACCTTTTGTAATCCTCCTGCTTGGATGAGTATTGTTCATCCCCCACTTTGTGCCTTTAACCTTTTCTGTATCTCTGGCTCTGTATCTTTCATTTCTGGATATTCTTTTCTACAAATATAGCATAGCTACTGCACTGAGGACCCACATATCTAACTTAAGCTTTTTGTCCATACTGGAATCCAGGTACTTCATTCACATTTTGTTACAATTCATCAACTCAAATGTGGCATGGCTAAAATAAAATTTTCACTAACAGCCCCCCACCTTTCTCAATTCCTACTGGAGACACTACCATGCAGTGCTTTCTCTACATTCTCACATAGAAGGGGTAACAATTTTTCTCCAATTTATCCAATACACAACTTGATTTCTTCATCCAGAAAACTGTAACTCGTCCAGACTCCAAACATTAGGCCTCTAATGTTTTCTCTTCTCCAGATTTTGATAAATGTGGTCAAGACCAAGACAGAGAATTTTAGAAAATATAGTTTCCTAAGTCTACTGCTACAGCTTGCATGAACTGTTTTATACTTGTTCCCTTTTCACATCCGCTGCCTTTACAGAATCATAGCCACAGCCTTTCAGTTGGCAGTGAAAATTCCTCTTTGAGCAGACCATCATTTCAGATCCCATTAGCTACTATCAAGATTTTCAAACACCTTTGAATTTTCCATTCTTTGGAAGAATTCCTGTTCAGTCATTCTCCTTCAAAACACTTCTTAAAATAGGTATTTATTGATTCAGTAGCAGTAAAGTCTTAGCAACAAGAACCTATTATTTACTATAACCAATGTCATCTCCTTAATTTCCTTTACTCTCTTAGTCGTTTGCTTCATCATTTCTGGTCCTTACTGTAAGCACTGTAGACATTTTTGTACTGTGCCTTCAGAATGAGCTCCCAGCAATTTAACTCTGAAATCAACTTCGGTAAGCACATACCCAAGCCAGCCTTATAACTACCATGAATGCTACCAGGGTCTACACTTGGGTTAAAAAAATTCATCTTTTTCTTCCTTTTTAAGACTGAACTCTGTATTTGGTGAAATACACTGTGATACAGAAGATGCTATGATAAGCAGTAACATCACAAGTATTGTCTTACTAGCGGTAGGTCATGCCTTACTTCTTGACTAAGAGAGGTCTTCAGCATCCAGGATTTTCTTATAAGCAGAAAAAGTGGGCGTTCATAGCTTCTGAAAACTGCTCCCAAACATCTTGTTGAGGAGGTCTTACCAGCCTTACCAAGTGAACTTTAATAGGGAACAGATGATGGTAATTTTTGCTTTGATAAAAATCAATCTCACCTCTTTTGATTAACAATCTACCCCTTGGAGTAATTGCAACCAATGGCAAAAGGAATTACATGGGTTTCGTATGAAAACATGCACAGAATCATAGAACAGTTTGGGTTGGAAGGGAACTTAAAGATCATCTTGTTTCAACCCCCCTGCATGGGCAGGGACAGCTTCCACTAGATCGGTTTGCTCAAGGCCCCATCCAACCTCACCTTCAACACTTCCAGGGAAGGGGCAGCAACAACTTCCTTGGGTAACTTGTTCCAGCATCTCACCACCCTCACAGGAAATAATTTTTTCCTAATGTCTAACCTAAATCTCCCCTCTTCAAGTTTTAAACCACTGCCCCGTCCTCTCGCTATACAGCAGTGTAAAAAGCCCTACCCCAGCTTTCTTGTAGACCTCCTTCAGATGTTTGAAAGTCACCGTAAGGATAAGCAAACACTTGAGTGGATTGCTGAGGTTCCTTCCCAAAGCCTTACAGAACTGGCATGCATCCTGTCACTGTGATTTTTGGATAGCAAAGTCCACTGCATTTTGTTTCTTCCAGAGTCCACCAGTGCAGTCATGTTACACAACTGATCTCCCACACTAAGACTGGTTTTTATTCCAGATTCTTGTGGAGCAGTGTTGGCCAATTACTGATGAAAAAACTAAATTTCAGCCTGTGGAGGGCCAGTCATTTGCCATGGGAGCAGCTCTTGATTTAAGTACCTTGTTCTCCACTGCAGGCTTCTGAACTTCTTTGCACTACCCATACCATGGTGTCTGTAGAAAGGGCTGCTGCTGCTCCCTTTCTCTGTGGGACAGATAGTGAAGAGAAGCAGCATGCCAAGAGTAAGGTGGTTAATAATAAACAAGGCAATGTAGTAGCATTGGGGTTTTGTGGTGTTTTGTTGGGTTTTTTGTTTGGTGTTTTTTTCTTAATGTAACCATCTGTTTTAACTGAACATAACAGACAACTGTTCAAGCTTTTGGTGGCTCTTTGGCAATAGTCTGATTGCTCTTTTTTAAGCTACAGATTTGAGCCTTGTACATAGTCCAGTCTAAAATCTTAGATCCAGTCTGTAGGTCTTGGACATAGCCCAGTTCGGGGTTGCCTGCAAAATACATCTGGAGCAGCAGCAGAGGGCTCCAAAAACAAGGAAGAACATGTTATGAATTAATGTCTGTAACAACTGGCTGGGGTGGGGTGAGATTTGCAACCAGAGATGGGGGGCTTTGTCTATCCAAATGTTCTGATGTCACATTCTGCTTCCTAGGGCATTTCGTAAGCCTGAGTTTCCACTGGGCAATCTTCTGAGCTAAAAATGCTTCTGTGAACCATCTAGGCAGCGTTCAACACTTGTTAGATCTACATTTGGAGCAGAGAAGAGTTATTCTTCTGTCCGTAAGGCAATAAAAAGCCCCCAACGTGGTGATCTTTATGTTTGTTTGTTTTTAAGGACTTTACCAGTGTTTCATTTACATCAGCAACAGAAGGGCAATTCCCATCAGGAACTGAGGCCATTACAACCTCTGCAGAAGACTGGAGTTCACCTACTTTAGTTTTATAGGAACCCCTGTAGCTGGCGGTTAACATGAACATTAAACACCCACGCAGATGGCATCTTGGTAAAGGTTCTATTACGTTTAATGAGGGTTCTTCTCTACCTCTCGCTCCCATTTTGTGACCGGTATGGAGGGCAGCAGGAGCCAACCTCAGAGGCTCCCGTAGCCCCACCAGCGGCTCTCCCAGCCCAGCTACACAAGCACCGGTTTCTCACAACCACACGTTCCCCGCAGCTGGTGCCACAGCCCAGACCCAGTTCTGAGAGCTGCGGGACAGCACAGGACCAGCCCCACGGCTGCGCTCACCGCACTCCCCACCGCCCCCGTGACTTCCTCCCTCAGGCACAGCCGGGCGGGCGCTACCCACCCGTGGGGCCTGCCCGGGACAACGGGGACCTCAGCGCGAACCGGTACGGAGGATCCATAAAGCGGTTCCCGACTCCCGCGAGGGCCTGCCGGGAAGCCGATGTTTCCCTGTGCTCCCTCTCCTCCCCCGGAGCGCGGCAAGGCGCCGGGAGACTCGCCGAGCCTGCGCTTTCCTGCCTCCCGCCCGGCTCGCCTTCCGCTGCAGCGCCTCCGGGTTGGTTCCCCATGAGCCCAACCGGCTGCCGGGACTGCGCAGCCGACCTTGAGTGGTTCGTTCCATCGGCGGCATGGGGTGGAATTTGCACCTCTCCAATCCCCGAGCGGGCCCATTCCCAGCTCCGGGCTGGCTGTCCCCCCCCTCAGAGGAATAATTCCTCCTCACGCCGGCGCACACCGCCCCGCGTCCCCTCCCACGCCTGCGCAGTCGCAGCGCTCCCGGCTCACGTGCTCCTTCGCGTCCGGCGCGCGCGGCGGTCATGGCTGCGCTGTTGAACTCCGCCGGGCGCCTGCGGGCGCTCTGCCCGCGCCTCCTTCCCCTCCTCCGTTCACCCGCGGCCGCGGCCGCCGCCATCCGCCCGCCGGCCCCGGCCAGGTGAGACCCAGCGCCGCGGGGCTGCCCGGCGCCCGCCGTTAGGCCGGAAGTTTCGCTGAGGCGGCGGAGGAGCGCGGCGGGGCCGACTGAGGCGGCGGTCCGCGTGCCCAAGGGCACGGGCAGCAGGGCCGCCTCGCGCGCCCGCAGCCCTTGTCTCGCGACGGCTGAGGCTTTCTGGGCCCCCTCCCGGTGCCGCCACAGTGAGCTCTGCGGCCCGGCCCGGCCCAGCGGCCTCTGGCTCCATGTGCGCGGCAGGGTTAGCTCAGGGTCAGTGGCCGCGGGGAAACCCCGCTTCCATTCGGGTGGCTCTGCCAGGCCGGAACGCTCCTGTCGTGGCTCCGCTTAGCAGCCTTGTGTCGCTGGGCTCAAGCGGGAGCCTGAAGTAATGAGGAGCGAGGGCACCGTCCTGTGGAGGGTGAGGGAGGAGGGGTTGGCTCCTGGTAACAGCACCTGTGGAACTGGGCCTCCATCTTGCCTGGTGGATCCCACTGTATCCGTCATCCCGAGGAATACCTTCGGGTTTTTGTTGTAGTTCCCTCTCTTGCACCACGTAGGTAGGGTGGAAAACTCGCCCTACTTATGTGTGTACCTGTCACTGCTTTGACCACATAATGCCCCGCAGGTGGTAATTAAACGAAGCAGTTACACATAATTTGTAAATATAAACGCCTAGCTAAACAGAAGTTTATGTCAATTTTCCCCAAGGATATGAACATTTGATGTGTTTCTTCCAGGGTTTGCAAAACCTGGTGAGGATCCAATGCAGATGGGTGGGAAGGGGATAAGGTGCTCTGGTGCATTAAAGTATCACTATGCACTATTCAGATAGCACCTAATGTGCTATCTGTGCTATCTGTGCTATCTGCACCTAATGTGCTAGTTATGAAGGTGGAAGCACAGTATTATAATCTGACAAAAAGTATCAGCATGTAGATTCAATTAGTATTAATGACTGTGCTAGAAATTATCTCTGATTATGAGGAGTCTGGTCTAGTAGAACGTATCAAAGTATTGGATGTACAAACTAAATTTTATGAGCTGATGTAACAACAGAGAGAAAGTTGTTCTATCTGGCCTTGTTACAGCTCTAGTGGTCCCCCTCAGTCAGTGTAACTTATTTCCTGGTAGAAAACTCAAACATTTTTCTGATCAGCTGATTTTATTCAGTAGCCTGAGTGGAATCTCACCAAAAAAAAGACTAGTTTTCTGCTGGTTTTAGTGGTTCAAGTGTAACAGATTGTTAAATGCTAACGTTGGTGTGAAAGACACAGGAGATATGTGCAGGAAAGACCACGAACTGGGAAGACATATGCTGTATGTCTGGCATCAAAACCACAAGTTTAATTAGCTGCTAATCATGAATATGCTTTTCTACTTCATTACAATAACAGTTACAGAAAATTTGCAAATCTTCTCATTTATCTAGAGATCTAAAACAGTAACCATTGATTTTCAAGTAGGTATTTTATCAAAGCATCGTATTGCTCTGATTTTTCCAGGAAAGTCCTAACTACCGCTGCCAGACTGTAGAGCATACAAATGATGCACACTTTGTTACACCTGTGTAATTTCAGAGGCTCTCAGGATACACTGCCAGTATGATGTGCATTGGAAGAGAAGCAGCTCTTTGGGCACAGAAAGCTTCAAATTATGTGTCAGTACTTTGAAGCACATTTGTGGCTGAGTGATTGCTTTGACCACAGTGGGACAGAGTGGATATGTTAGATTGAGGTAGTCTTCCTACAGTGACAGATAGTTCCTGTTGCTCTTATGTGTGTTGCTGCACCACAGTAGAACCAATAGAATATACTATGGGAATGTTTCCCATTTAATTTTATTTTTATTTAATCTATACTGCTGAAAATTGATTAGGACACCTGATGGCATTGAGTGTCTGAGAAGTATTTTTTTGCAAAAGCATCAGATCTGAAGCAAATTTACTGTTTCACTGATCGGCCTTCAGTATGAAATGTGAAATATACTGAGCCATGCCATCACTCTCATGCCATGCAGTTATAACAAGCAAGCTGTAACACCCCAAAACAACAGACTTCAGCACTGTGTAGATTTATGTATTACAATTTATTTACCAGAACTTTGTTCATAGAAGCTTCATTAAGGGAAGAGATGCTTAGATTTGCTGCCAGTAGTTGACTGTTGAGTGCTATAATAAACTTCTCAATCGATTAGTGTTCAGAGTAGATTTTAGGCTAATCTCAGAATATTTTGGAGGTACTTAAACCATAACATGATCACTTGATTAGAGTTGATATTACAGCTTGCTGCTGTGGGAAAGTTAGTGTTGGGAGGAAGGATATTGTCTCCATTCTTTGCATAATGACCATTCCCCCATTGGTGGTGAGCTGGTCCTGCTATGTATCAGGGTGCTTCTTGGACCTGTTACTGAGCTGACTTCATTTTCTGCAGAGAAAATGTTTTATGAGAGAACAATAGGTTTTATTTGATCAGTTAGGGATCTGATGAACTCTAGAAGGGTAGGACCATAGGCAAAAGGGGAAGAGAGAACTCTGCTTAACGACTGTGTTACTAGATCAATGCAGCTGTATTGCTGAACTGCACTTTTAGATGTGCAAGAACTAGAATATTATCCTGAAGCTGACACCCTATCTGTTCTCACAGAAAAGTAGAAACAGGCACCTAGTGCTGCAGCTGAGGGTGAAAGTCAAGTGGAATCTCCACATGTGAGTCTTGCAAGGCATCTGTGGCTTTGCTGTCACTTCTTCAATTTGAGATTCTGGTCTGTGAGTTTATATGTCAGTTTTCAGGAATGTGGAGCATTGAACATCTCCACAAATTGAAGGCTTTGCTGTAGTGAAACCTGTTTTTTGCAAAATCTGTTCTCTGTTTAGAGTAGTGATTGCTGTGGAAGTTGGTAAGAGTACAACCACGTTCAGTGCTTTTCAAGTTGCTCTTGTAAAAACAGTTGCCTTTTGGTATGTTGTAGTGGGGTCCATGGCCAGCTGAATGCTGCCAAGTAGTTGCCAGACACTTCTGTGCTATCAGCTGCCCACCAGGACAGCTGGCTGCCAAAAACCAGGGCGTGATTGTTCAGCACCTTGAAGACAACTGCCTTCAGTACCATGAGCAGAATCTGGGGGAACAGTCGCCTCAGGTCATGGCGTTCTGATTTTTCCAAGGAAACTGTGTATATGTAGGGGAATGTATCAGTCACACAGTTTGTAACATGAAAAATTAATGATGCTATAAAGGCAACTCAATCAAATGTGTTAAGAACAGCTTGTTTCAGGTCTTAGTCCCGAACTTTAAAAAAAGTTTTTGTTGTTTTACTTAAGTGTATTTGTAGAACATTACCTTTGGAAAATGGTTTTGGATATTCTATAATTGCACTCATTTAATATCACTCTTGAAAATTTTTGGATGTTTTATAAATGCATTTGTTTATGCGTCACTTCTAAGAACTTTTTTTTATTGCATTTGTTTGACATCTTTACAAAATCGCTCAGGTTTAATTGGGTTACCTTTATCTCATCCTTGATTTTTCATATTACAGATTGTGTGGCTCCTCTGTTTATGCACTGTTTCCTTGTAAAAATCAGAACACCATGAGCAGACCTGCCTGCTCCCCAAAGTTCTGCACATGGTGCTTAACAAGCACCACATGCTCATCAGTGGCCAGTTGTCCTTTTCCTTTGTGGTGGACTTGATTGAAGCATGTTGGTGAAATGTGAGGGGTCATACCTTTTTAAAGAATATTGTTCTAGGTCAGGAGGGGATTTTGTTTTTTGTTTGAGTTTTGGGTAAGCAGTAAGTATAAAATCCAAATGATTCATGCTTTAGTGCACAGTACCTTTTTTTTTTGTTGTTGTTTTGTCAGCTGTGAACTACTTGCTTGTGGCTATTCACTATCATACTCAACAATCCTTCATCAGTGGACAAAAATGTAGAATTGAATGTTTAATTACTTGACATTTGCAAAATGGTTGAAGTAATGGGTTTTAAATGTAGAAGAGGCGTCCCATAGTATTGATATTGGTAATACTGAAACAATTCTCTGTTGTAGTAAAATTTTACAAGCTGCATTGTAGTTGTATGTTTTCTTCTGATGGACATAAAAAGTTTAAAAACTTTGTAAGAAATAGGACAACAAAATTTTTCTGCTTAGCTTCTTGTGAATCAGTTAGGCAAAGTTTTTAGATATTCTCCAAAACTGCAGTTTCCCAGTCTATGTGAAAAAACACAATTTCCTCCCTTGTAGAATTGTATTTTATGTATCTCACTGAAACAGAAATACTGTGGCTTTACTATTGTGGCTTTTTTTTGTTGATGACTGTAGCTAAGTCAGAGGGAATACTGTCTAGCAGGCATGTGAGTCATACTAGGATCTCAGGTGGTATATTTAGTATATTTAACTAATGTTACATTTGTAGTGCTTTTATGTACAGTAATGGATTTTAACTCTTAAGTTTACCATTATTCTTATTCAGTCATGGCTTCTCTTTTGAAAGCTATTTTGTAGACCCTATATCTGTTCAGTTTAGAGAGAACATAATGTTCAGTACTTCTCTTAAAAAAAGCAGAGCAACTACCTTACTGTGGCTCTGGTATAGGAAGTCAAATATCCATATCTATATGTAGTTCTGGTTTTTTTTAATGTTTGGAATTGGTCAAGTTTTTCAGAAAGTACACTTTGTGTTGCAGGCAGGAGGAACCACCTACTTTGTGAGTTTTGGGAAGGATGGGATATTTTTTACTCTAGATGGTAGCATGAGTTCCTGGAGAAAATATAAGGCACTGCCTTTACCCTACTCTAGAAATAGGGAAAGCATTTAAATACTTTGGTACAGTACTGAGATTCTCACTAAACCCTTGCAAATAGAAGAATTTTACTAGTTGACAGGGTACCAATTTCCCCGTGCAGATTTAACGTCTGCATGAGTATATTTATGAGTTTATTTTTAGCTACTTTCAAAATGTTAGAAGTTGAGTTGGAAGTGAAAAGTCATCGCTAAATAGTGAGCAGTTGTGTGTTGAGATTAGGAATGTATAATTTGTTAACCTTTCCATTGTAGGCAAGGTCTACAGGTTTAATCCTCACAAACGTAGAGACAAAGCTGAAAATGATGTACAAGCTCAAATATTGCAAGGCTTCTTGTAATTCTGGTTGTGGGAGTAGGAGTTTGCTTTATAGGGCTCAATTTTGAGCTTCTCTGGGTAGCTAAAAAGGAAAACGTAGGTCTGAAGCATAGTAAAGAGAAATTCCTTGTGTTGGGGAAGAGTCAGATTGCTCCTTCAAACCAATCTGATGCCTATAATGCAAGTCGCAGGCTTGCAAATTTGTTTAACATTTAGAAAAAACTTAAAATGCCATTTAAAGGTAATTGATGAAAACAGAATCATAGAAAATAAATATTTGACACTCACTGCAGCCTTTTGAGAAATATTATCCATTTTTCTGTGTAGCATGGTGTTTCATTCTGATCAAAGTTAATTAAAATAATTGAAAAAAATATGGTTACATCATAAGACTATGTAACCTAACATCAAGCACTGAGGCAGGATCAGAAATGCCACATTTTTGTTAATTTCAGAACATATTACATCAAGTAATCAAGATGACTCTGAGGCTCTTCTTCTAAGAGTTAGTCACCATTATGGTGTCATTTACAAAGTTTATGCTTATTAACCCTTCTATCATCAAATTTTTAAATGAAATTTCTGAATGGGCATTGTTTTTACCAGTCTTTTCATGGTTGGATCAGGAGATGGGTTCCAAATTAAGCTCACAAACCATATTCTCACTTTTGCAGTGGACCCTGATAAGTCCTTCTAATGTATGTGTATTTTTAATTTTTTAAAGAAGAAATACCATGCCCATATTTTTATAACTAGAAGTACATTGTGTATCTTGTTTCACTTAAGAGATTATCAGGTACGTGGTGTCAGAAGCCTTTACAGTTTCTATTGATTATGCTTCTATTTTCCCCAAACTTTCATGAATTTTTGAAGGTAATTCCAAAGACTACAGATTGAGTATAGTCCATTAATGTGTCTTAAATACATCATCTAAAAATTTCCAGAAGTTACTAAGCTCTTCCCTATTCTCACATACACCCTCATCTCCTTGTTAAAATTTAGTCATAGTAAAATGGTAAAGTTTTATGGAGCGTGGTTTCATTTAATGATTTTTGAAAGTTGAACATTATATGATCTGTACTTTTTTCCATTTTGAAAGATGTAAATTTTCTAAAATCATCTCTCTTATATGCAGAAGCTTTCTTGCTACCTTTTTATGCGAGTTTGTGACTGAAATGGTTAACATAATCTTCTTGATCTATATCCTTGTTGGGTTGTGTTTTTTTGGTTTGGGTTTTTGTTTTTTTAATTCCCCTTAATTGTGTGTTTTTATTTACCTTCTAAAAATTAGTGAACCACACAAGATTGTTGAAGATAGATAACTGCTTCATTTCCTTAGCTTCTTTTTCTCTTTTATCAGGAGGTTGTGCCGTTTGTGTCAGTTTTCACTAAATATGTAGTCTACTACATTTCACTTGATTACCTGAAATTAAACCTGATATTTAATAAACTAAGTTTGCTTTTTTTTTTTTTTTAAATTTGTGTTTCTGGTCTGGTTAATCTTTCATTTTTTAGACCAGTGAGTTCTTAGCATATTTTTTTTTCTCATGTTTTCCAAAGTTTTGTGTTCTTAGTTCATTTCTACTGCTATGAACTAAAATCAGGACAGTAGATGCTTGCAGCTTCATCCAGCTTATGAACCCACAGTTGTTTTAAACAAATTCTTATTGCAGAGTTACACAGTGCCTGAAATAATTCTAAAAATGTAATTTATGCTGAAAGCCTACCAATGATAAGGTACACCTAATGCTTATGCCAGAAATAATTCAGGCTGATAATTGTAATTTAGGTGGATGCCAGTGGAAGTTAAGGAGTTCATCTAGCTCTCTTCTAGTGTCATGTTAATCTGCCCTGTCTAAAACTGCAACTCAGACTCCCATGTTGCTCTTCCTGAAAATGTCTTTAAGCAGTATAGATTCACAGAAACACCAGTCCCATATTAGCTAATACCTGGTAGTGGTGGCTAAATAGAAATGCCCAATTCTGCTGCTTTTTCAGACAGTAAGTCCTGTGTTGCTGCATGCTTCCAAAGCATTTTTTCAAACGTGAATTGAAGTCTTTTGAAACTAAACTGTTTTTACAGCTTCAGTAGGAAAGAAATAGTGTTTCAGGATGATTTTATTTAAAGAATTTTACTGCTAGAACTTACAGCCTGATCAGTTATCAAGTTGGCATTTCACACAGCATGCAGGACAGTGGTAGGTGGGCTACTTCCCACTCACAAGAGGCAAACGTGGTGAAACACCAGAGTGTTTTTCCCACTGCACTGATATGCCACCCCACTGGTGATCTTTCTGCCCTTTAGCAGCTTGCTGCCAAAGTTGCTGAAACACTGAACTGCCAGCAAGCTTTTTCTTCTCCAATGGACTTCTGCTCCCAGGGCCTTAAACTAGCACCAGTTGGTGAGAAACCAACCAGCAGATCGATCTGTGACAAAGCTCCAGGCCTGTGCAATTTTTTTTTAGAGAGAATGCCAGCACTGCGCTCTTTCCATCTACCATTTCAACAAGATGTTTAGACTCTGCTACTTAGGACTCCTGGAGCATCTGGAATACAGCAGGGAGAACAACACCTGGTTTACTTTATACCAGTCTGGGGACCTTCCAGAAATATGGCTGAACAGTTGTCTATAGAGACAGAGACAAGAGAGGACAATATTGGAAATTGTTCTGTCATCTTTTTGCCATCCATCATGTGTTAATTCATTTGTATAGCATTCTGGAGGAGTTTAGTCTGGTTTATTTTATGCAGTTTTTAGGACAGTTGGGAACTGACTTCCAAAAAAAGCTTTGTGTGTAATGATAATTTTACCTGTGCAGGCTGTTCTTAATTCCACTGTGGCACAAACTCTGTTTTCTTATGTACATCAACTTGTTCTTTAAAAAAAACAAAAAACTTGGCAAACTGTTATTGCAGTGCTAATAATAAGAACCCTTTCCCACTATTTCTTGTTGTCACACTTTATTTTGAGAAAATAAAGATTTAAACAAATCCAGCATTGGTGTTTGGTTTACGTTGCAGGATGGCTAATTCATGTTCATTAATGTAAATTCTGCAGAATAAGGAATGATCCTGTTGTACTTGAAGCCATTCTTAACTAAAATGCTGTTCTCTGCATTTGTTTTTGTGGATTTTAATTGAAAAAAAAAAAGGCAAAAAGACTTGCTGCCTTGTATTGCTGTGTTCTGGAAGAGATATCTGGACTGATTTTTTCAAAAGCATATGAGAACTTTTGTGAGAGGCCACGATGGAACAATATACTTTTATAGTATTTGGATGACTTTTTATTTTAGGGGAAAAATATTCAAAACATTTAACTCATGGGGAGGATCCAACTGAAAATATCTGAGAAAGACTGAAATTAATCACCTACATTTGTCGGTATCAATATGGAATCTTTTTGAGAAACTGTTTATCAGAAAGAAGTGCATTAACTTTTTGACATTGTGTTATAAGTGTAGTTGCAGAATGACTGACAGAAGTGTAATCTCTATTTTTGTTTGGTTTAATTTGAGCAGGAACAACCTCTACCAAGTCAGGTTCTTTACGGTTGCGCCTCAACAGGAGGGAAATGTTAAAGAAGAACCAATTTCAGAAACTCCAAACAGACAGACCTGGCGGTTTGACTGGGCATTAAATAAACTGGATAACTCTGTCAGAAAAACTGGCCGCATCCCTAAAAACCTTCTACTAAAAGTGTTCCATGAAATATGCAAAACAGGTAAGTTTCTTCCAACTAAAAGAAAATAAAAGCAAAATTTAAAGCTACAATGTAACAGTTCGTCAAACCAAGGTAATGAAAGAGTTTTGATTTATATTTTTCTTTGAGTGTTGTTTAATCTGCTGCATTTACTGATAAACAGACTAAGTGCTTTAGAGTAGTTATTTTTCTTTGAATGCACAAGTTAAGTTCACTGGCTTTTTTTTTTTGTCTTTGAGAATATACAAATCTTGTTAAAAATTTAGTGTGCTTTTAAGAAATCTTACTACATTGCCTTGCTTATTGTTGATTTTTACCTGGTAATATTAAACTTCCTCATATAACTGTATTGTGAACTCTGAACAGTCTGATTTACACAGTAGACTTTTTTTTTAAAATGTCTGTAATTAACCATGCTGTCCTTGAGACACCATTTGTTTTAAAATGGAACTGTACAGGGGAATAGGGAGGTGATCCCCAAGTTTCCTCATTCCCTGGTAGCTGTGGCTGTTCAGGACAAGAAAGCTTTCCATTTTTGAATAAAACAAAAATAAACAGTGGAGGCTTTGTTCATTCTGGCAGATTCAATACCCATTTGGTTTTAAGTAGCCAGATTATATTAATATTTTGCAAGCCGAGTACCACAGTTGATGGGGCTTGGTACCAGGTATGATTAGTCAGTGGACATAATTGATTAATATTGTCAGTAGTACTTTGTGAGTACTACTCACAAAGTTTTTTCTCTTTTTGCTTGTGATATCCTTTCTGATTCTTATTCCTTGCTTTTTTAGGTATAAACTTGTCTTTTTTGAATGTGGGTTGGCAACAATTTTATGTGTCTTATCTACAAACTTACCTACAAATCACAGTTCTTTGTGATCTTTGGTTACATAGCTTTTAGGAAATCATTAGCACAAAAAGATCATTGCTTATGGTGGTTTCCTTTACCTGTATAAGTGTATTTTAAAAAATCAACAACAGCACAGCAGCATAGAATTTTGTAACATTTAAATAGCATGCTATTAAAATAAATTAAAAATATTGCCATATGAACTCTCGTCCTGCATCTTTTCATGCTTTCCTGTTTCTTTTGCCTTGAAGGTGGTCACTAGTATAACACTGGTACTAGGAAATGGGAGATGTGTTGGCATTTCTATTGTGTGAACTACCTTGTGTGCAGGGATTTAAAAGTTTGTCAAGTATGACATTTCACCACAGTATTATATCTTCAGAAGTTCAAATCCCCATTTTCAATTTCTACTTGTCCCCCTTCAATATTTTATTTCTCTTATTTTCTCATTATTGTGTCATTTTTTTCCTGCTACTGGCTATATTTCTTCCCAGATGAGTTTATACTGTATGAGTAACTTTTTTCTGCTGCAGATTGTGCTTTTGAACAATATTTTACAATGGTTATGTGGATCCTAGTTTTTTTGGTACTTCTCTGTACCTGCAGATCTAATTGTAGATGGTATATAGCTTTCTGCTGTTGAGGGGTTTTGCTGTGAGTTTTTTGGTTTGGTGTTTTTGTTTGGTTGGGTTTTTTGGTGTTTTTGTTTGGTTGGTTTTGGTGGGTTTATTTGTTTTGGTTATTTGGTTTTGGTTTTGTTCAGTTGGTTTGTGGGTTTTTTGGTTTGTTTTTTACCCTGCCATTATTTTTTAGCTGTTTCTACATTTCTGTGTAATTGAAAATTACATCTACAGAGATCAGCGGAGCAGCAGTTGGAGATATCTTTCCTGACAACAGCTCCTGCCTCTCTGCTGGGCTGTACACCACTTGACATGATAATGTGGAAGTAACTTACATTGGCTATGCTTTAGGCATCAGATAATGTTGGAAGTCTGAATCTTTCCAGTTTGTCTGTTTGTCTTTGAAATAGAAAGCCTTACAGATTTTTATCATTTATGTTGTATGTGAACTTGCTCCTTGATCAATGATATTACTTCTGAGGTATGCCTTTCTCTGTGATAGGAATGGGATGGCTAACACAACATTCCTTTTTGTTTTGTTTTGTTTTTTTGTTTACAGTATGCAGGAACTCTATTTTTTATTAGAAATTGCTGGGTTTGTGGATAAAGGTGTGATTTTAAAAAATTATGTCTACCTCTTACTGGGTAATCTGTGACAGATTCTGCAGCTCTGTGTTACTTTGCCTCAGGAGTAGTAGCAAGGTCTAAGGCAGACAGATGAGTTTATAGTTACTTTCTCCACATTGTGAGACTAGTGCAGAAGTTGGAGAAGGCAGACATTCTTACAGAATCTTTACTATTCTTTAGATGTAAATTACTTCATTTATTTTATATTGAGCAATGGTCAGAAATGGAAATCTAAATGTGGAATGTTTCGTTAAACCAGTTTCCGAATAGTATGGATTTGGTGAAGGATTTTGTCATTTAGAGGAATTTACCACAAAGTTATGTCCCTGCTAGGCTGAAATGGACCTTGGACTGGGAAATTTAAGTTATACTATATTATCTGAGTTGAGTATTTTGTGTTGTACTTCCTAAAATTTTTATTCAGCTGAGCTCATTATTTTACTAACCAGCATGCTTTATTGTGAGTCTTCCTCATTACAGCACATAGTAGTGTCAGTGTTTAATCATTTGAGAATCATGTTCAATAAAAAATCTTCAAATTTGGAGCAGATTCTATTCTATTAAAAATGTTTAAATATTTCAGCGAGTCAGTCTGGAATATTTTTTCTAGTATTAAATGCATAATTATTTATAAAGAATTTTTTTTGTTCTGTTCCACTTGCAGGGTGTCCAGGGAGTAACCAGAGCTTACTTTTGTTGCGAAGTTGTGGTGCTCTTTTACCAGAGGTGTTGTCACCTGAAAGAACAGAACTAGCCCATATGATATGGGACAGGATGAAAGAACTGGGTAAGTTGGTTTTGTTAGTCCTTCTTGCAGAACCAGGTATGTGCTTTATTTACTTCCTTTGTAAGAGAAGACTGAATATATTTAAATAGTGTTTAATTGTTAGGTTATAACAGCAAACACTCACTCCCGAATAAACACGGGGTTTTATTATTCAGGTGAGACACCTATTTTCTATTCTGGGAGTTATACTGACATCTAGGGGTACTTACAAATGTAAAGGCTCTTTATGTGAGCGTAAGATACTTAAATTGGACTTCTTATTTTTGACTGTTGTAAGAATGTATTTTACTTTTCTGTTAGATGTTACTGTGATACCTGGTGGGCTGAGTATTTGTAGTGCTACCAGCTATTTTATCAGATTATTTTGGGTTTTTTTAAGCTATTAATTTATTTAGAAATGCTGTAGAGGTGAACTGCTTCTTGATAGTAGTTATTTCTGAGTCTGTAAAATAAATACAGCTTTAGAGAATGTGGAATAGCATGCACACAAGTATGTACGTACAAGATGTATGCTGTTAAATAAATGTCTGGTATTCTAGAAGTGGATAAAGGAAGCACTCAGATTATACAGAGGGCTCATACAGAATAAAATTGGTGGGAAGTTAATTACTCTAGAAAGCTATAAAATCATGTTGAATGTATAGAACCTACACTGCCTGACTGGTTGAAATATTTCCCTAGGTGCTGTGTATGATACAAGCCATTATAATGCTTTACTTAAAGTCTACCTTCAGAATGAGCATAAATTTTCTCCGACGGAATTCTTGGCCAGAATGGAGGAAGCTAATGTGCAGCCCAATCGAGTAGGTTATCCTTTTATGTTACCTTCTTCCATAAGGGTAGTGTACAATTCCTGGATGGAAATCATGACATTCCCCTTTTTTTTTCCTGCAGGTTACATACCAAAGGTTGATTGCTGCTTATTGCAGTGAGGGTGACATTGAAGGAGCAAGGTATTCTATTGCATTTATGTTTTAAAGGGATTTCCACAGAATCTCTTTCTCACATTCCCTACCAATAATGTTAAAAACGCAGTGTACATGTTACAAACAGAGCCAAGCGAAAAGGGGTTTTAAGTATATTTTAACCAGGCACTGAAGACCAGTTTCTTAGAGACAGCTGGAAACTACACAAGCAAAATAAAAATAAATGATAGACCGGTGGGTTCAAATCAAACTGTATTCTGGTTGCTCTGAAAATAAATTGTCATTTCTAGAGCCAGCATGAAAAAATGGGAGGTTATGAAGGATTATTACATACGCAAGAAAATGGCTACTGGGAAAGGCATTTGAGAGCAAAGTAGGCTAAAGAGCAAGCAGTGGTATTTCAATTTTTGTTGCCATTGTTACAGTGTTACACACTGCCTTGCTGGGCATCTGTCTGATGTTAATTTTAGCAAGGTTAAGTTGCAACAGTGTGATTGCTGGGCATGCTAAATAAAAAACTGAGGATCACCAAATTTTATTAATCAGTGACATCAGTATTTGATTTTGTTTGGTGATACAAAACTTGTCCAACGCAGCAGCAATAACTCAGTAGTTTATCTTTTCAAGGGAAAAAATAATAATTAATTGTCTTGTGTTTTGCAGCAAAATTCTTGGATTTATGAAGAGTAAAGATCTCCCAATCACTGAGGCAGTATTCAGTAGCCTTGTGAAAGGTCATGCACGATCAGGGTAATATTTAATGCCTCTTCCTTTGTTTACTTATAGTTTTACTACAATACTGTACAGAAAAATAACGTGTTGCAGAATGGTGTGATCATTTTGAGAAATGTGTAGAAGATTTTTTATACAGTTTTGAAGTACAGCAGGACTAGAAACAAAGGAAGTTGTTTTTTCTTGAATTACAAGATAAATTGTTTCTGAACTGTTTTATAGAAAAAAACTGCTGCACTTAGTTTTGAACTGTTTCAACTGTTAAAATTGTCTGAGTGTTCTAAGTAATGCAATCATTGAAAGAGTTGCACTTTTCACCTTTCAGGTTTTACGTAGTCCAAACTTTCTCTGTTCTTGTTAGTCTTTCTTTCCAATTCTAATTCATTTAATGAGGAAATGTAGAAGTCAAACTATACATTATTATGATTAAATCTATTATCTTTTTGAATTCTAGAGACATGAAGAGTGCAGAAAATATCCTTTCAGTGATGAGGATGGCTGGTGTTGAACCAGGTCCAGACACCTATTTATCATTGCTGAGTGTGTATGCAGAAAAGGGTGATGCTGATAGCATCAAGAAGGTATTGCAAGTTTGATTTTAAATAAAACTTTTTTTAATCTTTTGTTCAGTTTAACTTTAAAATGCTTTCTCTCCATGCAGAAGTAATAATGCTGAATTTTTTAACTTGTTTCCTCCTAGTCCATAGCAATTAAGAAGTATTCTTTTGGGCATCTGAATAGCTGGTTAACTCTAAGCAATCTGATACTTTATGAATACTGTCTTTTGATAGTTTGCTTTCACAGTGAGAAGGTATTTTTGCTACTGAATAGTTTAATAATTCATATTTTTTAAAGACACAAGTATAGCACCTCAGGTATTTCTATATTTATTTCTAAAAATAAACAGTAAACCTTGATTATCCTGCTCGAATTGAGCCATTATTTGGTTTCCACTGAAGCCACAGAGTCATTCCAGTAAAATTGAAATTTTTTTGAGAGTACATACAACATTCATGAAGGGTGGATAAGATAATACTGTCTTCAGGTCTTTGTGTAGCTGATTTTTTTAAGTATTCTCTCTTCTTAAAAATTGGAGTAAATGGAAATGAATGAGAAAATAACATGAGTTCAAGTTTAACAAGTAGTATCAGATGGAGAGGACTAAACAATGTGATGTGAGAGTAATGCTGTTCTGTGATTTACAAATTGAACAAATCTTCACCAACCAACCTCCTTCCAAATACTAACAAACTGTTTGAGAAATCGTTCTCCCCTTTTCAAAGTAATTTCTTTTTGAAAGTTTGAAATCCATGTTTAAAAGAGGGGTTTTATGGTTTTATATTGTTTTGAGTCACTCTGGTGTTTATTAGTAAAATTTATTTTGGTTTACAGACTCTACAAGATGTTGAAGAGACTGAAGGGTACCTTATGGATAGGGTTTTGATGCAGGTGATTTTTAGCCTTGCCAAGGCTGGATATCCTCAGTACATAGAAGATATTAAAGAACGCATAAGATTTGAAAGGGAATTAATTCCAGGTATGTTCTTGATTATTATAGTAGTGTTTTTATACTCAGGATGAAAAGGAAAAGCTTTCTTTTTGTTTTGTTTTGTTGGGGTTTTTTTTCAAGAATAACTAATGGTCACCAAAACTAGGTAATGTTTTGCTTTTCTATTGAATACTTACTGAAAATATTTTTGGCACTAATTTGTGGATTCTAATTGTGCTGCTTTAGAACATGTTTTTAAAAAATGAAATATAAACCGATTTAATAACTTGGTTATCCTGTTCATTTATTTAATGTCTAAAATTTCTGCAGATTTTATAGGAAAGCAGTAAATGTGGAGTCCTTTCTTCAGACAACACTGTTGTAATTCCTGTTGTGACAGCTCTTTCTGAATACCATAAAAGGGAGACTAGACACTGAATATAGTTTTCTTTATATACAGTTAAATTCACTTTTGGATCCTTGTATGCATATCCGATTGATAACTCTAAATTATACTGCATCCACTTTTTTGATGTATCTTGAAATGTGTTTGTTGCTTTTTTTTTTTTTTAGCATCCTACTGTAATCCCGCAGTGGTGATGCTTCTGTAATTTTTACCACTGTCTTTTTAATGGAAAAAGTGAGCCTCATTGCTAAATGTAAATGTGAAAAAGGTAGTCTCAAATTGTTTGGTTAATGCCTAAAAGTATGCGAATGATGATTGGAAAGCATCTGCTTTCCTAGCTTTCACTAATTGTAGTTTAATGAGAAAGAAGTTATGTGCAGTTCTTTAATTTTGTTCTGTTTTTCAATTGCTAGATGCAATGAACCTGTGTTTGACTCTGATAACTCATGGCTTCGAAGACATCAGTTTCCGGATTTTGAAGTCTCTCAGTCATTTGTCACGTGATAATGTGGACCAGGGTAGCTTCTTCTTGCAACACTGTGTAAATAGAGATATGGTATGCATAATAGTAATGCCTTTTTCTTAATATACTAATTACAGTTTATTTATTTAGTGTAATTTGAAGAAGGAAAATGATGGATTTTTTTTTTGCATGGTTCTTCAAAGAATAAAGAAGGATTTTGATATTTTATATCAAATTGCATAGTAACCTGAAATATATGAAGGAATAATGTTTATCATATATAATACCCATTTCCTAAAGAATCTGACATTGTCAACAATTTCAGAAGTTGAAAAATCAATTTTTGCTCTCCTTTCCAGCCTGTGAGCAAGCTGAAGCAGTTTTGTAATGAGTTAAAAGAAGCAAAAATGCACTCGGCACCATTACCGTTTGTTTTGCGGTGTGCTTTGGAGACCAACAGATCAGGTACTCTGCTTATTTATTTTATACTTTTATTTTATTTGAAATTTATTTTATTGTATTTTATTTGAAATCCTTAAAAAGTCCACTGTTTAATTATTTTGTGAATGTTTTCAGCCTTGGCCATTGACTTGATGAAGTTGATGAAAGAGGAAGGCTTGCCACTCAGACCTCATTATTCCTGGCCACTGCTTGTTGGGTTCCAGAAAGAGAAGAATCTTAAAGGTTAGTTATCTGATAAATGCTCATGTAGCTTTATCACAAACCCAGTGCACAAATCCTTATTAAAACATAGCTATGAGATTCAGCAGACTCTTGAAAGTAAATTAAGACCTTGCTGCATGTCTTACTTACTGTTCAAACAATTTTTCCTTCAAAAAGACTTTTACAAAACCTTTCTTAGCTTTGGTACAGTTCTACAAATTTCAAGTCTACTCTTGCATACAAAGATGTGTGAGAGTTTAATTATCTTTTTAACTCTTCACATTCTTTCTGCCTTCCACTGGTTCTTTTTGCTGCTTGTGACCTTTTAAAGTTTACTCTCGAAGAAACTGAAATCTGAGTGAAGTTAAAAGTAAGGTTATGTTATAATAGCTGTCTTCATCTTCAAATCCAATCCCTTTTTCATGCCAGCTTCGTATTATATCTACCTGATAAGCCAAACTTCATTGCAATAATAAAAACTGCTGGAGAACTTATATTTCTGAATGTGTGAGCATGACCTGACAGCATACTGATTGAAGGACAGAAATGCTCAATCTTTGGGATTCTTAAGTAGGTTTAAGCATTTAGCATACTTTCCCCTGTTACACATGGGGATGTCTACAGGATATGAATAAGAATTGAACAAATATTAAATTTTAGAGTACAATATCTAATTCTTTGGTTTGCGTTATTGGTAATTCAGAAAGAATGGTATTGTAAAAAGATGCTTTTAACAGAAGTACTTCCCCCTTGGGGAAACAAAAAACTGTCTTTTTCATCTTATCTCACAGTATAATGCGCTTTAGAATGAGATGCAGAGTTGTTAGTGTGACACTGGGTGACAAACAAAATGCACAAACAAAAAAAAAAGTGCTTTTAGCACTCTTCATATCGCAATTTTATCTTAAATATACAGTCACATTCCAGTTTGGAAGAAATGCTGAAACAAGTATTCCCTAATTGTTTCTGGCTATAAAAATGTCTCAAGTCTTTTTCAAAAAGCCTTTGTGAAAACAATATTCAGTTTTTATTAACTCCTTAGGCTCTGTTCCTGCTAGACTACTTCCCAAGTTTATATTCTGCCAGGTTTTCAAGTGCTTGAAAGTTCTATGATATTTTAAAAGTCTGGCAACATTGTTTTAGTTGGTCCTTTGTGGCTTACTTGAAATACAGTGTTGCCAAAAATAAATAAATTGAAATCAGTATCATACTTTTTTGTGTGAATGCTGCCTACTTAAGAAAACATGCTCTCTGTTACTGGATGGGAAATTTCACCTTGCTAACACAATCATGGGAGAGATATTGAAAGTATTTTTAAATTTAGACTTGGCTACCAAAATTGAAGTAGTATCTGACCGTCAAGAGAAACTTAAATTTTTGTGTCTCTTGGTTGATTTAGACTCCTGCTGTAGACACCAACTATTCTTTGCTTATTTAAGTCCTGCTGGAAATCATGTGAACAAACTGAGAAGAAAACTGATGAAGGAACCGTCAATTTTCCCATATCGTAGAGAGCCTTTCTTTTCCTGTCTGCAGAGGCAAACTTATGTATGTCTGAATGATAGGTTTGTGAACACATTTTTGTAACCTGGTACACCTACAGGTGACAGCAGATAGTCAGTGAACAGAATGGTGCTTTCTAGTACCAAAAAGTGAGCTGTCTGAACAAAAAAATAGATAGGCACTGTATCATATCTCACTATGTATTAAAAATAGTTAATAATTCCTTACTCTACAAAGTACTGATGCCTGGCCTAATGTCTGTAATTTTGCATCTCTGTATAGGTAAGGCTGGAAATGGAAAAGGACTTTGAGGAAAAACTGTTAAAAATCTGATGGGATATAGACAGTGGACTATCATTAAAGAAAGCAGAATGTAAGCAACAGCTTATACTGAATGGCAGGGTGCAAATGTCTGAATCAGTATTTATAATGTCACCCAAACAATTACATAACATTTAAGTACACCTTTATCTGGTGTTTATTGTAACAAAAGCTGACACTGGGTATGATGTACCTAACTTTTCTATTATGGAATTGAGTTTGAAAGAAAAGTAGCAGGGCAGTGGTGGTAAAGAGGAATGAAGCTAAGCAAAGCCATTTTAAAATATACCAGAGATAACCACTCTGAAATAGCAAACAATTCTTTTCACTGATCTCACGCAGGCAAATTATTTCATATGGGGCATTATTGCTTTTCTGTGCATCTGTAATGTAAGTTGATAATTACCTTATGCCATAGTATTTATCTAAGTAAATGCCATTAGGCTTTTAGAAATTATAGTGCTTACAGGGTTTAAAAGATCAATATGCAGTGGGTCTCAAACTGTTATTGACACTGAGACTCATATCAGATTGCACAAAAACTAGGAGGGCCTTGTATAAATAAGCAAAAACATTTGACATACAGTTGTTACTGTTTTAGAGCTCTCCTTTATCTTTGTATGTTCATGTTATTTTTAAAGGCAATTATAAAAAGTCAGTTGTGTGTTTCACTTTTATTTTTTGTTTCCTGAGAAAAGTTCTTAAAGTGCAATTTCACTGCCCTTGAACATGTAGAGCTGTACATAATTGCTTTGGAAATACCCAATGTTCTGATGGGACTCCTTTAGGAAGCAGGCTTGACTTCATATGAAAAACCTAGGAAAGGAAAGGTGGACTGAAACTGAAGTCTCACTTTTCACCTCTTGAAAAGCAGCAAGTTGCTCTGCTTTAGCAGGGGAATATTATGAACATCTTGAAATTCATCTCTTCTGTATTTATTCTTGGCTGTGCTGATCTGAAGCTAGAATCTGTTCTGGTAGGGTGCTGAGAATATGTTCTGTTACAGTGCTGGAGTGCTGCTTCCAGTATTTACAAAAACAGAGAAGTTTGACTGTGTTTTTTTCCCTGTTTTTCCTCTTTCTGCTCACTCAATTAGTTGATTTTTGGATCCTCATCTCCTGCAGTCCTTATGTATCTCAGCTCAAGTTAACAAAACCTGTTCTTGATCTAATAGGGAGATGGCTGGAAAACTTTACCGTGTATTTTAGTCCATTGGGGTGTTAGTGGGCTGTTATACTTTCTGGGGTTTTCTGAATGTTTTATAATGTGCATAATATACCAGGACAGTAGTACATGTAATAATTTCTAAATAAATACACGTGTACTGGGAATTGGGAATGTGTTCTTTGAAGAGTTTGGGAAACCAGTGTTCTAGATGAACATGACTGCACTTTTGTCTCTTTTTAGTCTGTTCTTTGGTTTGGGGAGAGAGAAAAGGTTAGAATATTTTCCAATATGAGGAGCAAACAATTTCTTAAAAGTCCACATACATAATGCTCAAATCCTATTCCATGCATGTATTTGACAATTTTACAGCATTTTGATTGAAGTGGGAATGTTTCATTGCCTTGTATTGTGGAAGATAATTATGTGATAATAAAGTAGTTCTGCTCTCAGTGAGGTAGAAAATGTATGCAAAATTGTAGGTTTCTGTGTTGGTTTTCATTAATCTTCTACTCCCCCCCAAAAACTGAATATCAGCCATCTTAGAAACGAAGAAATGTGTGGCAGCATTTTTTTTTTTCAACTTGCAATTAATTTGGCTATGTGCAGTATTGTTACTGGTATTCCTCTCTAATCTGCATCTCACTGTAGTGCTGGTGTTCTAATCCTTGTATGTGCCCTTTCCTACTCTGGAACTTGGCCAAGTCATGTAATGTTTTTGTGACAGATGTCTACTAGGTAATGGGGATGTTTCACATATCTGTTTTTTACTATGTTCTAGGTACAAACTTGAACTCAAACACCCTGAGTTTACCACACCTTATTCACTATGATATCTAGTTCTAGGTCTTCAAACTACTTTTAAGAGGTACAGATAGTTATTTTGGGAAAGGTTTCAGCATTAGTGCACATAATGTATTTTCTGGGAAGTTGAAATCATGAAATAGAAACTAGCTGTCAAAATTTGAAAGGTATAAAGAAAGACTTACTGTAATTAATTCTTTATTCGTATTTTTGCAGATTCTGGGCCAAAATCAGAGTTTTGTTTAAGGCAAACTTGAACAGATGATGCGACTTTAATCTGGTGTGACTTGCCTGCATGTATTTTCAAGTGCTCAAAGGGAATTCACATTTGATTATTTGCACCATAGTGCACTGCATAAAATATTCATGGAAGTGTCACTTTTCCATAGGTGGCACTCGAGGGCAAAGACAGGGACTTTGGGAAACTTTACATTTTTAAAGTAATAAGTATGAAATGCAAGTTGAAAAAAACATATGCTGTTTGGTACTGGTGTCCTGCAGCAACTGACAAATCATTTTTATACCAGCAAAAAATGGTAATACCTGTATTGGTTTTGACAAAGGTTCAGAGTTTGCTATCTGGGGTTACTGCAAGAAGTTCCTACAAATCAGAAGAGCGTGAGCAATTAAAAAAGAATGACATACACTCTAAAACTCTACACTGTAGTTGCTGAACTAGTTAACTAGTTAAATTTAGTATCTGTTAACTTTGGTTTCTGCTTAGAATCAGTTTAGTATCTGTTAGCCTTTGGGCTAATGCTTATCAACAGTAGTAATATAGAGTCTATTTGTGTGAGTAGATCTGAACCCTTCGGTGGTTATAAAGTAGCTACGTTGGGGCTTGGGAGACTCCAGCCTTTCTCTGAATTTCCAGTTTGAAGCTGATTCTTTGATAGAGTAATCAAAGTATTTGCTTACAAAATATGTTTTGTTTTAAACAAATCTAAAGACAGATCTTGAAAACTTGACTTGCTAATCAGAGTTGGATACTAGGAACAAGGTTAAGAATGTATTATTTATCAAATAATGCATTGGCACTTTGCACCAAATTGCAGGTTTCTTTTTTCTATAGAATAATATGGACATTTCTATATATGTTTCTAAAAATGTTTTGAAAACATGAACAAGAGTAACTGTCAGATACTGTTGCACAATAACCTTGTATAGTAGCACTTCCCAAATGAGCCAGGAGTTTCATGTTTTTGATAATTCAGAACAGAACTGAAGTTTGGTTTAAGTTTCATAATAAAGAGTTTTATTAATACCTAAAGCAAAAATGCAGGATTTCGCACTTAGCATTTTCAAGAAGAGAAGTTTCTCTTGTTTTTAAAAGCAACATTTTGTTTTAAATATTGAGTCTTCAGTTTTCATTTTTCTGAAGTGCTTACTTAGCCTTACCAATTTTGCCTTCATAGGTATCTTTGAAGTCCTCAAAGCGATGCACAAGCTGGGGGTGGAACTGGATGCAGAAACATACGTAGATTATGTTTTTAACAATTTTCCTGACAGTGAAACTGCCCGTCGCCAGCTGAAGGTGAGTTTACGTTTAGGATTCATAAAAGTGTTGCATGGCTTGTTTTTCTGTGTTCTCTGTGAAGCCTTTGGATCTCAATAGTGGTTTAAACATGAACTTCATATGATGAAGCATGTTCAGTATATTAGATAACTTTTGAAACAGTTGCACTGATGGTTTGTCTACCCTGTCTTTCTCCTTTTCTTTCTGCTGCTTTTAATTCTCAGAGCTAGCCAAAATATTTTGCTCAGCTTACTAAGTTTCTACTTACTCAAGTGGAAAAGTAAATCAGTGAATTATTTCCTTTTTTTTTTTTTTTTTTTTTACTGGTGATTAGAAGTATTACAATTGTTTCTGGTGAAATTTCTTTTTTTTTTTTTTTTTTTTTTTGTTGCTGAAGAATTCAGAATTTTAGACACAAGTTTAACTGTCCCAGTTTCCTCCACCCCCTTTGGTTACTTTGTCTCCTGCAATTGTTTTCAATAGGAAAGCTGGATATTGTTTAATGAGTAGCAACTTACCTGGCTAGTCATATAGGCTTCTGTTGAGCACCTTTTGTATTCTAAACAGCTATCAATACAAGAATGCCAGTGTTTAAAATTAGAAAGTACCAGAAGGTCTTCTCTCAATGTACTTCCAATGATTGACTACTTTTTTCTCTAGGAAAATGACTGCCTGTTTGAAACAGTTGGACTTTCTGTGGCAGAAATAAGATATGAAGCATCACATGGAAGACTTAACAATGTTCTTTCTCTGTGTATGTATTTTTCATGTTGCATGTTACTATGTACTTGTCAGTAGTGTTGATTGGCTGTAGGGTAAGAGGTTTACATTCATTAATATGAGGTTTGAAGATGTGAGGAAACATGGTTAAAGCTTTTGTTTTGTGAGGTGCTCTATGATGAGATGTCAGACTGTTTGAAACTAGAATTCTGGATAACATTTTGTGGTTATAATGTTTTTAATAATGAACAGTTTTGTCATAATTGTGGTAGGATTATGGTCCACTTAAGGAAACCATCTGCATTGCACAGTGACTGTTAAGTGTTCGGGATTGCTTTTGTTTGCAGCAACTGTAACAGGATGCTGGTCTAGTGATACGGTTCTGAAGTACTACAGAATTAATGAAAGAACCAACTTTAAAGAATTGATTGGCACTGATACTTACCTATGGTACTCTGCTGGTCATGGAAGTTAGGTATATAAATTTGATGGGCTAATTACATGATCAAGTTGTAACAGCATGAATTAATCACTTATTAATGAGTTTTCCACAGAGACTGTTCTGGTGCTCAGTGCTTGCAAAAGTTAAGCTACATCATTGACTAAATGTATGGTATGGGATGGTTTGCTTGGTTAAGTAGGAAGGTATGCTTCTCTTCAAAATGTAAAACAAATAGGGTTTTTTTGTCTAGTATACTGGGACAACAATGACATACCTAAATTTGCACCAAATCTGATACAGAAAAATCTTTTTTTAAACAACAGTTTTAATTTGCCCAAGGTTTGGGGAAAACTTTTAGCAGTCTTATGCTGCTATAGTCATTGACTGTTTTATTTAAGGAATGCAGAGATATATGGTCTATACTCCATGACCCTGGGAAGCTGTTGTGTTAAATATAAGAGAATTAAATAAGTAGTTACTAATCAGTGATTTTTTTTTATTATTATTCGATATTTATAATCTAGTGCACCTTTAAGATTCACCTCACATTCTACTATTATTTTGTTTGTTCTTCCTGCAACAACAAAAAAAATTAACTATGGAAAATAAAGTACTTAAATTTGTATTAAATTTTAAAAAATCATAGCTCTTTATTAGAAGCAATGAAATTTCTTCTGGAAAATAAAATAAGGGGTTTTTTTGCATACACAGAAAAGTTTACTCACACCTCTATACTTATTTTAATTAACTGAAATAGTCAGGTTTTGTTGTGTTGTGTGTACCAGTATTTGTGCCTGGTATATGATAAATGTATATGATACCAGAAGTATGTTACAGGCACATCTAGTAGACTGCATTCTCTCTTACTGTAATGAAATTAGTTTCACATAGTGTATTACTTAGCTGCTGTCTGTGTTTTGAATTTAAATCTTGTAGTGGTATTTCTTTTTACAAAGTCTAGGGTTAATAATTCATAGAGACATACAAAGTATCTTTTGAACTTGAGCTTTAAAGGAAGGTTCTCCTGAAAATAGTTTACCAAGCTGCAGTGAATGCTAGTAAATCTAATTAGCACCTATATAATGATAAGGCACAATATTAAACAGCTGGGTTTTTTTCTGTTTTGACTCGGGTTCTTTTGCAGTATTACAAAGAGGGAAAAAATAGGTGCAGTATGGAAAATAGTTCAAGATTGTCGCATCAGTGTAGTCAAGGGAGGTGAAGGTTGGTTATTAATGCTGGTTGCTGTCTAGGTGTATTGATTCAGCTTCTCATACCTTATAATATATAGATTCTGCTACTGACAAGATGAAAACTAGGAAGCATCAGCTGAGGAATCTGGGCACACAAGGCAGCAAACATGAGAGCAGCTTTTTCCCTTTATCATGCCGTTCCATTCCACTTCATTGTCAGCCTCTTGATTTTCTCAGACTTGTTTGTTGCTAAGGAAACCAGGTTGCCAATTGTCAGCAGCAGCTGAGCATACTAAGATGCTTTCCTGGTTGTCTTTTTGAGGAAAAAGTTTAATGTACCACTGGAGGAGGATTTGTATTGAGGGTTTCTTGAAAGCAACTTTATGCGAGATTTTCAAACTAAAATAAATGTTCAGACATTAAAACTTTTTATTTTCTAAATGCCTAGTGTTAGGCTAAGGAATGGTTTTAGCATGTTTGTGCCTTATGTGTCCCAGGTTCCTTTAGAGCTGGTGTTTTTATTTATCAGAGGACAATAACTTCATACAGAACTAAATACATCTCCTACTCTATTTTTTTCTTTGCTGGACTATGGTGTTGGAATTAATGACAGCTATTCTAGAGTCCTCTAGGAGCAGAATTATTTGAAATATTCTGAGCTAAGAAATTATGTAAAGATGAGGACATAGGGCATAATTGTGACTGACCTCTCAGAAATATACAGTTTAAGTAGCTTTACAGTTTGCTTCATGTTCAATCAATATTGTAATTATCAACATTTAGAACTGTGAATATTTATCTTTTTTCCCTTTATGTTTAAAATAATTCAGAGGATAATACTCTAGATAAAACTGCTTTTCTTGTCAGGCAGTTTACATCAGCAGAGACAAACACCTGAGAGAGTCATTTAAAAAAGAAATAAAAAGAGCAAATTTGTAAAGTCTATTTAAAGGCTCATAGTTCGAAACAATTAGCAAACCATTTTTCTCTGAACAGTTTTTGTTCTAGTGCTAATAGCTCAAGTTTTCTTGATTGGCATTATTTGTGTTTTGGTTTGCTTTTTGGTCTTGTGCTTTTTTACAGATAAGATGCTTACTGCTATTACAATTCATATAAAAGACTCATGTATTAACTTGATATTAAAGACAACTAATTGCAAAAATCTCTCAGAATGTTTGATCCCTTTTGAAATAGAGCAGATTAAGAGTTGATAAACCCAAGAGTGTTTCAAATACTCTAATATTTGAAATTTTGATTTACAAAAGTGTGTCAGCATTTACTAAAATAATGTAATAGTATTCTAATTACACCGTATTTACATGGCCTACTGAGTTTTGCCATGACATTGCAGTTCAGGGATTTTTTTCATAATAACTATTGAGAAACATTTTTTTCATTTACAGTATCTTCAGCAAGCACACCTCCCATTGATAATCGTCAGTTTAGAAACAGCCTCATTGTGGGTTTTAAAAGGTAAGGTTGCTTTTTTTCTTTTGTAGCAAATTTCTTCTCTTTTTTGCTTCATTGAGCACAAGTCTGTGCAATCTCCTCACCTGTCCCATGTTGCTGTTGTCTCCCCGACCCCATTTGAAAAGTTAAAACTAGGGTTTCAGCTGTAATATATCTAAGGAATATCTTCTTTTAATCTCTCTGATTTCCTTGCCTTTGCTATATATAAGCATGCCTTTTAAGTTTTAAGTATAGTGGATTAAAAGGAACACTCTTCTTCATTGTTCTGTAGTATTTGACAATATATCAACTTCTCAGGGAAGTGAACATTTGGTTTTTATCTCAATCCACTTTTCTGTGTATAAACTGTTATGTTAATCTAATATTTCCCAGAATATTATCACTATTAACTATTAAAATAAACTGGTGCTTAATGAAGGTGAAACAACAGTAGGAATCAGATACATGCTACTACATCTGATAGCTGTCTTTTGCCCTCTGGTTTAATAGGACTCCTAAAAGCTCACTTTTAACACCTAATGTTCTACATTGCCATCACTGTAATCACAGCCAGGTGTTCCTATTTTGTAAGGAGGGTTCCTTGCTAACTTGCAGGTTTGGTTTAAGTCTATACAAGTATATGTGAATTAAGCATTTCTATCATTCACTGTTTGCCCCAGTCAAACAGTTAGGACTGTCAATGAAGTAGGTTTTTTGCAGCATGTCTACAGTACCTGGAACCAGAGAGGGCACTTAAATATTCTTTAGGATCAGAGTCTGAAGGCTGATTTTGTTGACTAAGTTATTTCTTAAGACTGTGGAATGGCTATGAGGTGTAACTATGTTTAGGCTGGGTATTAGTAAAATGTAGGAGGTGAATATGACCAAAATAATTTCCTAATTAATTGCAAGTTCTGTCTAGCTGATTCTCCTCTATCATGAGAAAAGGAGAAAGGGCAAACAAGTGTTGAGTTTTTCAACTAGGTTCTAGCTGACCTTGGGTGTCCGAGGACTAAGTGAAATTGTTCTAGATCAAAGAGAGGCATTCTAGTTTTGCCTTTAATAGTCAGCTCCAGAATTGTCTTTTCAGGTATATTAGGATAATAGATTATGCAAACACATTTGCTTTTTTAAGTGTAGATAAATTGTAGCAGGACTTGCACTAGGAAGGAAGCCACACTAACATTTCTCATGCACAACTGATGCTAGCATGAAATACCCTTATCACTGGAGAGTTGTGCAGGTGTTCAGAATGCAATGTAAAGCATCATTAAAATGTTGTATTGTGAAAATTGCTAAAAAATACCCTCCTCAAGTGAAAGTTACACTCCTCAGCAGTGGAATTGTTACTACTGTGTGAGACTTCAATTGTTATTGGACAATTGGGATAAAACCAATTATTATTATTATGAATAAACAAAGTTTAGGTTTGGTGGGTGTTTTTAGCTGCATGGTTTTTAGTTTTCTTTTATGTTTTAACTTCAGCTTACTGTTCTTGGCCTCGATCTTGTTACTTGTAAGCATGGCACAAGTGCATTTTATTTATTTAATATTAATCTCTTGTCTGCCTTTTATTTTGCTACTTGTCATTAGAAGCAATGTAGAAGGTTGACTGTGCCCAGATTTCACTTTTTTTTCTAAGGCATGCCAGTTCATATTTCCCTTCCTATTTTACACTTAAAGGCTAGAACAGCCTGAAAATGAAGCTTGAGAGTATGACAGGATAAAAGAAAAGACTATTTGTATTTTTTGTAAAGACTGCAGCAGAATTGGGTGACTGGTGTCAGATGTTCAAATGAGTGGACTTTGGGACTGGTGTACAAAAGTACAGGGTATGAACACCAGAGACATGTGAACAATGTCCGTGGCAGACTAGTTTATGGATTCCTGTTGAAGCTGCACTTCTCTAGTAACTGCTTCAAAGTATTTCCATTCTTTCTGCCTGATGTACCATTACTATTTCAGAGTCAAGTACTTTAGGAAATTGGTGCATTTGACATCTGCAGTTCATTGTCATGCTGTTAGTGGTGGAACAGGTTCACCCAGGAAAGCTTAACTAACCTTTTTTTTTTTTTTTCTTCCTCTGTGTGGACCTGCATTTGACTCATTTTCAGAGACAAGCAGCACTAGCACAAAAAGAATAAATGCCTTATAGGCTTGAACCTCCAAAATAAAGTCCTAAAATTCTATGAATTTCTGTGCAGATATTCTGACTCACATCTTATTTTCCCCTAATGAGAATTACAGGAAGATGAAATTAGGTCATCAGCTTTTGTTTTCTTAGCGTTTTCCATGTTAGTGCTGCTTTATAGTTAGCAAAAAGTTGTAGCTTCTAGCAAGAATGTTGATGTTTTACAAATTATAGGAATATGTCAGTTTTTTTAAAACTTCAGTGATCTGGTTAACATTTTGATGTTGGGTTTTATATACTTTAATGTGTAGCATTTGGTCTTTGGTTGTAACCTGGTGATGTACAGAGAAGTGCTTTTCGTCTCCAAGTTCTGTTCTGTTCTGTGAGGGAAGAAATTAGAGTTCTTTTATTTTTAAAAATATTATCTGTTTATCTCCCTACAATAAGCTATATCTTAAATAAGAGACTTGATTACTTTCTATGCATAGTATAAATGCATTTATAGCTGCCTCTAGTTATCTATACTAAAAATCTAATTTTAATGCACAGGAGTGTAGATTTTTGCTCTAGCAAATTCTTCATACTGAATGTTTATGTAAAGTGCAACTTGCTTGAGTGAGGCTTATCTTCTTGGAATGCTAAGTGGAACAAAGTATAAAATAAAACAGTACAATTAGGACATTAAAAGATTGAACTAAAAAGAAAACTAAAATACATTCTTTGTAGCCTTTGTTATATGAGTGGCTGAATTATTTTAAGTTATTTAGCAGAAATTGTGACTTGCAGTACAGTGAAAACTGCAATACTTCATAAAAATGGTTCAAACAATAAGTAGCAGTTATATTTTAATTTTATTTCAATAACTTAAGATGCTCAGTGTTAATGCTTTGTGTTTTCTTTCAAAAAAAGGTAGACAAGTAAGATCGTTTTATTGCTTTTAATTTGTTATCCTTTGCTGCCCTCTTCAGCTCAGATGATGTACATCTTTGGAGCAAGGTAAGTGAAGAAATAATGCTGTAAATAAAACCAAGTTACAAACATGTACTGCATGTTTGTGATGCTTTACTATAAACCAGTTCTGAGCTCTGTAATTGTAGATCTCATTAATTTGAGCAAGACTTTGCTCAATGGCAGATTATACAACGGTATGAAATAGAGTTTTCAAACTGGACAGTTAAGTCTAATTGTGAAAAATAAATCAAATGTGGTGTTACCGTGTAGTGTAGCTTATGCTACTCTGATTTTTTGATCACTGTTGTAATAGTTTGGAGGTCATATATATATTTTAACTTCTGAAACAAAGCCTGCCATGGCTGTGCAATCTGACATTGTGAAATTCCCTTTCTTGCCTTCTGTAAACTTTCTTCCTATCCCCAAACCCCTCTTCTTACTACTAAAATAATAAGGCACAATTAGAGTTTCAAAGTTTCAGTCATATGACTTAAAACATGGAAGGCAAATCTAAGCAAATGAAATCATATGGGTGAAGTCAAGGGGAAGTGACTGGTCACTTTGCCTTCCCTGGTATGACAATGTTAGGAAGACACTGCAGTATGACTTGGTAAATAAATTTTGTGGAGCTCTAGAATAGAGAAGGTACCAACAGATACTGCCTAGGATGTGGTTACAGAATTTGGGAAGAGATTCACTTTGCTTTTTTTGTCTTTTATTCCTGCTGACTATGCTTGCAGTTTATTTTATTTTTGGCAAAAAAATCTTGGATTGAAAAAGAAATAGTGATTTGGAAAGTCACTGATTAGTGATTTATGTAATAGAGATGCAGTTGGTTTTGTATTTTATTACCATTTTCTGTTGTGTGAAGATTGTGGTGAGAGAATGTTTTTGTAGTCTGCCTCTGTCCTTTCTTTTCTTCCATTAAGAAATAAAATGAGAGGGTGAGATGAAGAAAAAGAGGATCTCATATCTCTCCTATTATGAAATTAATTTTGAATAACAGAGAACTGAAGTAATGATGATCTACACATGAAGTAATATTTAGATTTACTTCTGTAGTGCTCCACAAACGAAGCAAGATCAATTTCGTTGCCTTTGCTAAATTAATGAGTAAATATGCATAATAACCTTCTAATGTAAGGAAGACTAGGTTGTAAATAGGTAGTTATAACACATTTGTGGGTTTTTTTCTGTAATCCATCCTTTTTGGTATTCTCTGAGATCTGGTTTGGAACTGTGTTGTCATGACTTTATTGGATTTTATTGTAGTTGTAGGTTCTTCTGTGTGTTGATTTGTCATAGGAGGATGGGGGCAAAAGGGCAAGAGAAAGCTGTAGTTTAACTGTCTGCAGTGTCAGTAGTGTTGTTAGAATGAGAAGTGTCAGATACCATATTCCATTACATGTTTGGTATTTTCTGGCTTTGTTTATCCATTTTCATTAACAGTTGGAGCTGAGGGTGGTTCTTCTTTTGTCATTGCTTAAAACACAGCACTTTGACAGTGGGAATGCATTTCCCTCCAACTTCTTTCAGATTATATTCTAGAATCATGGCAGATAATGCAAAATTCTTAAACTCGAAATCTCAGTTTTTCACTAAAGGTGTTTTCCTTAAGAACAGTCAGATGGATTTTTGAAGTGATGTTTAAGGTATTTTTAGGGGGGGGGTAGGGCTTGAATGCTTCTTTTTCTCTAATGAATCTTGAAAAATCTGTTTATTCCTTCAGTTTGTATGACTGGTGGAATGTGTGCTAGATTTACTAAAATGCAGTTAATTTTTATATCTGAATAATTTGTCATTTAGAATTGCACTTACATACTACAGCTGTACTTAGTTACCTTAAATCTAGCAGTGCCACATAAAACCATCTTCCTTTATTTTCTTTAGGTATTTATTTCTTTCAAAATAAAAAATTTTAAAAAGCTTTATGGGCCAACTTCAGCTTTTCTGTAAACTGGAATATAATTGTAGCATCTCTAGGAGTGACACTGGTTAATACTTGCCTTAAGCAATGCCTTATGATAGCTAACATTCTGTAGAATTATACATACACAGAATAGTAGAGTGTCTGTCTTACTGCCATACCTCAGAAAACATTTCTGTTTGCAATATTTTTCAAAGAAAAACCTGTTATTCACAGTAAAAACCTTCCTTGTATTTCTTGGGGAATTACTATGATGTGGTAAAGAATAATACTTTAACAGAGAAATGCTTTATTATTTTGAGAATTCAATTTCAGATACTCTTTGTCCTTGCTTGCTTCTTTTTGCTGCAATGTACGATTATTCTGTCTTCCCAGATAACAGAACTGTTGTACAAGGATGAACGTTATTGCCTGACGCCTCCAGGACCAACTGGTAGAGTTTCAATTTCTATGATTGTAACTTAGCCACAAATCCGTTCTTCTGTGTAATGATGGGTTTGAGGGATTACAACAGTGAACACTGATTGCTTCTTTTTGAAAGTGAAATTTGAAAACATGTTGGGTAAAGTCCTGATTCGAATAATCAGAGCATATTTTGTGAGATTCATGAGTTGGTTTTGGGGGTTTTTTTTTGTTTTGTTTTTTTAATTATAAATAAATCATGCTGATAATGATTTAGAATTAGCAAGGTCTCAGTGCTTAAATATTTCAAAAATAAAAAAATTACTGCAGATCTTCAGACTAGTTTTACCTTTAGTAGCTCTTGTGATTTTGTGAACTAAAAAATGGTACTTAACATCCAAAATCTTTTACGTTGAAATAAGTACGTTTTGTTGGGGTTTTTTTTTGCTTTGGTTTGGGTTTTGTTTTTTGTAATCTGCTGTTAAAAAACCCCAGCAATTCTTTCCCTCCTCTTGGAGCTGGAGGGGTAAGGGAGTATATATGGGGTATGGTAACTGTTGAGAAGACAATAGTTGATGCTCTTCTTGTTCCTTGTTCTCGGCTGCAGGACACCATATGCTTTTACCCTTGCATAAGAAATTAAGCACAGTTTGCCAAAATCTGTTAATCTTGGTTTTCATTAATAGGCAACTTTTGCAGCATTAGTTGATCTAATGGTTAAAGTACTTTAATATTAATATTAAAATACTTAATGCAGCTTGGTAATAAAACATAATGGGTAAAATGTACAGAATAAATATGAAAAGTGTTAGAAATGTTTTTCCTTTTGAGCAATGACAAAATATTTGTGGCAAGTATTTGGGGTAGTAGGCAGGAAAGGGGGGGAAGGCCTTGGGCAGTACCACTTCTGTCACACAGCAGTGGAAAAAATAGATTGAAGTAAGATTCTGTACTGAAAAGCTGTCACTAGGTCTGAAAATAATTAATATTCCTTTCACTCACCAGTTAGATATGTGCTCCCAAACCACATAATCTCTATGCCTCAGTGATCATTGTTGCCATTTCAGAGCCTCTCATCAGGGTGACATCTCACACCAAAATGATTTCTTATAAATTAATCTTGATAACATGACAGTCTCAGTAATTTTAGTGGAATGCTTTCTCTTGTTTTTTTCCACAGAAGCTGTTGGCTATTTTCTTTATCACTTGATTGACAGCATGAGTGACTCAGAGGTACAGGCCAAGGAGGAGCGTTTGAGACAATACTTCCATCAGCTGAAGAAGATGGTACCATTTCATTTTTTGCTACATAATGCCTGTCCTGCCTGACATGTATCTATTAGATTTGAAATTGCTGCTTTTAAGTACAACCAGACCACTTCTCAATGACATGCAAGAGCTGGAGACTCGAATTACGTCTAATATAATTTCTGTTAGACAAATTTCAGTTCGGTTGTGTTTCAAAACTCATAATTTTTTTTCCCCACCTCTTGGTACAGAATATAGTTATCCCTACAAGCCTCTACAGTGGGATTTGCAAACTGCTGGACTCCTCTCAAGTTCCTGAATTAATTAAGGTTTGTGGTTCTATAGCAATTACTTCGAAGTTACAAAACAGAGTATCTCTACCCCATGAATATATTCTCCTTTGCAAAGTAAATATCTTTATTCAGTGATTATATGTAAGCCTTTTATCCCTTCCATGGTTTTTCACTGTTGGAGCTGTATTTATTTCATATGCGATAGTTTTTGAGGGATACACTTAATAAATGCTTTTTCAAGTCAATGTAATAGTGCTGCAGAATACAGCTTTATTTAACATTGCAGAATACAGCTTTATTTAAAATTGCAGTTATATAAGTAATTGAAGATTTTTAGCATTATATGTTTGCTTAGAGATTTAACTTTTGGGGGAGGGGGACATTAGTGATATCTTTGTTTTACTACGTTTTAGGATGCAAGGTTACTACTGTCTCATAAAAAAACCCTGTCTACAGACAGCATTCCAGAAGTAAGTAAATCCACAGATAACTGTGCTTGTTCTTACTGTAATAACAATGTTTCAATATGGGTTTTAGATAAAGTGTAATCACTGGCTTTCAGATCATGGAAATACATTAACATAATTTAAATCTATCATTTGAAGTTGAGGTTTCTTTCCGGGGCATGAGTAAAGGCTATCCAGATTTTCATGTAGACCTGATACTTGACCTTGGAGTTGGCTGAGGTTCCATGCCTCAGTTTCCCTGCCTGATAACTTTTTTTTTTTAAGTTAGTAAACAGCAGTGGTGTGGGGCTTAATTTGTGCTTGTAAATTGCAGTGGTCCACTTGAGTGGCAGGCACCATATCAATCCATACTCCTTCTAATGGTGGAGTGTACATCTCTGATCAGAGCCGAGAGGAGATGGAAAAAGAACAGGCTTCTCTTTCCTACTTCACTTAACACAAAGAACTGAGTACAAGAGAAATAGTGATGTTGACCTTTGCAGATATGCTCCTTAATGCTTTTTAAAATGTATTCTGACTCAAATCTTCAATTAATGTGTACTACTTAAACAGATAAAAGCACCTTAAATGATTAAAATTTTCTTACGGTATGAAAGAAGATTATTTTGTCTGTCTTTTATTAAAGAGAACCGACAAGTTGTTCGGGGAAGGGTGTTTTTGCAATTGACATTCTTTCTGCTACTCCCATTTAGAGTGCTAAAACTGACGTGTCTGCTTTGGAGAAGAAACTAGAAATGCGAAAAGCTGAAAACCAGCCCATTACAGATGTCTTGAAACAACTCATACATGCTCTTTGTGAAGAAGAGGTATCTTAAGCAATGCAGAGATAATTGGAAACACACAGCTATATTTTTAAAGGGTCATAAATGACTGTTTTATGGAAAGACAAGTTAGGCAAAGACAAGTGCAGTGCTTGAGGTTTCATGGTTTGATGCTTATAAATCAAACATAAGTGCAAAAAGCAATTAAATCAAAAGGTTAACTAATTTCAGCAACACCTTGAATGGCATGTTTTGGGGTTGCTGAAGTTTGTTTACAATAATCTGCAAAGTGAATGATAGTAACAGCTGTGATAGGTTTATCATACATGCCAAATGTCCTTTCAAGCCATGGCTCCGGTCTCTTATATCTAGATTGTCAAGCAACTGATACATGCACTAGTCATTTGCAATTCAAATATTACTGGGTTGTTAATGCAGGGATTGAAATTCCATTTTCCTGCAGGAGGAAAGCTCTTGTGAGATAAAGGGTCTCTTGCCTTCATTCGGCAGGCGTCCAGCTGTAGTTTACATTCATTTAGTGTGTGTCTGTAATTTGTGGGGTATCACCAGACTTTATTCAGTTTCTTGTTCAGTATGATCCTGCTTATAAAGCTGCATATATAGGAACAGTAACAGTTGTGCAAATGATAGCACAATATTCTCTGTTCTTAAGAATACAATTTAGAAAGACTGATTCTCAGCTGTCTGTCTCTCTCTTGCGTATGAAATCAGATTACAAGCAAACACCATTTTAAGTTCAAAGTGGTCAAATACATGAATAGGAATGTATAAAAAATAAGCTTTCTATGGGATCATTAAGTACCTTCCTATTCTTTAGAAAGTAGTTTTGTTGTGTGTTTGGCAGTGTATCAGGTGAAAAACGTTGTGAATTCCAGATAAATGAGAACCATTTTAGAATTTGGGTTAATCATGTTTATGGTGTCTTGGCTAAAAAAAAAAAAATAAAAAAATCTAACATTAAAACTTGCTAGCAAGGCAAACTTTGAGCAAGAAAACTAATCTACTCTTGAGTAGATTTCTACTCTAAAAGATGTTTTAGAAAATATTAATTTCTGCACAGAAACTTCCACTCTTTAGATTTGCAGCACGGTGTTTTCAAATGTAATCTTATACTACTAAAAGCTCTAAAGCAGTCATATAACTGCACACTGAACACATAAGAATCATCGTATCATCTTGACTTTTCCTCCATTTTACATCTTTTCTTTGTTTCTGTTTTAGAATATGCAAAAAGCCCTTGAAGTGAAAGCCAAATACGAACCGGACATGGTTGTCGGTGGTTATGCAGCCTTAATAAATTTGTGCTGTCGACATGATAATGTAGAAGAGGCAATGAACCTGAAAGAAAAAGTGTAAGTACACCGGCACTGAAACATGTCACAGAGATTTATGCTGATACACAGACCTTGTTGAATTAAGTAGGTTGAGTATTAACCCCCTCATCCATTTTTAATTAGGTTTCCCTACCTATATATATGCATTTATAACTGTCAAGGGTGTGGTTTTTTGAAATAAAAAATTTGCATTGTATAACTGAAGCTCAGAAGAAGCTACTTTGTATAGTCAAGGATTATCTGGGGTTTTTTAAAAGCAAGTTGCTTTTTAAAGCAATTTGTTCTGTTTTGGTTTGCTTTTGATCTGCTTTGGTTTTATTTGAAACATACATAGTGTCTAAATTGAAGTTAGGCTTAATTTAACAGGGGAAAGTACCAGTATTGTGTGTTAGAAAGACCCTAGAATATGTTTAGAATGTGCTGCACCTGTGTTGGTTTTAGAAGAGCAGTGTTTCTGAGTGATGTTATTTTAAGACACTCAATGAACATTGTACTTTAAATCTGTATTTTCAGAGGTTTGTATCTTGACTGTGAATATTAGCTGCCAGCTGAAACATGCTATGCATGACGTATCCTGGAGCAAATTCTTACACATCATCTTTCTGTTTGCCCCTTCTCTTTTACTCTTGAAAGCCTCTTTTTGGTTTGATGCTACAGTGAATGTAGAACAAGTGTTGTGTTACTTTCAGGTTCTCTCCCACATGCAGTTGCAAACTATTTGCTTTGGCTTTACAATAGGGTAGCAGGCAGGTGCTCATTGCACCTTGCTTGTGTTTGAAATTTTGTGAAATGACTGAACTGTGAATATCAAGAAATTTGCCACTCTGCAGCTAGCATTAGTGTGTTGGTTTTGGCCACACTACCACTCTCACACAATCCCCACAGTGAGCTTGCATGAAGTAAAATTGAGTCTTGTATGGGAGCTTCACTGCAGTAACACATTTATACTGATCTGACTGGCTCAAGTGTAGCATAATATTGTGAAGTACTGACTTTGGGTTGTTACAAAAAGAAACAACAGAGAAGGAATTAATTTTAGGATTTCCAGAAAGAAGAAAACACGTACATAGCAGAAACTTCAAAATAATACCTTTTGAATTGTTACTACAGGCAAATAGTTTCCTAATCTTTATAAAAAAGAATGTAATCCTGTCCCAACCATATGGACTTGGGCTTTCTTCCCATGATCTGGGAAATACTCCATTTTATGCAATAACTACCAAACAATAAACCAAACCATTTGTGTCTTTAACCTAAAGCATTTGGAGATGGGAAAGCGTGTGAATAGTATTTTTAAATTACATGTTAATGGTGCATCTTTTAAAATCTATCAGATTTTGCCTTCAATGTTACAATTTTTAGCTCTCAATGCTGCTGTTTTGTTATATAGCTTTAAAATTAAATCTTTAAGCTGAATCAATAAAATGTGAATTTATGTTGATAAAATTCTTAATCTTTTAATTTCTAGCTTTCCTAAGAATTCACCTGTTGCTCTTGACACTGGAAAGTACGTAGCTCTGGTAGAAGTATTAGGAAAGCATGGTAGACTAGAAGGTAATCCATATGCTTTCATTGTATGTTTCTGCTATATAATAAAGGTATCTTGCCTCAAGAATAAAAATGTGAGTTGATATTAATGGTATATCATGTCCTGAAAAGTGCTTGAACATTTTGCATACAAATTTGCATGTGAATTCAACCAGAGATGCTTGGACAGTGCAGGCCATTAGTTTTAATGGATTGGCAAGCTTGTCATTTACATTTGCACAGCTCAGTGCTTTTTGCATTTCTGCAGCTAGTTTTTATTAGCATTGCTGTTTGGATTGAGTTTGAAGATCATGACTTATGGCACAAATTGCGTATGTGCCTAGACTAATGGCTTTGTTTTTGCTTAAGAAGGTCTGAAGGCTGAACATAGAACCTATAAACATAACCTTCTCGTAAGAGCCAAGTACTGCAAAAAATAATTTAACTTTTAATAAAGTATATATTTTTCTGTTGGTATTCTTTCATGTGTTTGTTATTGAATTTTAGAGTCAATCTGTCAAACTGCCTGGAAATTTTGGCTTTTAATGAGTGTTCTGCAAACTGCCTATTTTGTATTTCTCGATGTTTGCATTAAGCTGTTAGCTTTTTAATTTCTGTAATTTAGTCTAATATAATTCTGTAATTTACATTATTTGATCTTTAAAAGAACTCTAGGCTGTCATCGAATTGAAAAAGTGATTCTGAATATAGTGTTCTGTGATTTTGTAGAAGACTTAACACCATAAAAGTGTGGTCCAAGCCTAGACACAAGCATTACATTTCTATACCAAACAAACACTATACAACAACAAAAAAAAAATGTATTTTTTTCTTATAAGATCTTTTTCTGAAATTTGCCTTGGCCTCCTATTAAGCTTACTATTAGAAAAATATTAAACAAAGCTGATGTTTTACGAATCAGAGTAAATCAGATCATGACCACCTCTACTTTCAAACAGTTTGAAAAGATGAGTTTTCCTTTAAGAGCATAAATGTGCCTCAGAAAACAAAACACTTCATAAATGTAGCCAAATCTACAGTGGTCAAAGCATTCTGTCTGTGCAATTATTAAGAACATTATAAAAATGCACTTATTCCATATACCAAAATGTTTGCTTCTGCCTTACTAATGAAGCTTAATGAACCTAATGTTTTAACATGCAGTCTGTTAGAAAGCTTTCATTGGCTCTCCTTGGCTAATTAGTATCGACACAGCAAACAGGCCCTATCGGTATCAGACCATTAGTCTGGCTGTATATACAGTGTAAACATATCTTTATTATCTGGCCTCGTGACAAGCCATCTGCTGAAGAAACAATGGGAGTGATTTAGCAGATGTTAGCATTGAACGATAAAAGCATCCATTTAGCAGAATCTTGCAGCTATAGGGCAGGCTATACAGGGTTATGTGGTGCAGAGTGGGCACACAGTTCCTGTCTATAATTTGTAGTCAAAGTTGCACCAAAATGATAAAACCGTGCTATTGTGGATTTATAATTGTAGTCTCGTTCAGAAATGCAAGTAGTAATTAACTTGAAATCGGCATTATATGCCAGAATTTACATTCCTGCTGGGCTTGAAATGCTGTTTTAATAGCAGTTTGTTTTCCCTACATGAAATTACCTAAGGGTCTTTTGTGTTGTTTCATTGTAGATGCTATTAACATTCTAACGGAGATGAAAGAGAAGGATGTTCCTATCTCAGAGAGAACAGTTGCATCTCTTTACCGCATTCTGAATGCCGCTGCCATCAGAGGTGATGTTGAAGCAGTGAATCGATTACATGAGACCATAGTGAACCTGGGGTTGGCAGAAACTGCTCTCCTTCATTCCCCTCTGATTACAGTTCACATTGAAAAGTAAGCTATGCTTGGGCTTCAGATGAAACAAGTTACGATGTGATGTTTATTTGTTACATGACCTGTCCCTGCTCTACACTGCACGTTCATGTTTGAAAATGCTCGTGCACGTAAACACACATGCACACACATGTAATGCTTAAGTGATCCAGAAGTAGTGATGAATTAATGTTTTCTCAAGTTAGCAAAGTCTGTTTTCATCAGTTGTACATCACTGTGGGAACGACAGCTGTGTTTTATGGATACATTAGAGATGAAGTGGCTGTATATTAGAATATGCTTATAAATTAGTTGGTTCTAAAGTCTGTTTGACAAGAGTTATTCAGGGCATAATAAGTATATTCTCAGCTCTTGTGGTTAAGTAGTATGTGTTTTCCCATTGCAACAGCATTAATTTGCTTTGCCATCCAATACATCTCAGGTGAGTTGAAGGGCAATTGTTGAACACTGACACATTTTTAATTCACATACTTCAAATAGTTTGATATTATTGCCAATAGACTTCTGTGTTGCTGAATTTAAATTTCAAAGACAATCATTCTGGCAGGAAGTATCTGTAATACCATGTGTTGTACTACTTCGCATAAATTTTCATTATGAAGTGTAGGATATTTGAGTTAATGTACATATGAAGAAAGTAACTATTTCTTACTAAAATTGAGCCTCGTCCCTTTTCAGTTCTTTTACCATATACACAATCTTTTCTTTTTTTTCCCTTTTATCATTCATGTAGTTGGATTTTAATATCTTGCAGATAGTGGTTGGTCAGTTTCTTTCCATTTATTTCATGAATATGAAATTTTCTTGGCTTAAGTATAACACAATAAAATATGTGAATTTTTCATATTGTGTGACTCATCCTCAAAGTTGCATATTAATGTAGATTTTTTTAGTTCTTTTAGATATTCTGGATATACAGGGTCCTTATAACCTTTTCTGTATTCAAAAATCTTGTTAAAAGGAGGATGTAACTTATCGTAGATTCGTGTATGTTCTCTTAAAAATAGTATTTAGTGTCTTGGTCAACTGTTAAAAATGTAGTGGATGCCTTTTCAGTCAGCAACACTGCATTTGTTACCTCACAAGACAAAGCAGATGTTTATGAAAGTAATTTAACTGCAATCACATGTAACTAATGTGTTGGAAAAATATGTGATGTGCTTTGCAGTGTACATTAAGAGCAGCTGCATTTTACATAATTGCTTTATGCACATTGACATGCAAGCTGTACATAGTGATACTTGTTTTCACTTTAGAAGTAGTGTATGATGATGTAAATAAAGGTGTGAGCATGTGTGGATGCAGAGGAGGACAGTGAAAAGTTTGATTCTAAGTTCTTTTGGATTATAAAGATTTATTATGAAAACTTTGTTTTTAAAATAAAGGGACTCCTGATGAGACTAGGTTTTAAAGGAGACAGTTATACCATAGTATGGTATGTCTATGTGTCATTGGTACTCACCTGTATAATCCTTTAATATGTTTCATATCTATAAATACAGTACCAAGTAAGCTGATTTCCTATGTGGTTTTCGTTTGTTTTGGTTTTGGTTGGTTGGTTGTTTTTTTCCTGCCTTATAGGTGGAGAGACTTCCTCCCTCTCTAGTGTTAGACAGAACAGGAGGGGGAAGCTAACTCCACATAATTTCCTTGGAAGGAATAACTGAATTTTACCGGTTTTTAATTACTTTTTTTTCTTCTCTTGGAGATGTTAAGGGCTTTGAAAGTTAGGAGTGGCTGAAATAAGTGTGAGTCATTTCTTGCAGCAGTAGTGCTTGCAGTCTGGTATCCTACAGCACAAGTACCGTGCTGAAAATGCTCTCAGTTAGCTCTAGGTTGTCAGCATGCCTCTGAAATGAGCTTTGGTGTGTTTTTTAATGTTCCACAGCACTTGTTGTGCTAGGGTGTAGTGATCTTTATTTCAGCCTTTTTAACTGCTTGTGAAGGAATCTGTGGTTTGCTTTTTAAGAATTCAACAATTGTACGTGTAAAATGTTTTCATCTACCCCTTTTCTCTGTATCTGGTTCTAAATATTCTGAAGTTCTGAAGTCCTAGTGCATATTAAAAGTGACAATTTGGAGCAGAGCATGAAGCAGTGAAAAAATGTTGATGAAGAACAGTATAACTTGACAAAATCATTACATTCTAATAGAATGGACATTTTCCTCTAGTATTTTGAGAAATATTTAACAATAACAAGTGAGAGAACTTATGCTATCCTGGGTTTTTTTTAGCATGAATAAATTTAAGGTCAATCATCCCCTGCTTTTAATTGTACCCATTTTATTTATGACTTTGAACAGTTTCTCAAGAAGCTCAAATCACATGAAAAATTGAGACCATTCACATGTGGAATCTTGGTCTTTCATCAAATGTGATAAACCTCCCTTGGACAGTATGACAAAAATTTTAGTTTCTAAAAATAGCAAGGATTTGAAGAGCTTGTACTTTTTCTTAAAACATATCTTGCTTTTGAACGTTTTGGTTCTTCCAACTGATAATGGGAAAAAGTTGTGTTACTTACACCATAAAAAAATTCATATGAAGATTTGAAGGGCTATAGTTTTGGCTTTTGCGTTCCCTGCCAACTGTGAGGGGTTTGAACGTGAGCCATTTTACAAAACTGAAAAGGTTTGTGAATCTAACAAGCTCTGGTGCTATCCCACACTTTGATAATTTCTATTTATAGGATGATAAATTAACAAATGCAGTAATTACTGATAATATTTTCTCTTTTCAAGAAATCTGCACAATCCAACTTCCATACAATCAAAACCAGGGATACACTTATTAAAAACTTCATGGTGGTTCCTGTCTTTTCATTAACGTAAGCTTATCTATGCTCTCCTTGAATAATATCACCTCTGAGAAAAGAAACAAAGCAAGAAAGATCTTCAGGTTTGAAAAGTACAAATTCCTGTAATCAGAAGTGCTCTTAAGGAGACACAAGAAAATGGGTAAACTATGAAAATATTGCTACAGATCGTATGAACAAAATATTTTGTAATTTTAAGAAAATGAAAACAAGCATTTAATATTTGTATTTTAAATTACCAGAAGGCTATAGGTAGATGTCATTTCTTTAAAAATGGTCTGTGTATTTTAATACAGTATTGTAAAGCATAGAGAGCTGGTTTGTGATTATTCTTACATAAACCCATTTTATTTTCTTACATAATAAGTACAGCATGAATTCAGTGCCTTGACAGTTTTTCTTCTGTTGTTTTCCTGAAGTTAAATTCAACCTTTGATTTTGATTGAGAGTATTCTGTAGCCCATACAAGTTAATTGACTTATAAATTTACTTTTAAATGCAGGCATCTTTTTAAATACAACAATATTTTTAGTGGGGAAAAAAATCTAGTGGGGAGATTTTTCTCAAATTTTTAGTAGTTTTATTTCAAATACTTGTATTAAAACTGTGTGTTGCAATGAAACTAAAGATGTTTGGCTCTCTTACTCCATTATTGCAATTAGGAATTTACCACCATCAGTGCCAAAGGACAAAACTGTCTCATTTGCCCTACGGGCATGGGACAGTGATAAGATGATTTTTCGTCAAGGATCATTGGGTTATAATTAAGTTACATTCATGGCTATTGCTTTTCGAAGGATGATTGGTAAATGACAGGCTTCATGTGCTTGGTACGGACACTGTTCACCAGGGTTTTTTCTCCCTCTGTCAGAAAATCCTGTTGAGTCTGATAATGTAAATGTGGCATTTTATTCTGAACAAAAGAGCAGGGAAATGAGCTATCTTGTCTAATCATTCAGTTGTTTAACACCGACTTCCAGTTTAGACTCAATTGGCTGGAAAGCACTTGACATGTGAAGTTAGTGCTGTTCGGAACGCATGTTTGAGTAAATTTTAAAGTAAGTGACAGCTAAATTGTACCTAGGGAAATTACAAAGCCTTCAACACAGTTAATTTTTTGGGGAGGATTAGTTGTAATTGCAACACCAGTCTCCTTGAAGATTCCTTAGTATAGCAAATGAACAGAAAAACATTTAGCTCTTTCAAGAGCCCGTCCTCTTTTAACAGAATAATTTCTGTAAAGCTGATTGTACCTTGCTGAATTAACTTGCCTCTACACTAACATCTGCTTCACATTTGTAGAGAGGGATTTGTTTTACTGGTCTACCCTCCACCCCCACCTCACAGAGTCCCTTTTTTCTTTTCTACCTCTCTAGTGATTTCAGGTTTGAGAGCTTTTCAATCAGTAAACCCCTTAGGTAAATTGCCACTTCACTAAAGCTTTATGCATAATGTTGCAGCACTTCATTCCAATTAAAATCAATATTTGGAGTCTTATTTTTATCAGGCAGACTCTGGTTGGGAAAGTTGTTTATTACAAGTAAAAGGGTTAGATTTAGTGCTACATTCTTGAAGCAAGAGGGGAGTGGCTTGTTGAAGTTGGAGGGGGATGTTACAGCCATGCATGTTATAGCCTGCAACAGGCTATGTTCTGCAGACATACAGACATCTGAGTTGTAGAGTCCCCTTCTCTGGAGACATTGAAAACCCTCCTGGATGCAGTCCTGTGTAATGTGCTGTTGGTGATCCTGCTTTGGAGAGTTGGACTAGATGATCTCTAGAGGTCCCTTCCAACTCTCATAATTCTGTTTTTCTGTGAGTAATTTTATCTCTTCAAATAGCTTTGTGTGAATAAAATTGCCCACAGTATCTTGAACTTTGAGGCATCCTAAATGGAAACCAGAAGAATCAAAAAACTTTCAGTATCACATCCCTACCATCAGTTTACTTGAAAGATAATGCTGAAGTAGGACTCTTCTGGGATTACATGAGGGCTAAACATACTGCAGTGATGACTGTGGCTCCTTCTGTAATTCAAAAATAATAGTATATCTTCTTTTTTTAAAGAACAACTTTCAGTGCGAGGGAAAAATACCCTTAATCTTTAAGTGGAACAGGTATTAGCCCTGAACAGATAATACTTGTGAATGACTTAGAGCTGTAATATCTGGACAACTCAAAATGAAGCACGGATCATTGTGTTCACATTTAAGTACTGTTTTGTTCAGAATGACACTGAAAATGAGATTTTTTTTTCCCCACCATGGATTTGAGCATATAGGCTTTACTACTTTTTTTGCTTGGTCCATATTAATTAAAGAGCAATCGTGGACCAGGTTTTTTATGTAGTAGTGTAGTAAGCATCCTTTACTGTAGTAGTATATTAAGTATCCTTTGGGAAGGTAAAAGGATGTTTGACATGCATACGTTTGTAGAGAAAGACTGCCAGATATTTTCAAATGTGCAGCTATTTTTTAGCCTAAAACCTTATGTTTAAATAGCATTTTCTAAAAACGTGGGAAGTCTTTTTTGTGCAGTTATTTAAGTTTGTGAGTCATAACAAGAAACACATCAAAATGTTACCTGTACTCAAAATTTGAAGTTCCTAATTTGCATTGGGCTTTTCTAAAGGGACTGTAAAACACTGTAGAAAGTAGCTCCTGGTACTTACTTGGAATTAATTGCAGCTTGTGACAATTAAGATGTACTGCAGGTTGTTGAATAAATCATATTAACTCAAGTACAAGGATAAGCTTGATTTTTTTTTTTCCTTTGGAGAAGTAGTACCAACAATTCCTTTGTAGAGTAACTTTTGAACTCTTGTACCTTTTGCTGTTTCGTAGCTAGTTCTTGCCAGTTTTATCATTTATCTGTTTTATAAACAGAATTTTTTAGTAAACTGTGAGTCAGTGTTTAGTTATTTGAAAGCAACAAAACAACTGTATCTGAATTCGATATATTGAAAACAAATATCTAGTAAATTAGTGTGTAAGATACTGACTTAATTGCAGGCTTATTCAGGCACCTTTGGGCATTAAATACCAGTAATAAGTACAGTATTTTTACTTTTGTTCTTTGACTTTTTTTCCTCTATAAATACAGTGGTAATGCCTTCAAAAGTCTACATTTAGAGACTAGAGGACTCTTAATGTTCCTGTTTGAAATTACATTCCAATTATTCATTCATTTCTTGATAGCTTTGACCTAAAAACGGCCACTTCAGTCCTTTGGGAATACAGTAAGATATTACTGTGGCTGTTTGAACATCAATCTGAAAATCTAGGTTTATTACTGAAAACTTAGATTTGAATGTGTAAATATTGTTAAGACTCCTTATAAATTGAGTAGGTTTCTGTAAAACTGTTCTCATATGTTAACTGAACTTGCATCTAAAGCAGAAGAAAAATACTGATTATATAAAGCTTTATATCTGGTAACTACCATAATATTTCTCTTTTATGACAGTAATCTAACCTGCAACATCTACTTGCAGTTTTGAAATTAACCTGTAATTTAGTCTTCACCCCAAATGACAAAAATTCAAATTACTCCATGGGGCACCAGAACATGCACTCTAAACAGGGCTCTGTAAGGGGTATAAGGTAAAAATCCATCATCTTAGGCTCATTTTTAGAATGCCAGTATTACTGAGCAAAAGCAATTCCTCTTCTGTGTTCTACTCTTACAAATTTTTAAAATATTAGTGTAGATTAATATAATATGTAGTAGTCTAGTTCACTGCATGAAAAAGCAAAATTTGTGCTGCACAAGAAATGCAGCACAATGTGAGGAGAGGACAACTTAACTTAATTTGGCTTGTTTTAACAGTAATACCTTAATTTGTTAAGGTTCAGCCGATCAATAACAATGTTGCTTCGGGAATGAAAAACATTTCAAGTCAAGCCTTCATCTGTTGCTGTTAAATGGTGTTCTGGGGTTGTTTTTTGGTTTTCTTTGGTTTTCCCCTGGCTACTTCCTACACCCGTTTTTTTGTAAGCTTTTCTAACACCTAAAAGGCAGTTTTATTGACTGTACTGCTACTTACTGTGTGTTGTGTGTGTGTCATCCTGGTTTGTTTCAATTTCAGTTTAAACCTTATCCTTCAAATATTAACTTCACATACCGGTGTTTTAGTAGTTGTTCTCTGTTGGGTTTGATTCGTTTATTTACATTAGTTGTTAATGCTTTGAAAAATGGTCTGTTTTAGTTCCCTTAGTTGCACAGTGCAGGTTGTTAATTCATTTTGTTATTTTGAGTTCTCGATCTGATGGCTTTTATGGCTTTTCAGTTTTGCATTTTAACTGTGAATAATTCTGAAGATATTAATCAGCCAAAGACTGAGATGCCAGCAATGGAACTGTTGTATTTGTACGGTTCAAAGGCTTCTGAACAAGTACATTCGAAGAACTCAGCATCTCAGGCACTGATTTACTAGTACCATGGTTGGGCCAGCATTTTGGGACATTGATACATTGTTGAATCACATTATTATTGCAAAATTATATATTAGATTATGACCTTTATGCAGAATGGAAAAAAAACTAGCTCTGCAATTGTGACAGATGGAAATCAACAGATGATTTATAGTCTGTTCAGATGCAAAACAAGTATAAAGCAGTGTAAAGAGCTGTGGTTTGGTTGGTTAACTTTGAAGATCTATACTGAAATTTAAAGTCTGTGGAAACATTTTAAAGGGCTTTTCAAAAATGTTTAAATAAAATAATCTAACCAGACATATTTGGAGTTAATATAATGTGCACAATATTGCTTATTAACAAGAAAAATAGAACTGAAATTTCTGTAGAATTTAGGTTTTGGCTCAATAGTACATAGCAACTTAAGGATTTTACTTCAAAAATTAAATGCATCCAGTGATGAAAAGTATGTACACCTTTGGTTAACTTGGAGTGGACAGCAGTCCTGCAGTCAAAAATTAAATGGCCCAGAGATAAAAGCATAAATCTAGTTCTGTTTTCAGTTGTGTGGCTGTCAAGCATACATGGTATTTCTTTATGTGAAAACTTATATCTGTTATTTTAAAATAATGCTAATGTATCATGGAGGGGGGATACACTGTTGGATTATGGACTGCTGAATGAATTTTCCTTGACCTTTTCAAGACTAAGGTGGGTTGAGCATGCAGTTCTTATGCGTGGAATGTTTATATTGTTTTTATTCTTGTTTTGCTTCATTCCTCAAGGGATGACATGCCTGCAGCTCTGGAAGCTTTAATCAACTGTTACAAGAAGTATGGTAAAATTCTTCAGGTTCATAACATCTACTGTAGACTGATAGAAAAAGGAGATGCTGATCTTCTGCAAAAGGGTTAGTTGCATGTAGTCAAATGCTGTCTGGTTATATGGAGTGTTTTTTGAAGGGTTGAAGAATCCTAATGTTTGGATAATACAGCATCAAGCTCTGAAAGTTTGGTGGAAATTTTTGTTCAAACTACATTTATTACTGTTAAGAAGCAATTTGATAGTAACACAACAGTAAAAAAGCACATCTGTTGTTAGTATAGCTGTACAGTTATGAAATCCTATATCCTCACTCTCTACAAATAGAAAATGCCAGTATATAGTCTGTTTTGTTGAATGTAATTAAAAATATAGTACAGATAAACAAAAAAACATTTTAAATATGCTCAACTGCAAAGCTAAAATAAATTATGTAGTATGTGGTAATCATTCTGGATGTTTCAAAATTTATTTCCCTATAATTTATTATTTAAATTTTGTGGTGTCAGGAATATAGTAGTATTAGGACATACATGTTAAACTGCTTCAGTATGTTTAGTAAATTAATAAGTTTTATTCTCTTTAGTTTCAGATTTTATAAGCAGAGAATATGGTGACATGATGGCCCTTTATGATCTCTTCTTTGCCTTCTTGCAAACAGGAAAATACAAAGAGGCCAGGAAGGTCATTGAGGTGGGATTTTAACTATAGTACTTTAATTGTGCAGCTATTTAGACTCTTAATTAGAAACATTTTAAGTTTTTAACATTCAATTAGATTTGTTCTGATTCGTGTTAATATAATTCAATCCAAATAATAATAAAAAAAACCTCTCGACCAGCTTTATTTTGTATAATTACAGTTCAGAAGAGAGACAGTTGTCTTGTGTACTGGAAGTATTTCCTCACTTCTTCAAATTCACTGTTATATATCAAAATTATATTTGCATATTAAATATCGGATTGTAGAACAATTAAATTAAAACTGGCATTCCTGGGTGTAAAGTTGCTAATCCTCTTTCCGAAGGAATTCTTTGTTCTTAAAAGCACTGGAATTTAATTTGCTGCAGACCATGCTCAGATTTATTTGTAATGCTTGTCTACAAGTTAATCAGCCAAACAAGCGCTGTCTGCTACTATTTGGCATTTAATTTAGCATTTCTTCTCTCTCTCTCTTTTTCAGGATAGTAAGCAGCTTATAGGAAGTGGTAGGTGACAAACTTGGTCTATTTAGGATTAGTATATTTTATCTAGACTTGATTGAAATTGTGCTTCCTGAAATTGATAAGTCAAAGGGGCAGCTGCAGAGTCTGCCCAGATTGTGATTATTTTTCTTCTTAACACAGTTGTATGTTTTTAAAATGCTGCATAAGTTTCCTGATTAATGTGTAGGAGGGAGGTATCTAGCAGAAAATGTAGTACTTTATCCTCATAATTTTTGTGTTATGTATATGTACAACTCAGCAACCTAATATTGATACTGGGGCTTTTTTTTTTCCTTTCTAAGACCAAGTATACTTCTCTCCTAATTGCCCCTAGAATACTTGAAACACCAGTTACCACTACTTGAATTATCTAATAGAATTCTTGCATTCAAAAAACCTTAACTGAGCATCTGCTTGTTTGTCTGGTGAAATGATATTGTCCTGTTGCTGGGTGTGTGAAAATGCTAAGCAAAATGTTGAAACACTGATTATTTTTCTTCTCTGTGTGTTTTCTGGAGCTCAGAGTCTTGCATTGTGTAAGAATAGAAATATCAATATCTGACAGAAGATGACACTGCAGAGTTCAGTTCTTTTCTAGTGATTAAAGCATATAGGAGGTAAAAGAATGAAGTCTGAGAATTGGAAGTAAAATTTAAGTTAATAAAGCTGGTACTTTTTCTTTGATACTGTTACTTAATTTCTCAAAACTTACATTGGTGGCTGTAGTTCAGCACATATGAGTAGGACAGTAAGCAAATTATCAGATTGTTTGGGCTTTGAAAACTGTTGGTTTTTTGGTGTCAAATTATCTCTGCCAGTATTTGGTATTTGGTAATTGATTAGCAAATTCTTAGTAACCACAGACACGTGGGTGTAAATCTGAACACCTCATGTCTGGAAACTAAATGAAATTTTTCCTGGCCTTTTTTTCTACTTAGAGTAGGTTTTCTTTTGCCTGACTTCTGTGAAGTATGAATTAGGGTTTTGCACATGTTTTCAGTACCAGAATTTTTAGGAGCATGGGAATTTAACTAGGAATAGTATGCATGAATTCTACCACTGGATAAAGTGGCACAAAATCAGTTACTATATTGTGTGTTTTAGTATGGGTTTATTATGTAACAATATGTTAAGTATTTTCAAAGAATTGTTTTCACAAGGAAAGGGCTAATGTGGTGGAAATCTGCTTTATTCTAGCTGTACCTGGAGATTCCTAAGTCCTTGAAGTTATGCTGGAAGATGCTCTTTTTGTTTCCTATTAATCATGCTTTGAGGTACTATAGCACCCAGTGACAGAACATTTTCCCCATAAGAAACAAAAGTTCTACCTCTGGGTAGTACCTCAAAGCATGGTTTAGTCTTAAGTTCTTAATTGCACCTCAGCTGATAAGTTAGCTTTTGTCCTGAGTCCTGAGACATGATCAAAGGTGATCATGGCAAAGCAAAGTTGGTACCATGAGATCACATACTAGCTTGATTTCCCTTGGAGTAGCACAGCATGTCTTATGTGACAGCAAATCTAGCTCTAGTTCCTTAGGAACTTTTCCTTTACTTGAAAAGGGAGTTTAATTGCCTTTTTCTTTCTTTTTTTCCCTTCTTTATTTAATAAAAAAATCAAATCAACACATTTTTACTTCAGCTAAGTTAAATTTCAGAAAAACTAATATAGACAAAAAGAAAAGGATGTGAATATTTTAGCTTCTTATCTGTTGCCAGAACCGGACAATTGAATTTCCTTATGTGTTTTCAGCTGTTGACTTCCACTTTATTAACCTGATCAAGCTGATGGTTGAGAGCTGGATGGATGTGAAGGTCATTCAGTAGAGTGCCAATGAAAAAGAGCTTTAAAGATTTCACTACTTAAAGTAGTTTGAATATATTTGTTGTCTGTTGTTTTGATCCAACTTCAATTGTTTGGTCATTACTTTTCCTTCATTTATTAATAATGCAGAATGCAGTAATCAAAGTATTCTCTGAATCTACATGTAATTGAGCCCATGTCCACGCCTGGCTCTCTATTGTAGAGTTACAAGATTTACATATCACAGTACTGCAGCAGAGGAGCGAAGGCACTATAGATCTGCTTAGCAAAAGTCTAAACTATGTTTTCATGAAGTAGAAATGAAGAACAGTTTTCACCTATCACTGAAGGATGCAAGATTTTAAATGTGTTAAATTGATTTCTGTGCTGTTTTGAAAAATAATTTCACCTTAAACTGTACTTCATTGTACTTCTGTAAAAAAAATCAAAACAAGCACCACATTTAGAAAGGTATCAGGTCACTGGCATTTTTAGTTAGGAGATTATGGACTCTTGGGATAGGAACTAGAAGTCGGTAGACACGTTGAAGTGTTTTTTGTTGTTTAACAGATACTTGAAATCTTTATAGAACAAATCACATCAGCTAATAAATTAAAGCTGTTCCCCAATGAAAGATGAAAAGCTCTTGTTTCTGCTGTGTTTGTAGTTTTACTGGAAATTAAGACTGAGAGATGATTACTGTATTTAGGACAGAGGGAAAAACTCAAAACTATCAGGAATAATTTTTTAGTAGACCAACCAATAAAAATTTGCTACCACAAGAGGAACCTCCCTTGAAAATGTCTTAGCACATGGCTTCAGAGTTTTTTTAACCAGATTTTAATTACCTTCCTCATCTCCTGTTCTTATAATAAATATATACTATATATTTAGTAATTAAATATATCATGCCATTTTTCACATATCTCAGTACATTTATGTGAAGAATTGAGGGACAAATGGTTGTAAATATTTTAATGAAATGTGTTCCAATGTGAGTAAATGCAAGAAAAGGTGTTTGCTGCTGAAATGCAAGATCTGACAAAAGAACTGTTTTATGTGAGTTTCATGTACAGGAATATATCTATCAACAGATGTCATGTTAATTCAAGAGGTAAATAAATCTAAGCAAAGAATTGTGACATCCACTGTCAGCAGACCTCAAGATACCAGTTGCCATTGGATTTAATCTACCATAAAAACAATGAGAATATTTCTACTTGATGTTGAGAGATTACAACCTTCTTTCATCCAGATTGCATTTTTAAGAGTCTACATTGTGAAATTGAGTCCTGATGATTTTCTGCTGGAGATAAACTGTTGGGAGAAGATGTTTTCTTGATCTGTGACAGCAGGATTTAGGTGTAATTTAATGAGGGTTATATCTAGTGTCTGACTCTACCTACAGAGAGTTATTTTGGTCCTGTTAAGGAAAGCATGAAGCTGATTGGAAAATAATTCAAATATTTGTGAGTGTTGAACACATTGTATTAGGTAATGGTGGTCTGAGACTGAGGAGTTTGTAGGGGATGTAATGGCTTTTATTAGAGTCACTGTGTACAACTGAGAGGGAAAGAATGAAAAGATGTAAACCTCATAATTACAAGTAATGATTTATTACTTTTTTCATACATTGTGTAATATTATTCCAACAGAAGCATTACTTTTCCTTATGAAACTGGACACTGATATAGATATTAAGTTGGATTTTGTGTCCATGCATATGTGCCTGTGTGTATGTAGGCCAAAAAAAAGGGTGCTTACTATTCAGTGCACATGGTTTACAAGTTCTTAAAAACTGCTTCCTTAAAAGAAAGCAGATGACTGTTTCAAAACAGTTAATTTGGTAAAGGAGATGACTACAGAAGAAATGCTTTCCAGAAAGGGAGAAGGCAATGTGTTTGGAATGAGAGGTCATGCTAAGAGGTGTGCAAACTTTCTTGCCTCCAAGGACTCCAAGGAAAGATTGTACTGAGTTTCGTAATGCTTTTTTAATGCATCATACAACATAAAACCACAGTGCAAAGCAAAAAACAAATTTTTGCTCTGTTTTGAGTGTAGGGCATCTCTGTTCTGCTTTGAGCAGCAATCTTGGCTTGTCTAAGGATTTTGTTATAATGATACTTAACAGCATAATTTCTCTTGGAAGTCTTACTTCCAATGTAATGTTGGACATTCCAATAATACTTAAATATATATCAGTCTCAGTTGTGATGAGTAATGCTAGAGCTGTAAAGCTATTTTCTATTTTAATTTTGGTATTTTTGTAGGCAAAAAACGTGTTTTTTTGTATTTTTCTGTAGAAATTTTTGTGGAATCAGACAAAAAACTGTCTTAAATTATGAACTCCCATCAAATGTTCTGTTTTCACTGATGCTTATGTTAGAGAGAGCTGTTAAAAATGACATATATCAGTTCCTATAGCTGTCTATTCTAGGTTGTCTCTTTGGAGAAATAACACATTTTCTTGCAAGACATTGGTTTGGCATCTGAATCTCAGTAACTGGTACTGGTAACATAAGTCCCCTATGGTTATGGATGTAACTCATCATGAAACATTCCTCTTTAGCAGCATTAGCTGTCTCTTATTATTACTGACTTTTTCAGCTGCAAAGAAAGGAATGAATAGATCTACCTATTAAAAATATGCCATCAGAAAGTGCAGCATGGTTGGTGTTTATAAAATTTTGCTGTTTATAAAATTTGGCTGTTTCTTTCCAGGATGTTTGAGTTGGTGATTATAGTAGAATTGCTTCCCTAAGAAAAGATGAACTTTGGGAAAAAAAATGCAAGGATTTAGAAGAAAACAAAAAACACATAAGAAGGGCAGCATTAAACTTGAGTGGTTCATATTAGTGTTTTATTCTCAGTGAAATTACATTGTGAAAGGCTAGAATAAGATGTCCAGATTTGTAACAATTATTTTGCCAACCAGTGCACAGGAGGAATTTCTGGAAGTACAGAGATGGAAGGTTAAAACAAAAGAGTAGTCCATCTCCTGTCACAAATACACCAAATGAAAAATACTTCTGCTAGCTTTTAAATAATACTACATCCTAAGCCAGCTATAGCAAAAGTGGAACTGTTTGGGGACATTTTTACTCTTGGTTTTCTGAAAGTTCTCTTTTTGAACATTAGCACAGGGTTTCTCACCTCCATGTAGGATTTTGTGATTTTTCTCTGAAAGTCTTAATGTTTAAAGAGAAAAAGGTTGCTTTAAGCAAGTAGACACGAATATTTTCCACATCTTCTGTAAGATACTCTTTTATTAAAAAAAAAAAAAAAAAAGTTTTTTTTTTAAAGTGAAAAAAAAAAAGCCAGACTGGTCTAGTAGCTGTTACAGTTACTGAACACTAATGTAGAAAATCTTGAATATTTGTGTCATTATCTAAAAATCTGGAAAAACATAGAATAGATTCCTCTCTGGCAGGTCATTTTTTTTTCAGACAATCTGTTTTCTTTCAGCTATAATAGGTAGAAATTAGCTCAAATAAAAATGCTAGAACAGAAAAGATTTTGCTGGTGATTGGACCCCTTTAATTACCTGTCTCAAGTGTCAAGCCTAAGAAGGAGGAGAACAAATCAGATGCTTTCAATGCTTTAGTATTGTATTCACATGACATTGAATGCTGCTTGGTAAGAATTCCTCTAGAGATGAAGCACATTTTTATCCCTTCAGGTTAGTTTCCTGCTCTCTGTGTGAAGACATGGAATCGGTAGGTAAATTAGTTTAGGCTAATATTAAGCCTTGGATACTTTGTAACAAATGTGATCAAAAGCGTGGAATGATCTGTAGGTGAGTTTTGCTTAGTCTGGAGAAGAAACAGTATATATATACCGCTCATGAAATTACAAAATCATAGAATCATTTTGTTTGTAAAAGATCTTCAAGATCATCAAGTGCAACCATTAACCCAGCACTTCGACGTCTTCCACTAAACCTAAGCACAGCATCTACACTTTATCTTGTCTTTAGCTCCAAGGATGGTGACTCAGCCACTTCCCTGGGCAGCCTGGTCCTGTGCTTGACAGCCCTCTCAGGTCTCAGAATTTATCCAATCTAAACCTTCCCTGGCACAATCTGAGACCATTTCCTCTTGTTCCAACGCTTGTTACTTATTGGAAGAAACCAACCCCCACCTCACTACAACCTCCTTTCACATAGTTGTAGAGAACAATAAGGTCTTCTCCCAGCCTCCTTTTCTCCCGGCTTAAACAGCCCCACTTCCTATAGATGGTTCTCCTAAGATTTGTTCTCTGGACCCTTTACCAGCTTTGTTGCTCCTTGGACATGGCTTGGATGGGTATACATTTTGCTGGATTAAAAAATTGGTTGGATTAAAAAAATGGCTGGATGCCTGGGCCCCAAAAGTTGTGATAAATATATTTAAATCTAGGTGGCAGCCAGTCACGATTGGTCATCTGGTGGTCAGTCACAAGTTCCTGTCACCTGAATGTGAGCCAGCAGTGAGCCCAGGCGACCAAGAAAGCCAACAGCATGCTGACTTTTGTCAGAAATAGTATGAGCAGCAGAACTAGGAAGGTGATTGTGCCCCTGCCACACCTCAAAAGCTGTTGTTTATTTATGAAAATGAAAGGATAAAGAAGGATCAATTGTGCATTGTTTTCCAATACAGAGAAGAGGGGCTTCAAATGAAGCTAGTAGAAGCATGGCTGAAAACAAACTGAATGCGGTGATATTTTGGTTGTTTGGTAGGTGAGGGAACCCTTTACCAAATGATCTTACGAACTGCAAATCTTAGGGGATTCCAGAGAAAATGAGGAAATCTCACAAAAGAGGAATCCCTTACTAGAAACAGTGAACCACTGAACCTCAAGTAGTTAGGAGGCTGACCAAGTGCTAAGGAGGGAAGAATTTTGGGGTTTTCTGTCATTTTGTATTCTCCTGTAGGCACTACTAAGGAGAGGATAACAAGCTAGATGAACCTTTGTTTTGGTGCAGTACAACAATTTTATTTATTCCAAAGCCAGAAAGCTTCCGTATTTCGTTTGTATGCTGTACTTATTGCTTGAGACTCTCAATAGTTGTTTCAATCTTTAAAACAGTGACTGTCAAGATAAAAAAAAAAATCTATAAACATAAAACAAAAAAAACCCCAAACAACACACCAAAACTCTTAAGACTCAGTAACAGACTTTTTTTTTTAGCCCATTGGAACAAGTAAGAACAAAATAATAAATGGGAATTTGGAAGAGTAATTAGAGTAACAGGTTATTACTCAATTTTTGTTATTTGTTGCATTGTTTATTCTCTATTTTAGTCTACTGTATTGTAGAAGGTCTGCTCCCTGCTAATGCAATGTTTAAAATTCCCTAAGATGGTAAGGGATAAGCTACAAATATGGACTATCAGGCAAGCCCTGGAGATTTAGTTAATCTGACCTAGATGTTCTTTTGATGATTGAGACCTGCAGTATGTGAAAACACTTCTCAATTTCAAAATGAAACACAAGGATATCTGTTGTATAACTCAGCTGTCCTTGTAGTGACAGACGCATCAATCATTTCTGAACAGGAAAGGATTTACTATAAAAAGTTTCTAGCTTTGGAGCTGTTGAGTTCATTGGCATTCGGATCAGCAATGATATTGAAAGTTGTAAGGGAATTCAGCATTTGAATTTTACCATGTCCTAAAGAGGATTAACTACAAATGCAGGCAACATACTATTTTCTTTTTCATTTTCAAAAGCCTGTTGTGTAAGATGTTAATTCTTGACTTAGTTTTCAACGTATTTGATGTGAAACTACTTGGTAGCTCTTTAAAAAACCTCACTGAACAGGTTCCTATGAACATAAATAGTTGTGGGGAAAAATCCTAATTGGACAAAAAGCAAATACCTGGAAAGCAAAACTGTTTAATATATACCATTTTCAAATACTTGAGAAGCCACTATTTTTCTGTAACCTCCAGGAGTGAGACTATTTTCATAGAACAGTTAAAGACATAAAAGATGCTCCATGTTGAAGAAGTGGGGGTTAGTGTCCTACTTTAAGAATTTATTTAAGTAGAGGAACTGATACTTTGACTATGGCCTGTGGTGCTGAGAAGGGACTGTGATAGTCCAGACAAGACAGAATTGCCACGGATTGAAAGCTTTTTGCGAATGGGTATTCTGTAGCTGTAGTCCAGTTCAAACAACAAGGGAATGAGTAAGCAAAGGCTCATCAAATCTGGAAAACTTAGGTGTAGAAAGAATCATGGCATATTGATTACTATGCATCAGTTTTTCTTTGTACACACACAGAAGACCAAGCCCTTGTTCTAGGACAGGAGTTTCCGTACAGTTGGTTTACCTGGCATCTTCGTTGGCAGCACATTACAGTTGTAAGAGTTACTGCTCTGTAAATTTCTGGTTTTCTTACTAAGCAAGAGAAGTCAATATCTAAAAGTACTGTTGTTTTTGGATAATACCAGCTGTAAGAAAATAGCTGATCTTAACAGGACTGGGGTAACAAAAATTGGTGATGTGGCTTCAAGGCATGGAATTATAGTTGATAAGTCACTGTAGTGGTGTTGAATCAGAACATGTAATTGCAATGAAAGTTTGGAAACATTTGGTTTTATTCTTTTTCATGAGTAATACAAATTATTGCCATGGGTAGTAGCAATAGTACTCTCACTATTGTGGTGATAGAAATGATTTAACATTTCAGTTTATCTGAAGTGTATTTTAAACAAAGTCTCTTGATAGCAACCAAAAAGGAAAATGTCTTGAATAAAGTGACTGTAATCTTTAGGTCTCTCAATGTAACATACTTGTGAGCTTGTAGTTTCATTCAGTTTCAAAAAACAAACAAAAGCTATGAGCCTTTATTACGAATACATGTGATGTTTGTAAGTGTACTATGTTTACTTTTGTTTAAAATGTTCTATATGAAGTAATGTTTCTTCTGGAAATATTTTACAGACTCCTGGCTTGAGAGCACACCCTGGAAGGTTGCATTGGTTTGCAAAAAGGTGTATATCAAGTAATCAGGTATGTGGCTTATATGATGTCTTCTCTGTAGCTGTCACTATATTCCAAGAAAATTTGTTTTGAAATATTTCATTGCTTGATTTTTATGTTTGTGAAGGGATGTGTGACAGGCTGATGAGGTGAACTTAATGCTCTGTGTAAATGCTGGTCTATACTTAAACAGAAACATTATTCTAACTGAATGCACACACCATGTAAGTGCACATTTATAGAAAAATAATTGTTTGTCTGAGGTATAACTAAGTTATTCCCTCCTTCATTTTAAAGATGGAAACTTTGGAACACATGGTAGACTTAACTCAAAATCTGTTTGAATGTGATAGAGATGAGATGTACTACTTCTTGCTTCAACTGTGTGGTAAGTGAGCTTGTATCTTTTCTATGTTGTGATCTGTTTTCTTTTGTGGTTGGAGATAAGAAATAACCTTGAATTTGAGCATTTTATCCTGATAATTAGAGTGGATAACATTTCTAAGGCATCTTGAGGGATAAAGTATAGGGCTTTTTACATGCAGACCTCAACCCTTACATAAAAATTATATAGTACAAACCTTCCAGTTGATGCTATTGTCTTATGTCCTAATTTGAAAGTTTACTCTGCATTGGTTTTTAATATGCTTAAATAAGAAAAGACTGCTAATTTGTTGTATTTTTGTCACTGAGAAATATCTCAAATCTCCTGCAATTGGATATCCTTCTGAAATATGCACTATTTTGATTTTTAATCTACCAATTCTTCATCAGCCACAACCAAACTTCTGTGTCATTTATAAAAATTGGAACAGTTTTTGAAACTGGAAGTTCATTTCTGTGTTTTGGACAGTGTAGGGTATGTGTATCATGGTTTTCATTTTCCTATTTGCTGTATTTTTCAGTCTGTGCTCATTTCATTATTTGAGTGTCTCATACTGTGTTATACATAATAAAATTGTTTTAAAGTTTAGTTATTTTAAAGTCTTGAAACAAACGTTTTGTTGTAAGGTTGAAAGTGGAGCAGTAAATAGAAACATAAACCAACACTATGACAGCAATTGCTGTGTACTTCATTAATGTGCATTTAATGTACATTAATTTATATTAATCATCCATGGTCATGAGAAAACCTTAATATGAAGTACCCTACTGCACAGCAGGAGAAAGAACTTGTACAAGAAAAAAACACCAGAGACCCCTCTAGAACTTGGTTGCTTTTCATTTCCCGAACAGCCTCAGAAAGCTTCAAAACCAAACTGTAATTTTTCACACTTCTGGCTTTGCATATACTGGTTCACCATAAAAAATGAAGTAGGCCTGGAAAGCAATCTTGTCTCAACATGGGGGGACCCTTCTTGGTTTTCCACTCATCCATCCTGCTCACCTCTGGCTGTGACAAAATCTGACAGTGGGCCTTCTATGAAGAGAATCTAAGAAGATACAATTTATCAAATTCTGTCAGGCAAAATCTTCAGTCCTCCTTCAAAAGACAAAATCGATTCTATGTATTCAAATCAGTGGAGAACATTTGTGGGTTTCTGTCACCATAAAAGACAAATAACCATCCGCATTCCTGCTTTCAGCCATTTTAGATTGCCTATCAAAGCTGCCCCGTGCACAAATACAGTACACTCGTCAAGCACCTGAGCTGTAGCTTCACATCTATTTTAAGGGTATAAAAAAAATAATCTGCCATTTAGTAGCAGCTGTGATCAAAAATGTTGAAAAATGTTGAAAAGAATGCACTCAGTTTTGTAGGTGGTCTTTCAGAATAATGTATGCTGGAGAGAGCCTCTGGATTATTAGGCCTGGCCCTCTCTCAGAGCTAGAACAGCTTCAAAGTTAGATCAGATCATGGCCTTTTATATTAAAGTTTCTTCAAGGATAGAAATCAAAAGCCTCCCTGGTCAACCTGTTCCAAGGTTTGATCATCCTCAGATACTCCGTTGCTGCAGGTTATAATTGTCACCTTTCATCCTTTGCTGTGTACTTCCAAGGAGAGACTGATGCACTCTTCTCTGTATCTGTCAGGTAACTGAAGTCAGCAGATTCCCCGTTAGCCTGGTTTTCTCCAAGCTCCCCAAAACTCACCACCTTAGACTTCATCTCTTAGTCCATCTGTTCTGGCCCCATGTCCAGCACATTCTTATATAGTTGTGGAGGCCAAAACTAAGCACACATCTCTAGATGTGTCCTCATGAGTGTCAAATATAGGGAGAAGCACATGGAAAATGTGAAGACACTCTCTGTCCTACTCCATTAACTGCCATGGTATTCTGCTTTAAGTATTGTCTGCAGTATTTAATTCTTAAAACCAGTAGTTTTATTTGACTTAAGGCAGCCACCAAGTATGCTGCTGTGTTAATGTTTTGTAATAGTTTAAAAATTTTTCTAATTGTTCTTACAATTAACAATCAAGAATACTAAAATAATGATGAGATCTAGGAGGAATACTTCTGCAACATTTTTCAGCTGATTTCTCATTCATTCTAGCTGATTTCTCATTCATTCTACGCTTCATATGATGTTTTCAGGGTTTTTTTTCTATTTGAATGTTCTGGTGTTCATTGTGTGGTAAAAGTAGTTTAGAACTTCTCATGTTAATGATCATATGAAACACAAGGACATGATTAATTGGTAGTTATTTTCCAAGAATACTTTTTGAATCACTTAAGATATGTAGGTATACAGTAAGTGCTTTTATCTGAAGATCTTAATCCTGTTTCAGAGAGCAATGGTGACTGGAAAAAGGCTGAAGCTGTTTGGACTAAAATGCAAGAAGAAAATATTGTTCCTCGTGAGAAAACACTGATATTACTGGCTGATATCTTTCAGAAGAATGGTCAGGTTGTTCCATTTGAGATACCTAAGGTAACTGGAGTTTAACTTCCCTAACTGACAATTCTTTTGAATATATTTCTTATGGTTGAGTGATGTTAACAGATAGCATTGTAGTCACTTCAATAAGTTTCTTTTTTTTAAAGGCTAGACATGAAGATACCAGAAGTGTAGTGGCTTCTAATGTGGAAGAAAGAAAAATAAGGCTGCTTTGCAAGAAAAACAATGCAAAAGGTAAACAGAAAGCCACTGTTCTTTCCCCCATCAGTAATAATTTTAAGTTTTCAGAGCAACAGATGCTAGCTGCTGCTTCTTTTTGGTTTGCAAGTATGTTAGGAAAGGTACATAACATTACCTACAAACATTCTGCTTCAGAAGCTGATATGATAAGGATACTCTAAAAAATTAAATATGTTGCCAGAAGTGCTGGCTTTTAAATGCAAATTTGAAGGCCAGTCTGTGGTGAAGTTGCTGATTCTAAAATTACCCAAGTATTGCTGCTCTGCCGTTCGCTTGATACTGTTGGGTAAACATCATGTTCTTGACTTCCAGATGTATCCATTAGGCACCAAAAACTAAATTTATGTACGGAATTGGTACAAAAAATTCTGGATTTGTGGTTCCCAGGAAGTCTCACTGTTTGGTCACAAATTTTGTGATGTGAGATATGAGAAGTTTAGTGAGAAGAAGGTTGAATATCAAGTGAAATAGCTGGGATGTATTTATGAGAAGGCAATTGCGTATTAAAGGAAGTTGTCTAGAGATTTTTTTTGTGTGTCCCTGCTCTTGAAGTCTTAATAATATGATCAGATGTGGTTCCAAAGTATAATTCAAGTACTTTATTAAGCTATAGATTTGGCAAAGAAATTAATTAGATCATATTACATGAGATGGAACTATGTTATAATAATAATATAATCATCGCTCTCTTCCTATCTCACTTTTATCTGTTAGTCCTTTTTATTTGCTGATATTGCAAGGCTCTTTGTCTCTATTTGAAGGGAGAATTCAGTGTGTTGTGTAGTGTCTCTAGCTTCCTCGAAAAGAAGATTAAAGCTGTCCAAGTTTTGTCCATGTTTCAATGTAGAATTTGCAGTTTTCCTCCTCTTGTTCCTTCCCCCCGAAATGCATGTAATATAATCAAAAGATCAAAATCTCTCCCTCCACAGCTTACTGTTTGCAAACTCCTGTGCCTGTGCGTGCCAGCCCTCAAATAAAATGACCTCATTGATAGATCACTTCATCTCAGTTCTGCTACAAAAAATTGATAACTCTTAATTAATAACTCTATGCAAACTTCCCTGCCTCAGATAACAGCAGAATTAACTTACGCATGGATACTTACTTGCCTTTTTATAAAGAAAGAAGGCATGTACTTCAGCATGGTTCCTTTGGCTTAGTCTGTGTTTAAATCATTGGAAATCCGTTCCTATCCATCTCATCCCAAGGCAGGGTCAGAACTAGCATTACTGGGCATGTCAAAGCAGGGAGGAAATCAGCCCATTTCTGGCATTTGCCAAGGAGCAGAGTATTTGAGTATTCTGGAAATCCTTACTTTCTTTATCTATACTGTGACAAATAGCAAGGTGTATCACTTGAAAGCAGATTATAAAATAAGTTTGTTAAACTAAATTTATTAATAAGAATTAACATAATTAAGTTCATTAAGTATAAAATTAATTTTCTGACTAAGGAAGATTTACAAATACACAGTATCTAGTCATCAAGAGTGCTTTAACCTAGGTTTGAAGGGGGAAAGGGATAAAATCAGGCCAACTAGAGATGAGCCTAGGGGTGACGTGGCAATGTCAGGGGTGAAACCAGAAAGCATCTACACCAGTGCATGGAGCACAAGCAACAGACAAGAGGAGCTGTGAGCCATTGTGTGACAAGATGGCTATAATGTAGTCACCATCACAGAAACATGGTGGAACAGTTTTCCTGACTGAAATGTTGTAATGGATGGCTATAAGCTCTTCAGAAAGGATAGACAGGGAAAGAAAGGTACTGGGGTGGCTCTCAGTGCTAGGGAGCATTTTGACTGAATAAAGCTTGATGATGATAGTGATGATATGGTTGAGTGTTTATGGGTGAGGATAGAGGGTGTGAATAAGGTGGATATCCTGTTGGGTTGTGTTGCAGACCACCCAACCAGGATGAGGAGGCAGATGAAGCAGTCTACAAGAGGCTGGCAGAAGTCTCAGTTGCTGTCCCTTGTTCTAGTGGGGGACTTCAACCTACCAGGTGTCTGCTGGAAATATAGCAGAGATGAGAAAGGCTAAAAGGTTCCTTGAATGTATGGAAGATAACTTCTTAACACAGCTGGTAAGTGAGCATACCAGAGCAGGTGCCTCCCTAGATCTGCTGTTCACTAACAGAGCAAGAGTGGTGGGAGATGTGATGGTTGGAGGCTGTGGCTGTCTTGGCCTTAGCGACCTTGAAATGGTGAAGTTCTTGATATGTAGTGAGGTACAAAGTGGGAGCAGCAAAACCTCCACTATGGGCAGACTTAAGCCTGTTCAGGACATTGGTTGAGAAGGGTGCATTGGGAGACAGTCCTGAAGGACAAAGGAGTCCAGGAAGGCTGGATGCTCTTCAAGAAGGAAATTTTAAAGTGCAGGGGCAGACAGTCCCTGAGTGCTGTAACAGGAAATGGCAGGGAAGAGGGTGGGCCTGGCTGAACAGGGAGCTTTGGCTGAAACTCAGGATACAAAGGAGTTTTGGAAGAAGGGGCATGCATCTCAGGATGAGTACAGCAGTCTTGTTAGGTCATGCAGAGAAAAAAAATAAAAGGCAGTAGCCCAGCTGCAGCTCAGTCTGGTCACTGTCATAAGGGACAAGAAAAAAAAAGTTTTTAGGAATACTTTAACAGTAAAAAGAGCCAGGGAGAATCTATATCCATTATTGGATGCTGGTCGGGGGAACGTTGGAACCAAGGATGATGAAAAAGCTGAGATACTTAATGCCATCTTTGCCTTAGTCTTTTGTAGTCAGACCAGCTAGCCCCAGGGTATTCAACCTTCTGAGCTGGAAAATAAGGACAGATAGCATAACAACCACACACCCCACCCCATCATAATCTTGTTCTTTGATACCATAAATGATCAAGTGGAGGAGAATAATGATCAAGTGCAGGAGGAGACTAAATGTGCCTTGAACCTTTTAGGTAGACTAATCTAAATAAAAATATAAAATGCAGCTGCTAACAGTCTATGATGGCATTTGATACTGAATTTATCAGTAAATTATTCCTGCATATTCTGTTATTTACAGGTGCAGTATTTGAGAGAAGGTGGTCTAGAGCTATTTGGAATTAAGGGAAAAAAAACAAATGTTGGAAACTGTTCCTCTCAATAAGAAATAGTTTTCTGACTCAAACTACAAAAACTAAGTTCTCACTTTTATATAACAGGGTAATGTAATTGTGATGTCAGTGTTAATAGGGTAAGCTACATTTTTATCAACATAAGATTCTTGATAGAAAAAAGATTACTTAATCTAGTTACATAACTAATTTAATGAACTTACTAACTCTGACATGGAAGTCTTTTTAAAATCTGTTCTCTGAGGTGCTTGATTTATGCAAAGTCATTTCATTTTTTTCTTGATTCCTCGGTGTGAGAGCTTGACTCTAGGGGATCATGTTACATGATCCCAAACAATTGCAATAGCTGAAATCAATTTTACTGTCTTGGTATCTGAGACCTTCTTGGCAAGTTGTAATTTTTCTAACAAATCTTTCTACTTGAAATAGCTAGTATAACACAATATGATTTTGAAACCAAGAACTTCTCTTTTAAGTGTTAGTATACTTAAGTAATTTTAGATGCCATCTGAATAAGTAATAACCTGGTAATACCTAATCAGGCATATCTTTCAATTCAAGACATATCTAGGTATGCTTCAAGCATGCTACTTGCACTGATGCAAAATGAAATTAAGAAAATAATCTGAATATGATAATCATCCTGAGGTTCAGACTGTTAGAGACAACAAAACATCCTAGAACAGAAAAAAAAAAAAAGCAACAAACTGATATGGTTAATTTTATTTCTCCATTGAACTGGTCAATATGAAAAATATTACTGTGTGGTAATTGATATTAATATTTGCTTGACATCATGTCCACTGGTGGCAAGGTCCATTTCTGTACCCAGCCATTGGAAACTAATATTCAAACACGGGGTAAAATCCTAGTTCATTCTGAAGCAGAGCTTTTGTAGGACTCTACAAACAAGGAGTTTTGGATTCTTAAAAACTTTTAAAACATTTGAAACAGGCTTTCTCACACAGAAAAGAACAAACCTGTTGCCAGCCTACAAAATTTTTGTTAATGAAAGAACCAGTTACACTTTTAATAGATTATACTAGTGAAAGAGACTTAAAATCTGTTGAATGTGATTGCTAGTCTACTGGTACCTCAGATTTCAGAAAAGTGAAAGAAAAAAAATGGCTTTCCCAGTAAAATTATATGTGAGCATTCTCTGAATGCTGGTGTTGAGCATCTGAGCAGGCTGCAGAGTTCAGCACATGCAACAGGCCAAGTTTTAACCTCAGAACTGCAAGTAAACATGGTGGAAGATTGCAAGACCTTTCCTGTGTCATCCTGATGTTTTGTTGCCTTTTTGGTTGACCAATGCAATCACTGTTGTAATTTCAGACCTCAGTCATATTCTCTCTCTGTCTCTCTCCTGTGTTTTTGCTTCTTATATACATGAAACTCACATACACAGAAGTGTATTTAATTTTTACTGTGCTATCCTTATCCTTTATCTCTGTTCACATATATATTTAATGTAGCTTCAAGCACCCGAAGTGGATTATGGGTGACAATGTTAATTCTGCTTGCTAACTCAGTGTAAGAGTTTTTGTATTATAAAAATAAATCTAATGCATAGTTGGTTTTCTGCCTACATTTCAGGATGGTTTTATATGTACTCTTGCTTGGGTAATTTTAAGATGCAAATCAACAAGAACACCAATAGTTTTGGCTTGGGGAATGCTAGCTTAAAATTCCACAGCACACTGTAGTAAGTGCTATTAGTGTTATACTTCTTGTGACAGTAAGATTCAAATAAGTTTTCTTCATCTGTACTTTTAAAATATACGAAAAAAATACTTAGATGTGAAATTTTCAATGATTGTCCATGTATTGCTGGAAAGTTTTAAAGGTAACTGTGGCTGTGTTTTGAAATAGCAGAGATTTTTTTGTTTTTTTCATTAAAAGAAACATGGAATCACAGCACAGATGTAAAAGATCATTTGTGGTTCTTAACACAGCCTTCTGGCACATGTTATATCCTGGGTAGCTGTTTCAGCTGCATGTTTATAGCTGCATGATCTTGTTTCAGAAAAATAAATGACTGAAAAGTGTGCTTATCTTTTTTTTTCCCTCTTTTTGGTAACATCTTTTCATACACTGACAGTTATTGTGAATGCATGAAATAAAACTGTTAATCAGTCAAACAAATGCAGCGTAGTTTACTTGTTAAATATCTGTATATTTGTAAATTGTATGTTTTGTATAAATCTTGTCGTAGCCAAATAATTTGATCTCCCCATATTGGAATCACCTCCTATATTATTTGTTAAACACTGTTATGATCATGCACCAGACACTGTAAATATATACCCCAGAATTAGGTGTTGCTTTAAAAATCCTGAGTCTTCCCCTTCCAACCAGCTGTGTTAGTTTTTGAGCAACAGCCATGAATAGGAAAAACAGCAGCAGCAAACTTTCTTCTGTGGAGGTATGTGGCACTTGATTGCTGTATAAAAGCAGTGTGGAACAAGCTGTGACCATCAGCTTTGGGCTCAAAGATGTAAGCAGAGGGTAGGTATCTCTAAGACAGACCGTTTCAATGAATAGGTGACTTCTTTCTATTATGAATTAATTTTTACTTTTTTTTTTTTTTAGAGGCCTACAATATTTTCCTGAAAATGCAAGGGAAGAATGAGTTTCATTTTCGTTCCTATGAGACCCTTATAAAGGCATTGTTAACACAGGGTTTTCTTGAAGAAGCCATCAAAGTTAAACAAATGTAAGGCTTTTCTGTGTTTGGGAGATTTAATTGTTTAGTGGGGGCTGTTTTAAAATAATTTCTGGATCCTTTTCTGGTAAGTCCTTATGGGAAAGCAGGTCGTGACTGATAACTAAGAGTTATGGTAAGAAATACTCATAAAGCAGTTTCATAAAGCAGTATGCTGTATATTAAAAATTTACTAGAGTGACAGTATGTATTGCTAATAACTCATTTCATCTAACAGTGTCACAAATTTGCTTGGCATCAGAAATGAAATTCTACCCTTCTGGCAGTCTGCCTTTTCCTATTTAGAGCAATATTCAAACAGACAGGATTCCTTCAGTTATCTGCCCATGAGCCTTCCCCTTAGTGCCCGTCCCTGCTGCTGTCCTACCCTGCCCACGATCCCTGGCAGCTGGCTGCCTGCCAGATGCAAAATGGTGTGTTTGACTGTAATGCCAGTGGCTAGGAGATGGCCATAAACCTCAGATCCAACTCTTCTGAAATAAATCCAACCTGCTGTCATGTATTATAACAATCACCAGGGTCAAAATAACCTTTGGTGAGTGGTATGGTACACCACTTGCTTTAACTATTGTCTATAATGTGTGTTCTGGTCCGATATAGACTTCAGAGTGCAAGTGTTATTAACCATTAATATGGAGGTGTGAAAAACAAAAGTTTAAGTAATTTAAGTCTTCCAGTTTCTTCAGCTAAAAGATGAAGAGTGGTTGTCATCACATGTGTTCTCTGACTGAATACAGATAACTTGAAAGTGTTTGTAGGTAAAACACATGATGTATTAGGGTACTATGAAAATCTACTAATTTTTAAAGTCATCTTAGTTTTTGATGTCCGGGGATGGTGTAATGTAAGATCATGTTTATTATTTTCACATTTTCTTAAAAAGCATTTAGATCGAAGAAATGTCTTTCATTGAAAAGCATTTGAGTTCTGCATTCAGGAGAACAAATGTTTTCTCAAATAGGCCTCAGTAACTGGGCTTCATGGTATGGAATGTGTGTGCTTGGTGGATAAATGGCTGTTATCAAGAAAAAAACCCCAGTATATCACATTAAGCTCCCTGAAGTGGAAGTAATTTATAATTTTTTGTAAACAAAAAGAGAAAAATACATGTTTTAAAAGTACAAATGGATGTTGATAAAATTTAGGTAGTTTGTTAAACAGTCGTAGAAAAAATTAATGTATCAAAAGATGTACTAAAAGATTCTTCAGGGAAAAAGTTTGAAACTTTCTACTGAAAACTTGTATGTGCATTAGCAACTTCCCTGCTCTGCGATTCAGACACATTTTTAAGGGCTATTGCATGTTATCAGCAGTAATTTGGAAATTTTAAGAGGAGAAGAAAGGTGGTGGTTTGTTCCTAGTATTTCAATGATTCAGATTTCTCGCTTTAGATAAGTGTTATGTATATAAACCCAAAATGCAGGGAAAAAATAAATTTCAAAAAATTAAAGACTAAAAGCTGGAGATGTGTTTTAAATGACTGAATCTTTGAACCTTGAAATACTTAGGAAAAGAAAAAGAAAATGGGGTTTGATGAGAGGTTCTATTCTTGGTCTCTGGTCAAAGCCAATCAGCATATTAACCACCCTGCTTTTCAGAACTCATGTTCCATGGTGTAGCATAGAAATACCAGGTAATGACATTCTAAGAAGCCTGTAACAGCTCACTGTTGCATCAAGACAGGAAATGCTTCGTATTGGCTGTGTTTATGGTGTTTATCTGCATATCTTTTTTCTAGTAACAAAATCATGGTTATATTAAGCATTTTCAAAAGTCTGTAAGTTCTAAATTATTCAGTGAAATACAGGCAGTTATTGTGTGTATACACATGGTTGAGGAACAGCAAATCTGTATGTTTCACACACGTTTCTGCATGCTTGACAATTTTTCCAGCCTCATATCACAAAGAGATTGTTCCTATAAAGCTTATATGTGTGCAGTGGCCTGAAACTTGTGCAACTCCTAATATTTTCATAAAATACAGGAAAGCTACCTTCATTCATGTAAGCTAACATCTTTTTCTTTTTACTGTGCTTGAAGTCAAATTTGATATTTAAATAATATCTGGAGAGCCCTAGTATGAGTATTACCATAGGCAACAAAAAAAAGTTGTTATTTTTTATCTAAAAAGGTCAGATGATTTTAAAACTTCCTTACTGTTGTCAGAACTGAGAAACTTCAGCGAGAAAGAGATGTGGTAGAAGGGAATTGCACTCCTCTGAATTTGAAAAAAACAACCAAACAAGCAAACAACCCAGAATGTTACTGATCTGCTGGTCAACCTAAGTCTAGTTGCTTTGGCCTTCTAGCACTGTTTTGAGAACTGTTTACTGCATTTAGTCCAAGAAGTTTTAAATAGAATTTAGGAGTATTGGAATGATGGATTAGTTCTGTAATAGTAGCTAACATCTATTTAATCACACTAAAGATTGGAAGATTGGAGAAAGTAAATCCTTTGTTATATGTAATTTACAGTCTCATGCTTGAATTGTTGACTTAAGGGCTTTGACAGATGGGACAAAGGGGGAAAAAAAAAAAAGGCGGAACTGAGCAGTGGGTGCTTAGGCAGGGATTAAGAGGATTGGTTGGGAGAGTAAGAAAATCCTGAGTCCAGTGACTGCATTTGTGAGCCTGGGAGGCTGAAAGTGACTGAGAGGATAGTCATATTGTGTGCGATGTGAAGGATTTTCTTGGGATTGAGGAGAATAATTTAGCAATGACCCTGCTTACCTCCCAATCCGCTCAGCCTCTAAGTTCAAGTAGGTAGGCTGCTCAGTTGTTTGCCACAAGATGATCAGTGAGGTTTATCTTGATTGCTGATATGGTAAATGGCAATGCCCCCCTTTTCTGTGTGGAGATTTTGTAATCTAGAAATGAACATTTGTAAAGCTATCCTTATATATTAAAAATGTGGCTGTATGTCATTTAGAAACGGGAACATGTTGCAGTATAAGATCAGTGTGATTGCTGCTTAGTCTCTCAACTAATTTCTACAGTGTTAGAAAAGCTTTAGCAGTGTTATTAAAGTAAAGATTCTCTTTGCTATAGAAGTTTTGTATTACAGGAAATAAAGAATTGATAAGTGAAATAGAATTTTAACATGGCTAAGTTAGCAAATGTAGTATGTTCACTTTAAAACCTGTATACATCTAGATGACAGAAATTTGAAAATTAATCAACCAAATGATACGGTGTTAGTTCATAATATGCTTTAGTTTATGTTTAAAATATACAGTGCTGAAAATAAATGTTTCATTTTTATTGCTGAAAGAATAGTTTTACATTTTATAATTATGGTGACTATTGAAAAAAGAAGAAAAAGTATCCAGCCTAGGATACAACAGAACAATGCAGGGCATGCAGTTATTTTAGTCATCTAATATGTCAGCATTCAAGAATCTGAACCGATTGTTTAAAAAAAATCTTGTACTTTGTTTCTTTTGTTGCTCACTTCCAACTTTGTCATCTGTCAGAATGCAAAAAAAAATTATCCTTCTATAACCATTGACAGGATAACACAAAAGCTGTCTCCAGGTCGATATTTTGCAGCAATATTTTTAACATACGAACAGTAGTTTTTATAATTTCACCTTGGTGCTCAACCATTTATTATCGTATCAGAAGCATGTCAGTAATTCCTTTCTAAATGTCTGCTTCTTTTAGTGCTGAGACCCACATCAAGGGCTTCACACTGAACAGTGCTGCCAGCAGCCTCCTCATCATATCGCAAGTTAGGCGGGATTATTTGAAAGGTATGTCACAATGCTTGACCTTTACGTCACATTAATGCCTCTGCAGATTTTTCTTGTAACGCCCTTCGAATACTTGGATAAAGGAGTCCATTTAGCAAATTACCTGCTTATCAAGAGCCTTTTGTGGTAGCTGAGAGACGTAAATTACTGTACATGCATTTATAATACAGCTTGAATATGAATGTACTTGTCATTTGACCACTTAGTCCAGTTTCCATTCCATTTAACACAAGATGGGTTTTCTTAAGATGAATCACAGCTCTTCAGACATGCAAAATTTGTGCTCCAGAACGAGAGAAAGTACAGGCTTTCAAGTGTGTTAAAATTCACAGCACAAGTCATTTTGCTTTGGAAATTAACATACTTTAGAGCATCTGAAACAATTCCCAGCAGTTGTTTCTTGCATATTGTGTTGGTTGTGAGATACCAGATGAGTTAAATTGACTGTTAAATGTGCGTGATTGTGCACTAAATGATTATAATATTGATTTAAAAACTTAATCAAATACTTTTTAATAGTTCTTGATATCAACAGTAACACAATATTCACTTTTGTTTTCTTTTTAATGTGACAATGATGAGGAATATAAATTAAAATGGTGGCTAAAGAGGATGTAAGGATACCCGACAAGATGGTGGGTGAAGTTTGGAGTTGCGTTACTTTAGTTCTCAGCATCGGTTGTTTTGCAGCCTAGAGTTCAGCCCACAGTGTTTCATTTGACTGATTTAGTTGTTGTGTAGAACTCTTGCGAGACAGAAAAACTCTGCAAGTACATAGTTTTACATGCAGTGCTGCCTTTTGTCCCTGTGTAAATGGTAAGTACAACCTTGCGTGTATTTTCGTCGGTACCTTTAAGTGTTAAAGCAGCTATGTATGAAGAAAATGTATTGCACTGAATTGGGTTTTACTTTCATACCAGAAGGCATACAAGAAAATTCATTTTTGACTCTACCATCCGTTTGTTGTATTTCATTCCATTATGTGTAGCTGCAGTAGCCCATACCCCTGTCACAGCTACTTTGAAATATTCTGAAGTTAAGCATTTGGATGCATCTTCTCACTTTTTCCTGCCACTGATAAACTTGTCCTCTTTCAAATTCCTTCACCATTCTCCCTCCAGTCTGTCGTCACTGGCAGGTGTCATCAGCTCAAGTATTTGCAGTGAAGGCAATTGCTTCTCTTGCTGTTGGCAAGTATTAGGTTTTTGCAGCTTTCAAGTCCTTCACCTAGCATTCCCATCTGATTTTATTCTAATAAATTTTCTGCTTTTCTTTTCCAGTGCACCACAACATTTTGCAAGTCCTTCCTAAATGTTGCACATGAAAAATCTTCCCTTCTTCAGAACATCACTGATGTTTCTGTATTCTGCCAATCTTTTGTGCTAACTACATGATTTCTTTTTAGCTAAACTCTCTGCTACATTAACTGTCTACCTGGCTGCACTTGAAAAATGTTGTGCTTGGGGTTTTTTTGGCATAGTACGAAGTTTTCGAAGAAATTTGTGGGATTACTTTGGTTTGCAATATTATATTTTTCTTTATCTCTGCTTTGGTAATTTAATTGAATAGTCAGACATGATCCTTTTTTCTATTTTAGCTTGAAAAATAATGCTTCTCTTTTTGTACGTGAAGCCTTAAAAAAATCAAGCTAGTACATACTTCAATCATACTGGTCTTTTGCTGAGGTTCATAGGTTACCTAAATAATTCTGGGGGACAGTCTTTTCGTAATCTTTCAGTGTTGAGCTCCATTTGACCTTCATCCTGTGATGCCTTTCACTTGTGTAAAACATGCTTGCTTTATCACTTCCTCATATAGTTCACCTCCATTCTTTGATGAGTAATGGGATAAAGTTGAAAGTTTTTCATATGTGTCCTGAAGAATACCTGTAAGAGCTCGAATGTCTTCTAACAAGAACTTAGCAAAACCCAGCTTACTTTGAGTCAGAAGCTGAGTTTCACAACGTGGATTTTGCAGTTTATAGGAATTTCTTTTACAAGATAAATCGTCAGTTTTCACAAGTTCACATAGTTACCTGCTTTTGAGTACTGAAAAATCAAGGGATTAAATTATGACTTCAGATTAGTAGTAGTGAGTGCTTTTGCATAATTTGGTACATAATGTCTTGCAGTACTGCTGCAAATATACAACTTTCAGACCTTTCTTTGTCCTTGTTCTTGAGAAAACTGGTCATGCTCCATACTAAAAGGAGAGCTGCATATATGGTCAGGGAGAATTTTAAGTTAGCATGTTTTTTATGTTGCTTTTTAAATTTTGGCAATCTTGATCTTGATATAGTGCTCCTTTTTTTTTTTTTTTTTTTTTTTTTTCTTTAAAAAGAAGAGGGGATGGGTGTGAAGGAAGAGAGGGGGCACAGAAAGAAAATTTGCTGTGAAGGAAGGTTAGGCATACAGGATGTTTTTTCTTTCTGTCTTGTAAAAGGTAATATTTGGTTTCTGCAGTACCTGCATATTGAATTGGAATGTTAATGCTGTGAAGTTCAAGTGGGTGTAGATTATGTTAGAAGTGTTATCCCTTGGTATTATAATTATTATCTTTGATTAATTCTGCCAGTGCTGGTGAGGAGTAAGAGATTTTTACCAGCAGGGCAAATCTTTCTTTGTGTGTTTGCTCATGTATAACATAAATTGACAAGAATTCTGGTTAGAGAAAGGAGGTTGACTGCATTGCAGTGGATTTAGGGAAATTGTGTCAGATGGACAGGAAATGGATTTCATGTGGTTTTAACATAGGGAATTGCTACAATTCTAGGAGCTGTTGAGGTGACTGTCCAGTTTTGAGTTTCTTTTTTGGTTTTGTATGAAGATTTGTGTCCTGTACTTTTATTTAAAAATTATATGTGGGTTTTGTTGCACACTTAAAAAGGGATCTGAATACTAGACTTTAACAGTGTGGGGCTAATTACAGCAGCAGCATGGTTGCCTTCTGAACTAAAATCTGTTTCTCTTTCCCTTGTTTCTTTACCATCATTAGATGCCATGGCTGTTTTAAAAGGAATACTTGACAATGGCTCATTGCCTACTAGACCAGCAGTTATTGCTCTCATTCAGGCTCTGGCAGAAAAAGGAGATCTAAAGAATCTGCAAGCACTTACAAACATGCTGGAAGACATCATGAAATCAGTTGGTGTATCTGCCTCACTAACTGCTAATGCTATTGCATTGGCACATACTAAGAAGTAAGTATTTCTAGGACTGGTATATGTAATTCTTATATGCAGAGTGATGGAAAATCACTTGTATTATTCATTTAATTCTGTTTCTGTTTTTACAGTGTCCTAGATGTTAAAAATTCTGGACGAATTGAGCAGTGTGCTGCTCAGTTCTGGTCTGGTGTAATTTGCCAAACACATTTGGGGTTGTAATTTGTATTGTGAAATAAGGGATAGCTATGAAGCCTTTGGGAAAGCAAAAGGTCTTCTCTGGTTGTGTAATTTAGCTTTGCTCCTTTTGTTCTAACTGCATACACCTCATTCATGTGAAGTCTTCTCCTTGATGTTAGATCAAAGACCCTAGGAAATCTTAATGTAAAATTGAATTTCTTCATGAATATAAATCTAAGAAGGCTTGAAACTTAGCACCCACAGAAACAAAATCTGCTATCTGTTCCGGTAGTTTAAATGACAAAATATTCATGTGTTTAGTCTCAAAATGTGGCAGCCAGACATGTATCTGTTCAGTAGTGTTGGGTTTTTTGTCAGAATTTTAAAGCATTGGTGACAATACTGTTTGAGGCCACAGTTTTGATCATGGTAATTACCCTCACACTCCTGAGTATCCTTAGATTCAACAGTTTAGTTTCATGTTCTGCCAAACGTTTTTGTTTTAGTTGGTATGTTGGTATTGTTTAGTTAATCTTCATATGAAACTGCATGGGGGAAGCACTTCTGGGACAAAGGGCAGACTGTGAACTTCTGAAATAAGCTTTACGGGAAGCAGTCTTCAGGAATCTTACATTTTCTGTTCATATTACCAGTTTCATCAGGTAGAGCTCCTGTGTCTAAGTTGGCAGGAAAGCTGTAGAGCTGTGTAGTACATAACAGATACCTCATTGCCTCAGGCATGCCAGACCAGAGAGAATAGTCACGTGTTGGGAACAACCAGAGGACTTGAATTGAAGGAGAACCATGCAGGCCAGTTCCAGCAGTGAGCTCACTACATTTTCAACCTCAGAAAAACAATCTGTCTATAAAGGACTGATCTTGCACTTACTTAAATCAGAGTGGTCCTTGGCACACAGTTCTAGTGCATTGACTTTGCCTAGATTAGACTCCAAATAGGAGAAATAGTTCAGGATTTCTCTCACGAGCTGCATATTTTTCCTGTATTCCCATATTTCCACATAAAAGTGTTGCAAAGTTATGCCATGTTCTTAAGGTCTAGATTGGTGACAAGAATAAAATAAGTAAACAAATTGCTGTATGCAAACAAAAGTTATTTAATTAGCATCAACTTTGTGTGCATACCAAAACTAGGTTGGAAATACGAAAAGACGTAGCAGCGTAAATAATATACACCTAATGTGTTCTTAAATACCTTGCAAACTATACCTTGAGAACTGTGAAAAACAGATTCTTAGATATTTTTAAAACCTTTTAATTTATTGGTAGATTCATGTTTTGGAAGCAGCTTTCAAAGCATTTCTCATAGCTTTCAAATGTTCTGTGTTTCTGCTTTGCCTACTCATCATGTTTCTATTTTTTTTCAATTAAATTAGTTTTTATACTGGACTGATAAGAGATATTGTCATTTGAACTTTTAAAAAGTTCTAGAAATAGAGTTTACACTTGGGTGAATGCTTCTTGCATTATTTTATGAGCATTTTCTATCTTTGGGCCCTCAGATTAAAAGTGTTTAGACAAAGGTACTGACCAGATGACATTTATCATTGTCTTTTGCATCTGAAAAGGCAAGCATGGGAAAATTGGGTAAATAATTAATAGAATAGCATTAAAGAAAAATAATACTTGAGTTGTGTGCATTAATTATTCAGATATCTTCCGTTAATGTTTTGATTTTTGCCTTCTAGATTTGCAGAACACATTTTCCTAGAGCAGCTAGCTTAACTCTTAATGAGGAGAAAAGTATGTCAAAATTACTTAGGCTTGGTACAGGTCATTTAAAAATTTTACTCACAGGTTAATTACTTTATTGAGTCATAAACCTTTTCAGTTTTACTTCTAAATGAAGTCATAGGTACTCAGGCATTCCTGGGAAATAACAATAACCTTGACATAGAAAACAAAAACTTCTAATGTAATTGCTTGCTTAAGTTTGGAAATCTTGATTTTGGAAGCTAAGCCAGTTCAATTTCTTTCTGTAGCAATGACCTTGATGCTGCTGTGAAATACCTTGAGCCTCTGCTTATCTCTGGTGTACAGAATCCTGATCAAGCTGTCAGAAATATTTCCTATTTGTTAAGAAAGGTATCTGAGGAAGGATTAGAACCAGCTTTGGAAAAATGTAAGTTAATTGCAATGACATTTAAATATTCTGACTAGACAACGGTGTTATGAGAGAGTTATTACATGTAAAACCTGCTCCGTCAGCATAAATCATGCCAGTGAGTTTTACAAAAGTGGCTTTTCAATCAAAGATTTTCCTTATGTACCCATCATTTTTGCAGTTGGTGTGATGGCAGAACGACTGGCCAGTCAGTTTGGAATTTACAGACCTGTCACAGATCTTTTCCTTCAATATGTCAGTGCAGACAGAGTGGATGATGCCAGATCGCTGATACAGGTAATGACAGAACACGAGAGGTACAGAAATGCTTAGAGCTCTTGAACTGGGAAATTGTCAAGAAGAGGTGTTGTGTAGCATAGGCTCATACTGCTGTGCTTTTGAATTAAAGTGTGAGTAGCAGTAGCACAGTTTAGACTATTCTAAACTGTTTTAGTACTAATAGTAGTGGGTGTCAGAGTCAGACTGTTCTCGCCTAACAACCTGAAGAAAATAGAAGACTTCTATATTGCTTGAAACTCCATATAAAGCAAATACTATTTTATAAGTTTTCTGTTAGACAGCAGTTCTTGCAAACCATCTCCTTGCAACATACATGTAACATACTCTGTAAACATAATAGTATCTTAGGGCTGTACAGTTTCCAAACCAGAAGCAGTTTCCTTTTCACAGACCTTATTTCGCTTACTTGCCCTAATATATTGTACATGCTGCATGCAGGGTTTATTAAGAACTGAGTTTGCTTTCTATTCACTTGAGTGTTGCAGATGCATTTAAAGACAAATGCAGGTCTCTGGGCACCAGTCTCAGCAAAGTTAGCAGTATTCAAGGAATGAGATTATTATGCTGTTTGTACAAAGCTGAAGAGAAAGCAGAGCCAGAGGTGGGATGACCTGGGTGTGATGGGAGCTGCCATTGGCAGTGGGCACAAACATCCTCCATCAGGGAGGCTCCTCCCTGCAGATGGTGGCCATCACTCATGCCAACTCTGCAGATTGTTCTGTGAGTGTTGGCTTCTGCCTCAATTTGAGATCTCTTGCCAGCTCCTGATAGTGCATACTACTCGTTTAACAGCTCCTAAGTATTTTAAGCTGTTTAAAAAAAAAACCTCTGCTTTATCCATTGGATGTTTTATGATATTCCAAGATCATTTTATGGGAAGAATGCATACCAACAAATGCTTTCAGTTACTTCAGCAACAGTGTGAGATATATATTATCTGTATATTCCCTGCTCTGGAATATTGCTTTTTTGTTTGTTTTGATTGAGATGTCATCCGAGTATTCAATTAAAATATTTTTTATCTAAAACTCTTGCTAGATAGTGTGAAACACCAAAATGCAAAAAATCTCAACTTATTCTTTACTCTTCCTGGTTTTTTTGATTGCTTTTTTATTGAAATAAATGAAATGGAATGAGTGAATGAAAATCTATTACAATTTCTTGGCTTTTATAAAGATGGGAGTTTATGCATTTTTAAGTAAAATCTTCACGCTCTTAAAATTTTTGAAAACATGGAATGATTTCCATTCATATATTCCTAAAACTTAATCACAGCAGCCTCCAACTCCTGGAATTAAATTCACAGCTCTATAGCAGACTTGAAATAACATTGTATATGCTGTATTTTGGGGTAAAGTTTAAAAATATTTCATATTAAGTGTAAAACTTCATATGTATAAGCTCATATATAAGCTTGAGCTGAAACGTCTGTGTGTATCAGAAAATTTGGATTTCACATGGTGCAGGAAAAACTCAGTTGTAATAAACATTCTTGACTGCTGTTGTGAATCAAGTATTCAATGAATAGATAATAGAAGACAGTAAAAATCACTGTCCATTTTGCTGCTTTCTTGGAAAATAAACCACAAGGTAAATGAATTATTTTACTTGTAGTAATCTGAAATACTATATGCATGGAGAATCCTTGTTTTCAAAAATGCATCTAAGAGTCTATTTCAAAGTTCAAGAAGCAGCAGCAGTGCCTTTTGTATTTTCTGAAGGGAGGATGCTTTTACTATTCAAAGTCAAAGCTCGTTTGATATTTCATCATGAAAGGGGGCTCTGGAAAACATTTCTCAAACTAGACTTTCTTCTCAGAGCATCCTTATCCTTATAACGATGCCAGTAGGTGAGAATGGTTGGAATCAGTAAATAAAATATTGCAGGTTTCTCCCATGGGTATTTCACTCCTGTGACCATAAAGCGATTTTTTGTTAGAACACTGGGTACATTTTTGTCTTGTTTTCCCTATTGGAGTGAAGCTTCAAAGCTTTTCACCTGGACCTTACAGAGCTTGTCAAACCATACTACACATAGAAAACATTCATAGTGGCATAAACCAATATTTCCTATTTGCATATGTCTAAAATACTAATTGAGTTTATCAAATTTATAGTATGTGCATTTTTGTAAGTACAGTATTCTCTCTTCCTGTGGTAGAGAGTAAAGGTATTGATAAAATACCTTTCAGCTAGTAAAAAGCACTGTGCATTTTAAGAATTTTAAAACTGATGCCTTTGAGGAACATACACTAAAATATTGTCATGTTTATTTTTTGTTTATCCTTGTTTCTGAAGCAAGATAGATTGCTGATTTATCTGGTCTGTCTCAAACTTTTTTAAGTTCAACTTCTCTCTCAAACATTGTCTATTGCGGTGAAAGCCTTTTATAAAACAGAGATTGAAATCAGTCCTTTGTATGCATAAATGTAGGTAATTATACTTTAAAGAGAACTTGCTTTGTACATTTTAATTTTTATAAAGAAACGAGCAGTTATCTCCCTGACACCTTATTAAATGTATAATTAACCTTATGATCCCTAGCTCACTTGTGAATGCTTGGCAGTATAATTGGAGAGGAATAGTGTTTCTCTTTTTCATTCTTTTGCAGTCCTAAACCTCATTTTTGTGGTATGTTGAAGTATTAGTTTAACTCTTTTTCCCTTTTGTTTTAAACAAATTTTATACCTACCATTTTAAAAACAATGTTTACCAAAACTGTGCGTGAAATGAACTTTTTACTGCATTGAATAGGATGGTTTGGTTGATGGGATATTTTTTTTCAAATGTGTGGTCAATTATAGACCTGTGAGTAGAGAACATATTAATATATTATTTTAAATATTTGTAACTGGTAATTTTCACCTTAATCTTTTTGTTTATCACTAACTTTCTCACAACTGCTGCATTATTTATTTCTTTTTCTACAGAGATATGGTGCACTAGTTGAGCAGAAGAGAACTTTAGGGAGTTTTATGGCAAGAGCAGCATCTACACCTGGGCAGGTATAATATTTTTTCATGTATATTATTGCATATGTAGCAAAATACTGTTTCACCAATCTTTGAAGTGTTTTTGGATCTTGAACTTCACAGTTGACAACATTATCAGGTTTCTCAGGGAGGTTAATTTGCAGAGCTGGTTGCACTTAAAGGAGCAGTTTACTTTATGGAGAGTGATGGAGGGTGTAGTTAATATTTTTCTATTTCAATTTTATCTGTTTCTGTTGTAATTCTATGCAATTTTGATGTTATACTTTATTTCCTACAAACACTATTATTTAAATGTTTTACTGCTCTATTCTCTTCAACCTGAAGGTTCTTACTTAGTTGGTTATGTTGTATGAATACAAATGCAAGTTAAAACCCCAGCCTCTCTCTCATAATAAAATGCCTCTATGTTTACGCTAAAAGACACAATTACATAATGCTTATTATGATGGTTTGGGTATGTGTTTATATTCCTGGCTTTTGACTCAGCCCTTATAGTTAGAAATGTTGTCATTAATGTGCCTTTTGTACTGTACCCCTTAAAACAAACCTCAAAAAAACCCAACACTGAACAACAACAACAAAATAGGAAATACACATGCAAAATCACATTGATTTCTCCTTTGTAGAGGAGCAGCATCAGGAGACGATTAATACACCAATTAGAATGAAAAAATTGGACATTTATGTTTTGTGGAAATTGCCATTAAATATTCAGATTAAAAATTGAAGTGGTGATAGCAAATACCATCATTTGGTGTCTGTGGAAGAAATTAAAAAATTGAACTTTTCCAGCTTTTCAAGCTGAAGTTTTAATAATGCATAGAGGTTAGCAGTGTGTCAAAAGGGTGTTACTAATTTTTGTAAACTTTTTATATTTTAGGAACTGAGAATTTTTGAAACTGGAAACAGGTTGAGGGAGGGAGGTTCCAAACTTAAGCACATTACTGAGTGATCTGACTTCTTTTAAGCCCTGGTTGTAGATACCAGTGTACAGGAACTAGGTCAGTGAAGGCAGCTTAGTAGTTGGCATTTTTTAAAATTTGGTTGATATTCTGACCCATTTTCATTAATACATCAATTGCTTCCTTAAAAAAAACCAAAAAACCACACAAAAAATGGAGAAGCTAATGCTTAGGCTTCTTTAGTATGGATTTAGTCCTGTGTTTTGTTTGTTTTATTTTGTGCCTGATTTCTTTGACTGCTTTATATCTACATATAGAATTTTGGAAAGGAAGTTGTTATGTTTGGTTTCAGTTGCACAGCGCATTCCTTGTTACCAGTACAGTTAATTTCACTTGATCTGAAATAATTATGCTGAATTTGGAAATTTTAGTTTAAGATTTCAAATTATAGCTGTTTTTTTCTGTACATTAAATTTCCCAGGCAAAGAAGATCGAAACCCTTCTAGAACTGATTCCTGAGCATCTAGATACGGAACTTGCATACCGTTACCTCCTGAGATGTTATGGTAATTTACTGTCTTGGGAATAGTTTTTTCAGTAAGAACTCTTGAGACATTCAAAAAAGTCATGGAAATCCTTAGAAAGAGGAGCAGGATCTGCACTATATAACTTGCTTAACAGTTTGAGCCACAAAGAGATGGGGTGGGAGGGCTTGTCTGGGGTTTTTGTTGGGTCTAGCTGTTACATTGGAAAAGCAACTAACTGACCCAAGCCTCCAATCCTTTACAAAGGAACTGTATTAGATAAAAGGATATTGCTACAAAAGAGGTGCTTAGTAGGGGCTTCCTGGATTGATAAAGAATACATCCTAACCCATGGAGAAAAATACTGACTAAATGAATTGCTTTTTTAATGAATCTAGCTTTTCTTCCCCAAACACATGTACTGGTTCCTTTTATGTGTGTTTCAAAATCATGTGGTGGGTTCTATTAGTGCTGTGCAAGGACCTTAACTGTTATTAGTGTAGATTCTTTATATCTGTTTTAATTTATCCAGAGTAAATATTCCAGATGACTTCATTTGGATTTACCTAAATAGTTGAAGTGCTAACCAGCTTGCTTTATAGTTTAAGTCAGAGAGAAACTGCTCTAAAAAAATCAAGTTGCTTATTTAAATATGTTTATTTGCAACACTCGCTCTTGAAAACCAGAAAATACAGCCCCTGTGTCAACACTCAGTTGGAAGTTTGCATCTCTGCTGTAGTGTCCTTTGCCTTGGGTGCTCTGATGCAGCTATGATATTTTACAAGAAGTAAATATTTTTCATGCAGAGGAGATAAATTGGAACACTTAAGTAAAATACTTTGCACCCAAATCCAGGGTATGATGTAAAGGACTACAAACATCACTATATTTGAATGAGGTTGTAGAAGTTCTCAAGAGGTAGTATCTAACTTTATAACTCACTTGCTCAGGAACACTCAAAATAACAATCAGTAGCAAGATTGTTTAGCCCTGAGGTTTCATTCACATTCTAACATGCTTTTATAAAACAAAAAATGCCCTTTTGTCACCACCACTATACTTGCTGCTGCTTTACACTGTCATTAGCCCTTTACTGCTTTTACCTCAGTAAGAATTCTGTAAGTTAACTGTTAATTTTTTCAATAACCCTTTCAGCTACATCGTAGTGCAACAATTTCACAGAGATTGCAGAAAGTCAATCACTTTCTACATTATGCCTAAAACAGCTGTTAGAGTTAATTCAACACGTGAAGCCACGCTGTGTATGAACAGATAGTTGCTGTAGTTTCTTTAGGCAGAGACATAACTGGCACATAGCAAGTTGTAGAGGAGACATTCAGTAACAGCATGAAGAGTTTTAAAAGCTATTCCTAGGTTATTCTTTACAAGCTTCTCCCCTCTATGAGATGTTGATTCAACTCCTGTATCAGGTAGAAGAGTGAACATCAATTACTTATTCCACTTTACCAGAGCTGGGCTATATGAATTGTACCAGGATGTCTTTGCATTTTCTATTACATCTTTCTGTTTTTCCAAGAAGCAAGATGTTCTCCTACTGCTGGGTTATTCAGGGACATTTATTGTATTCTGTTCCCATTATGTATAGATAGAAATAGGGTCTTTTATTTGAAAGATTTCAATTTTATTTGCATTTTTTTTCATGTTACAATTAGTAAGCATTAAAACATGATTTCTTGTTTTACACCAGGTTTGTAGTATCATAATTTTCTACAGAACAAATGATTCTCCTGTCAGGCCCATTGTTATTTTTAATTTGTTAGAAAGCAGAACAAAAAGATAACAAAATACTAGTACTACAATTGGTTACTGTTTCTGGTTATCAAAATAAATAGACATTAAAATGATAATTGACTATGTGTCTAGCAGAGATATAGTAGAATATAGATCAAAGTAGAAAGGAATCTGATTGTATATCAGACATCTATGACTGAAGAAATAAAGGGATATTTATTTATTCCCTTGTCCTGTAATATGATCCACTACTGGGACTAGATTTTCTTCATCTGGTGAGACGCATAATTCTTTGCTTTATACCTTTTTCTAGAAAAAGGAAATATGTAAAATCCCATTTCCGTGGGCCATTAAGCACAATCTAAATATTAGCTTTTTTTTTTTTCCCCACATACAATAAATACATCTATTTTAAAGAAATATAATGTTTTCTATTAGGATCTCATTAAACCGTCACTTCATGCAGTTTCTACAGTAGCCTCCCACATTCAAAAAAGACCTCATCCACTTGCCAGATGTGAGTGGGAAGCTTTTTCTCCTGAGAAAGGGACATAAGCTATCCATTTCTGCATAGTTAAAGCTTTTTTGTTCTTTAAGAACCATTGTTTTTGAGGCCCATACAGTCGTGAAAATGGTGTTTCCAAATGTGAACAAGTAAGAATCTCAGTCAGCTCCCACACTGCAGATGTTTCCATTTTCCCAAGCAACAAAATAAATGTAACTGGACATGATGGCTTCCTTGTTGTTCACAAGGTGCCAGGAACTGTTGTACTGCTTCTAGGACCCTCAGGACAACAGTGAAACTGTCAGGGGTCACTTCAGTTTCATCCTGATGCTTCTCAGGAAAGTCTGTGGTTCAGCACGCATCAATGTAGATGGAGGAGTTTCCCCCCTCTCTCACTTTAGAGGAAGGAGAAATATGCTCCACTCTTCTACAGGTAGAAGTTAATAGTGCTTTAAATAAATGAAGAATGAATTAGTGAAAAACTGTTACAGGGGATGGTGCCTTTTATGGAATATCCAGAAGAATATTACGTTACCTAAGCAGTTAAGGTTTGTATTAGTGTTAGTTGGTCAGCAAAAATCTCCTCCTGTACAATAGTATAAAATGGGTTTTTCTTTGCATTCTAGAACAACCATCTGACCTTTTTCTTTGTTCCTTTAGGTTATAGTTTTAATGTAGCCAGCACCTGTAACTGTAACAATATCCTGACCTTACAGATGGGAAATAAATTCTGTTCTAGTGTTCTCACATGCTGACCTTGGTTAGTTTTTGTTCTAGCTTTTGTTTTTATTTTTACCTGTTGCTTCAGAAGGAGGCATGCCTCTGGATCCCAGAGTGGTGAGTTATCACCACATGGCTCTTACTGCTTTGTGGCTTGGGCACATTCTTGAAGGAATTGATCATCCAGCCTCAAATGAAAATGAAAGCTAGAATGGCTGTGTATTCAGTTCTCTTAAGTGAGTTGTCAGTAGGATGTGAAGAATATCCAGAATATTTGGAATATCGTATATTAAAGTAGTTAAAATACATTTTGGCAAGTAATAGGAATACACGATGTAATGGCAACAGGTGAAAAGAGGAACACTTAATCCTTGGGGGGTTTTGTGTTTTTATTTTTTCTTCAGAATTGGATGGTGATGTTGCTTCTGTAAAGGCTGTGTATGAGAGAATAAAAGCAAAGAATATACAGCTGCATGAGATATCTTTGAAATCTTTAGCAACTTTTCTGAAGAAAGTAGGAGAGCCTGTTCCTTTCACTGAGCCCCCTGTGAGTATTTCCTAATTAAGAAATAGATCTGCAGAATTGTGTATGTTTGGTGTTAATAAAACAAATTCCACAAATAATTACATAGGGATTAGATCTCTGCTGAGACTCCTCAAAGGAGGTGATGTATGAAGTACTGACTTGTGGGAGCTGTAGTAATCTAGCATTGGATTTGATGTGAGGAAATAAAACCTCATGGGGCTTATGATATTTAAACTACCTGATCCTTATTGGGCACTCATGTACAGGTGTACCTTTATCACATGTCCTTGGGGCATTTATCTAAGCAAATGAACTTTAAAAGGCTTATAGAATGTGTATTTCATTAATGATTAATGGGGTTTAGTTTTCATTAATTACCTGTTTTGTATCTAGTACAAGCTGTTGCTTTAGTAGGATGGGATTTTAGAACTGTAAGAATTATTTTTCTAGTGAAGCTTTGCTTCTAGCTCCCTTGTCAGCAGATACATGCAACTGTGCAAATATATTTTATTTGAGGGTGACAAGTGGCATGGCATTAAATCTGTCACGTCACAGTAGATGTTAGTCCACACCAGTACAGTTTTAGAAAAGCAGTCTATAAAGGCTTAACTGCATTTTCCCTCTAAGGAAACTTTTTATTGCCATTTTCCATCCACTTTTTATGTTCTTAAATGTGTTTTTCTGTAGTTCTGTTAAGACCCAATTGTACGTTGTTCCTCTATATTGCTTCATGATAAATGTGATTTTCTTTTATCATTAAGCAAAGAATTGGAGAATATTTTGGCACAAAATATTTGGTCTAGCCTTTTAACCACAGTGGGTTTTTCTGCAACCTTGACATAATTTATAATCTGAATTTTTATTTGGACTTGGTAAATCTAAAAGCTTTGATTGGCTGTTTCTTCCACATAGCTAGTGAAAATAAGTGGTTTTTCAAAGTCACTGAAATTATTAATTTTCTGATTTCTCTGTTAACTTTTTCTCTAATGCAGCTTGTCTTTAAAAGCATCTCACACAATTGCAGATCACAGTTTTAAAAAGTATTTTAATTTTTAAAATGAAATATAGTACTGCAATTTGTTACAAAAGCTTCATTATACAAGGTTTTCCATTTTATTTCTCTCAATATTTTTCTTTAATTATACAGCATTCAACTGCAGTCTAGTTTTGCATGGCAAAGAATAATGGATTCTGGTTTTGTCAGGACATAAGACTTATTCTGTGTTAGTAACTTCTCAGTTGAAACAATGCTCAACTTGTTTGTCCCACTCTTATTTATAGGAATCATTCAAGTTCTATGTGGAAAAATGGAGGAAAAGAAAATTGGAAGCATCATGAACAGACCGTCTTTTATGCTTTAGTTGTTTATGAAATTACATTCAATAAAAACTTAAACCAGCATGTTGTTCTGTGTAATTTTTATCTGATTATGTTTATACAGCACTTTCCATAGCTGTAACTGATAGCAAAATTAATTAATAGAAGTGTTGTTAAAAATGATGTTGAAATATCAAGATGTAACTTTCTAAGCTATTTCTGGTTTGATCTGCTATAACCTGAACTGTATTTTGGCTCCTGTTGATGCACCAAATATATGTATATCAAGAAAGTTGGTAGAGGGGTAACTGTAACTTTAAGCAAAAAGCCAACTGTCTTTTCCTTTGTTGTTTATTGCCCTGGTCAGTGCACTCTGGGGTGCAAGTAGAAGGGTAAAGAACATAATTTTCAAGATTTGTCTGTATCTGCCCAGAAAATAAACTTTTTTTTTTTTTTTAGATGTCTCCTAAATGTACTTCTCATGTTAAGTATCTCAATAAGTGGTAAAGACAAAATACTTTTACCTTTTACACCACCTTGTGTTTTGTAGTTTTATAGTTATATATCTTTAATTCATTCCAATGGTTGTTAGTCCAGTTGATTTATGGATACAAGAACTGCATATCCATGAAAAGATGACTTTTAAACAAGGCAGTGCCCATTATTTGCAGGGTAGCAATTTTTTATTGGTGGGAGACTGATGGACATGCTTCATTGGTATAAATGTGGGAATAAATCTACTATGGTGTCAAGTTTGACAGTCCAGAGTTGTGGGATCATGAAAATAAGACCTTTATAAATTACAAAGATGAAAGAAAACAAAAAAATCTGTTTTCTCTGAATAATGATGCAAACTGAGAAATGCACACCTTGGCGTAACAAGTAGAACATGGTGCCTGTGCAGTACTTCAAGCAGACATTTTATGAAATGAAAGTTTGTTTCTGTGCATTTAATAACTTTCTTGATAGATCTTTACATTTTCAGTTAGTTAACCTTATCTTCATTTTTTCCTCATAGGCAACACTCTGGTAATTAAGAATTCATGTGCGCACACAAGATTCTGACAATTTTGAAAGGCTTGTACAGTAATCTGAATATGTCAAAGTTGGGGAGAAATTGGGATGTAATTTTTTAAAGTAAAATTTCCAATTCATTAACTAGCCAGTATATTTATAAATGCACTGAAAAGTGTCGCTGTACTCAAAGAATGAGGCATAACTAATAAGGAGCTGAGGCAAACTTTTGTTTTCCAGACAAACTGGATGAATCCTAGCTGTGCCTGCCCCAGTGGTGCTGTGGTTTTGTGATGACCTCGTTACTTCTCAAGAGTAGATTCAACCCCAGGCTGCAGGGGTTGACTCAGCCGGAGCCTCCCAGGACCCTTTGTTCCTGGGATGTCAGCGTAAGGTGGTAACACATGAAGTTTCCTTCCTAGCCTCATGGTCAGTGTGCCCCATCTGAAAGCAAGCCCAGCAGGACTCAGTTTATTGCATTTCACAAATGGAGATGTTTCTTTTTTCTAGAGCTATACAGCTACTTTATATGTGTTTCAGTGTAACAGCAGCATAAATGAAGACAGTGTCAACTAGTTGGCAACCCTTCCTCTACTACCACTGCTCTTGTTTTTAGAGGTCATCCGGTGAACCTCTCAAATTCAGAGTGGAAGCTCTGTGGCAGTAAGCATAGCCACATCTGAGCATAACCTGAAGCAGTGGGCCTGTCTGCTTTTTGAGCTGATGACACACAGGGCAAGGAAAAGAAGAATATTAGTTGAAGCAAACACCAGGTCATCACAGAGGAATTTAAGAGTGGATTTGTAGACCTGAACTACCCTGTTGATGTAGACCCCAGTGTGGTTGGGGTTTAAGTGTGATTGGTTGTGATGTGCTGCATCCATCAATAATTTGCACTGTGATGCTGGCAGGTTGAGCTGCTGGGCTGCTGCCTTCTGAGACAGGAGAGCAGCACGGTGCTAGTGCCCATGCATGAAGTTTGCCCATGCAGGAATTGCACTTGTAACCATCTGCATGTTTTTTCCTGCAACTTTCTTGCTGTGGACGGTTAACAGAATAACAGCCTATAATTTAACAGTTTCAGTTGTGGAAGTGGAAAGTAAATTTGATAGCATGTAACTGAAGAATACAAATGGAAGTGTTTTCAGGTTGAAAGTGCATTTTGAGTAACCTTACAGAAAGTTACAGGCTGCTGGCTGCTAAACCTATTGAAGATCAGTGAGGCACTGCGGGAGCATGAGACCAAGCAGTACCAGGGTTCCACAGTGGCTCTGACAGGGGGAGGCTGCACACTGGCCCTTTGGGAGCCTGTTGCAATAGCCCTGGAGTCTTGTGGCAGAGATGGGAAAGCAGAGATTACAGTCAAAGGATAGGCAAAGGCTGACATAGCTTGATCATATTTCTGATTTTTCTGTTCCAGTAGATGCTTCATATATAATTAGGGAATGATTACACAGAGCAGTGTAGTCTCTCCTGTCTTGAAAATGTGGGACAGTGAAGGATTTGTGCCACTCCAGGACACAGTCATCTCTGTCTGAAGCAAGGTTATACCGAGAAGGTTTTGCAGAATCAGCATTTGTGCCGACTTCTAGAATACGCTTGAAATGATATTTCTTGTGCATTTGGTGTGCTGAGACTCAGCCATTTGAAGCATGAAAATCAAGACAAAGGCAGTTTAGAAGTTTAGCGATTCTTCACCAAGTAAGTAGGCAGATTCATCATTTTTTTCTTCATAAACAAAGAAGGAAACCTGTGAGATGACAAAACGCAGAATGGCAGTCTTGCAAACTTGTTGTGATTCATTAGCCCAGATACCAAATGTACTCTTGTCATCCTGACCATAGCACTTAGCAGAAAAGGATGATACACCACTGGCTAGTGGATTACTGGGATTGTGCAAGATCCAGACCAGGTCCAGTGCCTGTGAGATAGGAGTGTGCTTTTCCAGAGGCCTCTGAAGGAAGCTGAGTGTGCTGACAGTAAATGACCTGACATGTAACTGTAAAAAGCAAATGGTGTGAGCGTGTATGTGTTTGCATTAATAGTGTGTCTTGGTTGGGGTTGAGAGGACTAAGAAAAGCTTGCTGCATAAATTGAGATGACTTAATCTCACTTCTGTGCACTGGTCCACTTATGGACTTGCCTCTTTCCCCCTCTGCCTTTGAGATAGGGGCAGGAGAATGGAGCTTTTTGGGGTTTGGGCTCAGCGTGGGAGAAGTTTCTTTGTTAACTACCAATATAGTAATTTTGCAGCATGATAATTACATGCTGTAGTTTCTATCCTTATCTGTTAAAACAGTTTGTTCAATTCATTGTCTCCTGAGACCCTTTTCTATAGCAAGAAATGTGGCTCAGTAGGTTAGCAGCTGACTTTAGACTTTTGTTAATACCTACCCACTCCTGAAAATGGAGTAGCTGAATGGATCGTGTCTTTGGCAGTGGCAGCTCAGAAGGTTTTTATAGATTGAATGCCTGAGTCAGCAGGATTCCAGCTGCAGTTTACAGTAACAAGGGAGGATCGTTAGCAGTGAAGTTAGGATCACAAGTGTACATATTGACAGAGAAATAGACTGGAAGCATGTTCACCAGGGCACTGCCATATTTATTGCTTTTCTTAAAGGTGTGGTGCTCCCGGACTCTCCAGGAACACAGCAGAGAATGAAGTGATGAATATGACCAGGAGGTTTTGCTCTTCAGTCTAAGAAATCTGTCAGCATCTAGGAGGAATGGCCAATTTCCTGCACCAGAGTATTGTTCCTGCGAAGGTGAAAAAAGTGAGCCTACAAGAAAAAGCTGAGATTGTCACTGAATTTAGCCCTTTTTTAGCAAAAAAATTCTCTGCAGGTCTTAAATTTATTCACACAATTTCTATGTAAAAACAACTACAAAGAAGTATTTCCCTTCCAGAATGACTGCAGTCTCCCATGGTTTACCAGTACTTCTGTGAATCAGTAATTGGAAATATCCTTTTAAATAAGTGTCTCCAACTGAGACTGTAATGTAATCCAAGGGCATTTTTCTGAATATGAATGCAGATCCTTAGCTACAGGAGCAAAGTTCTACATTTCCCATGAGATATGGGAATATGAGCAGATGTAGAAGTTGAGGTTTGAGTTTTCTCTACTTTTTCCTGTAATTAAAAATAAGAGATGATAGAAGCTGTCATAACCACTGTCTGCTATAGATGAGGGTTCAACTTTGATCTACATTTAGATAAAACTATTAATGCAAGGTTTGGCTAGTGCTTCACAGTTTCCCATGTGATTACCCTTATAACACTGATAAAGCAGTGGTATCTGTGGAACTGCTGTTGTCTGCAGTGACAGCTCCAGCCCTCTGTAGTTGTGTGTTTCAGAGTGAAAATGGTGAGTCTCAAAAAACAGCAGCAAATTTAAAACTTGGTTTTGCAAGTAGTTTGCATCTGCTGTTGTTCACATAGGCCATTAAGCCAGAGCAAACTGGAAAAGTGGAGTTACAGGAAGAGTTGTAGACAGCAAGGATGAATCTCCAGGGAAGGGAAGGAAAGGAGGGGGGCTTTGATAGAAGACTGGGCTGCAGGGAAAGCATAGGAGGGTGTGGACAGGATGAGGTTGGTCTGGCCAACTTCCTTCAAGGTTGCCAAAGAAGGCTCTGAAAGGCCATGTTTTGCTGAATGCTGGACTTTTATTTATGGGAGAGGGGCTATGAAGCATGATTGTCAACACACAGGATCACTGCAGAGGAACTCTGAAGGGATTGGAAGTAAAGGGAAAATACCTAGGTGGGAAGGATGAGAGTGGGTACTGTGGGTGACAATGAGATGACAAAACCAGCAGCTTCAGTGTGGTGCCTTAGGTCTGTTTGGCTAGAGAGTGAATGATCTGAAGGGAAGGAGCAGCCCTCACCTCACTGAATGTTGAAGTCAGTGACACAGCCCTGTGGGTCTTTGCCTTTCTTATGGCTCCCATCATCTCCTCCTCAGCCACTTCTTGAAGAAGGAAGCTGTGGCAGGGGCAAGAGGTGAGCCCACTACCAAGCTGTACTCTGAAAAACTTTCTGCCTAAACTAAAAATATATTGAACCATTGCCCCTGTTGCTTCCACAGTTCCCTGAGAATTCCCCCAGTTAGTTCAGCTTGTAGCTTGCACAGTGCATATGTGAGGGTTCACTCACCTGTAAGTCTTGATCATCTCTGGCAATTGTCCATTTTAAGGGCCCATGGAGCTCTGTGGCCATAGAATGGCACTCTAAAAATCTGAAACGTGATAGAATGTGTATGCTTACTAGAAAATCCATTAGGAACCATGTATCTGGAGACTTTGCTTAAGCAAGGTTTCTGCTTTCCTTCATGATTTGGTAGACTCAGCCTCAATTTCAAACTTTAATGTTCTAAATGAGAGAGCTAGTAATACCACATCCCACCTGGTTAACTGTTGAGCATTCCAGGGAGAAGGGAAAAAATGCTGATCAACTGCAATAGCTGAAAATGAATCACTTTTTAAAAAAAAGACCCTTTGTTATCAATATTTTTATCTTAATGACAGCCATATTTTTCATCATCAATAATACTTACAAAATACTGTGCTCCAATTGTTTTTATGCCCAGAAATGCAATTTCTGCATTTCAGTGTCTTTCTCACTGACATCAATAACATTATAAATTTGTCTAAATTCAGCCAGTAAAAACAAGGTTGAAAACTGTGTTTTATACCACTAGCTGCAGGGGGCATAAAATTACGGTAATTTGTGGTTTTACTGTTGTCAGTCATGTACAAGAGTTTTTTTCCAGCAGAAATTTGTCACACACTTGGCACCGAACACACTACAAAGCTGCGAGGAGCTTTTCTAATGCAAAAGCACTGAGAAATTCCCAATGAAGTATATAAAGCTAAATACTTATTCACCTTTCTTTTGTCTTGCTTTAAGAAGGGACAAACCTGAAGCAAGTGTGTCCAAAGCGTTTGACTGTGGTGAACTCTGCTGTAATCAGTGTCTTTTCTAGGTAACAGAAATGCTTGGAGAAAATGCTTTTGTCTGTGGCTACTGGTGGGAGCTTGTGGGTGCAGGGGGAAGGCAGGGATGCAGGTGAGAGCTGCTGCCCACAGAACTGCTGCAGGAGCAGTGGGAGGGTCCAGCTTCATGCCTGTTCCCACTGGACTGAGGTCCCCCTGAGGCTTGTTGGTGGGTAGCAACTCATGCCTGTATTACTAGGAATTACAAGCCAAAAGGTCTCTTGAATTATTTCACTAAGAGGATACTAAATGAGCAAAACCAGTTATTGGCACTCTGCTTTTCTCAGCAGAGGTCAGAGTCTCTGGGGGTGATGGCTACCACAGGTTTATCCTCTACCTTGCCCACCTGGAAATCCAGCAGCTGCCTTGTATAATGTAATGCCCTCCTGCTGCTGGCAGCTAACTAAGGCAGCACATGTCCTGGTTTTCAAACTTTTCATTTTGTGGAGCACATTTTGGTGTTACCTGGTTTACAACTTCATGTTTTGGCTCTTTGCCTTTCTACAGATAGTTGAAGCACTGCTGCAAAGTGATTAGCAACTTTTAACTAAGAGTAGTAGAAGATTCAAGTGTTTTTTTGAAAAGCAGTTTTTGAGATACTGCTCAGTTCGTTTAGGGGACCCAGCATCATGACTTGCATCATGAGGAGAAAGATGTTTACTTGTGTCAGGAAGGAGTTCCTGGAGGAAGAGGGGCTGGTATAGCAGTGGGGCTACTTCTTTATTTTTCTTCCGAATTTCTTGGTAAAACATGAAATCTTCTTTTAAAAAAAGTTTGTTGTTTTCTAAACTCTACCCCCAGCCTCCAGTAAATGAAAGTGAGCAAAGATGCTGTCTTGAAAAACGATGTTAATTTAGCTGGTATAGTTGTATATATCACAAGGATCTGTGCATTTTGTTGATGAGTTTGTGAATGTTGATAGGTTTCAGATTTCTATGCATTTGCTTGAAAATTCAGTACTAAAGTAGTACACACTATCTTGTGGGCTAATTTGTTAGGGTAGAAAATGCAAATTGTTTTTTACATAAGTGGCATTGTCTGCTCACTGTACTTTAACGTTTCTGTCTCTAAATGTGAAAAAGTAAGGTGAGGCAGAAACAATGCTGAGATTTGCCAGGAATTTTAGGAAAATCTGATTATGTGCTTAAAAAGGAGCAAAAGTCCCAAATGTGTTGTTGATGGGAGGTGCTGGTTCTGAAATGATGATGTGAAGGTTGAGGGGGTTTGTTAAGCTGAGGGTTCTTAGCACGGGAAACATTGAAATTATCAAGTTGTGACCATGAAAGCAAAATAATGCCAACAGAATTTGCAATTCAAAATAACCATGTTTGATTTAATGGCAAAATAAGCACCAGCAAATAGTTTTATAATTAAATATATAAATTGGCAACAGCACTTCTATAAATTATGGATTTGAATTGTTTTCTAAATACCCCCTGAAAAAAAAGAAGTGAGCTATCATAGCCATTACAGTTGCATGTGTATATACATATAAACCATTCAGACAGATACCTCTACATATGCATATTAATATGAACACTTATATGCTTTTTAAAGCTTATCCGTTCTTAAAAGGGTTAAGCAGTTTTAAAATTACCTCAACCCACTGCTTAAACATTGCTGCCTTAATTAATAGCTGCTAACACATGAAGGGCTTGTCTTGGCTCTCAGAGTACAAAAAAAAAAAGAGCATGTCACAGAGCTCCATGTACACTGTTTCCTGTCTACTGCCATTAAAATTAATCATTGTGGCTAAAACCTGAAAGGTTTGTTATTTCTGGTCCAAGTGGACACACCAACACCTGTAATTTCTTACCCAGAGAGTCTCCTTGGGTAGCGTATTGTCCGTGGGGTTTTATTAAAGGAATTTTGTAGGAGATTTTTATTGAAAAGGAATGGCTATTGATACTTGTCATTGATGTAGCATTTCTGAAGGCATTTTGCAATGAACAGGTATGAGATGAAACTTTCAACAACTACTTATTAATTTGACTTAGCCAGGGTCCTTTCCAAACAACAAGTTAAAAGCTTTTTGGAGGACTGCCCCTACCCACAAGCCAATATGCAAAGCAGTGTTTCTGTAATCCATTTCCCAGTGCTACGAAAGTTTGTCCCTGTTGCCAAGTGGAGAGACTGCATAAACTGGGAGTGAAGGTTAGGAAAGAACCTTTCCCTGTTTTAAATATTTTAAATTTTCTGTTTCCTTGCAGATAAGACAACACTTCTAGTACATATTTCTGTGGTCCACACACTGTTTTATTTTTATAGTGTCCATGTAACCTACACATTTTATTTTTTTTAGATTGTATTTGGAGAATTTTCCTCACAAATATCATTTTTGCTTGCATTTGATGTTCCCATTCCCAAGTGTGATGGGTATGCAGGGTGAAACCCCATAGCCTTTTGCAGGTAGTTCAGGCAGCAGTTGGGTAAATCAGCTTGTGAACTCTGCAACCAGCTAAGCATAGTGACATTTCAAAACCAGTTTTGCACAGCCTTGGTTGCCTGCAGAAGCAGGGACCATGACTGTTAGCTGAGGAGATCTTTTCCAAACCTACGCAGTGAGGATACAAGGGAGAGCAAAGAGAGTAGTGGGTGAGTCCTCGGGACAGTGGCATTTTGGGAGTGGTGGGCAGTGGTCTCCTCAAGTGGCAGATCTGCCCTTCCACAGTGCTTGAGGCTGCAACTAACTAAATATTGTCCTATGGGAATGGACAGCAAGATGAGTTTCATGCAGTGGTCTTGTTTGTGGTCTTTATTTTGTGTTGTGATTGTTGTTGCAACACTCCAGGCTTGGGTAAGAGTGGCTGGGAAGCTGCCAGGTGGAAAAGGGCCTGGCCCTGTCGGTTGACACTCAGCTGAATATGAGCCAGCAGTGTGCCCAGGAAGGCCAACAGCAGCCTGGCTTCTGTCGGGAATAGTGTGACCAGTAGGAGTAGGGGTGTGATTGTGCCCCAGTATTCAGCACTGATGAGGCTGCACCTCAAGCACTGTGTTCAGTGTTGGGCCCCTTGCCACACTGAGGTGCTAAAGTTCAGAGAGGGGCGAGCAAACCCTCTGAGGAGAGGCTGAGGGAACTGGGGCTGTTTAGCCTGGAGAAAAGGAGGCCGAGGGGAAACCTTGTCACTCTGCAACTACCTGAAAGGAGGGTGTAGCAAGGTAGGGGTTCATCTCTTCTGCCATGTAGCAAATGATAGAACAAGAAGAAGTTATCTCAGGCTGCACTAGGGGGGGTTTAGGTTGGGTATTAGGGAAAAAATTCTTGACTGAAAATGTCAGGCACTGGAACAGGCTGCCACGGGAGTTGGTTGAGTCACCATCCCTGGAGGTATTAGAGAGATGTGTAGATGTGGTGCCTGGGTACATGGTTTAGTGGTGGATTTGGCAGTGCTGGGTTAATGGTTAGACATTGAGGTCTTAAAGGTCTTTTCCAACCAAAACGAGTCTATCATTCTGTGTTGGGGACTGCAGTACCTGTGGTTATACTTGATACAGGGAGCACAGGCAGGAGGACACACTGAGCTGCTACTGTCATTGGAATCTGAGGAAAAGGAACAGCTACACTGAAACTTGGAAAGCAAAGCTGTGCCGAGATTAGATTATGTGTTTTAGCCTTGATTAAAACTCCTGGGAAGATTTCTGTTCCCCCACTAACCACATATTTTTGTTGCAGCAGCAGGTGCACTGTGGAAGGGTTAGGCCTTTGCTCCACAACTAATATGAAGCAGGACACAAGTGCAGAGGCAAGAGCATTCAGCGTGATCTTTGCTGGCTAAGAGGTGCCTAACTTCCCCTAAACTTGTTCTGTTTTTCAATTCTGGGTAGTGTGAGTGGGGCAGGTGTGTCATCCACCCACTCTTTCCTGTGTTCTTCTCTGTACACAGCCCCATGGTGTGCTATTGTTAGGCTTGAGCACTAATTGCTGGTGTTTCAAGGCTCTTATCTTCTTATTGCTAAAGCCTGTAACAATAATCACAGCCTATATTCCCCATCTCTAGGCATCAAGGAAACAAGATATGATCATAGGCAGTGTGCTAATGTAATTGTAGTATATGGAATATGAGGTTTTTCTTTGTAAACACAGGCCTGGCCACATCCTATGATAGCTCTTCCCACACTCCATATGATGGCTGTTCCTGGGCTCGCCGCTCAAGCTCCCATTATGTGTACATCTACCCTTGTCATAACACCACCTCTGAAACACACCGTTTGGTCCTGCTGCAGAGTGTGAAGAGGGTGGAATTTTAAATTGAAAAAGGCTGTTTAAGTAATGTCAGCAGCCTGACTAATTTCACAAAAGAAAGGAAATTCAAAGTTAGGGCTATGGAATATTCTTATCTAGATGCCTGGAGATTTCTGTGCATGACAATATGCCCCTGAAATTCAGAGCTGTCCCTTATGTCTTTAATTTCTCCCATTGTGTCTCTCCTTTTTTTTTATTAACATCAAAATGAATTCACAACAGAGAGTCAGCCTAGAATTTAATCCTCTAAATACCTTGAAAATAGAGGTTTAGACTGGAAGTACCAATATATACCCTTAAAACTTCAGTGAAATATAAAAGAGATTCTAATCACAACAGATCATTACAAAGAAGAGTAAACCACTTTAAAAAAAGTGTCTTAAATATAATAAAAAGGAATAATTAAGAATCAAACAGGAAGCTGCTATTCTGACAATTTAATGACACTGAATTGGACTGAAAGAATTGGCTTTGCCATTAAAAGGCAATGAAAATCTGATAATTTCAAAATGGCACTAGGATCAGATCAAGGGAGGGGGGGTGTTTCAAAGTCAAATGCAGCAGAACCTTGAAAGAAATGGTAGAATTCACCTTAGAAAAACCTCGGAGTGTTTTGGATTCTTACAGCTGCCTGGGGCTGTAGCTGTTATTTTATCAGACCTGCTTAATGTCTTTAGACTAGGGTTTTTCTGGGAATTTACTACCACGTGGAGCCTGTGGAAAGTAATGTGGCAGTCCTATTTGCCAAATAGAATAATAAAATATTGATGTTCTTTCTTTAATTCTTATTTCTTTCTTTTTTAAAGTGATTTATATAACGGTATCTGGGGCATTATAACCCATTACACGAGGAGTTTTCCACTGTGTGCAACATATAAATGAAAGTAAAGGGTGTGCTTCAGCTCACTCTATATAAGCACAGAGATATGCTTCCAAGCATTTAAAAATCAAGCAAGCTAATCTTATAAAATGTTCACAAGAACTGTACAACTAATTTGTGCATGCATTTACCAGGACTGTGTGTGAATTACAGCATTTACTGCTACTTGTTTTATGAACATTTTTCTTATGGCTGAGCATAACTAAGTGCACGATTATAAGCACTTCACAGATTGCACCATTAGATTTTTAATTACTGGAGGGGAAAGTTTGGTACTGAGAATCTTAGGAACCAAACTTGGCAAATTGCTGGGATTTGTATTGCCATGGTGAAAGATGTGATTAATAACTATCAACTGGTATGTGTTTATACTGTACAAATAAATCCAAGAAGGTAAGATAAAATTATCCCTAGCAAGAAATCATGTGTACAGCAAAAAAATACCCATTTGAGGCATCAAGAGCCCTTAAGAGGGCTACAGAAAGTAGTGTTTGGTGTGTGCTGATTCCACTGCTCTCCAGGCTCTCCACATTAAGAATGTGATCACTGCATGTTCAAACATCATGGAGTAAATCACCAGCTATTAAAAAAGTGGGATGAATCCTTTTAAATCAGTGTTCCATAGCTTAGAATATTTCAAGGCGTCGAGAACTCAGAAGTGTGTTGTCGCCTATGAAAACCGTATGTCAAAAAAAAAAAAACCAAAAAAACCCCCTAAACCAACAAAACCCGCAAGTCCCAGGCTGTGTCGGGCTCCAACCTGCCGACTCCTGGTGTTCTGCTGCCATCCCGTGGCAGCCGGGCGGCCCTGGCCGCGCTGCCGGGCGGTCCCTGCTCCCCCCTGCCCGGCCGCTCAGGTGACCAAAAATGAACTCATGGGCCGTCCCTGGTTTCTTGCAAAGGACGCCGTAACCTGCTGCCTCCTCTGCTCAGCTCGCCGTTACCAGTCTTGGTGCGATTTCTGCTTGATGAACCTCAGAGACAAGTAGTATAAAAGCAGGAAGCTGCAAATGATACCAGTAAGGACGAGGTAGCTCACGTAGAGAGGATGGGAGTCCAGGTCCAGAGCCTGAGTGACCTGTAACCACGGGTAACAGAAAATTAGGAATGGACACGGAATTTTCATGCTGGATCTGTGAAGTGTTTTTGATGCATGAACTTCAAGCCTGGTTGAATGGGGCTCTGAACAACCTAGTCTAGTGGAAGGTGTCCCTGCCCATGGCAGGGAGGTAGGAACTGGATGATCTTTGAGATCCCTTCCAACCCAAACCAGTCTGTGACTCGCTGGCCCCTGCTGCCTTTTCACCTTGGTTTCTGTCTGGGTGGGACTTCCAGAGCGGTTTGATAGGTGGTTACAGCTATGCTGTGTCTAGGAGCTGGGGTATTGCAGAGGAACACAGTTCCTGAACAATTTCAGCAAGCATGCAGTTTGGGCTTGTGTAGAAAAGGGTTACCCTTTAGTCTATTCTTTCCTTTTTGTTTCTTCTGCTAAAAAGAAAGGGATAAAATAAGTGACTGCTATAGGGACATCTGGAGGGACAAATTTAAAACATACCAAGTGTAACATGACTTCAGATATTCAGTGCTTGCTGCCTTTGAGGCCTACAACATCTACTTAAACACGGTGAGTATATAAATAAAATTCTAATTAGTTACGAAATGTTTGTAACAATTTTGTTAGTGACTTACAAGCTTCCCTGGTATTTGAAATGTAATATTTCCAACAGTCGTTTCATATGTGAGGTCAGTGAACTGAATTTGCATCATGCCTTGAAAATTCCATCTGAGAAAAGAGATTTTAGAAACCCAAAATGGAACTGGGAAAAAAAAAATGGGAGAAAGAGAAATTGATCAACGTGCTCAGAAGTTCAGACTTAATAAACTGCTGTATTGCTGCTAAATACAGCAGGTTTCTGGTTTCTTGACAGCCAGAGGCTGTGAACATATAACAGTGTGTTCTTAGAAACAATGTCAGATATAGTTCCTATTGTTGCAGGGAAATGGAAAATTAGGAGAGAGCTAATGTCCATGTTCATCAAACTTCCACTGTGAACTGAGTTTCACTGGAACTCAGTCTCTATCTCCTGAATATAATTCTTTTTACGGAAAAATTTAGCAACCATGTAAGAGTTGAGCCTTTCACTAGTGCCTTCTTGACCAAACCTATTGTTACCTCATTTTCAGATGTAGAAACTGATGTAAAGGGAATGATCTGAATCCACTGTCACCATCCAAGAAGAAAATGGCAAAGGTAGGACTAAAACTGAGTTTCTTCCATGGGACACCCTCAGCCTCACAACAGCCAGTCCCTGCTGAAAATCATCAGTGCTTCAGGTGGGAGGGATGGTGGGAGCTTTGTCTTACCTGTCCAGAGGTTTTCCAGGCTTATCACAAAACCACCACTCAGGTAGAACGATGTGAAAAGGACATTGCCAAAGAAGGCTGAGAGCTGTAGGGTTGGTAGCAGAGCTGCCACCCAAAGTGCCATTGCACGGGCACTGTATACAGACAGCCACAGAAAGAGGAAGTTCAGCAGGAAATGTTCTGGCTCAGGAATGAGGTTTGCCAGCCAGTAGATGGGAATCCCATAAATGATAACAAAAGCACAGTGCTCTGGGAGCTCCCCTAAAATCTGTTCAAAAGGGGGGGGGGAGGGGAGAGAAATAAAAATTTGTTGAATGATTATCACAAAACCTGAGATGCACCTCAGTGTACTTCTAGACTGGTCATAAAACTACTGGGAATAGTCCCAATACTCCCTTAGAATGCAGTCTCCTCCCCATTAGGTGTTCTCAATGACATGAAAAAACAATCCACAACACAAATGTATGTCACCACTAAATGTTTCTCCAGTTGTGATAATACCTATAGCTAGTTAAAATGAAAGGACTCTTGTTATAGATTAGATGTCTTGTTTCATTACAGTTTTGGCAGCTTTGAAGAATTTAAGACTATTTATCTGATAACTGGTGTGCTTGATAACACTAATACTGTTCCTGGCTCATCACAACTCTATTTGGCCAGATTTGGTTACCCTAGCATGAGATCAAAGTTGGGACAAATTTGGCTGTTGGTCACTTCCCTCCTTTGTCCCAAAGGCAGTCCAATTAGCAACTACTTAACTCATTGAAAAATAAAACATGCTTAGAATTTTCTCAGCTATCTAAAGATATGCATAGGGAGTATAATGATAATTTCTTCGAAAGAGAGGTTGCTACTATCCTCTAATACTAAGGTTGTAACAAATTACATCGATTTCTCTATGAATAATGTGCAGTCTTTGTGACACAATGCAAAGATTATTTTTCTCTGGCAACCACTAATAAGCATTTAAAATCTTGTGCAGAAATGGAAACCTAAATTACAGATGCCATGGCAGGCAGAACTCATCTGACAGTAGCAACATCATAAAGAAGAAATTATTCTAAACCCTTGAGAAAAAGAGAATGTAATTTATTTAAAGTTCTAAATCTATTCCCAGAAACCCTGGCTCTTTACGCACCTAATAAAATTGTTTGTCTCTGACCAGTACAGGCCCAAGCAACTCCTGGAGTTGTCTCAGTCAGTGTTTTGCTATTTTTGTTTTACCTTTGTTTTAGCATTTAATATGAATCTTTTGTTTTACAGAGCAAGACATATAATCACACTTTCAAAGATGCTGCAGCAAATCAAATATGCAGGTATGTGAAACTGTCTAAATTTTCAAGTTTGGTCCTGAAACTCCACAAATTGTGTCTAAACAACCCAGTGAAGTATTCTTCCTTGGCTTTTCTGGGTTGATATCTCAGCAATGACTTATGGCAGAAAATATAAAATAGTGAGGTTTGATCTACTAATGCTAAGGAAGCAAGAACAATAGCCTTAGCTGGCAGACAAAGAAGAACAAAGTCTGATATGACTGTGATAGTTTATGCAGCAAGGCTTTGGTTTGTTAGTGTTCTGCAGTGTTATAGCCAGCTGGTTTTACTTCCTGGCAACAAAACCCATTACCTTAGCAAAGAAGTATGGGCTAACAGAGTACATTCCATCTTCCAAGTCGTGATAAAGCATAGCTCTTTCTGAGTGGCCTGCAGGGTAGGAACAAACGAGTTGATTTCATCCTAGGATTGCGTTAATAAGTGTATTTTTTGCATTGATTTAGGAATTTTTTCATTTTGATTTTCTAAGAACATTTAAAAGAAAACCAACACTTACATTTGGCAATAACATCCAAAATCACTGTGAATGGGATTAGTGCCCCTAGCATGTACAATAGTGCTGTTGTGTCACGAATAGAGAGTCCGTTTTTCACATGGCCATAGTACAAAAATCCAATTAATAATGACATGAGAAGGGCCTCAAATCCATGGATTAATAACATGGAAAGATCTCTGAAGTCATTGGAGACTTGACGGCTAGGAAAACAGCAACATTGACCATAAGGTATTGTACTTACAACTGCAGGTTCTATTCAGATACATTTCCCCAAACACTCTGCTAAAATCAGTTTGTGGAACATCCTGACCTGGAGTAGGATGAGAGTTGGGCTGTCTGCTTCTGTAAAGGACTTGACCTAATCGAAGTTATTGAGCATATGTAGCTGCCTATTATTTCAGGTCTGAAAACCTGAAAGTTTGAAGGAAGGCAAGGGGGGTGAGAGAGGCTGATTTCAGAAATGCACAAAGCAATTGCTTCAGTCACAGAATTCTCTCTGTTGAAGACCTGTAGTGGATACAAGCAAAGGCTGATACTTTTAGTGATGTTCTACTTGCACTTTGGCCACAACAACCCCCAGCAGCACTACAGGCTTGGAGAGGAGTGGCTGGAGAGCAACACCTTTGCTCTGTGGCTTCCTCAGACCTTACAGTAGCTGTGCACTTTCAGCATGCCCTGAGTTCTCATTTTATGCTTCTGGTCTTATGCTTTCGAATACAAATGGACATAACACATAACTGTTTATGCTGAATATGAGGTTACCTTAATAATATAGTGAACTGCTTAAAGACTCCTGGTAACTGATCCCTTGGCTGATGAGGCATGTTGATAGCCTCTTCTGAATTTAAATGGGACCTTCCCAAAAGAAAAGAGAAAAAAAAAATTAAAAATTAGCACAGGTTGTAGTTCTTACTCCAGATCTGCAGTATGATGCTCTTTACCTTTGCTTGTTGAGTGTGGTTGCAACATTGTCTCCTTCAGTAACTTTCCATAAGAAATCATCAAAATCTTTAACTTTTTCTAGGAACAAGTTGGCAAGAGTGTTGGCTCTCTTTCGGCTTTCCGTCTCCTTTTCTGCAGTCTGTTTATCAATACTGGTCAAATCAACTGCAAAACATTATGTGAGTTGAGTTCGTGTGCTACAGATGTGATAACTTTTTGATGTGTTTAGGATCCAAGATTTCATCATGAGCACAATATGTGACCTGTGTGCATGCATTAAGCTACAGTGGTTAAATCTTTATCAGTTACTTCAGGCAATTAAAGAACAGGTTGATACTGTGTATTTTGTATTGGGAGATGTTATCTACTCCTTTAGTGAATCACTAGAAGGTTTCATAACTACTTATTATAACACTATAAACTACTATTTCAGATTTCTCCAAATTGATAATGGTTTAAGAAGGGTGCTGAGAATAAACAGTTTGAATTTCCTCCCTCCATGTAGCATTTGCAGTCAGTTATGTGACTGATTTAAATATTTTTTTTGTATCTTACTGAGGGGCCGTAAACGTTACCTAATACTGAGAAAGCCCAAGAAGAATATTATCTAAAGACAACATAGTAGCAGCAACAGTAGTTGACTTAGCATTTTTTAGTTTACATTATTACTTTTTTTGTAACCTAAATTTATAGTAGTATTTTCCAAGGCTGACTTTCTGTGTAGAGTGACAATACCTGACAGTTTGCAGATGCTTTCTGAGAGAGATATTGCTGTGCATTTTATAACTCATTACATTGTGCTGGTTATCTCTGTTCAGCCACTCTTCAGCAGGACTCCATCAGAAATGGGTTGTAACCTGTGCTACCTCATCCCTTCTGCCATGATCTCCTCTTTCTCTATCAGACATACAGCCACCATTTGTATGTTTCCATCAGATGCTCCTTCATGCTGCAGCATCCTCTATCCTGTCCTGTTTCCACCTTCCTGCTGCCTCTTCCCTTCCTTTTCCTCTTCCCTTCCTTTTCCTCTTCCCTTCCTTTTCCTCTTCCCTTCTTTTCCTCACCCTTCTTTTTCCCCCCTCCTTTTCTCTTTTTTCCATTCCTCTTTTTCCTCTGTTCATCTTCCTTTTCCTTTTCTCTTCTTCTTAAGGTTTCTCCTTCTCTTCCTCTGGGTACAGATTCTCTGCATACCATTAAATGATCTTCCACCCCTCTTTCTCATCCCTCCTCACCTCCATGTTATAGGTGTTAGTCTCCCTGACCACAGGCTATAGTTACCAGTTTCCCCAGCCCAGCCTGATATTGTCTATTCCCATCTGGGGTTGCTGCAAACCTTCCTCAAGGCTGTGCATGGCTAAGCAGCACCACTCTGAACCGTGGTGGTGACAAAGGTCTTTTTGCAGTGCTTGACATGGAGGTTAACTTCTGTTTATCTCTCCACAGCTGATACCAGCTGACACTGCCTGCCACATAGGTACAGCCAAAGAGGTTACTCCAGAGCATTGCAGCTGCTGTCTGTACAGGGTTTCCTTGCCAACTCGAGTGCAAAGGCCTGAGGGCTGGAACTGAACTAACCTCTGTGGTAAGAGACTACTGACATTAGATTAACAGGCCCCAGATTCCCTTTGCATGTAGCAAAAAAAGAAAGAAAGAAAAGAAAAAAGAAGAAAAAAAGAGAAAAGGAAAGAAAAGAAAAGAAAAAAAAGAGGACTGGATTCGGAATCATGTAGCTAACTTTCATTGAGTCTTCTTGTTTGGTTTGTTTTTTTCACCCTTCCAATATGCTCTGTTGGGTAGCACTCCTCTTTCCCATTTAATGTTCCAGGTATGTATTATTCCTCATCCTGAGAAACTAGCTTCCCATATTTCTTGATTTAGAAGTCAGAGAATTGGCTACAGAAAGTAATTGATCTCTCCCTCCATGTCTTTCTCAGTGAGGGTAAAAGTTTCAGTAAGCTAAAACATGAGAATAGGTGTGCTAGACATGTAGCAGAGTTGCTACACCTGGAAGGGTTAGAAGGAGGATTACTTAAAATTGATTTAATCCATAGTTCTTGTTTTGATTACATTTCCTGTACTGACAGATAAGGATCTTATTAAAAACTGACCTTGCTGTATGGTATTGATTTGAGTAAGTTATAAGGCACTTCTAAGACACTTATGGTCAATAAAAAATCAATGTTAGCTGATATGCTTACAAAAGCAAATGATTCCCAGTAAATTTTTTTTGTTATGGCAGTGCTTGATACTAACCATAGAAATCTGCAGGATTGCTGTACCTTGGGCAGGGATAGCCTAGTTCAGTGAAATATTGGACCATGTCTCTAGCTGTTCCAGAATAGACAGTGACTCCATCAGTCATCAGAAGAACTAAATCAAACAGTTGGAAGATGTCTGACCGGGGCTGGTGAAGTGAAAGAAGAACTAATCTGTTTCCTCTGGCCAGTCTGGATAATGTTATCACCAGGTTATGTGCAGTAAAACTGTCCAGTCCAGATGTAGGTTCATCAAGTATGATTATTCCTGCCAAAGACAATAAGTTCATCTGTGGAAAGCAGCATGTTTGATTTGGAAAACATGTTCTAAGTGGAATGGTGCTAGTGCATGAAATCTTACTGATGTACTCTTTTTTTTTTTTAGGTCCAAAGTATTTTTCAAACCAGCATTACCTAATATTCAGCAATGGCAATTTCTTCCTTTATCTGACTGAACATGATGACCATAGTAATTATTTTAAATCTTATCTTGCTCCACTGGAAACAAGCTTATTATTTTTATTATTATTTTCATTGGTATGAATTTAGATAACTCCTCCTCACAACCAGTGCTCTATTTTGCACCTATTTGCACATATGCATGAAGAGATATACATATGCTTGGGTTTGGCTTTTTTCTGCTTGTTTTGCAATTGGTTGTCATAAACTTGAAAGGGTTTATTACTTTGCATTGTTTTTGTTGGCCTTAGTACAAGGCAATGTCTGTACACAGACATGGTTTTTGTGTTGACGAGTATAATGCATCTTTGAAAGGTAAAGAAAGCTTTACTTATTTTTCCTAGAACTAATTGGTTTTTTACTTCAGTACCATCAGATCTAATCCTGAGCATCACTTACAGCAGAAGACTTCTGTTTGGCCCATATAATTACAAAAATGTAACTTTATATAAGCAAAAAATTCTCAGATCCATTTCCCAGTAAAAGAGCTGATGAGAAATCTCACTCAAAAAGAGGCTCAGCCAAGCTTATTACTGCTGTTGATATTTGTAAGAGGAAATAGGTGATTCACTCCTGCAAAATTAATTGCAGATTTAGCCTCATGTTTTGTTTCTGCTGAAGACAATGGAAATTTCTAGTTCACCTACATCATAACTCAACCACATCAGTGAGTTGCACAAGACTACAACAAGTGACTATGCAGCCAAGAAAATGACCTTGCCTGTTAACATTGCTCATGTAAATAGGCTGGAGTGGAGGAAAGGAAAACAGTCTTGATCTTATAATTGTCCAGCAGCCTTCCAAAGTAACTTGTGGCATGCGGTCAGATAAAAAACAAACCTCAGGCTGATATGTACAAAACCAAGCACAGCTGTGAGGGTGAATTCAGGCAGCTCAGAAGCCTGTGTGATGGTGGTTTTAGAGAGCACTGGCTGAACGCTCCCAGGAGTTCTTGGCCTGTCTCTGTTGCCCCTTGTCCATTGGCAATGGCGACAAAAGTGAAAGTGGGTTGGCTGCTGAAAAACTAAATGTACAGAATTATTTCTGTGATACTTATTACCAGCAGTAATTTCAATTTAAGCAGACAGCACCCAGTTACTATGTCTAGCTTTGCCAAGGAGAGGCAACCTCTGCTAGAGGCTGGTGCAAGCCCTGTTGAATGTCAAGGACTCCTCAAGGTGCCCCAGGGGCAGCTGTGTGTAGGGCTCTTCTCTGAAAGCTCCTGTCTGCATTTACTGCTCCGTTTCCCCCAGTGGTCTGTGCAGGGCACAATGAAGGTGTCAGGGTTTTGCTCACCTGGGTTCCAAAGCAGCTGCACAGCAATGCTCACTCTCCTCCTCTCACCTCCTGACACGCCGCGGAGGTGCTCGTTCCCTACCCTGGTGTTTGCGCACTGACACAAGCGCAGTTCTGCTATCACATCTTCTACCTGGAGGGATCCAAAATGGGACAGGGGTAAGGCAAGAATTTATTTGCACACACATGCATAGATAAAACTGAAAATATGATTAATGTGGTTAACAGTCATCTGGATTTATCAGTGCTATCTGATCAAGAGGCACTTGAAAACAAACCGTGGTTTTAGAGATAACATTAAAAAAAGCTCAGGGATCAGTGATTTAGTTGTTATTTCAACCTCTACTGTTTTCTCTAGATTGTCAGTTTTTCTAATCTTTGAAACAATTGGTTTCTACCTTGAAAGAAGAAAATGGTTTATAATTCATAATCTACATTAAAAAAAATGCCAGATTAACTGTTCTGACTCCAAGCACACCGAATCTCTTGGATAGTTCCTGTCAGGCACATTTTTGACAGCTTTGGTTTTTTCCAATAGCTTAATTACCCTTTTTTTCCTTTGTGAGTCTGAAAAAAACTTTGGAAGGCGCAGTTTGGCAACGAACAAGAGTGTTTCTCTGACAGTCAGGTGGGGTAGCAGTCGGTCATCCTGCCGCACATGTGCGATGCATTTCTTAACAAGCTGAGGAGTGCTGGGTTTGTTATTGATCAGGATCTGACCAGACTTGATTTTGCCTCTGTGATCCCGGCAGGTTATCACATCAAGCAAGGATGTATTTCCACCAGCTAGAAAAATCAAAGTGGAAAATAAAATTAATTTCTAAGGTATCGTTTTGAAAAGTGATTTAGTCGCACGACAGAGGACAGAAGTTTTTGTTCCTTAACGTATTTTCCGCAACCCTTCCTGAAGCTTTTCCAATGGCACAGACCCAGAATGGTCTTGAAAGAAAATATTGACTACAAGCTCATGTTCAGGAAATCCCTCCCCTCTGGAACAGAGTAAGTAGCTTTAACCTTTGTAGTTTCTCAGCAGCACTGGGTAATTGGTCTTTGGGAACAGCTCCATGAACTCAAGAAGCAGGATATCTTTGTTTATTACCTCTATTTCACTTTTCAAACACAAGGGAAAGGTGATACCCTGTGCTGGCTGCGTGGCTGGCATCTCCATGCTAAACAAGAGCTTGCTTTGTGGAGGGAACTGTGAATTCAGAATCATCATCTGGAACAGCTGAATGACTACAGCACTGAATGGTTATACAGACAATAAGAATCTTGAGAATGATTGAAATAAAAATTATTATGACTTAAATGAGACAAAACCATTTGAATAATTAAGAGGAGCTGGCTCATACTCAGAGGTAAGAAAAGTAAAACAATGAAAACAATAGCTGATTTGGAATTAAATAGCAAATTAATTTTTCCTTTTTGCTGTATGATTCTGTATATAAACACACAGAGCTCTCCTATTGTGAATAAATGTCGTTTATTTCTAGTCTCCCTATTGAAAAGATTAACTCCACACTTATTTCTTAATATATACATTTTAAAAAAGAAACCCATCCATCTGTAAACCACATATTGCTCTATTTAAGAGTGACATATTGATTGCCATTGACAATTTGAAACCCATCAGCAGTTTAATCCATTTTACTAAGGCATTTGATGAAATAGATGATAAACAGCTTTTAAAAATAGTTTGACTAGTTCGCTGAAAAGGGTTTGTGCTCAGTGTATGTTACCTTACAGAGGTGCTGTATCTATAACTCAGTATGTTATTTTATCACAAGCTTTTCTTTGTATTATCAGGAGAATCACTCAGGTACAACTTCAGTTACATGAAGAATTATGTGCTAAGAAAAAATTCCCATGGCAAGAGGGAAGAAAGACCTCTTTTGTAGAAATAAAGTTAAAATTTCTTTGGCAAACATGCCTCGCCTTTAAGAGAGAACATCTTCACTGAACCACTGAGCTAACCTGATGAAACAGTCTGGTGGAGACACATCAGGGGGGGTTTTACCTCCAAAGTATGGGTACCTTTTACATCAGTTTAACAGGTCACGTGTCTACTTCTTATCCCCCTAGATGAGCTTAGACTCAACTAACAACATGGGGTGAAGGACACCTCTCCCAGTCAGCCTCAGCCTGGAGGAGATTAAACCAGTCCCACCAGAAAATGAGAAAAAGAAAAAAAAAATGATACAAGAGAAAAGGGACCCATTTTGAAGCCAAGCAGAAGAGGAGCTGTCTTTTTTTCTCTGTAAGTTTCTCTTAATTAATCCAAATGCAACATTTTATCCTCTTAGGCTGTTTAAATCAGAAGGGAATTCCTGTTTATGGCTGTGCAAGTTGCCACTGATCTTTCTTATGGGGCCTGGTGACATTTGTCTGCTGTGGTCCTGAGTAAGGTCAGGTCTGCAGCTGGCATGGTTTGAATCTGAGCCATGAAGCTGATTCATGTCCAGGAGAGCTGGGTCTGCAGGCCACAGTTAAAGCAATACCCATTACACCTCAGAAAATATGTAGCCATTACAAAACTGGTTGAGATTTGCCCCCCTCCCCCTTTTCCCAATATCATTCTTTGTTTCCTCTTGTTTTTTTATCTTGTAAATTTTAAAGAATGTTTTTGTGGCCCATTTCCAAGAGTTGTTTCTCAAGTAGATTTTGCCATACAAAAGTCTGCAGAGGATTGCTCTTGGCTGTGTACATTTTAGTTGAGTTGGTCAAAGCATAACATTTTGTTGCTCTTACCAGTGCTTCCTATAATAGCCAGCATCTGCCCACTCTGAACTTTTAAATTCAGATTCTGGATTATTGACACCCGAGAATGGGGATCTGTCTTCCAGGTCCATGGCATTTTCATCTGTGCAAGGTGTTCATACCAGGGAATTTGGGATTCCATGTTAACCTACCCAAGAAAGAAACAAGTCCCTTATTCAAATAATAAAATATCTAGCAATAAATATTTTTAAAGTTATGATATTACACGCAGATTATACATCAAAATATATTGCTAATGTTGAAAAATTAATGGAAGGAAGATCTTTGGTTTTATGGTTTCCATCATTTGCTTTTAATTCTGTTAATCACTAAAGCTATTTCTGTTCTCTGTTACTTTGATAATTTATTGCTATTGTAAATTTTATGTGTTTGAAATTTTTGATGTGATTTCAAATTATGCAAGAGACTCTGGAATCTACTTCAAATCCCACAGTGGCACAAAGGAAGATGAAAAATATCACTGATTCCCTGAAATCCTCCTTGTCTGTCACCTTTGTTTCCTTCCACATACTCATTCTTGCCATCAATGGCTCCCACCATTGCTAGCTGGGCAGAAGGTCCCTCTGCCCCAGTCCGGGGAGGAATAATTTGGCTCAGGAGTGAGAAAAAACAGAGCCTAGAAACAGACCTCTTTCCCTGTCTTATCCCCTAGCTTTACTAGGTGAGTTTAGAACAGAGTTTAGCCTGCTGTCAGTATTGCAGCCAAGAGTTCTGTCTGCAGTACTGCAGCCATTCTTCTCACAAAACTTTTGTGTATGTGTGCACCAGTCATGAGAACTTCATCATGTGAAGTTCAGCTTTGTTTGACTTTTTAAGTGGCTTGCATATAGAAAGAGGCATTACTGGATATGATCCCTGCTGAAGGGATCAATCGATCTATCTATCTATCTATCTATCTATCTATCTATCTATCTATCAATCAGTCTCTCTCTCTCTCTCTATCTATCTATCTATCTATCTAAACTTTACCTGGTAGTTGAGTTCTTTCACTTCGAGAACATTTGATTTTCCACTGTATGTGAAATACAGACTGTTATCTTCTTCAGAGCTAAAAATAGTTTCCTGGGCCTCGGTCTGGAAAAGTTAAATTAATTAAAATAATTAATTACAATACTTAAAGTCCTATTAAAAATTGAGTTCAGAAAAGGCAAAGCACAAAGGGGAATCTGTTTTATTGGATATGACAGTATTTCTGATGAGTTACTGTAGTGCAAAAGTCTGAAGGGTTGAAATGAATTATCTGTTAATCAGTGTTAAGCGTACTTTGATCTAGAAGTGTGTGTGAGGGCCAAACATGCTGTGCTGTGCTCTTCTGTTTACTTTCTGTTAAAATGGGATCACTTTCAAAATGAAGATAAATTTCATGCCACTGTAAAGAAGCTAGTCTCTGGTTTTCAGGAAAAAATGTACTACTTCAGCACTGTTAGTCCACTGGATCAAAATTTGAAATTCATGAGTTAGGACAGCTAAAAATTAAGGTTCACTGGAAATACATTCCTGAATTCTACATAGACAGGTTACCTTGGAGGCTTTACAAACAAGCAGGTGTGCTACCTCTTCCATATTTTTTTAAAAATTTAGTTATCACTGGAACTTGGTATTCTAAGATATAAATTAAGAGTCCCTACATGGCTAGTTTAATCTTTTGCATATAGCTGCAACTAAGATGTGTTTGCTGAAGCAGCATTCTGGTTTTGGGTTTATTTCTTTGTTCACACCTGTAGTTTTTACTCCTGACAGCTGTATCTCTCGCAAAGCCTTGTGATTTTCCTGGAAGTCAGGCTCATTTCCTAGCCAAAGCAAATGCACTTGTTCCCTGTGTAGAGGACCCTATCCCTGCCTGTGGTATCTTTGGCAAGATACCTTTGTCTGTACCTCCTACCTCACAGCAATCGAGGATATTTCATCTTTTTGGTCTAGATACACCGCAGAAAGCAGCATGACATGAAGCAGCCTGAAAAAACAGATTAAAGCCCTCCAAGCTCCCCCAGTTCTCAGTGTTCTTGCTTACGTTGAACTTACTTTTTAAAAAAAAAAGCAGAGGGTGCCCAGCAAACATGGGCATCCTGAAAGCATGTCCTGGAAAGGTTTGCCCAAGTCATGCTTGGGGACTTTCTGCTCAATCCAAGTGTTTCAAGATACCCTCCCTCAACCCTCACCCCCCTGGCATCTGCCTGCACCATGCGTGGCACTGGCCTCGCCCCCTCTGTGCACTTTGGGGGGGGTGAGGGGATGACACAGTGCTTTCTGCTCCCTGTTTTGGAGCTGGAGGAGGCAAGGGCTCACTTCCCTGCACAGCCCAGTTGGCAGCCTGGACTCTCCTGCCTCTCCCAGCTCCCGGGCAAGAGCTACCGTTGCGGGATGACTGAGCCCTTCAATCCCTCCTCGCCGGTCTCACTCACCCGCAAGCCCTCACATGCCACCTGGTTCCAGCCAGCACTGTCCAGAGAGGCATTTTCAGTGATTTCCTTCATGTTGGCAGTGGAAGGTATCGCTCCCTGTGGCGGCTGTTTGAAAGCTGTGGAAACCCCTCTCTTGGTTTTCAGCTCGGCCCTCTCCAGGCACCTTCACCACAGCACCATTTCTCCTGGCACAGCCTCCCTCTGGTGTGACCCCGTGGACAGGGAAATGTTCCCCTCCTCTGGGACAGCAACAGCTCGGGCTAAAGGTACATCAGATAGTGGCTTCAGCTAATCGCCTGTCACTTGTTCTCAGGAAAAAGAGAGAGCTGAGAGCCCCTCTGTTTTCTTTTAGGCACTTTCCTGAGTAGCAAGCACCAGGGGCAGTGACCTGCTGGGACCCAGGGTGGGTGAGGGGGCTGCCCCTGCCCGGTGTTGGAGGAAGGGATGGTGGGTGGCATCAGGCACCTGGCCAGCAGCCTGAGGGAGTGAGCCTGCGGGGCCTCATCACGGAAGGGTTCCTGGCAGAGGGGCTCCCACCCTCAAGAGGAGCAGCAGTGGTGGTCAGACAGGCAAGGTGAAGGCCGTGATGCAGCCCTCCAACAGCATCAGTGTCCAGAATATCTCCTACACCATCAGGTAAGGCCAGGAGGGTGGCATGGGAAGCACTGCCTACCAGGAGTGCTCCAGCCCCAGAGACTGAGGGGAGAGGGGCTGGGACTGGTGGGCTGTGAGTTTGGCTTCAGCCCCAGTGAAAAGGCTGGGATATTGCCAGGCAGGTTGCCTCCTGGTGCTGGGCTCCTGCCTCAGGGAAAGGGTACACAGCCTGAGGGAAGGCAGAGCCAGTCTGTCTTCCAGAGAGAGCTCACCAGTTCTCCTTCACATATCTCTGGAGGAGATACTTCTCAGGGGATGTCCTAAGGTTGTGTGTACCCTTTCCCACTGCCTTTCTTACTGCTGCTGGAGGGATAACGTGAGACCGTAAGAAAATGGACAAGGGGATTAATGGCTGGCAAATATTGACAGTAAATCAAACCTTTCAGTTGTAGTCTGAAAGCCTCATAGCAGTCATTCTGAAAAAGATCTGTTCAGACTTTAATTTGTCTTTCAGATAATTCTGAAGTTAAAAAGTTAAAGTGTGGAGGGAGAAGGAGTAGCAGTTTTTTGGGGTTTTTTGTTTGGGATTTTTCCTCCCAACATTTTTAAATCCTTGCAGGCTTCCATTTCCATCTCAATAATGCAGATTATTCTCTTGCTTTATGCAAAATTTTGAAGTCTTCTCTATTTCTTTTTGGATGTTTTGGGTTTTTTTTTTTCCAAGAGAACGTGTTGGCCCGTGGTGGAACATTTCTTTATATCATAAAAAATGGACTCGGCAAATACTTAAGGATGTTTCATTTCACATAGAGAGTGGCCAGATTATGGGGATTTTGGGAAACTCTGGTAAGTTGTTCCAGTTTTTTGAGAGAAATAAGATTAGAGTTAATACTGGTGACTTCCATAGTGGTGTGAATGCAAATGAGGCCTGTGTTTTAAATAATGAAATTATAGCTGGTTTTTACCCATTTTGTAAAAATGTGGTGCTTAGCTTTCAGAGTTAAATCTTCTGTCACCTAACTCAAATATTTCACTATTAAGTGAATTTATATTAATTAATTGCTAATTTACATATATTCTTCATTTCCCCTTTACTTCTTACCTAACTGCATTTTCAGGACATATTTTTAAAATGTTACTGAGAAAAAAATTACTTTCTTCTTTTCATACTTCTCCATGCAAGTGAGGCTACTGGTCTTGAAGTAATAAAGTTAATCCGATCAAATGGTTAAATTCTTTTGTTGTAAAGGCTCGGGGAAGACAACACTTCTGGATGCAATATCAGGAAGACTGGGACATAAAGACAACTTCTTTGGTGAAGTGTATGTGAATGGGCATCAGCTGAAGACAGAACAGTTTAGAGATTGCTTCTCTTATGTGCCACAGGTTGATTTTTATGTTTACTTTTGTACACTGTCCTTCCTCTCACATAAAGGAAGTTGCTAATGTAATGAAGTAATGTAATCTGACTTTGGTTTTACCAGTAAATTTGGTACAAAGCAGCTAATAAATTGCATTAATGAAAGTTGTGCAAGTGGGGGCAAGATCTTAATTACAACAGCACTGACTGCTTCTCCCTCTTCACCTTCTTTTCCAGAATGACACTTTGTTAAGCTTCCTTACCATACAAGAGTCTCTGACTTACACTGCTTTATTGACTCTCCAGAAATGCTCCAATGACTTCATCAAAAAGAAGGTCTGTATTTTATCATCTTCCACCAGAAAGGCAGACATGATGTCATGTAATGTTTTCACCAGCAGCACTTGCCCACCCATGGGTGTGTTTTACACTTAGAAGGTTTTTTAATCCTCGTTCTGCAAGCTGGGAGAAATCCTGCTGTGAAGTAGGACATGAGCTTTGTGGTGTTCCCCACCTCTGCAAGGGGCTTGTTCTGACTCCACAGGGAATCACTGTCATGTTGGGACAAAACTCCCCCACCCAAAGCTGCAGCAGTTACTGCAGTAGCAGCTGCTGTTGGTATCAACATCAGCTCCTCTTCCCCTCCTGGGACGCCCAGTTCCCTGGGATGCTTAGGGCCATGTGTGCTGTCAAGTCTCCTGGACAGCAGAGGTGACTTTTACACTGCTTTGGCTCCTGTTGGAAATATCTCATTAACCAGAACAGCTCTGAAAAGCACAGGTCTAATAAGCCCCCTGCAAGCTACTTTCTTGATAAAATTGCTTTGTTCAGATCTATTAAAGGATTCTTTTTGGCCTCTGTTAAAAGTAAAGATTAGACATTCCTGACCAAAGCTTTTGCCCTTTATCTTATCTCTTTACCTATCTTCCACTCAGAATTTTGTACTTCCCCATGACTGATGTGCCTTTCTGCTTTCTTATTTTAGAAGCTAGACCAGCACATGCTTCATACCTTAATTTCTTGTCTACCTCTGAACTCTTCATGTCTTAATGTCAACTGAAGCTAAAATTCTACAAATTTCAGAATATATGTAAATAAAATTTATAAAATAATAATAGAAATAATATAATAAAATAATAAAATAGAAATTAAGCCAGATACCTACCAGCTGGAATGGATGAAAGCAGCATATTGGGAAAACCATAGCTTAAAATTGTCTTTTTTTCTCTCATTTTTTCATTTTGGACTGTTCAGTCTTTCTGAATGGTAATTATTTTTCAGGTAGATGCTGTTATGGTTGAGCTGAGTCTCAGCCACATTGCTGACAAAGTAATTGGAAGCCACATTTTTGTAGGAATTTCTGGGGGTGAAAGGCGTCGTGTATCAATTGCAGCCCAACTATTACAGGATCCCAGTAAGTACCACTGCACAGTTTTTCGACTGCAAAGCAGTGTCACTTTTTGCTGCTACCATGGACCTCCATAAACCACTCCAAAATACAAAATAATTTATATTCTGTAATTCAGCAAAAGCTAGCTTAGTAATAACAGAATAGAATTTGCAGTAACTCAGATCTACCATTAATCTGTTTGTAGGTCTTGGAAAGTAGGCAATTTTAACATCTTAAGGACTGTACATAGGTTTAGACTTGCATTTATCCATTTTAAGTCTTTCAGGACTTGCCTTTTCCATGTATGAAATATTGGTTGTGGAGCATTAATTTTTAGTTTATGAGTGTATTAGAGCCATAAAGATGCAATCACTGACCCTTGTAGTGGAGTAGTTGCTATTTGGCCATGTATGTATGAGTGCCATGTACATTCCAGAGCTAAAAATGTAGTCAGCATAGGAGATCTGATAATTTGGAAAAGACATAAACAAAACAGAGTAAATGCTTGGAAGTGTAATAGCCCTCAGCTTGCATTGCCCTTGAGAAGAAGTCAGATATTTATGAATATCACACTTCTGCATGTGGTTGTAGATTTACTGCAAAGAAAAAAAAATCCATGAATGAAAATCACAGCAGAGTAACTTGAAGAATTAGCTACAGAAAATAGGACTGTAAATTTTATCGATTTGAGATAGGTCTTTTAAGGTGCTAGAATCTTATGTAGTGAATATATAGCATGCTTTTATTGGATTCTGGAGTTCTCATAGTGGTTCAGATGTTGTAGGACTGCATACCATGCAGGAGAGAGCATTTAAATAGCAGAGTGAGGTTATAACACAGGTACTGTGTCCTTCCATATACAATATCACCTGTCGAATTATATATGATGATTTTAACATAACTTATTTTTTTCATAATGAATTGTGTGTATATATAAATTTAATTTAGTTTCCAACTTGTAGCTAATTATGTCAGGTTTTAGGCATGCTAAAATTTATCATTATTTTTCTTAGGAGCAGATATACACATCAAATCTATTTTGGTAATTTTCAGATTTCACCTGAACTTAGAAAAAAATATGCTCTTATCCTGCAGTATTTTTTTATGTCTTTATTCCTAGTGATTGAAACTGAACCACTGAAGCCAACTAAAACTTAAAGAATACATCATGTATGCAATATGTATGCATATCCTGCTTCACACTGGAACTCCACATGCAAAGTCATTTCAATACTATTTGCCAAATTAGCTTCAAAAGCAGAAGCTATGACATTTTTTTCCCATTCATCTGTGTTTTAATGCTATTTTTCTTTTCATTTCACAGAGGTCATGCTGCTTGATGAACCAACAACAGGGCTGGACTGCCTGACTGCAAACCAGATTGTCTCACTGCTCTCAGAGCTGGCACACAGAGACAGGATTGTGATTATTACAATTCATCAGCCTCGCTCAGAACTCTTCAGGGTAAGTGCTCACTACTCACTATTTGCCTTTTTTACCAAGATTTTTTGTGCCTTTGTTCTTTTCAGGACAAAAGTATAAGACCCGTGACAGTTGCTTTCAAAGGCTCTCTTCCTTCTTACTGCCCAAGGTTTACCTTGCAGCAGTTCTGGCCCTCTGGCAGTCACAGGACACTTGGAAACACATGGAAACTGCCCTGACTGTGTGCCTGACCTTTGTGTTACACAGCTGCCCAAATCAAAACCACTGGGAGAAGCCATATAAATAAATCCCCATGTGTCTCAGCACTGTAAAAACAGAAAGTTTTTTATCTTTACAGATTAATTTCTCAGTAGCACTTGGCAACTTAAGGCAGATAAAGCCATTATTTGAAATGGAATTGAAAAAAAAAAATCTGCTTTTTTCCTACTTTATGTCAAGTGGATACACCTTGGCCACATGCTAAGGCAGGCCTGCAGGGCTTGAGCAGGGGACAGTGTCCTCCCTTTCCATTCCTGTTTCACACTTTGCTCTTCTGGCACATCCACCACGTGGCATCTCTTCCCTGGCTGACTGAATTGTGTGTAAGTGGCTATGGAGCAAGGAAGGAGTGACAGTGGTGTTGGGGACTGAAAGCCACCCTGGTGCTTGGGCATATGGATCAGTCATAGTTGGTGAGAACCCTGCCCTGGCAAATGTTCACCTGGAGAGCAGTGCTGTTGAAGTCCTGAAACACTTCACAATAATCTTCCCTACAGTCTGGGGGTTGTACAGACTCTTGTGTTAGAAATTAAGTCAGAAGACCACAGTCCCTCCCATTTCTCTTGGGGGATTACTTTTGTGTGCTGCTGTCACTGATAGTTTTGAGACCACTGGTTTTAAGATCTTAAAAATTTTCCATCTTACATAACCACTGAGAGGTGTGATATAAAGGACAAGCTTCATCTGACAGAAATTCACTAAGGAAGTGTGAATGTGTCAAAGCTATTTTTCCTGTCAAAGCATTTTTATTATCAAGACAGTAGCTGTACTCAGGAATTAATGTGCTGCTTCTTGCTCTGTATTGTTAATATATTAATTTTCTCCCCACAGTTATTTGACCAAATAGCCATCATGAGCTTTGGAGAAATGGTGTTCTGTGGGAACCCTATGGAAATGATCACCTTTTTTAGTGGCTGTGGCTATTCTTGTCCTGAGCAATCCAATCCTTTTGATTTCTATGGTAAGTTTTTCTAAGTTGTTGTACAAATAGGGGTTTCCTTTAGACAAACGAGTTTTTCTTCTTCCCAAAATGAATTTTTTTTCCAGAGATAGAAGTGTATTTTTATTTTCCAATTTTGCAAGTATGCTTACCTTGGAGAAGAGCAAGGGCTGAGTCTATGTAATCAGCACTGACACCATAAAACAGCAAAAGTTTTCAGTAGGTCTGAAATATATCAGAAAGGAGTTAACTACTAATAAAAAAGGAATCTCAGCTTCCTGAAGTTTATGGATTCCTGATGGCATCACCCTATGAATGTCTACTGGACACTGGAAAATCAACTTGATCCCAAAACTGTGGAAAGTCCTGTGCTCTTATGGACTCTGATGCCAAGCAACTGAAGATAGTTGTAGCCTGGAGGAAAGTATGTAGAATAAAGACAGGGTAACTGAGGCATCAGTTTTCAGATACACTTAGTTCAAGGCCTCTGAAAGTTTTAAGAGTTGCTAATGCCAGGGTGAGCTACTGGAGGAAAACACAGTTACTTCAAGAGAGGATGCTAGCAAGCTGTTGGCAAAAACTGAAGAGTGCTGTTTTACCAATTCACAATGAAAAAAGTGTGTCAGCAGGGGATGTTGGAAATGAGGATTGGTTTTGCTGTGTACCTGTTCCATGCAAATACATGTTTGAAGAACATATGTATATGTTTGTGTGTATGTATATATATATATACCTACATACATGCATGTTTCTATCTGTCTGTCTATCCTTTTTTAATCAAGTATGTAGGTTGATTTCTGATGATACTAACAGTTAACCAGAGAAATGGACCAATCCAAATAGCTGTATTCACAAACATGGCAAATTCAAAGGAGGCAGTGTTTTTCTATTGTCTAGATGGCATTCTAAACTCAAAGAAGAGAGGATGGTTGTTGACATGAAGCTGGAATGGGATGAAGCTGAAAATACTGGTGTGACAGTGAGGATAATTTTGTCTTCATGAATTTGAATAGTCTTGAAAAGCAGAGATGATTTGAGCTTTAGACCACTTTTTTAAAAGCTTAGTAAAGAGAGTACTGCATTCTTCAAATGTCAACATTTGAATGTGACAAGAAAAGGAAAAAATACAGTTTAGAGCAAAGAATCATCAGAATATTTAGTCTTTGGAAAATTGGTGGTTTATATTTTTTGTGTGATTTAATGATATGAATGAAAGGACAGATTCTGATATCATTTACACCAACAGCAGGAATACAGATCCTAAGTATTGAGTGTAGATTATATTACTGAAATGTCACGTATTGTGTTCATATAGAACTTCAACTAGCCGTTAGCTATTTGGTATAGTGGATAGCTGATATTTTAAAACATATATGCTTGCCATTTATTTTTTGTGTGTGACTTCCAGCAAGTCATACTGGCCAAGTTTTAAAAAGCATGTCTATATTTTTATGTCCATATTTACAAAAGAGATGACTTCATTTTGGGTATGTTTACCATTGGAGACAATTCTGCTGAATTCTAGCTTTCAGGACACAAGCAAAGTACTCATAAGCTTAATTCATGTTTTGAGGACAAAGAATCTTGGACAAGGGTTCCTTTTCTCTTGTTTACTTTGTATTTTGAAGTTGAATATAACACTGGAAAACTGAAATCTAAGGGTGGCTGCACAGTTACACAGTCACGTTGCTTCTAATATAAAGAAGTAGTAAAAGAAACCTTGAGTACTTTCAGTGGACCATTTCTTCTTTGCAGATTTTAGGATAGAGAAAAAGACAAAGAAAAATTAATTGCAAGGGGGGGAGAGGTATGAAGGGGAAGTGATGGGTATGTATAGTAAACATTTTCTAAATTTATAGTGGATCTGACATCTGTGGACACTCGAAGCAAGGAACGTGAACTTGAAACCTACAGTAGAGTTCAGGTAATTGCATCAGCCTACAAAAACTCGGAGATCTTTAGCAAAGTACTGGCAGCCATTGAAAAAACAAAGTATAGGAAGGAGCTGCCACCAATACCATTCAAAAACAAAGACTCACCCAATGGCTTTTACAAATTATGGATTCTTTTACGGTAAGATTTTGTTTTAGTTTTTGTTTGGTTGGGTTTTTTGTTTTGGCTTGCTTGTTTGCTTGCCTTCTCTCTTTCTCTCTTCCTTTCTCTCTTCCTTTCTCTCTTCCTTTCTCTCTTCCTTTCTCTCTTCCTTTCTCTCTTCCTTTCTCTCTTCCTTTCTCTCTTCCTTTCTCTCTTCCTTTCTCTCTTCCTTTCTCTCTTCCTTTCTCTCTTCCTTTCCCCTCTCCCCTCTCCCCCCTCCCTGCTCCCCCCTCCCCTCTCTCTCCCCCCTCCCCTCTCCCCCCTCTCCGCTCCCCCCTCTCCTCTCCCCCCTCTCCTCTCCCCTCTCCCCTTTCCCTTTTCCCTTTCTTTCTTTTCTTTCTTTCAAGAATATTTTTTTCTTATCTACTTATCTTTAGGATTTTTCTACCCATACATGTAAATACACTTTATTACATTTTTTAATCTGCCACTGTACTTGCCACTGCTTTTTTTTTTTTTAGTATTACTTCTTTCTGTACATTGTGTGCATAAGATTTGTTGCAAAAGCTAAATACCCTACCAAAATGTGGTCAGTCATAGCTAACAAGTATATTGTTATTATTTTGTTTCATTATCAGGAGGACAACAAGAAACTTGTCCAGAGATAAGATGGGCATCACCATGCGTCTCCTTCAGAATCTGTTATTTGGCTTGTTTGTAGCATTTTTCCTTCTTAGACTAAGGAATGACCTGGCAAAAGGAGCTGTGCAGGACCGTGTGGGGCTTATCTACCAGTGTGTGAGTGCCCCCCCCTACACAGGGATGCTCAATGCTGTTGCCCTTTGTGAGTTTCTGTCCTGTGTTACCTGCAGCAGCAGGTATTGCTGCTACTCTTTTCTAAGTAGGAGAAAGTCTTTTTTGAAGGCAGTCATTCAAAGGTGAAGCAACAGAAAGCTTCCCAACACAGAAAAAGATTAGCCCACCAGAGGGGCTCCAGGTTCACTGGGCTTAATGAAGGAATATTCCCTGATCCCTTTCCTGTCCCTTTTGCAGCTGGATTGTGTACAGAGGCTTTATCCTGAACTGTGCAAGACCCCTTACCTTGCCTGTGTGTAGCATTTATAAAGGCAAGGCAAAGTCAAGGTCTTTAGTTAACATCTAGAGTGAGATCAAAACCAAAGATGTGGAAAGGACAAAAGTATAAAACAGCTTTGACAGTAATTAAGGCTACTTAGATAGATCTAAGAGTATTATGTGATGATTATGTTTTGCTTAGAGGATGTTTCTCTTAGAGCTGCCATACTAAGGCCAACACTAGATCCTATTTACAGCCCTAAAACCTGTTCTGCTCATCTGCTGCTTTCATCACCTTGGGTTCAGAGGACCTCAAGAAATTATCTAGTGATGGCATTTTTTTAATGTATTTAATTTGTATCTGCAAAAGCAGAAGGCTGTCCTGCATGCTGCCTTCTTAGGCCTCTTTCATGAAGCTTCCCAGTTTTTGCAGTCTGCAGGGAGCAAGTTTTTCATTTATAGTGGGGGGAAAGGGTGATCAGGCTGGTTTAGATAGAATGTTTCTGATGTATTTCCAGAGTTGTCTTTTACTTCAGATTGGTTTTGCTAGCAACAAGTCTAAGTCTCTTTACTCACTGGTGATTAATTTATTTCTTATACATTTAATCCAGTTCCACCTTTACGTGCTATCAGTGACCAAGAAAGTAAAGATGGCTTGTATAAGAAGTGGCAAATGCTTTTAGCTTACATAGTACATTTCCTGCCCTTCAGTGTCATCAGCGTGGCAATTTTCAGCACCTTTATATACTGGTAAGCACCTGTACCATCTATTGGATTGTTATTTTGTCATCCATTTCAATTGTCATGCCAGCAACAGGCCTCCTGGCATGTCTTCCTGCTGCTCTCTCTCCGAATGATTGCAGAGAAAGCTTAAGGGAAGTGGACAAAATTTTAACCTTTCAGACTGTGTTAAAACACTTTATAAGTGAGTAAGTTAGCAGTTCTCTAAGTAACTTGGGAAGTTTTAATGGGCCTGGAACATTTTATCATTCTTGTGTCATACGAAAAGCAGGATGTGTCATTTTACACTACATTTAGAAAGATAGGAAATAAAGAGTAAAAAAAAAAGTGAGGAGTACAACAGTGGCTATACAACCATAACAAAGCTTCATGTTTCCTGGGGTTTAGCTACAACATATGGAAGTGATGAGATCTGGATCCCTCTCTTCCAGTCTCCAGAGAAAGGCTCTGAAGTGGGTTTCTGATAGTGGGATAAAGTGTTTGAGTGTAAAACTTGCTTTTTTTCACTTAGTACATTAATTTTCTTGCATCATTGTGAAGTAGTAAAGCAGGATGTGATGATGAAGTATTGTTCATTGCCCTATCTATGGTGTATGTCTGATTTTCTTTTCTGTTCCATTCGTGTTCCACTTTCCACTTGTTCATTCTAAATTTAGTTCAGCAGTCCATGGTTGCTGGCCAAAGCTAATAGCTTAGGAACAATTTTTGTCCTTCAAGCTTTTTCTGGGGTTTTTGTTGCCCTCACTATAAAAGGGGTAGTGTGTAGTGCACAGAAGTTCTGTTCAAGCAAGGCTATCACTCTCTTTGTCCTCTTAGCTACCTGAGCTTTTATTTCTGCAAGGTCTCAGTGCTGCCAACTTCAGGCAGTGCTCCCTGAGAAGTCCTTTTTCACAGAAAACCAGAAATTACTACTCCTCCTTAAGTGTTTAGAGGATGCACTGTGCTCACCTTGCCGTATCTGCCTTCCAGTGAGCTGGTTGTTGCCAACAAGGCAGCTATTTGGAAAGCACCTTTCCAGGCTCAGTTGTGGAACTGCCGAAAATCATGAGCCTCTGCTTGTCATGCTCACTTCAACAGGAAATTCATAGGGGGAGAGACTTGGCCCTTGTGCTTTGTTAGCTTCAAACACAATCAACGATAAGGAGTGTGGTTCCAGGTAATGGATAATATTTCCAGATATTGGTTTCCACATATCTTTGTTACCTCCTGGTTGTTTGGAAGCCATTACTGGTCTGTCAGAGTGATTTTTTTTTAGTGCCCGTAGACCTCGTAGGGAAAGCAGTTTCTCTGTGAAATCCTAAAATGAGGATTATATCTGTGCAGGACTAAATGTTCCTGGATGAACTAACTTTTGGGCAGGTTATTATAGCCTCTGGTATGTGTTCTTACAAGCTGTTTCTCTCAGTTTGTGTTTGTAGGGTGAGATGCTTTCAGTCAGGCAGACTCAAACTCTTACCTGATCAGACAAAAGGCTGCTCTGTCCAAGAGCAAATACAGACACTTCTGCAATCAAGTAAATGTACTTTGGTTATGCAGATTTTCTTAGTGAAAGATGCCTCTGGGAGATGTTTCAACAGTTTGTATTATCCTACCATTCCCTTGCTGCAATAGTCTCTTTTCTGAGCTGTTTTATCTTCTCTTTTAGGCTTTCTTCTCTTCCTATTCTTACCTCAGGTTTACCAGTCTGTGTCTGAACAGCTCAGTGTGAAGTATTAGCACACTTCAGAGAATGTGGTACTTCTATGCTAGGTCTTTGGAGAGCTGTTTCCTCTGCAATATGTGATTAAAGGTTGTTAAATACCTGCTAGATCGTTGCATATTTAATACTTGAAGTCAATGTTCTGTCATCTATTTATAACAGAGATCATTTTAGTATTATATGCAAAAAACACTACAGAAAACATGAAAGATTAATATTTCTATTTTTAGACCATGTTTGAACATGGTGGATTAAAAAAAAAAAGACATGGGGCCTTGCATTGAGCAATAAAAAAAGAAAATAAAATGTTGAATAGCTGCTTATTAGCTAAGCAAAGCATGCAGTCTGTACCATAAGGGAATTTTGGTATGAGTATTTTGGAAAAAGAGTAATATTTCACTACATAATAAAAGGTTTTGTCATCTGTCATATATGCTATAAGGCTGAATTAAGTTTGCCAAGCAATTTCTGGCCTCTCCTTAACTTTATAATCTTTAGTACAGGTTGGCAGGGGTTGATTTTTTTTTTTCCTTAGGTGAGCTAGGGAAAAGCTGGGAACAGCATGTTGAATTAAAGGGTGCAGGAGTATGTAAGAAATTGCATTTGGATGAATTACTTGGGTGGTGAATTCAATTAGCCTTCCATTTAATTGAGTCTATCCATTTTTGCATTTGAATACACAGTATCAGAATTGCAAAATTCCATCTGTTAATTATCTGCATAAAGATGTTCTTTAAACGTGTGACTTACATAAATAACTCCTATTTCACAGACTCTGAAAGGAGGAGGATGTTCATTCAAGAGACTGTAAAAGCCACAGTAGTTATCTTTCAAGAACACGGATTTCTGCTACAATTACATCCTCACATGACTTGCTTTCATCTAGGTGGGGGAAACAGTGTATCTGCACTTACCCCACGATATTAAGTGGGGGTCTTTTATGTTAAGGTTCCAAAGAGAATCCTAGGTGTGAAGGCATGAACTGTTCACTTAATGACCTGTAACTGAAAAAACAATAAATTAAAAGAAGAATAAAAGCTATGTTCCAAGTTTAGTATCCAAACACTGTTTTTAAATGTTTTGCTCGTTTAACAGGACGACAGGGTTGCATCCTGATGCTTCCAGATTTGGAATTTTCTTTGCTGTTGTATTAGCATCTCATATAATTGGTGAACTACTAACACTGATTTTGCTTGGCGTGGTTCAAAACCCAAATATAATCCAAAGTGGAGTGGTGCTGCTTAATTCAGCAGGCGTGGTAGTGGGAACTGGACTAGTAAGGTATGAAGAAGTTTTATTTCATTATGGTGTTAATGTTAAAATAATCTACCTATAGAAAAGTTTCAGGAACAATCTGTATTGCTGAAACACAGTAATGCACAGGTAACAGTGGAAAGAAAGTGCAGCTGTTACACTTCAGAGGTGGAAATCAAGCACATGTTAGACCTTCTGCTAAAAAGACACAAAACAAGACAGTTAACTTTAGGTATCAACAAAGATAGTAACTTTTTTTTCTCCACTTTTTTTGCAAATAAATTAAAGGTGAAACTGAGCAACTGCTAGAGCTTACCAGGTATTAAACACTAGGAATGACGGGTTTAAAAAAAAGTTACTCTTAACTTATTTCTTATTAGTGTTACACTCTAGTTAAGTCATTAAAATTTTCAGACACCTTTTCTGTCTGTGCAGACTGAACTACATAAAAATAATAAAGTAGCTTAGCAAATGTGGAGGAAAATTCTGATCTACAGGCTCTATAACTGTGCAAATAGAGGTTTTCACATTCTAACTGCATGAACTTGGAAGTTTTCCTCTTGCATTTGTCAATACCAAAATGCAAAATGTATCTGAACAAGTTACTGACAAAAAAGTTTTCTTGATGTTGAGAATCTATGGTAACCTGAGATCTTTCCAATGAAAATGAAGTCAAGGTGATGTCAAATTGTCCTCAAGAAAAGCAAGAGTTCAAAAAGCTCATGATGCTTTGTCTCTTCAAAGTAGGTCTCAGCTAATACTTGCTTATCAAATTAAACTAAATTAATACCTAATTAATTTGGGTTCTGTCAAGTTTCAGAAAAATGTTTACAGTGAGAAGACAGTCCTGCTACCATATTCTAAGACCTTAATGATAGTTAAAAAAATATATTAGAGTGGTTTCTAACCTTATTCTACAGTGTAGTCATTGCTAATTAATATTGTGAATCTCCTTGGGGACTGAACTTCATATTAAAAATAGCACTGAGGCTTGGGTTGGGGTTTTTTTCTGTGAATTTGTTGTTTAATCATAAAGTCTTGCAGTGTTTTAGGCAAGAGAATTTCCCAGTCCTGCTGAGTTATGTTGTTCCAAAATTTCATATTCTGTTTTTCTCATCATTCTTTGGTTCCTTTTGGCATTGTTATTGTTGTTGCAGTGAACTGGCATCCAGCCTTTTCTGGTTTTGAAGATGGAGTAGGGGGGTAGCAGTTTCTTACTTTGGAAGCAGCAGTTTTGTGGCTAAGGTTTATATTGGGTCCTGTCAGGTTCAGTTTATCACTGCAATGTGAATAGCAAACAACTCCATAGAATTACTTGTGACTGTCTGTAAATAAGTCAGGGCTGAATGTTGTGACACTGTGCTCAAGTCAGAGACAGCCTTCATGGTTGTCTCCTCGTTTATCACTTAAATGGCCTTCATCTTAGGAAGCCCTACAGGTACAGCCAAAAACTGTTTCTGTAACAGGCTATAACCAAAGGTGACAGCTTGTTTTAATTTGGGGTGGAATTGACCCTTGGAGTGCAGCAAAACCTAATTAACTTCTCTGTTTCTTTAAGGACAATTGAAGAAATGCCAACACCTTTTAAAATACTCAGTTACCTCACCTTTCAAAAGTACAGCAGTGAAGTTCTTATAGTCAATGAATTTTATGGCTTAAACTTCACATGTGGTAAGTATTTTTTTTTTAAAAAAGGCATCCTTTAAATAGCCATTGTAAATAGTTTTAATGAGATGTCATTGCTTGCTTTCCTTCTCCATACAATAAAGTTATATCTTGCTAAGAGAAAGGTAACTTGTGAGTTGTTAAAAAAAGCTCTTGAATTAGCAAGTATTATAACACCACATCAGCAAGCTAGAAAAAAGTTTGACTCTATTTCCCCAACCATTTCTCATTCTTTCAGTTTTTCATTCTTCATCTGTTTTTCATCCCCCTTTGGGGCCATTTTGGAAAGCAAACTTTGCAGCCTGTTATGTGCTTCTGGGAGCACTGTTTTATGAACAGGGATCAACAGAATTGCACAATGTAAGATCAAACATCAGCGCAGGGAACACTGACAGGTAACACCTGGCCAGATGTTTCAGACTGTGGAGGCTTCAGTTCAAGTATGTTACTGCGGTACATATTGAGCACCTTGAATCTGTCAGGTTGTGCTCTGCTGGTTGTGAGCAAGATAACTGGCAAACCATTGGAATCAATCAGGTTGGCAGGGTTAGCAGCTACCATTCATCAACAGGGGGTAGAACTTACAGCTCTGGACCTACCCTAAGATATTTTGTGCTTTGTAGCCAGGTGTCTGTGCTCCTCTCCAAGGCTATATATTCTTTATCCATTAATCTCACCTGTCCTTCTTTATTACAAGAGCATAGATGGCAGATGTTAGGAAATGAATCCCTGACTTTGGTGGTAATAATAAACAGCTCATTTGTAATGTGCCCTTCAGACAGTCTCCATTGTTTGAATTTTGGAAGCACTCAAAAAATATTAACGCTGTAAGTTTACCATATTGGGCAACTTGCTTCTTGAGGCCCTTCCACATCATGTGTTTGAAAAGTCATAAATCTTCTTTTGTTTGCCATAAGCAAAACAGAAAGCTCCTAGTGACCTTTTATTCTTCTCTGCAAAAAATATGACATAGATTAACTTCAGAAACATATGGCTTGTCTGTTCTTATTCCAAAAGGTTGAGGAATACTGCTCTGGATTTAGTTCATTATTAAAGTAGCATTAGGGTCTGGGTGTTTTAAGTGGATGAATGTAGACACCGAAGGCTGTGTTTTAATTTTACTGGTTCCCCTACTAAAGAAATTACTGTTTTCTTTTGACAGGTGGAGCCAACATTTCCACTGCAAATAATGCATCCTGTATTTTTTCTCATGGCATTCAGTTCATTGAAAAAAACTTCCCTGGTGCATTCTCCCGGTTCACAGTCGATTTCCTAATCCTCTATGCTTTTCTACCAGGACTTGCCCTTGTAGCAATTCTGAGCTTCAAAATAAGAGAGACAATTATTGGCAGGCAATAAAAAAGTAGCAAGTGAACAATGTGTAATACCACACTTTTAACTTTATTAAGGTTGAAGGCTTAAATTGTTCGATTTTACAGTTTTAGTGATTATACATAAACACAGTCATCTTCTCACTTTTGGCTTTAGCATCTTGAAAAACAATGTTCTTTAAGAGGAGTGTAAAGGGCTTTCTGCTTTTGGTATTCCCACCCCACTCCCAAGTCAGCCATAATCACCAGAATTACACGTTTTGAAGGACTTTCTGAAGCTAAGTTAGCTGTCACTGACAATTTTTCACAAGTAGCAATGATGCTATAATTTTTTCCCCGCAATTTAGTTTTTTAACCATGACCAATAAGCAGTGGTATGACTGCTAGTAAATCTTGTTCCTACAACTATATTTAAGTCCTATGGTTTGTTTTGATACTGTTTTGGGGCTTTATAGGAACAGAACAAACGAAATACATGTAAATAATTACAAGAATCAAGAGATCATTCCACTTTAATCTTAGCATACTATACGATCAATAAGTACAGGGTCTGTAAGCAATACGAGAGTTACCCAACATGTTTCTGTCTTGTAAATAATAAATCAGAGAAGACAGTTATTTACATCTCTTTTCTTTTCATTATCAAGTTCTAAATCTTGTTTTGGAAGCAGTCTGTGAATAAGAACATATTTTTGGTTGTTAATAAAATATCAACTTAACAAAGGAAAAAAATATTCCAGTTTTATAAAAAAAATATAACAATTATACCAGTTCTTGGAAGTAATGTTGTTTGCATCTGTAGAAATTGTTCTTACAGGCTCACTAACATACCAAAGAGTCTTAATTTATCTATTTAATAAAAATAGTTACCTTTCAAAATTGAAACCCTACCAGACACAGAATTTCTAGATTTTGTAATTTACTTCCCATGTTCAGTTAACAAATTATTTATTACAGAGGGATTGCTAAAGACTTCTTTGAGGAGGTAAGTCATTTGTATCTTGACATTCCATAGTAATATAATTAGTTTAATATTATGGTTTTGAGATGATGGACTTTGTAACGAAGACTTTGAAACTGAGTTAATGCCAAGTTCTCCACTTAAGTGTGAGGCAGTTTTTTTCTAATATCTTTCTGTATAATATTCTGAGATACAAGTGTTACATCAGAAAACCATTTGGTGAACAACTATGTTAAAAATACCAAATAACTTTAAAGAGCTGAACAGACAGAACATTAGTTTGTCTTTCCCATTTTTATGTGCAGGCAGGGTTGTTCTTCAGGAAACATTCTTACCATCTGGTCTGCCAAGTGACTCTTCAGACATTTACTGTCTGACAAGTCTTAGCTCTCAGGAAATACCTCTGACTTTTATCTACATCTTGTCTTGCTTATTCTCAAAACACTCAGGCCACCTCATAATGCTGAAGGTGTCCATGGACAAAAAGCTGTACCTAGTTCAGGCTCACATTTCAGCAGCTTAGGCTGCATGTCAATCAATTACACTTTCACCACTAACCAAATATCTGTCAGCCTGATGAGACTGACTTCCTAGGATCTGAATATTTGGCAGAAATGCCATCTTCTGAATTCTCTGCAAAGTTGTTATAACATCATATACTGCAAGAAATCACTCCTGTATTAAACTATATGATACTGTGATAAAGATCAAGCAAACTTCTGAATTTAGACCAGGTCTATCCTGGTGTCAATTCCACCTAATTCTGCCAGGTTTGGGGGAACTGTTCTATTAAAATAGGTCAAACAATTATGCAAATACATTCTTAATCTTTGCTTTTGAGTTACATATGCAGAGGACAAGGAAAAGATGCCTAGCATACCTTATTATGCAGTTTCATATTTTGGATATGAAAACTTTTTTATATTTATATACATATTTAGGGTGTAAGAATTAAAAAAAGTACATCAAATAATGTGTTGTAATTTATAAAATAGATAGAACTGACTAAAGCCAGTTTTCATTTTCAAACCTATCTCTGAATAATCTAAAATTCCTTTCTCCCCACTCTCTAAAACTGTGTCAGTACCAAGATATACTTAAAATCTGAACTGAATGAATAAACTGCTGTTTTTATTAAAAACAGTATCAGGAATACTTAATAAATATTAATTTTTGATATTGTATTTTGTCAGCTGTGTTGGCTTAAATTGCTAGTAAAATGATAAAACAAATAAATAATTTTGTAAATATTAAACTGAAGACACCTATAGCAGTTCAGTCAGGGTCAAAATCCATTTCTTTCCAGGATCTAGAGGCATTTTTTTTATAGTGTTCAAGCTCCTAAAACAGAAACATAAATATATATTAATCTAATCACATTATTAAAAGATGGAAGATATTTACATTATTTACCTTACCCACCTAAGCATTTAAAGCATTTACAAACATTTTTCTCTAAAAAATAAAGAAATATCTCTGACATTTTATTCTAGCAAACTTAAAGTTCTACAAATATTACCCTATTTGCTCTCACAGAGGGAGCTGGGTTTTATTTATTTAGGCCTCGATACTTGCTTTCTAAGGTGGAAGAAATTTTGGGTGGGGTCTTAAAAACTCAGTTTGAGAAATCAGGCTCCCTATAAACACAGGGAAATACAAAACTACCTGTGTTTTAAAAACAGAAATCAGAATCACCCAACAGAAACTACTGTTTCACATCCATGAAGTCAGGGCCCTTCAAAATCAAAAGGGACTGGTAATTGCTTAAGATTGCAGAAAAAAAACAAACTAAAAGAACAAAGCTTTTTGTTGTTGTTGTTGTTGGTTGGTTGATTAGTTGGTTGGTTTTTGTTTTTTAAGCACAGAACTGAAATGAACTTCTGTAAGCTTATACACTGCCAGTGATGATAACCTGAAGGGAGCTGACAGAGGACCTGAGACCCCTGCAGAACACAGGCTTGTCCAGAAAGCAAAAATACATTTTAGAGCAATGCAGTTCAATGGGTGTTCAGGAAATGGACACGGCGTGGCACAGAATCACAGTAAGTGAGAGGTTGGAAGGGACCTGGAGAGATCATCAAGCTCAACCCCCCCACCAGAGCAGGGTCACCCACAGGAGGTCATGAAGGAACCTGTCCAGGTGGGCTTTGAATGTCTCCAGAGAAGGAGACTCCACAACCTCCCTGGGCAGCCTGTGCCAGGGCTCTGTCACCCTCACAGTGCAAAATGTCTCCACTCTGTTCAACCCATGGTAGGGGGGATTTGTGGAAATAGGATGCATCATTGCTTGAGGCTTTTCAGAAGGGTATTGCTGAGGACAGACAGTGAGACAGGGATGTGCTTTGACTTCAGTTTCTCAATGAGTAGTTTAAAATACTCTTTCAGGTCCTACTGTTTAGTAGATTTAAAAGTTTAGATTATTAAAAGAAAACAGAGGCTCAGTTGTGGGGGCATAAATGCTGCTCACCATGTCTGTAAGATGAGGCAATTACATAATGCTACACTTGACATCTGCTGAGTACAAGCATGGCAGAAACAACTTTGTTTCAGTCAAAAGTGCTACTGGGAATTTTGAAACCTATACTACAAGGCTCTAGAAACATCAATTTTATCTTCTGAATTTTATGTAGTGGTGTATACAGTTGGGAATTATTTCAGAGGACTTTTCCAGCAAAAGTTAGTTTAGAAAGCACTATGATTGGTTTTTTTTTTGTTTGTTTGTTTGTTTTTTTCATTTAAGAATAGAGCAGCTTCCAAATTATTTGCAGGAAGCTGATACTGTAGTGAGGGACTGAGACTTCACCATGTACTTTGCAATACAAAAAGGTCATCAGATCTATCTTGGATCAGGAAAAGAGGTGGACATAAACCAGTGATTAGTGTAAATGTAGCAAAGACCCTCAAAAGTGGCCATGTGTTTTTTGATTGCTATTCTGATTTAATACAATGGACTTAGAGTAAAGGAGGTTTCACTGTAGGTATATAGATACCAGAACAGACTTAAGTAAATCAATACCTGGTGGACTTATCAGGAATATTCATTATCAATCCAAAACAAGGGAGGAGGAAGTAAATAAAGGACAGAGCAACAAAGAAATCATAATCAGAAAACTGCATGGAAGTAAGAAATGGAATTTGCTCTTCTCTAGAAGATCACATCAGCTTTGGCAGCAGTGCAAAATTTTCAGAAAACACTGCAAATTTATGAGCAGTAAGAGGATTTTTAATTAGAGCATATTCTTCATGTTGCTTGCAGGAGTCTAGTTTGACAGGTAAGTAAGAAACTCCTAGATGACTGACACAGAACACATTATGTCTAGCCTAAATCTTGTTAGTTGCATTACTAAATACAACTTGAGTGCTACCTAACTCTTCTATCTCTAAATGCCAGTCTTTACTCAGTATTTTCACTCCCTCATTATTAATATAAAATAATTATGATCTTGGAACATACTGAACTGTTGGAAATTTGCCCAGTTAGGAATAGAAAGAATACTCTGTTATTTTAAGAAGCACATGTAACCTGATTTCTGCTAAGTAAATAATTTAAGTTCTAACAGCTTTGTCACTGGCTACAGGAAGGGCTTAAATTAGACAATGAAGTTTTACCTAGAAAGACAATGGTGTCTGTGGGTCATGTCTATAGGTGTTGCCTGAATAATCAGTCTTACAGATTAGTATCTGGGTAAACTGTTTCAATGAAGAGGTAGATAATTTAGCAGAATTTATTTTGCTGTAATTTTAGATAGGCAGAAGGCATTCAATATAAAGTAAATTCAAAACAATACAGAAATGCCAAATATCAAAAACCCTGTATATTAAATCTATACAGCTCTGCAGAAGAAAATGATAAATATTTATTTTGGAGATAATTAGGGCAAGATTAATACTTAATAAGAAATCAAAGAGAAAACAAAAAAGAGGGATTAAATGTGAGGATATTTAAAAAAAGAAAAAATTAAGATATTCACTGATTCAGGAGCAAAAATGATGTCAACAAACTACTCTTCCTTAGTTTTCATGTAAAATAGAATAAATCCTCCTCAGTCAGAAACATAATAGAATAATACAGCTTAAAGATCACTCCAGAGGCCCTTCTGAAAGATGTTATCTTCCTGATCATGAAGTCCTGTATTACAAACATAAGCAGAATGCTGGAATATGCTGTAACTATGCAACCAGCTAAGAGATCCTTCTCCAAACTGAAAAGAGATTTTCAAAAGAATGTATCTCAAAGTACTCCAAAATGTCCATGCTAGCATTGTGCTCCCTTTGTTTTCTGGGTATCAAGTGTTGTGGGGTGCACAGATAAGATTTAGACAATTAGCAACAGCAATTTAAATATACTTTCGATATGCTCTGAGTGCTTTAAACTTTATTAGTGCTAGCAACTTGTCCTAGATGCCTCTACATGGGCATAAAGTGGATTTTAAGTTTGTTTTTTTGTTTGTTTGTTTGTTTGTTTTTTAGTCTTAATGCTTCTGTGCTTCTGTGTTTCTATAAATTCTTCATCTGTCAAATGGAAAAGATCATACCTAATCTCATAAAGAGACTGGTAAGAAAGACTAAACTGATGTTTGTGAGGCACTCAGATAAGATAACATTACAACACATTCTCAGAGAAAAAAAAAAACTTTTGTGTTCACTGAAGTGCCTGAATGGCAGGTTGAGAAATAAGGTACACAAAGAATAAGGATGATGAAAAGAAATACTGAACAATTGAATTGAGACATTAGCAAAATAGAACATGATCATGTAATTAAAGACAATACTATTGTATCTACAAACAAGGAGGAAAAATTAAGATTGTAGGAAAAGCCTTGTTGCATTCCCTCAGTTCTCAGGGAATGACAAGACTTGCTTTTTCATACGGTTTTGTACTGAAAGTGCCCTCAACCTGGAACAGGGTGAAAATAACCAAGTTTTGAAACAAGGATTAAAAATCTTAAGTACCAAACTTCAGTAGGAAATTTAATAACAGTGCTCTAATAATAATCTTTAGGTTGGTTTAAAAAAAAATAAATTCAGATGTGTTTTCATATGAAAACAAGAAAATTTATTCTTGGCAGCTGAGTAAACATAGTTAACTTTTCCTCCAAAATACAAAGACTGGCTCTTATCCTCCTCTGGAGAAGACAGAAGATGCTACTGCTCAGTGTACCCCTGGTAAGGTGCCTGCCATACTTCTCTGCTCAGTAACATGGGTTGGACCAAGGATGTTCATCACACAATATGCCAGCTTTTCATTTTGCTGAATGAGATTGTCCCCTGGAGTTAAATATGGCCATGACAGAGAAGCATACAGGAAAAATACAGATCCCATTCTGTTGGCTAACACAATCCCAATCAATCAGACAGCTGCAGATCTGACACCGAGATGACTTTGATTTGTGACTGACATTGTTAATTAGATGACTTCTATTTTAGAAGAAATCGAACTGTACTTCCTTGTGAGATGCTGTAGAAGCTCCCCTTCTAAGAATTTTTAAATTCTTAACACAGATCTGTTCACTGACATCTGCTTCCATTACACCAAATGGTACCAAGTATCTCCCTTTTGGTTTTTTAGCATACCTTATAGCATTAGGCTTCAGCTAAAACTGGCACCTGTCCCTAAAGTAATATCTTTGTGTAACAAGGACAAGTCAGCATGCACTTTGGCACTTGTGACACTGACTTAAAGTGCCTGATTGGGAGGTTATCCCATTCTTTGAGCTCAAGGTTAGCTTTATCACTTGCTTCAATGAATGAAGCTGCAGTAAAATGTCCACTACTTTGAGTATTAGCAGTACAAGGCATAACGCTAAGACATGAAACCAACAACCAACCATTGAAAATAAATCTAGAATATGAATTCTGTGCAGAATGCATTTCTAGAGGAAACAAAACACACAACAAATGACCCCATCTATCATCTCACTGTCTCAAACGTTTAGAAGGAACTAGACCAGGTTATCATGCACTTGAAGATGTCACAGATGCAAGTGGTATGTTCGCAGATCTAATCAAATCTTATTTTAAGAGATCCCACTCTCATTCAAGTTACATGTGTACCTAAAATTAAATTAAAGTAGCAGAGAAATGCAGAGGAATGGATGACAGGTTTGCCATCTTGTTTAAGTGGGCTGTAGAATTAGTTAACAGCAAGCTACACATTTAAGGCCCAATAAATAGGCAAACTTAATGTTCTTTAATCTTGAAAGCCCTGCAAAGAGCACAAAATTCTAGTCATTCCCAGAAAGAATCTGCTAGTTGAGAAATAACACCAAAGTTGTAAATTCCAAAAGGTGTCTGGTACTGTATTCTCCCTCTCAGAGCTTAATTCCAGAGAATTAGAAGGCAGTATTTGATATCAAGTTGCACACTGCATGTCTGTGTAAGAACTAGGAAAAAAATTCTGAAAGAACATAGCTGAGAGAGAAGTGCTCTACCTTGAACAAAAGCCTAGTAAGGAAAAGATCTAGGAACAGAGTAGTAGGTCTCACTGTTAACTCTAAAAATACTAAAGAAGCAATATAATCAAGAAAACATACTTATGACAGCTTGCTGATGAGCTGGACTCTTTAACTTCTACATCCAAAAAGCATAGCAAGTAAATACTGACAGCTTGTACATGGGAGTGAGCCAGGCACTTTCTTCTTTCTATACTTTTTTTTTTTTTGAAAACTGTTTTCTAATTTTAACTCCAGAATTTAACCTTTTACTCTGCTAGACTGTATAAACCCCAGTTACAGACAAACCCTTCAGCCAAGGTTACAAGGTTACAAAGTTGGAATTGATTTAATGTAACTTTGTACTGCCACAGTTATCCATAAATTTATTCCAGTACTATTGAGCTGTCCTGACCAAGACTGCACTGTCAGCCAGGGATGCCAGTTCTATCAGACCCGCATTTTGTTTATGTTGCAAAGTTTTTGTGTTTACTTTTCCTATAAAGCTTATCTTTGAGATAAACAAGAATGCTGGTTATCACCTAGAGCCCAAACTGGCACATTAATTAACTGAAAGTAACCAAGAAAAATTATTACATGCACTTAAATGATTTTAAGATATTGCCTGGTCACAGGCAATTTTCATTATGTCCTGTAATTTAATTAGCAACATGTTGCATATTAAACATCTTAATACACTGTTCTTTCTGCACACGAGGTATCATGAGACTCTATACAGAATGTCAGATTTAAACTGCATTTAAAATACGATTTTTGTGCCACTTTTCATATAACTGGGAAATCCAAAAACAGTTCCAAGAATCACTGCTACTACAGAGTTATTTTCTTTTAGATGTATATTGCTATTTTAGTGCATTTCAATTTGAATGAAATTCTCAGAGTATAAAACATTTTAAAGATGTGCAAATAATCTTGTAATAATTTAACTTCATGATAGAGAAGTTTAAGAAATAGCTGAAGATAAAAGAAGTAATTTTCTCTTTAATGCTCAAATTACTTGTAGAAGTCCAACTAAAAGAATCTACACTGGTTTTGCAATGCCCTTGAACAGATTAAGATTCTAAAAGCCTGTCTCTTTTGTTTAAAACCAGACAATAATTTCCTGTATGATTTAATCAACACACGCCAGTATCTTCTTTTGCAAGACAAGAATTATCTGAAAATAACAAACCTACTACTCCATATAGTTATTTTGAGATATACAGATGTACTGAGTACCAGATTACTTTATAAATTGCAAAAGCAATGGGCTTTACAAATTTTAATGATTTCTAAGACTGCTCTTGATGTAACACAAATTCAGAACTGATGCCTACATTAACAGGATATTACAGGTAATGTGCAAGTTCAAAGGCTGTAGGGGATTCTTGAAATTGCTTTATTCTTTTATATTATTAATGTGTTTCTTTGGATCAGGTAACTACAAGGTTTACTGCCTTATGCAGTCTAACAAAATTCTACAAAAACATGATAGCAGTAATAATATAATCCTTTGTCTTCCTTTTACAAGCATGCAAAAAGTTGCCAGGGTATTTTAGGGTTAGTTGAGATTCACTGGTGTGCAATTCAATAAAACTGCCTTTCATCTTAAAAGTGGGGGTCCATAAAGTCATGTGAGATGCAATGAGTCATCTTAAAGCACTGTCAGAAAAACCTCCTTTATTCACAGTAATTGGTCCAGAAAGATGTTAAATAGTGTTCAAATGGCCCCCCAGAAGCTGTGAGAATAGACTGGAATGGTTCTCAGTCATTCTAGAACTTTCTGTTGGTGAAACAAATGAACCTATATGAACTAGTTTCCAGAATAAGCATGATACTTCTTCCAAACAAAGAAAAATACACAATTGTTGGGTTGATTCTAACAAGCCCATATCTATGATACCAATGAAGACTACAGGCAGTATTTCTACTCGCATGATGTTATACACCAGTATCTATAGGGCAATTTTCTAAGCATCTAGTTTGCCACAGAATTTTTAAATAAAATTAATCCACAACAAATGCAGGGAAATGCAGAAAGACTCCAAAATGAATAAGAAATAATCAAAGACCTTTTCCTCACTAAAGGCCTTTGCTGTAATTCATGGCTTAAGCCTGAATTGGAACATGGAATGTACATAAAAATGTACGTAAAATGTACATAGCCTACAAACTTGAGTCAGAAACATTACAATATCAGTAACTTTTCAATTTTCAGAGTGTTTTGAAGGTGTAAGACAAAAATTAAAAAAACAGCCCCACCCCAAACCTTGATATTTCTAGACTTCCTGCCAGTCAGCACCCAAATGAGAGTACAGGGTGCAGAAATTAAGAAATTACTGCCAAGAAATATTGAAACAAAGCTGTGAAGCTTTTTCTGGTGAAGTAATTCTAGAAGACTGCAAACAGAAAAATTTGAATTGTTCTTTTCTAAAGAAACCACAGAGCCAAAACTTTGAGAGCTAACAATGCTCCACTTGCTTAATGTCTATCAATGAGAACACCACCCCAAATGCTATTTAATTTGAAGTTATTTAAAGGCAAAAAGAGGGCTACAAGCATATTCTACAATTCATTCAGCAATGCTCATGGTTCTGCAATACCCAACTATAAACAGCAACTGAAGAGCAATCACATACCTGGTTTTTCTGGGCTCTCATGACATCAACTTCATACTCAGTGTATTGTAAATCCTGTGCAGGGTCCTTGGTATCTTGTAAATCACACAAGCTCTAAAAGAAGAAATGGTAAAACCCCAAATGATAGAATTTATCCTCTGTTCTTTTAACAACATCAAAAAAGCCATTCTGTGTATCTCATGGAAGTATTTGCTTTTAATAAAAATATATTAAACCCCTGCATTTATGGAAGAATTTTGCACTATAGGACACATATTAGATAAAATATATTATACAGAATCTTAGATTGGTAAAATGATGAAAAAGTAATAGTTTAGTAAGATCTTGAAGGAAAGAAAATATTCTTATTTGGTGTTTTCTTATTATTCTCTCCTCGAAATGCAAACATCCTTTCTGGCCTGTGACTTTTGGGTTAAGGTTGCTCTTGATAGATATTGAAATAATACTTCTGCTAACTGGAACTGCACTCAAGTAATAAATTTTAAATGGATAAAAGAAATATATAAATAAAATAAAGAAAGAAAACCATCAAATAAGATTTTTTTTAAAAAAATGTCTTGCAGATTTCTCCTTACTCAGAACAAATGGAAAGAAGCAAATGATGGAACAAAATATAATAGAATTATAAGTATTATTAGATGAGATGATGAAAAAAAGAAATTGGCAATGCATAAAAATAGATGTAAATTTTAAAGCATATTCTGGAACCAAAACAGAAGACTAGGAGTCTATTTGGCAAATCTGTAATTAGACTGATGCCTTAGAACACTAACAAAGCTTGCAAGGTGACAAATGTATTGATTTCTCCAGCTGTTTCATTACAGGGAGCTGGGGAAGGTTTGATTATTGTTTTTTAAAAGGCTGAGAGCAAAATTTACATGAAAAGTAAGAGTCCTGTTTGTCTTCTGAAAAGCAAAGTTTAGTCTTTGTCACGTTGGGGCATACTGAACTGAGAACTGCATCTTCATGGTAATTTCTTTTGGTCACAAACCACCTGAAATAATTTGTAGGCATTGCTATGTGGCAGTCAAGTGAGCAGGAAATGGTGAATTCAGACTCCTTCTCACCAAGAATAGAGGTCCATAGTCTGAAAACTAGAAGAAGCCCAGTTTGTACACCATAATACAGGACACAGTTTCATAGCCCTGACTAACTTCCTTGCTTCCCTGGACAAGCTGTAGGACAGGAAAGCTGTAGGACAGGAAATGGACAGGGATAAAAACTGTGATTCAGTCTAGTACAGGAGGAGAAAGCATCAGCCTGCACTTGCTCAGGTCAAATAAGATTACAATTTTTATTTCTTAACACAAGCAATTACTTTTACTGAAAAGTATTTGGAGGCTTGCCTCTTGGGACCAGAAATCTCTGAAATAAGTGCAAGATTTATCACTACATAGGTGCCAAGGGATTCTAATTCCTTTGCAAATCCAAACGCTTCTTATAGGAAAATGACAGATTTTGGCTTGGAATTCTTAACACACTTGCCTCATTCAAAGCCTAATGCCCTAAGAGAGCAAGGATGAGCCAGAAGAGCTCTCATCTCAGAACATCACAGTCTGTTTGGTTTAGGCACAAGGGGATATGGCACCTTATTAAACTCCCAAAATGCTAAGCGTAGCTGGTCACTCAATATAATGAAAAGCAATGCAAAAAACAATTGGGGGGAAAAAAAGCAATTGGAAAAAACAGGGGGTTATATCAATATTTTAATTATCACTAAATGTAAGAAGGTGACTGAAGATGCAGAAGCCAACAATCTAAGCACTACTACATACAAATCTGAATCTTTAAAAATTTATGAATTAAAGAGGTTGGAAGAAACAGAACTGCTAAGTGACACTGACATTCCAATGACTGAAGGACCAAACCTCACAGTGCTATTACTGCTCTTTGATGAGAAAAGCAGCCATGCAGCAGGCACACGTGTAGATACAGACCTTGGGAGGAAATGTTTTCTCAAATACTTTTTTCCACAGTTCCATTGGAGTGTTTGCACGCATCTTTCCAATATCACTGTCAGAGGCAGGTGGTGGTCCTAATGAGTACAGCACAGCACAAAGTAATCAAATTATCAAACAATCTTGGTACATCTCATTTAATATTTTCTCTTCTACAGAGACAACCAGAAACAAGTCTGAACAACCACCGATCTCCTACCACGAAACAGGGTGAGTGGTAATGCATATATTTTTTTTTCAGATCTAAGCTTGTTGGTACTTTATTTTTTGAAGTAGTCCTAATACTTTAGTAAACTACCTAACAAAACTGCACAAATAATTTTCAATATTATAAATACTGAATCCTTATTTTAAACTTTCTAAGCCACTTCCTTCAATAAGCTGTTAAAACTGATGTCGATGTGCTATAACTTAACTTTAGTTTTTACTTGCCTATATATTTTTTTCCATTTTCAAAATCAATTAAGCAAAAAACACAATGAAGAGGAAATGTCCTAACCTATTTGGCTCAGTGAATCCAGGCCTGCTGGTATAAAGAGAGGTTTGCTGTGATCCACTGACACAGACTTGCTAAACAGAAAAAAGAAAATGTATCAAGTGAGCATTTAGAAAGCAACAAAAAATTACTTTATTCTAGCCAAGAGTAGACTGCTGCTTGGCTTTGCACACAAATACACCTAAATAAAAATCTAGTCAGTTCTAGTTGTGACCATGTTTCTAATCCATCAGATTTGGGTTCAAAACCAAGGAGTTAATACTATCCTATGCAGCCAAGACACAAAGTAGAAGTCCATGAACAAGAATCTTTCAGATATCATATTTAAGGAAAAAAGTTTTGGTGATTAAAGTATTTGTTACTAAGTACTTTAGACTATGGGTAAGACATTTAGTAGTTGGACAACAATTATATTACCTTTTATCATAGCCAAAGGCCAAGTGGTTTATAAGAGCACGAGCTTTCAGCAGGAGAGCCTCAGATTTACTGGTAAACTAAATCAATCAGAAAAAAACCCACAGCATTATGATCTTCCATCACAGAAACATGATGTTATGACATCTACAAAGAGGATTTCAGATAGAGCCTGCCTAATTTCTGATCTCAATTAATTTGTTACACACGTACTGATAAATTCTAGAATAAAAATGTCACCCTCCCTTTCCAAAACAAGAGTGTTTGTCACTGAATATATAAAGAAAGATTAAGTGAAGACACAAATTACATTTCTTTTGTCCAAGACTAACTAGTTACTTAAAATTTAAACTATATTAAAATTATCCAGAATACCATGAACATTTAGAAAAGTAATGAGTAATTAAAACTGTTTGCACATCACAAAAACAGCTTGATAGTGGTAGCACTGGTACAGATTTCTCAGAAAGCAGATCCCAGAATATCTTCTTAAACAGCATGTTTATTCCTGTCTAGGGGCTTTTGTATCCTAAGAGAGTCATGCCTTTAAGAAAGAAGTCAGATCCCTACTGTGGGAAATGAAGTTTCTCCCTCTTGTTTCAACAGGAATCAGGATGTAGTAGACAAAGAGTTTTAGGCTGCTAGTTCTTATTTTTTAATTACAATAATGATTAAATACTTTTAAAAATAAAAAAAAATAGATCAAGACAGTTTTATTTTCAGTTAACAAAAGATGAACTTGGGTGTTAAAGTAAAAAAGCTGTACAACATTACATAGATGCAAAAGGACATGTTGAGATTAACAATTTAAAGCAAACATGAGGTGTTTGTTAATCAAAATAAGCCACTACTAAGTCATAATTATTACTTAAATGATGGTTGATTCAGTGAGAACCATCTTCCAAGAGGCAGCTTTTTTGGACTGTGAACCTGAGCATTTATGTTTGCCTTTACTCAGGAGATGATCTGCCAAACTCAAAATCAGTTACCTACTCACATAAATACTTTACTGTCCTCATGGCTGGCAATTTACTCATTACTGTAACAGTTTTTCTCATTACTGTAAGAAAAAAAAGCACAACAAATCCTGCCTTTATTCTTTGACACTATAAGTGTGGTAATTCTGGGAATTATGTAGGGTTTTTTTTCATGAGGTATATCCATCCATCCCCTGCCAATACCTGCAACCTGTTTGTGAGATTGCCCTATGAAGAAAGCTAGTGTAAAACCAAATTAATCTGATTTTCTCTAGGAGTTTTACATTTCTATTTTTTAAAATGCTATTTTGCAACACAAATATGGTTCATCTTCCTTCATTAGAAAGTGAATATACACACCACTAACGATGCTCCATAGTAATGGGAAACAAACCGAAGAGTCTTGCTTATTATTTTCCTCATTTCAGAGTCAAACTCCTGGAAAAGTTGATATTGGAACATATGTGTAAGAAACAAAAAACCCAAAATATTACAGCTAGAACTTTTCATTTTTTGTATAAACTGCAACACACTTGAGCTACAATACCTGAGGCTTCCAGCTGTCAGCATAATTATATCTTAAGACAGAATCAGTATCGGCCTACTCTGAAAAGAAATGTCACAATTTCCCTCTGTTTCTTTTTTACAGAGGAAGCCTAATTCAGGCAATATGTTAGTCCAGAAAAAGTTCCTTAATCAGGAATGTGTGTTCCATTTGCACTTTATTTCACAACATATTAAAAGTTTAGAGGTAGAAATAATGCTTATTAGAATAAGGATTTTTTTCATTTTGTGAAAATATTTAATTTTCAATAAGCCTTTGGGTAATGTTTAAACTCTAAGCACTAATTCTATGAACTGCAAGACTTGAAAGACACATAGAAACCTTTTCATCAATGTTTCTTTAAGGTAAAATCAGATGGCCTTCCCTAGATGAAGTGGGCAAAAGTCTAGACCCAGTGAAGCCTGCAGGAGTCAGTCCCTAGACCCCAGTGGAAATAGACTGTTATTCTGTGCTTAATACATGAGAGACACTGATTTTTAAAGAGCTCATGGCTCAGCATAAAGCCTCAGTATGAAAGAAGGCACAGTAGCTCATTAATGAAGAATTAAGTAATTCAAAAGAGTCAGCCAAGTATCCATGCACTACACTGTAGTGAAATGACACAACCAGGTGTAGTGCAATAAGGCAACCAGGTGCCACTAGTTCCCAGGGAGTGGCATGAGCTTGTATTAAGCCCACCTGTGCCTGATTAAGGCAGGCCCTAATCCTGCTCCTGCGCAGGATTGACAGTGTGCCTTCCAGAATGCTCTTAGATGCAAAGGGTTTTTTCATCATAGAAGGCTGACAGGCCTTGTACTGTTCTTTGAATTTTTACTGCTTTATTACCAAGATTTTAGTATATAGACTCTTTACCAGGAATCTTTTAGTTATTAGAAAAATATATTTAGTATTACTTACATGAAAAACATCATATTTGCTTCCTATTATCACCAAGGGTATCGGAAAAGGGTCAACTAACTCATAATCCTATTAAACAGATAGATGACAGTTAATCAGTGTAAACAAACTGTGAAAGATTCTGACTGTTAGGACAACAGAAAGGGCTTAAAATTAATTCACAGAAGACAAGGTCTGTTTTTTTCAAAACCAGAAGCTAGATGAATTTTATTGCAATATCCATAACATATTCTACAGTTTTCTCCTTTTCTTCATAAATGGTCAGGAAATAACCCCCCTCAGCTGGCAAAACCCTTACTGGAATAAAAGGGCTCTTACACTACATATTCTGGTTCCAACATGAAAGGAAGGGAAGAGTGGAAAAACTCCATATAGTGAAAGAACAACTGCCAGACTGGATTAGTAAACCTGGCTCTTTGACACATCCCACCTGCTTGCATCATATCCAAAATAATATGGACAAAAGCTCAAGAAAAATGAGCTGAATGATTTGCTTTTGTCACACATCTGCCCTCCCCACATCACATTTTCAAAACTCCTAAAAAATCTTTCATGTGATTTTCAAATGTTTGATACCAGCTGAAAGAGGAAATGTTACCTGACTATGAAAATGTAAATCAAAATCAGTGGACAACTGGGAGAACAGATTTAACTTCTGATAGAAGGTAATAGATTACAATAATTTTGAAGTTCTCCAGAAGGTTTTCCTGTAGTCCATATGAAATCAGACAATCCCCTTAAGTGTTCAGGCAATTATTTAGCCAAGCTGCCTTGGTTGTAGCATAGTGGGAGAGAGATGTGTTGTAGCAGAGGTTGTCCTAACACTTCCCCTCTAAAGCTGGTTATATCATGTACAGTTAAATAACAGTCAATATATTAGCAAGGAGCTGCACACACAGAAATCCTCTCCTCCAGAGGAAAAATAATGGCTTCACTCATACACTCTCAAGGCAAAAGCTTTGAGCAAAATTATCAAAACTTGTAACTAGACGTACAGAATACAGAACAGAAAGGAAATTAGTTTTATTTTCCTAACTAAGAAAAAATTATTTGGGGATACCATCAGAAGCAATAAAACTGGACTACTGAACATTTAGTCTTTTGACTATGAAATTAATTTTTTACTATGTACTTCTGTACGTGCACCCGGCCTTTTTAAACAAGGTCTGCAATTGATGTATTTATAGTTTGCCATCACATCCAATAATCCCTTATCCATGCCAATGGAATACACCTAATCCTTGGGGAAATAAAAAAACCCAAACCAGCAAGAATCTCATAAATTCCGTTTTATCATAAAATGTTTAGCTATAAAAAGGCAAAAAAAAATTTGCATGAAGTGTAATTTACTTTGACTATAAAGGCATTTCCTCCCATAAAACTGACATGATTTTTTTCTTGAACAATAATGAACATTTAAAAAGAACCAAGAAATAATATAATATTTTGTTTGCATGCTTTCTGATTTTGATAATGAAGGCTGAGCAGAAATTCTAGTTTAGACAGTATAATTGTGTTCCCTGAAGGACAAGTGTAACTATCTTCTTTATAGTTATTGAAAAAAGCTCACAGTTTTCTGTTATGTAAGCCTCTATATGCAACCTTGACACTGTGATTATGACTTACTAAGTGTGCCTCTAGGCATTTTCTTTTTGTGAATTACCTTGGTGAATGATCTAAAAAGTAAATATCTGAAGAATTATCTAAAAGTAAAACACAAAATGATAATCTGGCAGATCTCAAACCCTATACTCTAAATCTTACGAGTGCTGCATATGTTGCTTTCTGAAAAAATTTAAGATACTTTAAAATGTTTGAGCTATATAAGCATTTGCTGTATTGTGGCATTTTATAGCAGTTACAGTAGCTAGATTTATGTGCCAAGTCTTTGAATTGTTGAATACTTATTTATGCATTATATTCCCACAACATTTGCAGAGTTTTAATGCACAATGACTTTTCATTTCTATTGCGCATAATCTAGTTTAGCTTTTCCAGAGATTTAGTTAGCAATTATGTTTAAAGGACTGATGTTAACATTTCTGAAACTTTATAATTTAATTAGTTGTCAGATTATCAAAAGGAATTGAGTTTGTGATAGACATTTAAATAAATGCAAAGTATATAGTCATGTTGATGGCTGTTATAACTATATTCTTCGCTTAAATTTGTACCTTCAGCTAGTCTCTTGCTGGATGACTTTTGTACATTCTAGTTTTCATCTTCATTTTAAAAAGATGAGGGGGGAAAAAAGCAAACTGCTATTCTAAAACTCTTTCTTTTGACTGGTGTAACATGCCATAACAATCACATTAGATATCTAACAAAAAGATATAAGAAACCTTCTTTCCTTGTTTCTGCTCTTATTGAATTTTTATTAAATTGCTATAATTTTCCAGTGAACAGGTTCATCTACATCAAATGGATTTTCAGTCATGCATAAAAAAATCTAAAAGAGTTGTTTATGATTTTCAAAAGCATTATCTTTAACTGTATAAAGGCCTGTGACATCTGGAGAAAATATTAGAAGTAACTTACTGGGTGATCCCTCTGAAGACTGTTCCGCATTCTCTGTTTAATTTCAGTAGCTACTTTAGGATTTGTTTTTTCTAGTTTGGTCAAAATTTTGTTCACATGACTCCTGGTGACCTGCAGAAGTTTTTCCATAGTAGTCCAGAGTTCATTAGGTTTGGACAAATCCAATACAAGAACTACAGCAAATGACCTATTAAAAAGACATTTGATCAAGTCTTTAGCACATTTAGACAATTAACATTTTCATATACAACCACATTTGTAGTACAAATGGTGACAGCAACAACTGTGACAACACAAATGCTAAGATAGGATTAAATGTGACAACAAAAGGAGACAGCTCTTTTAAGGATATGCTAAGCTCTAAGAAACCTTTCCATTGTTTCTTCTGTCCCTTCAGAACTAAAACCTTGGCAACTTTCTATTGGAGGTTTTGGGGGATTGTATACGTATCAAACTTGGTTTCTGGAGACTTTGTTTCACAGGAGTAAACTACACAAACACCTTGAGCCCATATAGAGCTCACTCTTCCTCTGTGACTGGGCACTTCTACTAATACCTATCCCTGACATTGCATAGCTTCACAGCCCCAGGTGAAGCAATGGTAGCAAATGGTTAGGATCTTTCCAAACCATTAACATAATAGAAAGGTATATACTTCTATTTTTCTTTTGTAATATGCAATGGAAAAAAAAGGTTAAGGGAAATATTCTGTGCCACGGACTCTGCTAATTGGATGGAACCTCAAATGAGCATTTGAGAGTCTTCAGGAAGATGAACGGAAGTCGGAGTACTCAAAACATACTTAGCAATTACCAGGCTTTCAAAGGCAGATTTTGATGAAAATATATATATGTTTACATATAAACTCCTCTCCTCCCAAAACTGTAACTACTTTAGAGTGCAACTGTAGAGAAGAATATGGCAAATACATTTGAATGCATGCAATCATTCTTTCATGTTCCATCCCGACTTGGAAAGGAGGTTCCAGACCAGTATTTGAAAGACTAAAAGACAAAGTGAATGTCCAATTTGGCTTTAAAATGCTGAGGGGAAAAAAATCTGGTGCGAAGACTCTTATGAAACTAAGATACAGTTTATAGAACTTTTTTAAAAAGGAAATTGCTTGGCACAGATGAGAAAACCAGATAAAAGCACTTACAATTAAATCTAAATGATAGAATTTTTGGTGTAGTATGTTAAATATTGCCTTATGAACACAAGTGGTCTTAAAGAACAATGTTGGTATCCCACCAAAGAATCTTAACATCACTCATGTTAGGAGATACTTTATCAGTAAAAAGGGAAGACAAGACTGATGGAGGTGTCAATCACTTAAGTTCAATTAAGCAATCATTCAAAATTTTTAGTAACTTCTTTTCCCCAAGCTCTTCTAGAAACCAAAATCTTCACATGCTAGAAGTGTTGCGTTTCTTTTTTACCTCTGTATTAGTGTCTCACTAAATAATGGCATTATCTGAAAAGCCACAACAGTAGCAAATGCACATGATCAAAATCATATCTTTTTTCCCCCCACAGAAGTTAAAGCTCACTACCAAAGAAAGAAAGCAATGGATCAAAGTACAAGATCTATCTTGTGATCCTTATCTCCCTTTTCACTTTCAACTCCATCTTCCCTAACCAGAACTTTAAATGCATTCCCAATCACCTTCTCTTTTATTCATCTAACTCTTCTGCATGCATTTCTTCTTCCTATACTATTCCATCACTATGGATTTTTCTCCCAATTCTCTCTATATTCCCATTTCCTTTAGTTTCCAAATAATTTCAGTAGTTTTAGTCCTTCTCAAAATCTTCCTCTCATCAGATGGTCACTCTGGCAAATAATACAGAGATTTTTTTTCTCTTTTTTTTTGCCTTGTTTTTCACCCTAAAATACTGCCCGTTACAGAGGGGTGCAAAGAAGCCAGATTTTACTTTTGTTTGTCCCAAAGCTGCTTTTTCTGCTTTTTTACTAAGCATAAAGACAATGTCTTTTCTTTCTCTGTATTCCTTGTTCTAACTACTTAAGGTCAACCCATTTCCTTCATGTTGCTGCTTTCTCTTGTTGTCAGAGGTTGCTAAGAACTTGACTTATTAGGAAAGAAGGTCTAGATATTTATTTATGTTTGAAAAAAAGCTGAAATTGACTTAGGAACTGTAATATTGATCACTTACATTATGTTGCTGCTAGTGATTGGTATTCGAATCAGTTCCAGTAATGAGGTTCCACCACCTAGTTCCCAAAAATGAGCTATATCTTTAGGCTGTAAAAAGAGTTTCTTTGTTAGAAATGTGTGCTTCCATGCAGCACTAAAAGATAATCTTCATCAGGTAAACTGGCTTTTCAGGCAAGTCATTCGGAACAAGAGCATATATTATTTCACAAATATTTTCTAAGCAATACCACTGACCACCACCCTCTACCTGGCATATTCAAAAAATCCCATACAACATTTACAGAAGACTCCTGGCACGCCTATAACTGTCCTGATAGATGACTACAGTAAAGTAAAAAAGTCAGGAAGCAGCATGATTAATGAAAAACATTAAAATAATCAAGTTCTCTTCCCTTTTTGTTTATGGCAACTCAAGACTAATGCTTTTTGAGGAGTTTGCGACTGGAAAAGTAATGAATTGCCACCTTTGTGTTTAGTTTCTGGGGAAAGTTTTAAGTGATTTTTATCTTTCAGACAGTCTAATTTTCCACTCCCTGATTCAGTGACAGAAACAGCAATTACCTGCAGAAATAATTATTGCTGCTGGGCAGTGTTGTGCTGTAATTGGAGTGGGTTTGGTATTTCTGGTAATACAATCTGCAGTGCAAAATTTAGTGATATGGGCATATAACCCAAAAATTTAATTATGACTTAACATCCTCCAAGATGACTGCTTCATTCAGAAACCTGGTTGTAAAGAATCTTCATCAATTTATATTAATTTTGCATTTTAAAGACAAAGGCATGCATCTTGTATTAGAGTGAGAAAATAAAATGACGATAGTTTTTATAGATGAATCTTACTGCTTTGTGTTATACTTTGGTCTGTGATCTACTGTGTTTTAGTGAGAGGAGAAAACATGCTACAGATTAAAATAGCTAATTCAAATGAAATTATATTAAAACTCCCTTTTTCTTTCACAAACAAGAACCTACATAAACATAAACATATACAAACATATATTTTGGTTATGTGTTATTACCATATAAAGATATGGTAAACTGTAATTCCTGGATACTCACTGTATTGTGTCTCCTTGCCCTTCTTCCAAAAGTATATTCCAGGGCTAATGTTGGCTTTGGAATCTCTTCCCTGTGCACGGAGAAATAACTTAATTTTGTCCAAATCTTCTAAATACAGAAAACTAATTCTACAGTTACTAAATTATATTTATCAGTCAGTTTGGAACTGGTGTGAGAAACAGCAGTACAGTCTCAGCTGCTAAAGACAGGAGAAGTAGCAGCACCAGTGTGCACAGATGGCCATTCAAGCTCTCTAGTACTGAAGAAGGACTGAAGGGATCAGATAGCAGGGAGCCATGAAGGGAAATAAGTGACAAACCAGTCACAGAAGAAAGATGAATATTAAAAATCATCACACCATATAACTATTTATGTAAAGTTTTAATCCACAGTTGAAAACTACTTCCAAAAATTTAACACATACCTCTCAAGACACCTCAGTATAATAGTGGTCTTTCCCTGGAAATTAAAAACAAAGAACTCTGCTGTACTGTCATTAAAGCATAAACTAAATGAAACTCACTCATTTGACATTCCAATAATGAAGTACTGGAAAATTGTAAACTCATGGAATTGTAACATTACAGTGGAAACTTAGCTCCCAACTTTCTGTCAGAATCAAGGTTACACTACCATTGTTACAATTATAAACGAATAGAGATGACACATAGTAATAGTGTGCTAAAAATAGTCATCAACCTGGCCAAATCTGTTGAACTGTTTAATAGTATTAAATTAATATGTTTATGTATTATTTGGTTTACACTGGAATTAATAATTATTGATGAGATGGAAATACAAATAATGCTTAAAATACAAATAGCCATACAGGAAAATGTCTTTACACTGCTGAAATTCAGACACTGTGCACCATGCCACAGTGAAGGGGCTAGCACTTCCAGTTTACTCCTCTGTCCTTTCCTATCTCAAAAATCAGCAAATTTCAGGTAGAGCTGAAAAATCGTTGCATTTTCTCTGAAAAGGTATTTTAAAAATTGCAGACTAACAGGTTGCACATATTCCAATCCTTCTAAAATAAAAACTGTATTCTGAAAAATATGATTCAGTTGGCCAAAAAGGCAAATATTTCTTTATTTACATTACAGGTAAATGCCAACAGAAATAAAATATGAAATCACTGTTGGCCAACCTTAGGGGGCAATGATTTAAAACAATATTAGGCATCTGTAATCATGAGTTTGCTGTTACTGATAAGGCATGTTTGAACAGGCCAGATATAACACAGACACAATTCAAAGCAGGATGTCAGGGCCTTTATATATATAAAAAAACCCAACTGGTACCAATGCACTTCAATTGGATTGCTACCAGTTAAAACATTTACAAGGAAAAACTGGACCATCTGCTACACGAAATAATTAAAGAGTAGCACAATTTCCAGCAGTTACTGCTACAAAAATTAATGAAGCCAAACCTCAAAGAATTTATCACATAATCAATAACCGTGGTTACAGTTTTGGCTCTCCAAATTATAAACTTGAACTTCTGAACTGTAATAATGTATAATCGGTCCACAGTCTGTGGTATGCCCACACTTAACAGAACCAGAGCATATTTTGTCTTTAGAAAAATGAAGTGGACCTTAATATCTGGCAATATCAAGTGTTTTCCCTGACTCTAACTGTTAGCAATGCACAGAGTCATACAGTATTCAGTTACCCCGTTTTTGTTTCCCATAAATAATATTGATTTTTCCCAAACTTCCAGACGCTTGCCATCGTCATCATCGTTTTCTCTCTTTTCCACTTCAGCTATAGCAAGATCCCATAAAGTATCACTAGTTGGAAACAAAATAAGAACATCGTAAACCAAAAAACAATGGATCCTAGACCATAATTCCTGACAATATTCAAATGAATAAATGAAGGATATCGCTGCTGTTACTATTTCCCATCACATGCCCTCTGCTTGATGGAGTACTTCTGATAAAACCAGGTTAAGAAAAATTCCTCGGGGAACCCCAACAGCCCTTTGTGGCACACACTGAGTGAACAGCAGCTGCGTGGCGGGAAGCTTTGTTCCGAGTGCGTGTGAGGCACCTTTGAGAGGTTTTTAGGGACACTCTGCGGGTCAGGCCGGCGGCCTCTGGAGCAGGGGGGCTCCAGGCGCCGTCATCGCTCATGCGGCTCGGGAGGACTCAGGACGCTCCCCTTGGCGTACCGGGGATGCCACTGCTGGGGCAACCAGGGCCTGTCCTTCTCAGGCTCCCGCAGAGCCACCTGTGGGTCGGGCCGGGTGGGTCAGGCCTCCCCCTTTTCCATGCGGTCCTTAACCCGAGCAACCAACTCCTTGCGCCAAAGGCCAGACTGGGTCCCGCCGAGGCCGAAACGGCTCCTTTAACACCTCCCTCCCTCCGTTTCTCCTCCAGGCTGTTCTCCGCGGTCGCCCACTCCTTCCCCTCGCGGCAGCCGGGACCGAACCCCCTTCACCGAGCTGGGATTCTCCATTACCTGGCCTTGGGCATCGCTCCACGGGGCTCAGGCCTGGCTCTCCGTCGTCATGGGAACCGCGCAGGGAACACTGGGAGCTGTAGTTCTTCGGAAGGGAACAGAGGCCGTTTCACGGTGGTGCCGTGCCAGGACCTCGTCCCGCCTCCCGGCCCGGCCCTGCCGACGGCTGCCATGGTGGGCGCTATGGAGGTGATCACGGCGGTGCTGTTCTCGCCTCAGCCCTCCCCGTGCCGTTGCGCCGTTATCCGGCGGCCTGCGCGGTGCAGGGGCGCCCCCCATAGCCAGCAGCGGGATGGCGGGCGGGAGAGCCTGATGGGTGTTCGCCTTACGGCGGGCTCAGCCGCCTCCTGAGCCGCGGCTGCCGCCGCCACCTTGAGTGAATGCCCGCGGTAGTTCTGCCGAGGGTCCCGCCCGCCCTCGGGGACCCGGAGTTTTTCGTGGGAGCCGCAGCTGCCTCTGCTTTTTGGGTGCAGAAAATGGCGCCCCGCCTTACTACAGGAGTGAGCGGAGAGATGGTGTGAGGGGTGCTGGAGTCGCGGGGTCCTTGGGGGACCTCGACTGCCGCCCTTGCTAAGAGTCAAAATACTTCAGCTGTAGAGAAAGCAAGGGCTGAATAGATAAAAAATGGCCAGAGTCTTTGTTTTACCTTAGCCATAAGCATTGGCTCTCGATAATCTTCTGTTCCCCATGTGGAGTGAAGGAGAAGCCTGAGGTGAGTGCCTTGAAAACGGAACTCCTGTGTGAGAAAATCTTGTTGTTCGTGGGGCATAAACTATTATAAATGTAAACAAATGTAAGATGCCAGGCATGGGCTCGACTCTTCCAAATTGCATCTTTCAATCAAAGGTCAAACCCAAGGATCATGTTAGGTTTAGGTTAGAAAGTAGGATTTTAAAGCGTGTTGTACAACTTCAGGATGACCCAGCACATGAAAGAAACCCAAAAAGATAAAGTCAAAAGTGTCCAACATTAGGGGAAACAAACCAAAATCCACAACAATTACAACTGACACCTGCAGCAGTTTCCTGTGTCCTGAAAGACTAGAGAATAGAAAACCTAAATCCTCCTACCAGTTTGATCAAAATGTGGGAAGTGCCCTCATTCATTATTATTAACTCAGAATTAATTTTACCTGTTCCTTCTTTCCCAAAGATGGCTTTATGTAACCTTCTGCAGACCCTAAGAAATACTTGTATTTTAAATAAGAGGTTCTTCCAAGTTTTGTTTGCAATAATCACTGAGTTTGAGTTCCAGAAGCCTTATTTCTCCAGTTATTTTCTCCAGTCTTTATTGACTTCCAGGTTTTCACTTGGATCTTCTAAAGCATTTGCTAGCCCCTCATAAAAACCAGGGTTTTGCTAATTAAAACCCAGAAAGGAACAACTACTGTTGCAGGTCATACTGATGCCTCTCTAAGTGCATTTCTTTCATCAGTTTCATTCCAAGAGAAGGTATCTGGTATCTTGGTTTATGAAGCCATCTGTAATTAGCAGTTAGTGGTGGTGAAAATTCTGAAGAAAGACTCTGTTGTTCTGCTAAAGAAAGCAAAACTAAGGTAGGAATTGCTCCTGGCTCTAGGATTTAGACATATTACTGCAACAGCAAGAGTGCAACACTAGCAAGTTTTTTTACAGTGGCAGAGAGGTAACAAATCTGTACATATCTCAGATGGGGAGCACTGTGTAAGGCTGTACAAGTAGTAAGCTGTTCTGAAGTTCAATCTGGACTCTGTGTTAAGTTTCACCTTACTACTTCCTTTGCCCTAAGAAACTGAAAGATTACTTAGTTAATAATCACCTGAGTTGAAATTAACTCAAACTAATAGATTGCACTGAGCTGCATGAACTATTAAAGCTCTAACTAAAGCTTTAAGTGGTGCATTCCTTTATGCAAGGATGAATTTTTTTTCCTTCAGGATCTAACCTATAGAAACGGTGTTACTGACAAGGAACTCCAACACCAAATACCTGCCATTCATATTTTATAGAGAAAAATATGCGTCTAGTCTAAATTTAAATACAAATAAAACTTTAATTAAAATAACAGAAGAACATTATTTTTTGAATTGTATTTAAAGTTCAAAAGCTCTATCATCTGCCTGGTGCACTACAGGGGTAAATGGGTTTTGCATGTCTTAGAAATGAGCAGTTTGCTTACTAACACTGCTGCAGAAAAACTGACAAGGCAAAGTGAAGTTCAAGTAATATATTAATTTACGTTGCATTCCATATTATTTTCAAAGCAATGTGATTGTTTATACAGAGCTACCAGTGATCTTTCAGTCATTGTCAAGCTCAAATTCATTGACCCTTTATACTAACTATATAAAGCATTAATCTCATTGTGACAATGTTTTTTTTATAACCTAGGTTCTGCAAACCTTGAGCATCTTCAGCATCAGGCCCAGAGGTCAGTGCTCTTTTAACAGCTCCCATCATATCACCACTGGTGAGGAAGGTCTAGTTCCTACTTGGGTTTTAGTCATGGATTAGGCAGCATCATATGAATTGTGTTGCTGGTCAGTAATGAGACTCAGGCTGTGTGGGAAATGCAGAACAGATTATCTGCCTGGACTCTGAAATTTTCAGTTTTTCTGTCATATGTTGCATGGTGGTATCCTCTAAGTAGCTCTTGTGCTTGATTAAAATGGAGCAAGGCCCCCTGAGACAGCTGTGTTCAGAAATGGGGCTGTTGGTGTGTTTGAGTGTGTAAGAGACTTTCTGACTCTGTTACCTTGAAAAGAAGTGTCTGCTGGAGGTTACTGTCATACTGAGGAAACCTGTCTCTTGCTGATCAAAATCCTAGCAGAAACTTCATTGTTTAGTGTAGGTTTGTCACAGTAACTGTGACTCCCAAGTGCATTTATTTCATAAAAATTAACACAGCATTTCTAGTAACGTGACTATGACATTAATGGTGGCCCATAACAAGCAGTTAGTGGCAGTAAGTCTGGAAACTGCAGCTAAGAGAAGGGAAACTGAGGCATGAATTGCTTCTGTACTATGATGTAGGGATATATTGCAGCAGCAAGAACCTAACACCAAAAAGCAAAGGCATGGAGTTACCAACTCAAAGGCAGCCAGGCAGCTGTTTGTTAGGCTGTGATGATGGAACTGTTTCAAAGACTAAATATGCAATTCAGCTGCTTGTGATGTCTCATGTTGACAAAGCCTTTAAAAACTACATAAACAAGCTCACTAGAAGTATGATCCATTTTGGTTTTTTTTTTCCACATCAATTTAAAACTGAACAATATGGAAAGGAATACTTGGAAAGTATTGTAGGCTGACAGTTCTAATAATTTCTTTATGACAAGAAGATTTTTGTATTTGTACGTTGTTTCTAATCGTAATATTTGACAGAGTATGTCCTAAGTATAACTGATGTAGTAGCATGTTTACATCTGCAAAATCCCCACCCCCCTCAAATATCTGAGTTAACTATTCTGCTGACTATTCTTCTGCTAAAGGCATGTTAATTCCCACCCAATTACACCATGCTATCTGCATCACTTCACATGGGGTGGTGCACAAAAGGGTGCTGCACTTGGTACCAGGTTCTTGTAGCTTCCAGCTTGCTTTCCTTGATGACAGCAAGAGATCAGGTGCCCACAAGGAGGTAAACCTCCTGCTGCTGGCTCTTTCTTGTTAAAAGAGAAGGATCTGATGCCACAGCCACAACCTACTAAAGGGTAAAAGAAGCTCTTCCTGCATTCCAAATATGAAAGCAACAATGTATAGTATGCCTTTTATTTGCTTGTAATTTTCAAGGCACAGCATTGGCCCATAGCACCATTCCTAAAATGGTGCTTGAGTCCAGCAGATGTAAGTACCTGTGGCAGGACTTTGAGAGCCTTGAGCATGTTCTTTTCACAACTCCTATCTCTCTTCCAACCTGTTTTAGTTATTCATATGTATATATCTGAAATGTTTAAGTGTCATAAACAAAGGAGATTTTCAACCTTCAAATACTAAAATTCATAATTGTGAAGTTACTTCAATTTTAAGTAATTAAAAAAACCCCAAAATGATGAAAGCTAGCAGTTAAGAGATAAATGATCCAAGATCATTAGCATGAGCAGAAGTGGAAATTGTGAAATATATATAAATCAGTGATTTATGTTTGACAATCTTCTCTATGGTTGGACCTAAATTGTCTATTTGAGTATGCTGATGACTTATTTGAGAGCCTGCAGGAGTGGTTTTCTAGCACAGAAATGAAAATGTGGGGATCAGAAGTAAAACTGGGTGTAATTTCTATGTACTTGACCCTACCTAGCACTGAGGCCTGCAGCTGAAAATGGCAACTGGAAAGTGCTCTTAGGTTCACTAGTGCAGGTGCAGCATCATGTCTTCAGTGTGCAAGAACATTGTTAATATTATAATATGAAATATACAGATACAAATGAAAAACAAAAATACAACTTTTACAAAATATTATTCTGAATCAATGTATATACATTATACACATTATACAGGGATTTTATATGTCACATATGTCTCCCAAGTTTACTTGCAACAGTTAAGTAATGGCTTTCTGTGTTATTCTTGTGTTTTGAATTGTGAGTCATTCTTGCATCTGTATCACATTATTATTCTGGATTAAAGAAGGAATTAGGTACAGGATCTTGCTTAACAAAACTACACTAAATACAGTGCCTGTCCAGTTTAGATTTTTCCAAAAGGCTGAGGGAGAGAAGGATTATTTAGATATTTACCAGACCAAGGCTGAAAATTTGCCAAGTAAAACAGTAGTATAACAAAGGCTAGAGTGTATCATGAGAATACTTTTAAAAGTTATAATAGTTACATGACGTGCTTATTTTTTTTAAAAGGAAAAATAATTATAGAGATAAATCAATTTGTTCTTTTTAGTCCATGGTGCTTGTATTGCAAATACTGAGGGGTGCTGAAAGTAGAAAATATTCTGTTTGCCCTTTTTATTTTTGAAAGAATTTCTTTTCAAAATGAAGGCTGTACAACTTGTATAATTTTGAAAAACAGAGATGAAGAGTTAGAGTTGAAAACATTTTGGTCCCTGAGTAAATACCTGGAAAATGACTGAAATCTATACAATTTTTCCCAAGGCCACCTTTCCCCATCATTATCAGCAAACACATTTATTTTTCAGCTGTAGGCACCACTAGTAAACCACAATCCTTACGTATGCTCATCATCATTCCAGTTCAGGCCAGGGTTTTAACTAAAGCACTCCTGTTCTACACCACTGAGACAAAAGTAAACCTGTCTACCTTTGATTTAGTGATGGATGTGCTTCTTCTCCCTGTCTTGCACATCAGAAAGTTTTCAGTCACTGAAACCCTGTAACAAAAGATGCATTATCATGATACCTAAACCTTTCATAACAAAGTGGGACATTTAGTTGGTCTGCTGTTTGCAAGTAGTGGCTGAGTCCCTGTTTCTTTGAGTTTCTGTCCACTTTGAGGTGTCAGTAATGCTGGAGCAGAGAGGTGATGAGCAGCTCCTTTCAGCTGATGGAAGTTGTTAATGTAGCTGGCAATCAGTAGAGTGATCTCAAGAATCTGTAACAGGAACATAAAAAACTCTTTGAAAAATACAGTGATGTGTTGTGACTTCTGAAAAAACAGGTAACTTTTTTGCAAGTGATAGTCACCATCAAGTGGTGACCTAACCCATCAAGTAGAAAAGTACTTGTACTTTAGCAAAGAAATTAATGATGGGGAGAGCTCTGCCTAACAGAGCTTTTTTCCTACTAATTCTTGCCAATAATGTGATATTATTCCCATCAGTATGCTGGATACTTTGTCTTCTGCATCCTTCAATGATTCAAACAGATGGTTTCTTTCACTTCGAGAGAGATTCTGAAGTCTGAAAGATGACACTCTTACAAAAACTTTATATGTTCCTCAATTTTGCCAGAAAATATCTAGTACTAAAAGAACTAAAGACATAGGGTAGATAAAATAAATAAAAACTTCTGGGAGCTTTTTATCATGTTTTCTCATGCACATAGGGGCACAATCTAAGGAAAACTTGAGCAAAGGTATTTTACTGTGCGTATTTTCTATGAGTTGTGTTGAGCCAAGTTTATATGTGGAATTTTGTACCTTGTTTCAGAAATTGTTCTGACTAACAGCAAAAGACTTTAAATTGTTTTCTTTAAAAAAAAGTAAATCTTACCAGGGAGGGAGATAACGCAGATTTAAAAGCATGAACAGTTGGTTAACCAAAGGTAAAAATTTCCTGGTATTTTTAAGAAGTATCTGATATTTCAGATTTTATGTTCTAAAAATCCACTGAAGAACACAAATGCACCTTCTTTAAAATTATTTGAGGTGATGATCATGTGAAGAGTAGGTTTTAAGTACTGCATATAATTCCTGTCTTTAACAGTCTTTTTTGTCTTTCTATGAAAAATTTGGAATGTGACAGACAGGGACATGAAAAGAAAAGGAACATATCAGTGTTGTTACTGTTAGCTCTTACATTACTAATTGTCTCGCCCTCTACAACCATCTGGCAAAAGTCAATAATCCCAGAATACTAGGAAAAAAGGAGGTGTTTCATTTTTCACATCTGTTAAGGATTACCACCAGAAAAAGTAGAAAAGTAGCAGATGGTGGGAAACTGTTTCAGGTAATATACCAACCTTTGGTTTTGTCATGGCAAAAAGGTGTTTTTCAGTTGATTTGTCCTTTGTATGATCATTGTTAACAACCAACATAAAATCATCTTGATAGCCTCCAAAAGTCATCAGACTCTTATATTTGTAGGTTATTGTTAATCGCTTAAAAAATAAAAACAAAAAAATCAAGGCACAAAGGTATAAGCAGAACAATGAAGAAAAAACACTTTACAAGAAATACTTTAAAAAATACTGATACATGTGTATTTTTCAAAATGTTGTTGGCACCTTATGATTCTCAAAATAATTGTAGATTGTGAGATAGCTTAATTCAGACCTTTACCATGAGGAATTTCCATTGCAGATGATAATTCTTGTAAGTTGGAACGCTGCTTCTATTCCAGATTAATTAGATCAAAGATATTATAAGCAAGTTTCAGCTCAAGTGTGTAATTCAATTTACACAAGCCTTGGCTGACACTGAGAGAAGTTAATCTTAGGAATTCCATTTGAAATCAAAGCAGTGTCTAAATAAATTAAATGGAAGAGTATAAGACATCCAATGGGATGTAACTCCAGGATGTCTTTCTGTGCAGTGATGTAGTTCCCATTCACATAAATGAAATTTAGTTTTGTTTTTTTTTTCATATCTCTGATGAAATATAAATGATCTTCAATGCTCCCGTGTTTTCCATGCTTAGGTTCTTGCTGTTCAACATGGGCCAGCAGGCTAGTGGCCTCTGAGTCAATGATTAGCATTTAATTTATCATTACGACTCATATTAGTATTCTGCAAGTGTCCATGTTAAAAATTAATTGTGAGATAATAGCTATACAGTAACTGACTTAACGTCCTTGAAACATAATTTCTGATACTCTTGATCTTTCCTATGGAAAATGTGAATTTTCCCTGGAAGCTGTGTGTTTCTTGAGTGGCAATAAGGTCTGATGATACTGTGAACTGGCAGTGCTCTGCAGAAAGGCCATAGCTAGCTCTGAGTAGAGAGTGTTTACAGAGCTTTCTGCAGTTGATGCAAGCTCATTTTGCTTTGTACAGAACTGCTGTTTGATCTCATGTTCTTTGTTTTATTATTTCTTTAACTGTACAGAAACATAACGAGAGGGCCCATATCAGTACAGTTCTAAGCTGAGATTTTAATTTTCTGATACTCAATATTAGCAGTTGCTAATAGCACTGTGGCATTCTATTTCTTTCCTGGATATAAATTAAAACAGGGATCTTCTCAGGCACTGCTTTTTTACACTGATTACCATGAGTCGTTTTCTATTAAACTTTTATTGCAAATCAAAGAAAAATCAGAGCCTAAAATGACATAATTAAATAACACTGGGTTATATTACCTACTATTAAACAAACATAATACAATGAAAACAACCATCTTTTAAAGTAACTGCTCTTTGCAGAGTGTATGTATTATGAATAATAATGGAAAATCAAGTCTCCAGGAAAAGAAAATTAATGTTATTGTAAGAACTGTAACTATGGATCTCCTGACATCTGAATGATTAAAACATTAACATTTCATTAAAAGATATAAAAACTGTATCTGATAAACAAAAATAAATTCTGTGCAGAGAATTCATTACATATTTCTATTATTAGTGCTACTATAATGATGATCACATTAAAGTATTTTGAAAGGAATGAGTTTTGCTTTAAGAGAAAGACTCGATAACTTAGGCGTGGAAGGCTAATGCTATCTTTAATGTAAAATGATGGTGAATCTCTCCATACACTCAGTATTAAAATCAACTTTCACCAAAATTTAAAAGAAATTTAACTTACCATAGAGCTATAATCTAGAATGCTTATGCCATCTTCATGTACAGCAAACCATATGAAGGACTTCTCAACTGAGCATGTTGCTAGAGGCTACAAAGAGAAAAGTTCTTTATTGGCTACTTCAAAATGAGGCAATACATAAGTAATTATTAATCCCTAGCTACTATAGAGCTCTCTCCATCCACAGATCTTACTGAGATTTGCAGTGGAAGGGAACTGATGTAAAGCAATTGAAGTAGCTGTTCAAAGATTTGTAGGTGGCCAGTGGCAAGACTGTAAACTCAACCAAGTAGCCTTGAAGCCTCTCTCGGCGCTTAGTCCAATAAAAAGTAAAACCTCATTGCTAAAATACAAAACAAGCAAGTGTTTTAAAGTTTATTCTATAGCACATATGTCTGCATATGCCAGGAGCAATGCTGATGAGTGATTTTATATATATTCCGTGATTATGTAATAAAATATTAGGGATGGGGGGGCAGCTCTGTTTTATGCAGATATTATTGGAATCAAGAGAAGACACTGATGGATTAAGAGAAACTGAGAGGCCAGCACAGAATTGAGCACTCTAAATGCCCTTGACAACACTGAGTGTTTCTGCTTCCATAGCCAGTTAATGATACCTTTTCAATAGTTAACTAGTTATCAGGTAAGAAGAAAGTCTGGAACAAAAAGACTATCTCAAACTAAAATACAAGAAAATTAAAAGGTACCACCTAGAATAATAACATAAAACAAACAATAATTTCACCAGTATATATGACTTAAGCAAATTAGTAACTAAAAAAGATTTTCAACCAGCACACATATAAAAAGTTCATTTTCAACAAAATAGTATTACTATTAGCAAATTTGCTTTTAAAAAAACTCACACCACTCAAACTCAGTCAAGTTTCTTACTTTTGCTGCAAACAACTTAGCCCCAAAGAAAGACCATTTTCTGGCTACAGTGAGATAAATGCGCACGCAGTCTGCAGCGCTGTGCCCCCGGAGAGCCATCCATCTCGTAGACAATCTCTGACAAAGCTGTCTGTTGAAATGAAGTATGTAATTTAGTTATTGAAAGGAATTTAAATGCTTTCCCATAGCGATGTTAATGAGCAAAGAAAAAAATAATCCATTTGTTAAAATGATAATTTAAGTTAATATAACAATTATCACTTACACTTTATTAAATAAATCCAAAATGTCATTTAATATTTTTATGCACATGAAAATTATGAAGTGTCTTCTAATTTCTGCAACATTATGATTAAATATTGATGTAGCAGTTGCAGCACAAAGGGCAAAAGTCTAGTACAGCTTTTAATGCATTCCTACAGATGATCAATCTACCGTTATCAGCACACAACAGCTATGCCAGTTGTCATTCCAAAAATCCATCCAGCTTAGCACGTCTTTACCTGTGGCTAGTAATAGATGTGGAAGATACAGCTTAACACTAGTCTGGCTTTATTTAGTGTATCTGGGTGCTGCTAGCAAAAAGGGTGCTTCTGATGCATGATGCATTCACACTGTCTCTTTTCATTTGTGGCCCACAGAGAGCTGCCTCAATAAAACAACATATGGGAAACTAATCCTTCAAAGAAAAAATATCCCAGAATACCTTTCTAGCACACTGACTTGCAGGAATGACTCAAGTCACAAGTTTATGAGATGCTGCCCAAGAAAAGGGAGGGGGAATGTACAGCAAAGGGGAGATCTGTCACTTGCTTCTTTCTGTTACTGGAAGTTTACGGAATCAAACTGCACACTTAGCAAAACAAAAGAAATAGGGCAGGTATAGAGTAATTCTTTGTCTGCCACAGACTTGCCACTCTGACAACTGGTAGTTTAGGGACTCCCTGAATAGTTCAATGGATATTTGACTTTTCCTCCATGAATTAGTCTAGTCTAAGATATCTTACACTTTGGTACTTTGAAATTAATTACACAACTTCCTAGGTGTTGTGTGTATTCTTTTAAATGTCCCTGTTATCTTTTGAGTATGTAACAATGCTACTTTGTGCATATGAAAATAGCTTTAAACTTTCCCAGACCTGTAGTGAAGAAAGAGAAAAACATTTCTGTGATGTTTATTGGACTTCAAAATAGCTGTATCATTGACTTTGGACAATTTGTTACACTGTTCTGCTTTTCTTCATGTTAATAGGTTTTTATTGAAGTGATTTACAGATTAGTAATTTTAAATTAAGTGATACTTTTCTAGAATGTCCACTACATTATCATATTGCCAATCTGACTGGCTGCCAAGTATTGCATACTTGAAGAGCTAACATAGATCAGATCTTCATGTTCTTGACTTTCAGGAGTCCTTTAGTCTGTGCACAAACTTAATTTAGATTTGCTGAACACAAAAAATAAGAATTTCAAAATCACTGTGTTTTGTAATGCTATGAAGTAACTTGTACAGCTTTTGCTGCAGTTCATATTTAATGATAGTCTCCTGTTTAGATTAGAAATATACAGAGGAAATGGGTTCTTCAATTTAGTTTAAAATGAGTTTTAAACAAAGGCTTAGGCAAATATATCAGAACAGTAAGTTGTTGCTAATGCCAGTTTAAAATTTCCTCATTTTGCTCCTAAACACTTAGAAAATATGATTCACAAAATGCATCTCACCTTAATTGTTCCTCTGAACAACCATGCCTGTATCTCTTAGGGTAGAATCTCTCTAAAACTTGTTTTAAAGTTTGGTTGGACTTGGACTGGGAAGTGAGTTGTCCTGCTGGAGTTGAGAAAGGCCGTTCAAAATCTCCAATCTCTACCTAATGGAAGGATCATGAAAAAGAAAACTTTTTGTTACTCTTGAGTAATTTTTTAGCTGGTTATTATAAGCTATCATTTCCTCTGTATTACCAAGTATAAAATGAAAAACAGTTTGTCAATTAATGTATATTTTCCACATATATAAAAGTCATGGAAGTAATATTGTTTTTCATATTTTATATTTACAGTGGAAAAAAAGATAAATATCAGTAATAAATTGTAGAAATATAATACTAATTCTGCTTTAAGATGCTAGATCTCCAGCTGACACAAGCCAGTTTAGATTTATCGAGTAGCACCATCAAACAACTTTCTTAATACCTTCCCTTGAGCCTTTTAAGTTTTTAAAAATAAAACATGTCTTAAAAAGACCATGTCTAGTAAAGGAGTCTCAGGCTTTCATTAAATACCTGTTACTTTGGTCTATGAACATACAGGAATCATGTAGGGAACAGTGAATGAAGAAATGGTACATGGTATTTAATGGTATTTAATCAGAGAGGCCCTCACTGCCTAGGAGGTAAAGCAGATTTTATCCATGCTGGTGCCAACAGCAGCACACACTGTACAGCATTGCCACTGAAATACAGACTTAGCCTTACACAAAGACAGCCCTGTCTTGTTTCCTACACAATCACATGGAGGAGGTGGAAGTCACTTGGCTGTCAAGCAATCCTGGACCCCTTAACTTCCTTCATTCAGGTTTTTCATCTGTAAAACTGCTGCATGCACGAGGATTACCTGAGCTAGCAGAGCAGTCAATTCCATCGCTAGTTCTTTGTTTACGGGGAAAAGTCCATTGACTATTTGATCATTGGTCTGATACACTAGCAGCAGCTTCTCTCTGTCTGTTTCCCCATGGACTTGAACTGAAAAATAAAGCCTACAGAAAAAGACAAAGTGTTATTAAATTAAGAAGATAGGGGAATGCATTAGCCCTGAGGATTAGCAGTATCTGCTGTGAATGTGACATGTTTGCATCAGCATGAAACCACACCAGCAGAGCAAAGCTTGTACTTGAACCAGTGAGCAAATATTTAATTTTGGTCTTCTGAGCTCAGTGTTGGGTTTTTTTGGCAGCCCTGCTCACCTCTCCAGAACTAGAAAAAATTAACTATAGTTTTTTTGGGGGGTTAAAATTCTCTAGTTGTACCTATTTACTGTTTTTGTTGTAAGCTCTGAGTCAGCCAATATTTTTCAGATGAAGAAACCATGCATAAATTACAAACAAACCTTTGGACAAGGCAGAGATGTTATAGCTGCTATACAAACCTGTTTTTGTAAGTAAGGCGTACGGTCCTTGTGCCTTCACACTTCCCAGGATGCTGTTCTTTGGATGCTTGCTCCCATTTTGAAATAATGTCACAGATCTAGAAGGAAAACAATACAAAACTGAAAACACCTTTGAATAGTAATTGTCTACTTATTTAATATCTTTTACCTACTACATATCGGAAACATACATAACTTGAGTTTTTAAACTTACTAAATGATTACTTGCATTCTTAGTCATTTTAATAATTAACATTTCTGTTGTTTTTTTATCCTGCAACACACACGCTACCTTAGGAAATGAGCCATAACATGCTTATATGAAAGAGCAGGTTCTTCATCTTTCAGCAGCCAATGAATGTTTAATTATGTAGAGCAAGTTGTTATATAATTAACTGAGTGCCTTTGAGCTCTGCCTTCTCTTTCTGCTGCATGCTGGAGGTTTTCAGGCCTTTTCCAGCAGCTGCTATAAAGTTTGTATGAAGTTTGTTATTAAGTGCAGCAGGAGTGTCGTTAGGTAGGTGGAGGAGGTGGAATGGAGGTCCTAGGAGCCCTGCTAGGTTTCATGTCACTATTCCTTCACAAAAGAGCCTTCCTGGAAGGATTACTGCGATCAGCTTTTGAAGTTGCATTTACCAAGAAAATAAGTACTTTTTGAATACTTTCTGCTGTACATATGGTGATTATTCTACTAGGGGAAGATAGCTGATCATGATGACCTTGATTTTGCTTGTCACTAAGGCCTGGCTGTACTGCACCTAGTAACAAAAAGTGCTGCTGAAGGTTGCAGAACTACAGAAGCACAAAAAGTTCATTATTCACTAGTTGCTAAGAAGCTTGAAAAATATCTGGTATTTTATTCAATATTGATAATATTGCGGTTTTTTCATTGACTGCAAAGAATTAAATTCTAGCAATACAGGGAACTTAAATGCAGAACCATGATAAGTCAAACATTTGAAATTTCCTGAATTGAGTCCTGATTATTTTGTATTTAGATAAGGAACTCCTTGGGTTTTTTTCTTCTCGACTATGAATGGTTTTTTGGACTCAAATGTTCATCTTGTGGAGCTATACAAGAAATGTTAACTGAAATCTCTAAATGCATCTTGGATTCTAATTGCTTTCTAGTTTTAAAGGACTGTGATTAATAAAAACTTACTTTTTTTTTAACCCAGCAGCTACTTCTGTGAATAACATCAGTCTCCTAGACAAAGCTTTTAAATATAGTTCACTGAATTAATTTCAGCAATTGAAAAAATTATGCTTTTTTAAATCTTTCCTGTACATTATGAGGAAAAAGCCTAAAGAGAGTTTTGAGCCTGAATAATGTCTTCCTCTATGTTGTCTAAAGGCAGCTCTGCAAAATGAAGATATTTTACTGTTTTATATGTAGAGCTCATTACAGCTTTTTTGTTCACCTTGATGTTTCCTTGAAGACAGTGCTCTATATCCTTGCCAGAAGGATCATCAGAAAACAGTGCAAATCCTGACTGGGCTGGTTTCCTCATTCCTGTATCCTGGTTCAGGGTGTTCAGAAATTCTTCTACTGTGGTAGAGGCATCAAATCCAACAACCTAAAAAAGTATCCAAAAAGTATTTTGCTATAAAACTTTCTAAAAAACACCAGCCTCCTCTCCTTCAGAAAGTCTAAGATGTTGAAGGATAATTACCTCTAGAATAATAATGGCAAAATAAGACCTATTCCATTCTCTGTGAATAACTTACTGTCATGGGAAATTGAAGAATCCCATGAAGTGTTTGGCAAGATCACAACATGGGAAGTCAATTTAGTGAAGTTTTTCTCCATTCAAAAACTGACAAACTTCCCAGCAAATTATACCCACTGCATTTTTTTTTATGAAACCAAAGTCAGGATCAAAAAGCTTCCAAATGTATTTTTTGTTTTTTCTTTGCTTAAACTAGTTTCTTTGCACTTGCTACACTTGACCTTGTTACAGAATTTATGTAACAGAAAACAGACCTAGTATCTGAGCTTTATGTTACAAATACCACTTGAAATATTAAGAAAGGTAAAATTTCCTACAGTCCTCAATATGGTAGTGAGACAATGAGATCAGCTACTGTTTTTGTATCACATTCAGATGATGAAAGGAAGAGTATTTAGAGGCAGATCTACACTGGTACATCCAAAATATTTTGCAAATGCTGCTCTGTCAGCAGTACATAGGCCAGTAATATAAATCTAAGTCTTCTAAGTTTTATTTTCCCAAATCTGATTTTTTGTCTGTTGTTACCAATAGTAAAGCATTTTTAGCAAGAACTGGCTTTTATAAAAATACTAGTTGCTGATGTTCACATCTATCTACTTTGAGGGTGTTTCTTGTATTTTTCTGTTGAAAAAGACCCCCTTACCTCTTTTTTTGTAAAGAAAGATCTTGAAAAATGATCTTGGACTTCTATTTAGGGCATCTCAGAGGTTGGAATTCAAAAAAGTATCTGTTGAGTCCAGCTTAGGAAGATGAGTACAAGAGTTTTCTGTTCCACTACAGTTGGTTATTTGCTGATCCCACTGAAGTGATTTTTTATTCAATTACAATTTTCATAACCCTTAAGTAAATATTTTTGAGCAGTTATTCCTTTTCATGTTCAAACTTCAGTTTCAAAACCATTTAGGATTTAAATATGCAGATGTGATACTTTGAGACATAGTTTAGCAATGGACATGGCAGAATTAAGTAATGGTTGGACTTGATTTTTTTCCAACCCAAAGGATTCTGTGAAATCCATTTTTTTTCTGTTTTACTGGGCAAACAATAAGCAATTAAGAAACAAAGAGGGGGAAAAAAAGGCAGAGTTCTTGTGTGACCTGGAACGAAAAGTTTATGAAATATGGTTTTGATTTCATATAAAAACTTGCTTTCTGTCTAGGAATACTGTGAATTGTTAAAATACTTTTCAGACAGCTCTCACAGTTAGAAACACAAGCCAGGATGTAAAGCAGTAAGCATGGAAGCCCATGGAAAGTTTCCTACAGGCTTTGACTGATGAAGTCCCAAACCAGTTAAGAATGAAGCTGTGTTTGTTCTGTAACAAATATGCTTACCCTTCATGACTGAAAATGGGAGTTTCAGGGGTGCTTTCAGGCTTTCATTGTGATATTTAACTTTCAAGATGTCTGATGAAAGGAAGTGGTATTTAATACCTTTCCCTGTTTTTTAGGCTAATTAATTCATCTGGTGGTCAGGTTTAATAAGAAATAGAACTGCAGTATTCCTCACTCTTAGGAGGTTTAAATTTATTTCTCTTTTAAAGATTTTTTTCCCAAACCTTCACTTTTCATTGACCAAATCTGATTCAATTACTTTGTGCCTGCCATTGCCAACAGTGACACAGGATGACCCTTGAATCGTGTTTACACTAACAATTCTGTTGCTGATATGCTATGATATAATAATAGCAGAGGTTTGGGAGGTTGCATTCTGTGGTCTACCTGACATTACCTGATATATGCCATTCATGAAATGAACTGGAATACTGAAGGGCAGGGAATGGTGGTATGGGTTTCTGAGAAGAGTGGAAAGGATTTCCATTCTGGATGGTCTGGCTTCCCGGTCTCCGTTCTGCTGGGTGCGCTCTACACAGCGCTGACAATAAATTGCATACTTCCCAAATTCTGTCCTGTGACAAAAAAAGAAATAAGGCAATCCTTGGGGACAGACTTGGAAGGAGAGTAAACCAAGAGTAAATTTCTCTGGGGGTGCCAAATGGGAGAAGCACTCTCCTCTCTCAGATTTCTAACACATTTTACCATGGGGATTTAGGAGGAGAATTAGTCCACTGAGATGAATAGAATTGTGGCAAAGATGAACATGGCTCAGTGTTTTGTGTAACTGCTGTACTTGGTTTTCATGGTTTTGCAACATACAAGTTCCACTGCAGAGTATTTTTCAAAACAAAAGAAACTTTCCCAAGTGATGCATAGAAACAAATGCACTACATTTCGCAGTACTGGAGCATGATTCTTCTCAAATATATTTTAAAATATATGCCAAATATCTTTAAAGATATATGTCAAAGGATCGGAAATATTTCTGAATAATACAGATATTTCTGAATTATTAAAATATATCTGAAATACTACATGAAAAACTGAAAATAAGGTACTCCTCAACTCAACAGCGTAGTAATATTCAGGCATACCTAGAATTTGCATTCTTCTTTAAATGAAGTTTAAGAAGCCAAAGGAATGGGTGCTGTGGCAGAAAGAGTCCAACGCAGAGAGCCAGGAGCTGCAAGCCCTGGACAAAAGGAAGACAGTCACAGTTTTAAGCATCTTACAAAGTTAAACTTCCTGCTGTGGCTGCTGGCAGCAGTGCAGTTTACCATGCCAAGTCAAGTAAAAGACAGCTATAAATAGAAATAAGAATGAAAAACACAGAGAAAAATAAGTTAGTAAATAGTAAATAAGTATGTGTACTCATTGGTAGGCCACAATGCTCTCTTTCTGTTTATTGATGAACAGCAAGTATCTTTCAGGGCTGGGAATGGAAAAGCAGATCAGTTTGTATAAGGAGCAGTTAATAAACAAGATAAAACCACTATTAAATGAGGAGAATCTTGTTTCATTTTAATTAAGCTCTCCTGTTAGACATATTATCAGGAGACCCATAATATATAGTCCTCCTACCAAATAATAACTATCAAAAAACCAAGAATTCAATATTTTGCTACAGTTTCATTGCTAACTACCTATCCAAAAGCTTCACTTAACACAGACTGCTCTCATATACTCTAGATAATACACTTAGGCTTTTCTCACAATTGTATCAATGCATTGTGCTGAAGTTTAGAAAATGGGGTTTCTCTATCTTGATTTATCTGCCTTGCCTAGTATTAATATAAACTTGACAGCACAGGCACAGCTATTCCCTATCATCAAATATCTGTAATTAGATGCAGGATTTCATTATCTCTCTTTCAGGAAGACATTGCAGTAGAGGCAAGTGTAGGAGACTGCACTGAGACTGCACCTGGATTTAGGACATGAAAATCAGTGTGAGGCTGCAGATGTTTTAATGAACATGTTAACTCCTAAAAATTATGCCAGTGGATTATGATAACAACAATTTGCCTGTATCAGAGGGAAAGCTTTGCCAATGATACAAAAGTACTGAAGAAGGATTATGGTTAGTTTAAAATCCATGAGGTATATTTAACCTGTGTGTGCTCATGAACCTGAATGTGCCATATTTGTTATAGAAGCTTTGTAGATGTTTTAGGGATGCACACATATGGGCTGTATCCTAGATATGGGCTGCTTCTAGGTAACAGGTACGTCTGCTGGTCATGTTCTACTTTCTATGGCAAAAAAAAATGTATCTATTACAAAAGCTTTAATATTTTCCTGTCACATTTTCTGATCCATCTCCTAGTTCTGCAGGTATTGCTGCCTCACAAGCACTAGTGTTCCAGTTCTGTTAATTCTATGCAGACTATAAGTATTGGCTTTCCATTCCATTTCAGTTCATTTAATTGTTACATATATGGCTACCAGTAAGTAGATGGCAGTGCACAAAGTAAAGAATTTTAAGTATCTATTTACAATCTAGAATGCAGGGTACATGCAGAAGAGCAACAAGTGGTATCTCTCAAGTGACATCTATCAGAAAACCTGAGTGTATCTGAGATTCTAGAACATGGCACTATAGCTTTTCTTCTCACTAATATTATAGAGACATCTGCCATGTGGTTTAGCCCACCAAACTTTCTGATGCAGCACTGCTCCTGGGAAGGATGCAATAAAAGAGAATTAGGTTCCATATATTATGTTTTACTCAGCACTTAACTTGAAGATAGCCCACTGTATGTCCATACTTTAGAAACAGCACAGGCACAGACAAACCCTACCACCAGATACCTGTACTTTGATGGAGGATAGCATCAGCTATGTTTCAGGAAGACATAGCAGTACTAAGATGTTAGTTCACCTTTTATCTGAGTATAAATAAGCAGATGCCACAGAAGAATGGAGTCCCTTCTCCATTCCAAGCAGTCCATGTAGTTTCTTCACCGCTGTTTAAACAGATACCATTAAAATAAACACGGGGTTACCTGTATTGGTCCTGCCTGGTTCTGTGGGTGTCGACGTCTCGTCTGTTTGATGAGCTGACAACAGATCTCATTCTGAAGTTCAGGGTGCGTAAGGCAGATCTGCAAAGCACTTTGGGCCAAAGACACGTGGTAATCAATGGCAGGAGAGTCAACTGCAGCATTTATAAACAACTGGCAGGTCTAGATATAAAATAATAAGCAAGTGAGTTTGCATACAAAAAGCTCCAACAAATCCTTTAGATGTTCTGTATAACAAGTGTGCTATAACCGAAGTCACAATAAGTCAGTCCACCAGGAGACTGAGGAAACTCTGCTGGCACTTTCAAAAAGATGTGAAAAGGGACTATAATAGATAAAAAGCTACACAGAGAGACTTAGGATAAAAACCCCTCTCAAAATCCCCACTTTTCACTCTGTATCTAATGGCATGAGCTCTAGCAGGAGTTGCAACAGTTGTGGTAGGCATGTTTAAGGACATGCTGAACATAGCTTACCCCTCTCCAACAGGACCTTTAAAATGCAAAGTGTACAGCTCTTAATGCAGCCAGTGCAAAACATCCATGCAAGCAGTGAGAGGAACACAGCAGAATAGACAAAGGTAAGAAAAGCATAATTTAGAGACATTTGTCTTATATCTTGGCTTTCACTGGTATTTTTACTGTGGGTAGGTATAACCTTTCCTATCCCCAGCACTGTCTCTGGAAAGCCAGGTTTTATGCATGTGTTCTCATGTATTAGAGGAAAGCTCACATGTCATTCGTGCCCCTTTATATAATAGCTGATGAATTTTCAAAGTATAAGTAAAATAGAAGAAATAGATGGAATTTATTTCTATGCTATTGGAAAATATATGAAAACACAGGGCTACTTTTTATGAACAATGGAATACCTGCAACAAGACTTGCTTTTTTTCTAAATCAATTTCCTACCTGTCTTTGAAACTGATTTATACAAAGTTTCAATGAAAATCATGGAAATAACCCCGTTTTTATTCTAGGCAAATGCCTGTGATTTCAATAGGTCAGAAATATATTACAGAAAATAATTTCTACGTAAAAAATACATTTATTTCTATCAGAGAAGATGCACTTCTTTCAAGTGCTTCAAGCATTTCAGATAAGCAAGCTGAAAAGCTTGCCTAGAAGTGGCTGTGCCTGAGCATATGGTGCTTGTCTTTAATTCCTTTCTAGATCCATTACATCAAAATTCTCCAGTTGATGGTTCAGTGAATTTGGTCTTTAGACTTGTGGAAGGTATGCAGAGAAAGGTCATTTATCTAAGCACCATGCCTTCTAACTTGTTATTTATTTCACAATGTACAGAAAAAGAAACAGCAAAGTTTTGTCTCTGAAATAAGACTTTATGGTCTGGCTAGTAAACATTCAGGAGTTTTATCTGGGTGAGGGCAGGAAAGAAAAGAAAGAAGGTTAATGGCATTGTAGTATACTGAGTTTCATAGGTATCAACAACCTATCTGGCCTTTCACTGGGAAAGATTCACGGTCTTAATAGCACACAGAAATTCTCAAGAAACGAGCTGCAGCACACCAGTTATGAACTACAGTGCATCTCAAAATCATAAAGCCTTTTTACTACTACTTGGGAGATATACACATGTGTATTTTTAAAAGGTGTATGAGAATGTTTAGAAGTGAATTTACAAAACCATTGTAAAATACTTGAAAATATTTTGGAGTAAAATTATTTTTATTACTAGAGTACCTAATCAGCCTTTTAACAATAGCTACTCTATATAAACTTAAGATTTTGGTTTTATTTAAAAGAGCAGTAGAATTGTTGCCTTCTATCTCAATTTGAAATTATCCATGATTTGCTCAAACTAGAAACTTTGGTTTTGCTTTATTTTGTTTAAAATTTTAAAAAATCTCTTCTAGCTGATTTAAATGTATCTACAACCAACTTTCACCAACTTTTTCTTCCTGGCATCGAACTGAAAAAAATAGTATTTCAGATATAGTTCTTTGAATACAGAGGTCCACTCTTTGATGTTCTTTGGGGTTAAAGAACTTAATGATGGAATTATTATCATCCATGATGGGCATGAATTTTTCTGCTAACTTGCCCTCTATCAGCAGTGTCAGCAACAGAGCCAAAAGCTGAAGCCTGAACAGCTAAAAGTGATTTATTTACATTAGAAGTGATACTCCTTGGTAGAGATGATATGGGCACATTCTGCTACTGTCCCTTAATTACCTCCACTAAAGAAGAGAGTAAACTTCTTTTTTCTTTTTCCTATCTGTTAAACATATGTAGTAAGCCAACTACTAACCATTCTTTAGGTAAGAATTAAATAGTCAGTTAATATAAAAAAGGCATCTGCTATGTTTTTACCTTAAATAATTTAATTGCTTCAGTTTGCAAAGCTTCTGATGGTAATGTAGTAAGAGGGGAAGCAATTCCTTCTTTGCTGTGACAAAGAGTAGGATGTCTCCAAATCTGAGAAGCTAAAAAGAGAAAATATATAGGTTTTTCAGTTAATTCAGTTCATAAGTACATTTAATAGTTAGTAGAAGATTAGTGTGTTGAAACAAACCCAAACTTACTGGTATCACCTTCCATATTTAATAATTTGCAAATAAGTTGTTCAAACTCAGAGCCAACATTTACACTGGTACTTCCAGCTGCAACACTCAGATGATAAAGCCATGTGTCCTAAAGTAGAAAAACATACAGCATCTCACTTATTCCATACTGGAAGGACCTGCTTCATCGAGATTTTGCTCTCAACTTGAAACACTGCCATATGCACCAGCTGATGCCCAAAGGAGTTTGCCTTTGTTTGAATACACCTTTATTCATGGTCTCTGTGATAAAAATATAAGGTATGGAAGACTGGACAGGACAGGACTCTCTTCTGAATTTTTTTACCCTCAGAAATCGTGGATAATTACAAGGGCATTCTTTCTGTCCTCTTCAGGAAGCTAATATATGTTTCTTTTACTCACTGCCAGATCCTGTTAACCTGGGGATAAGGCCAGAAAGCAAAACAAGGTCTGCAAGATTACTTGAGAACAATGAAGTAATAATAATAATAACAAAGGTTTTAACCATAGCTGTCATTTCTCCTTCCCTTCAGCAAGGCAGTCTTTCCCTTCTGTTAGTTTGAGAAGTGAATATAGGTAACAGTATCCCAAACCTCTCAGAAAGGTGTGCTACAGCTCTGTCTACACATTAGTGTGATGTGAGCAAAATTCTCCAGTTACAGCATTTGTGATATCTTGCACCATCTCCTTATGTAGGCAAGCCTGCTTATTTTCATCTGCTTTGGAAAGGATTACTAGTATTTATTTGCTGACAAAGTGATCAGTGTTAATAAAGCAAGATCTTCTCCTTGCTTACTATATCAAACTACAAGCCAAATGACTTGTCACTCCCCTTCCTCCTCCCATTTATTAAATACTCATAGATGTGTTACTGAAACTCAATTAAATAGCCCTTTTATTACCTTCTCGTGTTTGGATCCTATAAGAAGATAAGTGGGTCCTTGATCTTTGGGGTGGATAACAACAGTGTAATGTGTTGATAATAAACTGCGACCACAAGCCTCATAATCTTCATCAGAATCACATGATCTATCAACTTCTTCAACCTTCGCCTCACAAAGCTTGATTTGGCCAAGAGGAAACTAAAAGTAAATTTCAGAAGTGGTGAGAGAGCAAACAATTGCTTTGGTGCACACTAATCTTATATTTCTTATTCTACAAATAGAAAGGAAAACATGAACTGCCATCAACACCCAATTATATTTATTCATTTTCATCCCTGCTAAGGAATGTAAGATAAGCCAGCTGCTGCAGACAGCAACAGGAGAATGGCATGTACCAAAATCTGAAAGTGAGATTTAAGAAAAAAAATTTTCTTTCAGGTCTCCTTCTTTATCTAGTTAATGAAATACACATCTGTTAGGGTGAGAGAAGTAACTCCTCAGAGTTTCCAGATCTGGTTCCAAGCAAAAATTCCCAGGGTTAAGTACTGAATTTTAATTATAATCTTGTTATTTCAGAGAGCAGCAGTGTACTGCTGACGTATCTATTTTGTTCATGCTATAAATTTAAAAGGTTAATTATTTGTGTGGTAGACCTTCTCAGTTGGTTTCATTCTCTGGTCTCATAGATCACAGTATTTAAGTCTTAAATTGTATATGTTATGAACATTTATCAGGAAGTATTTTATATGAAAAGCCATTAAAAATGAAATTCTCACAGCAGTAATTAATTCCTAGTCATTATCAACAGGAAGCCAAAACTAACATCAACACAGCATGTCATCTTCACAGCTGGGCAACAGGACTGACAGACACCAACAGTCCTTATTGGCTATTTTATGCAAAATTCTGTTCTTTCCCACAGCACCCCTGCTCTTTCCAACACACCAGGATGTTCAAAACTGTGTCATTTAATGGTGTAGTGAATATTTTTCATAGGAGAAAATGCAAGTTAATTTTAATGTCTTTGTAAGATCAGATATAGATTAATGCTCTTGTCATTTTAACTGCATTTTTTATATATTCATAACCTCAGCATTAATAACAAGAATTCTTGCAGAAGTTTCCAAAACCTTGTTCCTGACCCACCTCCACTAGAAAGAAGTTTCTCCATGACAAGCTACAATGCCTTGGGAGCAAAATGGACAGGTGAAAAGTATGACTAGGAAGTGTCCTTTGTTCTGTCTCTGTAGGTAAATATGACTGGAAACATTAGGACCAACAATATTCAGAAATGTGGGTAGGGAACGAAAGGTCAGGCCCTATCTGGAAGAGCCACGTCTTTCTCTTCATTATCTCTTCTAGTCCTACACGATATGGGATGTTGGGATGTCAACTTAAAGCTGACTGGATCCTGTTTTTTCCTTTTCTTCCTCAACCAGTATTTTTCCTAGGTTTTAGAATTACTTTTCTCATCCTTTTTTTCTGCCATCCTCTGTCTCCATTTCTGTCGACCTCATCAGCTGTAGGCAGCAAGCTGCATTTCTGTAACCCTCATGGGGGACAGGAACGGATCCCTTCCACAGAAGCACATCTGCAGAACAACAAGCTCCATCCTGCCAGGTACTTTTTTAGCCTTTCTTGCAGCACTGTGGAGGTAGAGGGACACCAGTGCACAGAATTTGGAAGTCAACCAAGGCATAAAAAGAACATTTTGTTTCTTGAAACCTGTAGTCACTGCCCACTGCATGCATACATTAGAAAGGGTCAGCTTCCAGAAGTAAATGACAGATCTTTGATGAGCCTTGTGCCTGTCAGAAAGGAAGACTGGAACTGTCAGCAAATCAGTGTCCCCCTTCAGCTAGGGACATGGAGATGCAGAATATACATCACATCCCATTGGAGGAGACCAATGGGCATTCCCTGGATTACGCTGTTAGATAGGAAATTTCTGAGTTGACAATCTATGAAGTATAAATGCTTGGCAATCAAGATAAAATGGGCATATAGTATCCAGGCTGAAAGTACCTTAATAAAGCTGCAAATCATAATTTAAAGCAACTGAGGGACCTACCTTGTCCTCTTGATTTCGGAAATAATATAGAATTTTTCCAACTAGAGTACACCAAACCCTTTTGGAATATCCATGTTTCACCTGAAATTACAGAGCATTAGGATACAGCACAGTCAGAGAGATACAGACTCCATTTCACCGTCTCTGAACTTTGGTGATGCTGGCAATAAATGCCTGGGTTCAAATTAATTTCGACATTACTGGACAAATAATTACAATCGCATAACTCTATTAAAGGCATAAGAAATACAGAATTAAATGCTTGGCTAAAACCTAGTAAGACCAGTGTGGAGTTTTCCATTTTGCTTTGGATTAGGCCTAAATTAGTAGGAGCTAAGGTACTGGATGAATTAAAAAATTCCTTTTACCCAGTATTCTTATTATATTGAAATAATCTGTCCCAGTGAGTAATACAGAAAAAGAGACTTCTCCACTGAAATAAGGTAGGTCTTTTAGATACTGAAACATATGCTCATCTAGGATACAAATTAAACACAAAAGAAAGACAAAATCCACATCAAATCACTTAACAAGAAAAGTATTGCCCAAAGTAGGTGAGTTGGCAGTCCTTCTGGATTGTTCAGATTGTAAAGTACTGGGAAATCAAATGCATGTCTGTTTTGTTTGTATTTATTTTATTGGAGGGCCAGTTTCATTTAGGTAGTATTCTTATGAAATACAGAATAAAGCAGAATGAAGGAAGAAACACATTCCTACCTTTGTGAGTAATCCCTTCATGGTTGGCTTCATTTCAGGCTGTATGAAAAGTGGGCTCGCAGCCTGTATTTTAAGGACATTTTGTAGTACTTTGATCCACTCTTCCAAGATGTTAGGAGAATCTGCAGTCAGGTAGTATGTTCTTTTTTCTGTGGTCAGCTATGCAGTAACAGAAAAGTCTTGTGCTTTAAGAGCATTACACATTCAACCCTATGGAGAGGGGGTTGTAACCTACACTACCCAATGTAGTTTCACAACTTTGGGAGGTCTGTTTTCCCCATAGTACTTTTCAATACCAAACCAAAACATTCCATGGCCAGGAAGGGCAGACAGACCCTTTCTTAGACTTTACCTGAAAAGTTCCAGGACATGAGACATGAGAAAGCTTGATTTTATCTCAGTTCAGACAAAAAATATTCTCTCAGTACTAACAGTGGGCCCCACAACTACTCTATTTCTATCTCAGATGTGATGATCTGAGCTTTGTAGCAATACAAAGGAGACTCCATATAGGCCTTTCTATAGTGTCTGCAACTGAAATGATTCTTTGGTTTCAAACAAAGGGCACTGATCAACTCCAAGTCCACACTGGGAGTGCCAGTGCAACAGGGACTGGAACAAAGGACTGGAACAAAACAGTTTTGGGGATGGAGGAAATAAATACCCACAGAAACACAGATGAGAAAAGCAGTCACCTGAATTGTTTGTTTTCCATCACCCCTTTCAATGAGGCTAGATGCATTTAGCTCAATTTGACCTTGAGGTTTTCGGGTTACATCACTCTGTGTGGAAAACATGGAAAAAAGAGTACTTAAAATCTGCCAACAAATAGCAATAAATAATTCTAGAACTAATTTAACCATTAATCTTGATAAATACTTTCTAGTTAGACACTGAGTACCTTGTACACTTCTTGAGGAACTAAGTCCTGAGTCACCCTCTAACAGCTCAGACACCAGGAATGCATTCCTTTTCCTTCTAGCTGCCCTACATTCTCAGTGAAAACAATCTAATATTAAATAGTAAATAAGTTACATGTACTTACTGGAGATTTGTAGTAAAGTAATTCTCCTCCTTTAAGCACAAACCACCGGCGTTTCCATGTCTTTACTTTACCACCCATTTTTAACAGATATCCAGATTTTTCCAAAGGTTCCTGATTTTTCAGAAGTTGGATAAAAAGTAGTTAGGTACACATTTATATCTATAGCCCTCAGAGATAAGTATAAATACACAGACACACACCGATTTAAAAGCATACTAAGTAATAATTACAGTAGTTGATGAACCTTTTAGTCTAATGACAGAAGTATTTACAAGCATCAATTTAAGACAAATGCCATGCCTGATGGATAACTAATTAATATCTCCACTTACAGTACATGAAGGAGAGTAAGTGATTTGCCCAGAACTATACAAGAGAGTGAAGAATATGATTCCTGATTTTACTTTCTAATTGCTCATCATAACAAGAAAGAAAATGAATACAATGTAAATATATAGTTTTTCCTACCTTCAGGGCCTAACCTACAGACCATATATAAAGCACTATAATTCAGAGCTCTGCACAGAGATACTTTAAATGTGCACACCTGCAAAAGAGAGTTCACAGATTTGCTCTGTGGAGAAAGCTTAAAATAAATCATATTCATGACAAGGCAGTCAATCCACTTGTATGTCAGGACACTAACTACTAATCCAGGCCATTAAAAACCAGACCTGTACCCCGCAGCAGTTTGGTTTCTTTGACCTGTCCTTGCACCTTGCTCTACTTAGGATTTCTCTAATGCTGAAGGTTGTTTTTCCTCTGTATCCAGTTCTGGGCCCCTCAGTTTAGGAAGGATATCGAGGTCCTGGAGCAGGTCCAAAGGAGGGCAACTAAGCTGGTGAAGGGACTTAAGCAAATATCCTATGAAGAGAGGCTGAGGGAGCTGGGGCTATTCAGCCTGGAAAAGAGGAGGCTCAGAGGAGACCTCATCGCTCTCTACAACTCCCTGAAAGGAGGCTGGAGCCAAGTGGGGGTTGGTCTCTTTTCCCAGGCAACTCTCAGCAAGACAAGAGGGCACGGTCTCAAGTTGTGCCGGGGGAGATTTAGGTTAGATATTAGAAAGAATTTCTTTATGGAGAGGGTGATCAGACATTGGAATGGGCTGCCCAGGGAAGTAGTGGGTTCTCTGTCCCTGGAGATATTTAAAAAGAGACTGGATGTGCCATGGTCTGGTAACTGCAATGGTGGATCAAGGGTTGGACTTGATGATCTCTGAGGTCCCTTCCAACCCAGCCAATTCTATGATTCTATGATTCTATGATTCTACAAGGAAGCTAAAGAAATGTACTACCGCACATAGATTTCTACTGATGCCTCCAATTCCTGCATAGCAATGTCCTTCTATTTCCCTGAGTATTCAAATAAGCTGATTTTAGTATTTCATATGCAATCCTATGCCAGATTTGGTTCAAAAAATGGAAAATCTTAAGGGCTTTGAATTGTCTTCTGGATCTGTGTACCTATTTCCTTTCATTATATAGAAAGCTTGGCATTATCCTCTGCTTTCCTTCAATCATTATAATCTTACAGGGGTAACTTACTATAGGTCTATTTTGTTATTTGTACTCATAAGGCAGTCTGTGAGTCAGCAAGTCTGAATACAGAGACTTGTAGTCTTTAAATATTCATACACATAAAACACCATAGGTACACTTCTTCAAAGATTTCAGAACTCACATTTTTTCCATTATCACTAGATGAAGAAGAAGTCTTCAGAAGTTTCTGCTCTGGCTCTGAACAGTCTGTATCTACTGAATATGCATCTGGAGGAATAGCATAGTCACTTTCTGATGTCACAGAAGACAGAGACACCCCTGAGTTAAAAGAAGAGGGATTATTTGTTTTTTTATTATGTTAGAAACAAATGAGATTAGAATATCAATGCAGAAAGAATATCTGAGTAGGATCTGCAGGCAAACAGAAATATCAACATCAATCCATCAGGAACCAAACATTTTTTTAAACATCAGAATATCAAAGTATAAAAACAGTGCTCATACCTGATTCTTATTTTCTTCATAAATAAACAGAGTTTAGGTCACTTATGAATGAAACAACAAATACATGTCTTCTACATATTATCACATTCTGTTTTATTATAGTGCCTTCTTAAGGAGGAAGTCAGTGCCATGCATTATACTAATTCTCTAGGAAATGCATACGGGATCCTCAATTAACTATTCAACTTTTCCCTTTCTATCTTTTGCTCTAGTATCTGGGTTTCTCAAGCTCATGTAGTAAGAAGCTATACTCAAGATCTCCTACATGTTGGTTATATGCGACTGTCTTTATTTTGCAAATAGTATGAATTCTTATACTGAGGTTTTCTAAAAACCTGAATTCCAGATTTCAGGATTTTAAAAAAGCTTATTAGCTTTGATCTTCTAAAAATATGCACCCTCTTTTCAGTTCTAGTGAATCAGCAATAAAAATTCAAGCTCCTCCCTTATTCATCACTGAACTAATTATTTTCAAACATGTGAGCATATCCTGTTCTAAAGTTTTACTTTCTGATCAGTGTTCTTCACTGAAAGGTTGCTCTCCAAGACTGAAATGAATTTGCCTTGTTTCCATTGTTCCATTAATTTCCAAACTCATTTGCCAATTTCATTTTAAAAAAAAGAAGCTCTTCTCATTTATTGCCTTGGTAAGCCACTTGGGCTTTAAAATCAAATACACAGCAGGCTAATTATGTGTTTAGTGAAATTTGTGACAGCCTAAGTTTTTAAACAATGTGATCTTAACACAGATACGTCCATATATCATTTGTGGTTGAGAAAGGTTTCCATGCATGAAACAATGCAAGGGCTGTTTTCTGAGAAGGAAGCACAAAGGGCATGGTCCTATTTTATAGATATGGATAGAAACAGTGGGTGAAACCAGCTATCACATTAGCTAATTTACCTTTCCTGTTGTGCAGGCATGTAACATGAGATGCATTCAGAGCCACAGTACTGGTTTTTGCTCAGCAAAATGGAGCTGCTGGGAAGCAGGAACTAGGGGTCATTTTCATACTAATGCAGCAAAACTTACTGCATCACTGCAAATGGGACCTGACACCACATGTGGCCAGCACTGGGAAACTCCTGGTGGACCAGTGACTGTATCTACCTGTGCAAATGTGACTGAGTGGAGCTCTGGATAACTGGGATTTTAATATGTTTGACAGAAATAACCAATTAATGTTATTTTGCATTTCTGAAGCAGTATGGATCTTAATACCTAGCCTCACTAGGATCTTGGATGTTAAGTCTGTCATCTCCCTAGGTAAAAATTAAAAAAGTTCTTTATTACATGAGATAATACGACCAAATACTCTGTTGAGGGAACTTTTCCATTTGCTTTCTCAACATGTTAAACTGCTATTTGGTTTTATAAACTCAAATATACGTAGGTTTTATTTTCTTCCGATGGCCATTACTTTTTTTCTAGGCCATTTTTTCCTACCTACAGTTACTGGTCTAGGAAGTCCCTGGCAGAGGAGAGTATAGATAGAATGCAGCTTCTTGTTTAAATGAGGAGTCACTTTTCCCTCATGAAAACAGTGATCGACTCAATGCTTTAAAAAGCCATCTATAATAACAGTGATAAAAAAGCACAGGTAACAGTCTTTTTTCCTGCTTGAATTATAGATCTAGTCTTTGAAAGCTAAAAGCCTAAATTTAAGATGTCCAAGGAAAAAATCCACTCCTAAGAAGATCATGTAAACGGCTTAGTGTTCCAGACTTCCAGAAGATACTTGTTCTTACAGTTTTTGCCTACCTCGTTTCATAGCCCGAGGACTACCCAGACCACTTCTGCTTCTAGAATCAGACTCAGAAGTCCTTGAGCTGGACCGAGAGCTGTCTTCTTCCTCAGATCCTGATGACTCATCTATAAATGGGCTGTTGCTTATCTGAGTTGCTTTCTGCAGAAATTAACACAACATTCTTTGATAAATTGCACAAAGGGTACCAGTCGTTTCCTTCATACCATAGCAGAGCTTTGCTAGTCTCTTAACATTCAAAGCTGTTCTCGAGTTGTGAGTTTTGGCAGATCAAATCACAAAAGGCTGCCAGAAAACAATGTTGTGATTAGTTACTGCTGGCTATCTGACTACAGGCAGCTTTGGCACTGACACAAAGATGTTTCTACACACACACTTTTAATGATGGTATTGAACGCCATGTGGCTCTATTTAATATTTAACAAGACTGAAAAAAATCAGCGAGGAACCTAAAAAGAACTGACCTGGGCTAGTAATATTGTATAAGCAGCAGCAATTTTTTTTCCCAGCTATTTAACAGTACCATTACTTCTGGGCTTCTGTAATCTCTAAACACCATCTTATGACATATTTGACGTGGTAACATCAAATGTGAACCCACACATTCCTGGATTTGAAGTCTAACAATATTTTAAAAATTCCTTTAAACAGTAATACAGTTACCCCTTTCAAAGTAGTATAGACAGGAGTGGTCACGTTCTTATATATCAGAGATGTATATAATCCGGATATGGAGTATGAGGTTCGTGAAACAGCACCTAAAAAAAACCATATTGCATAAATGATCTTCCTAATTTACCCCTCAATTAACCAAATTCTAATGTAACTTTTTTGCACTGCATAGCTGCTATAAAAGTGAACTAAATCCCTCCTTAACTGTTTTGGAGGATATGAGGTTTATAGCTTTCTAAAATTTACAGTTGTTTGAAGGAATATAAATAAATTTTAGTAATGACCACTACTACTTTTCAGGTTGCAAGTATAATCTCTTCCCCTGGGACCTGGTATAGACTCTTCAAAGTGAATTACAAAGAAAACTGGAGTGAACCAAAGTACAAATTCAGGACAAGAGGCAAAGTAATAGAAGACCTTGGAAAGATAACCAATCATCTTCTAGGTTTTAAATAGCAAATAACTAAATCTTCATAGAAGTATCTTAGAGCAATATGGGACACTTGGTCCTTAGAAATCACATGAGACAATGAGCAGCTAAGCCACTTACCTTTGTTAAGAGATTCCGCAGTGAAAGCTTCAGACATCCTTAAACCAGACTTGGCTACAGCATAAATTCTGCTTTCCTATATAAGTGGAACAGAGTTGATGGTAGTTCATTAAAGCACAACAATCTGTTTAGCCTACCCATAGGTTCCTAGTCTTTGTGTTAGTACAAACATGACATAAAATGATTGATAAGATGGTGTCATCAGTAGCAGCTGCAGAATGCATCCTTGTTCTAAGTGCTATACTCACCATACTCATGGTTTCTTTCACACAATGCTTGCCCTCATGGATAACTTCTTTTTAAAAATATTAATATCAGAGGCCAAAGAAGTGATAGAATATTTTTTAATGGAAGATAGTATGTTAAGAATAGAGAAATGTCAGTATAGAAGTAACTTTTTCAACAGTTTTGTATTAAAAGGCCAGAATAAGAAAATCTGTAATGAAAAAATATCCACTAAAAATATCCATAGAAAAGTTATTACATTAATGCATTACTCATCTCTGAATCATTAATAAATCCTTGACTGTGGAAGTGCAGAATCAGTCTAGACACAGTTAATTTTGGCTTTTGTATAAGAAATATTAATACCTACTTTAACTTCCTGATTGACAGCTTTAAAATTTTACTTGGAAAAGTTAGCAATAACTTCTGTCACTGTAGTTTTCTTCTGCCACTTTAATTGTCTAGATTGTAAGTGGTGCAATGGTTAAAGGAAAGGCATTGACAATTAGACTCTGCTGGTGTTAAATAAATTTTGATATACTCAAAAGCACATATGTAACTTAAATGTGACATGAAAAAAATTGGTCTTATCTACAAAATAGTGACTATTTTTGAACAGCAGAAATACTGTGCTTCAAATCAAATCTGCTTCTAATTTTGCCTGTGTAGTTCAAAGTAAGGTAACTTCCTGTCTTGTCATCAGAGAATGAGAAAGGTAGAAGCAATAGAAATCATAGAAGAGAAGCATGAAAATTAGTTAAGTGCCACCAGTCAGAAAAAACCCTATAATTACACTTACCCAGGAAGGAAATCGATGCAATGGAGGGGTTGGAGGCTTGTTGTTAGCACCTTTTTTTGTCATATCACAAGGTTCCTGGGCTTCAGAATTTTGTGCTTCAGTGCAGTCATAGGTAAAGACTCCATCACAACCAATCTCCATTCTCTCTAAAACATCAGTATCTTCTCCATCCACCAGGTCAATGTCTGTTTCCTGAGGTCTCCATGGACGTATCATGCTTATGGCATTTCTATTTTTACCAAACATTCTGTCAGAACTCAGCTGGGGCTGGCTTAGATGTTTCTTTGCTAATGCTGAATTTAAACTAAACATATTAGGGGTCCGTAACTTTGGAGGTGGCAAATTTGAAGGAGAATCTGATGGTGTTGTGCTCTGGGAACCTGCAGAAGTTGCTAGAATTGGGTGTTTGGGTGTCAGAGCAGGAGTTAAAATTGGACTTGGAGTATTTGCCTCACTGGATGATGATGAATAATCTAGCCTCTGGGACTGAAATTTCCTATTCAGTTCATCTGAAGAACTATCTTGGTCTTTCTTTTTACTTGTGAAGTCAGAGTTGCACTTTCCACCTGAATTGTTCTGGCCTTTTCTTTGGGACCCTTGTTGCCAGGAGTACAACTTCCTGTGCTGAGTCTGCTGAACACCAAAACTTTCTTCTTCAAATAGAGAACTACTGTCATCGGATGCTGTCAAATACATTTCACTCCCCAGTCTACTGTACTGTGTGTTCTCTTCAGATGTGTGGCTTGAGAGAGTGGATGCACACCTGGATTTCAGTCCTTTACTGTCTCCTCCATCCTCATCTGAGCTCCAGTCACTTCCAGTAGTGCAGGAGTTCTTTGACATGTCGCTGTCTATATCTTTAGATGAGCAGCTCGTTCTCACATTTTTGTTCTGCTCTGATTCAGAGGAGCTTTGTGGCAATGACTTCTGACCTGTATTGCTCTCATGTGCAGGACAAGCAACAGCAGTTTCCAGGATATCCTTCTCTAGAGAAGAAATACAATCAACTTGAGAAAATTACTTTAGCAAACTTGACTAGTTAAGGATTTTGCCATCAAGCCTGAAAATAGTAAAGCAGTTGATCATATCAAATGTGTAGGTACAGTTAAGTTTTTTGAATCGTATAAATCATAAAACTTAAGAAAATTATTGGAAATTTGTAATGCAACTGAAGTTGCAATGATATTTGCCAAAAAACTGTAACAGGCATTACTCAAAGTTCTAGCCAAACTAAAAATAGCAATAAATATAAAGATGAGCAGATATTTAAAAACAAATCATATATTTAAAAAAGGTTCAAAAGGACAGATAAACTGACCTATTTTATTAAGTATAAGGAAAATTAAAGTTTAGTAAAAGCTTGTCAGAAAAAAATCACATTACCACTCCAGGCATTCTGAACATTCCTACAGTGCTTACATACAGAAATTTCTCCTGCAAACTATTATGGTATTCCTGGGGATGAATGCCTGGGACACAGAAGAGAGGCCTATGACTAATGCTTAGGGAAAGACACCATATTAAAAATAGCTTTGCTTATGCTTTCACTTTTACCTGGTTTTGCAAGAGAGCTACAGCTTGCACCATGTCAGTGAGGCCTGTGTGGTCTCCTTGAGTTAAAACAGATGCAAGAACTTGAGCTCTCCTACACAGACATTTTAAGTTAAGTACAGAAAGTTACTGTCAAATAGCTGTATGAAGTTAAAGTGGATTGCATTAGCCAAAGATATTAATTTATTCCATATTATGTTAATGAAGTCACAAAAATTGATCTGTTTCCACGTAGGCTCTATTTCTTATCCTTTCCCTTAGGAAAAAAAAATAAATGTCTACCTCCTCATCTATAAGACCAGAAATAATAATACATATCCACCTTTATAGTGAACTTGGCATCACGTAAATATACAAAATACTAGTAGGATCTATTTCAGCATCTGATTTGCTACTGACCTTAAATTGCAACTTTGGGTATGATGATTAATTGTGGAGAATATACTGAATGGTTGATTAGTACTCCAGGACTCAAACTAAGGAGCAGAGCAACAGTCTGCTTCCTGGGCTTTGCATTGCTTTATGGGGAAATTACTGGGGAAATTGTATGAACTGATCAGGCAGCTTCCTCCTTTTTCAGGCAAGAAAAATAGTGCAGAGATGGCCGAGACTCTGCTCTCTGTTTTTTGACCTTTCTCATGCTAATGAATGGTTACCAAGATTTAATCTTGCTGAGTTAAGTTATAAAACTAACACTGCACACCAGTGAGAACATAAATAAAATACACAGAAACCGGACTAAGGTAAGACTCTAAAAAGGCATAAAAACCTAACAGCCTCTCTTGGGGAACTGTTAACTTTCAACTCCTTACGTTACAATGAAGCAAACCTGGGCCACAGCAAATTCATCCTTCTGCAGCCAAGGCACCCATCAGGCACTGCATGCTGCCAGTCTGTTAGTGGTGTTACAGAGACTGAGACTAGTGCCCAGCAGGATTTCTTACTCCTAACAGAGACAGAACTAAAAAGGGAGAGAGTACTGCTATGTACTTTGGAAAGTGCTGGTTTGGACATCCTGATGTAGTTGTTGATTTTAGTTTAGTTAGATCTGTGTCAGAGTAAAGCAGCAGTATTGGTGACTAAGTACCTAGCATGGTTTTGCCTTCAGTGTAGTCTGACTCTTTAGATGAAGCCTTGCTTATTTCTTCAAATTTAGGAGATGGCTGAGGACTTCTTGCTCTATTTGAAAAGCATCCAAAAGTCAAACTGCTGAGTCGCTGACACTCTCCAGGTTTTTGTGGTGAAGTAACAGATTTCTTGCCTGTCGCTTCTGAAGAACAGTAATTCAGAAATCTTGTGTTAATGGGATACAGCAAGATATGTTACTGGTCTCTTTACTCTGCAGTGTAAGGTTGGTTTTATTCAAGATAACTAAAATTCAGCAGAAAAAAAGAAAGTTTTTATAGAAATGGAAAGCTATCTGATACCTTCCCCATATCAAAAGAAACACAGTTACATTTCTAATTCTTAAAAACTGATTTTTCAGTACATTAAGAAAAAGACAGTTTCACACCAGTAAGATATAAAACATGTACTTAATACAGAATGAAAACCTAGTGAAAATACCTGATTTTATTCTGCTGTGACTGAAATCAAACCTATGGACTAGTCTAGGATATATAACATGAGAAAAACCGTTTAACAGTAGTATTAAAATATGTGGCAGCTTTCCCTTCAGATAAAAATTTTAAGAGGATCTGTACTAGGTGCTACAGCAAACATAAAGGTATAAGCTACGGAGCTTAGAAGGTATATATGGAGGACTTCAAGAGGAGGTAAAATTATCAACAGCCTCAACAATATCCTTAGGGACAGCTCTTCTGCCAAAAACTGGTATGAAACAATGTTATCTATTGATGTTAATAATAAGTTCTGTGGCAGGTCCAGCAAAATGAAATGAGGGCTAGGTAGCAAGCTAACAATATTTTCATGATAATAAGTTGTCAAGTCAATCAGGTGTGGAGCAGACTGTGAGAACCTTCACAGAAACATGAGAAAGTTGGTGAATAGGCAACATAGTGGCAAATAATATTCAACTTTCATTAATGCAAAACAGCACTCTTCAGATGGGATATTCCTCTTTCCCATGCTTACATTTTACAATTTTTAAATTCACTCTATCCACTTGGAGTGGAACCTGGTGATACTGTGGGTGAATTAAGGTTCTGGATCACTGTAGTCAAATGCAGTAATTAAAAAAAATCTGATCAGAATTCTGATTCCCAGTTGAACATTTGCTAGAAAAAGCAGTTGCAGACTGACATTCTTCTATTCCTTAAAAGTGCAAGGACTACCTCTGCTATGGGGAAGTGAAAGCAAAGATCTGACATAAACCAATAAAAGAGCTGTGGTTTGTCTGCATGTCTTTTTATAAGAATTAAATTATTGCTTGCCTAACACCTTCATGTACAGTCACTCTGATGTTGATTCATGCTAACTGAAATCTTTGTAATTTCAGTTATGTGGATTCTCCAATTAATAATGAGTAGAAAGAAGTATGCCATATATAGAGAAGATTTTTAAAAGATTTGTACATTTACCTTGCAGTTTAGATTGTACTGTTTTCATCTCTTTGGTTTGCTTTTGGTTGATCAAGCGAAGGTTCTGATTTTCCACCTCTAACTAAAAGCATATAAATGTAGTCTCATCCATTGGTGAAATAATTTTTAAAGTCATTATATCATTTAGATTTTCTCTGTATTTCTGCTGAGGACAAAGCTAGTTCAAATGGTAGGCTCCCCTCTGCTACTTCTCTTAATGACAGTCTATGCATGAAAATCCCTATTATTTGCTCAACTTTTGTTAAAATAATTCCCCAAACCAAGCAGTCTCCAGACTGCTATAAAAAAAACGTAATAATTAAGAAAGGAGAAATCTGCATTACCATTTTTAGTAAAAGCAGACAGCTAGAATTATAAACTTCTGTGCCATATGGCAAACCCAAGAGCAAGCAGACGAATTAGAGGGATTGATGGTGCTAACACCTCCTACCATCCCACTGTAAACATAAAAAAAAGATAGGTACCAAAAGACGAAAAGAGCAGGAAACCTTCTGCAGGAAGTTAAAAACCCAACAACCCAAGGGTTCAAATTTTGGCTCCAAATCAGGCGGAGAAAAAATTTGAGCAGCCCATATCACACAGAAAGGAGCCAGCAATTCCACTTCCCATGGAGTGATGCCACTTCCGTTCAATCTACAGACAAAGTTTGAGTCATATTTGATTCTGTACAAACTTTTTTGAGGTAATTTTAGCCAAATTTAATTTAATTTTTACTACATGATATCAACACCACCACTCCCTCTTGCAGACTGCTAGTAAACGTTACTTCTAATTTCCTACTATAAAAATAATAATTTAACTTTTTTCAACTGGATCAAGTGGAATTTCCAGTTAATCAGAACAGAGCAGGATTTAAAGTTTTACAGACTATTTTAAATTCTATGCATAAAATGAATCACAGCTGCTCACCAACACTGGCAACCTTAAGCAGGGCAAAACCATGGTTATCTCACCACAGCAGAGAAAGAAGGGAGACAGCTGCCTTCTTCTGGCAATAGAATCACTGTCCCTGAAACTATTTGTGACTGAGAGTACTGTGGGCATTGGAAAGTAAAAAATTATCAAGTCCTTTTTTCTGCCAGGTGCAAGCAGACTTCATTGGTTTTCTGGATATTATTCACACTTCAGGCATCTGCTTGAGCAAACTCAGTTTGCCAGCTAATCTCTCTCAATTAGTGGCTTTAAGTTCTGGGTCTTTTCTCCGTAAAGAGGACCCAGATATGCAGCTGACCAAATTAGACATCAGATTTAAGTGACATGATACTCCACCTTTTGTGCTGTTGTTTTTATTTTTCCTCTTTCAGTTAAATAACTGTATAAATCAATGAAACTTGGAAGCCTTTTTTTTCCTATGGCACAAAGTTTTTTAAACACCAAAAAACCTAAGGAATATCCATTCACACCGTTGTATTTTCTGTACTGTAGTAAGAGTTATACCTCGTGGAGCTTGACTGTCACCCATTCTTTTATTTTAGCTGCTTTTTCCTCTATGATTTTTGCCTCTTGCAGTCTTATTTGCTTCTGGAAAAAAAAATGGACATAAGCATACTTTTCAGTGAGTATTACAGTCTGTGTGAGTAGTGTCTTCAGACTCAAATCCTAAGATTGTGTGAGGTAGTTCAGTCTCCTGGGCAATACATAGTGATTTAAAAAAAAAAATCTGAATAGGCCTTTCATAGAGGCTGCTGTTTCTGTTTCCTCTAGGAAAAATAAAAGCTCTTCAGAGAAGACAGCAAAGAGGAAGAACATCTTTCCCCTCTTAAAAGTTAGATTTCTTTCAAAGGAAGCCAAAACATGATCTGAAAGTGAATAAACCATATACAAGTGACATACTTCTAACAGGAACCTCTTTAATCAAACAACATAAATAATGCTGAATTTTCTTTCCTGTATTGCTCTTAATTTTTGTTTTCCTTTTCTAAAATTAAAAATTGAATCAATGCTCATCTTTTGTAACACCATTATTTCTAACCTGTTCTTCAAGTTGTTGCTCCAATTTTTGTATTATGTCATTTTTATCTTGTATCAGGATCTCCAAATCTTGACATCTCTTGTACAACCTGGTTTCTGATTCACTCGTTTGAACATTAGCTGCTTTTAATTTTTCTTCCATGACTTGTACCTATTTGGAATGTTGAATGTGAGACTTTAAGAAACATAATACTCCAAGTTAAAGGTAGTAATTTAATCACAGAATGGACTGTTAAAAGTGCTCCCACACTTAGGATTCAAGATAAGCCTGCAAAGTTCTGAAGCCTAATTGAGAAGAAATTCCATGCTTCATTATGTCTCCCCACGCAACTAATACTAGCAGGAATGGCAACACTGATGGATCTTACTCAGATTATGGCAGCAAAATGAGAGGCTTCTAGTTTTGTAACACACAAACATTTAGACACACCAATACACAATTTATGTGTAGGTAGCCATTGTTAGGCTAAATACGATGTTTTAATATATAAACAATTGCGAAGCATAAAAACCCATCATAATTCTGAGAGGCATTAAAAAAATGGATAAAAAGTACTTGGCTTGTAGTTAGGAACGTTTTCTGACTTCAAATTAGTAGTACATGAACATTTTTAATTTTACAATTTTCAGTTTGTACCTGTCTCACAGTCAGATATGAGGGATTTTTAGGGAATACATAAGGTGTGTTCATAAATGTCTGCAGCAGTGATATCTGCCATTTGGAATCAGAAGGCAACTTTGGTTAAGTATTTAGCCATGTTCTCATTCTTTAGATGATGTAATTTCTACAAGAACAACAAACAACACAGAATAATCCTATTTAAAGACTTTATTGGATAGTCTCCTTTTATTTTTTACAGGTTATCTAAAATATATTACTGTTTCATCCACCTTTTGTCTCCATTTGCATCATAGACCTAAGGCTCATGATGCATCAAAGAAGCAGCTCATTACACGTATCTGTTTCTGACTGGTGCTGTTAGCTTTGACTGTTGAACTTGATAGTGAGCAGAGAAAGGTGCTAAAACATCTCTGACATGACAAATCAATAGATGTAAAAAGAAACTGTCTTCTCCCCTCTGAGCAATACTGAAGAAAAATAGCAATTTTCTAAATTTCCCCTCATTACAGTAACATGCACATTTGGTAGTGGACATATTTTTCAATTTGTATTTATACCTGCTGAAAAGCTCTCTCTGCTTGACGATCAGCTTCTATAACTTGTTTCTCAAGCTGCTGCATCTGTAGATACATAAAAACATGTAATAAAATTGCCAGGCCATCTCCTTGTCACTAGAAATAGCACAGTGAAATATATTTACACAGTCTGTTTTCAAAAAAGAAAATAGAGGTTGTGGGCAGGCACATAAAAATAAATAAAAGCATAAACAGTGCGTCAGACTGGAAAGATAATTCATCAGTGTCACTGTACTAGAACATTGTTAACATTTTTCTGTAGAAAAAAAAAAAATGAGCACAACTTTTCTACTTTTTCCTCATTTTGTGGCTGCTACATGACATACAGCTTTTTTTCCCTGCTGCCAAGAGCAGAAATTCCTTTGACGATAGCCATGAAACTTCCCTCTTAGCCTTAGAAAGGGCTAAGATCCTCCTTGTCCTTCCAAAGCTGTCAAGAGTAAAGGGTACTTGGCATATTGTACAATTTGGCTGCCAACTCTTCTGAAGTCAACAAATTTAGCTTTTGGGTGGAATTGTGCTATGAGGCCTGTCTTCCAACCTCTGCGTGAAAGAAGGAGGTATGTGGCAGGAGAGAGATGGTTGATTCAGGTGCTACATGGGAGAAAAAAAAAGAAGTGAAAACCCTCAGCAGAAATGGATAAAGACAGAGACCAACACATGAGAAGTGAGCATAGGTCCCTTTTTTGGGATGTGAGAGACCCTCATATATTACATTATAATGGTGCCTAATAAGTAACAGGCTCAACCTTTGCTATGGATCTTGGAAAACCCCTGTCTTTTTGCATGGTTTATTTTGAAGGCTTTTCCAACAATGTGGAACAGAAAAGTCCACAGAAAAGAAAGTTTTTCCAACAACTCTGTTACATTTTGTTAAGAGCTAGCTCTATTCTGATTTTGGTGAACAATACAATTATGACATCTTTAAAAAGTAAACTCAGGTTTGAAATCAACCTAGAAGGTATCTAAAGAAATTAATGTATTATTTCATAACTTACTGGTTCTCACGAAACACCTATCTGAGATCTCCATGCATTTGAAGAGGATGAAACATCAAATACTTAACATTGAGATACTCAATACTCAGTTTCAAAATTTTTTGTAGAAAATCATGTAATACAAATGAAAATAATTTATTGCTTCTCCATTTTTGTTTTAAAATAATCGGTTTCATTCTGTTCTGTTGTATTAGATTTCTGGCATCCTTCTGTTTCTTTTTCTCTCTCTTTTTTTTTTTCCTCCCAAATTATTCTGTCAATCACATGAAACAGTTTTATGTTCTTTTAGCACCTCATCCAGGCAAGGACACAAAGTCATCATTTTCTATCAATCAAAAACTGAAAAGAGAGAAAATGAGTTTTCATTAACATTAAAAAAAAGCTGTGACTAACTTTCTACTACTTTCTCATATGCTGTAAAACCCTGAAGTCTACATAATACCACAACACACTCTTGATCCAAAAGCCACAAAGATTTCACAATACTCATGCTTATGGTCAGGTCCCCAGTGAGTTGTTCTGCAAGAACAGTTCTAAGGAAATGACCATCTCAGTCTGGACAGATGGACAAAGAGGAGATGAGCCATCATTGTTCCTCTCTGGTCACATGAATTTAATTTTGGTTTTGAGTATTTTTAGAATGTTTAATTCTAAGTTAATTTCCATCTGTCTTTCTGGTTTTATGTTCAAACAGAAGTTTAGTTTACAAGACTCACTTTAGTATAGTTTAGAGACATTTCTTTTTCAGTGAGTTTGGGATTCAGAAACCCAAGTGATTTCTGAATATGTAGTCAGCTAGCACTCCAGTGTAGTAAAAGCTCTATGCTGAACCAAGTAACAGTGCAGCTATTATATTAATAATAAACGTTGTTAATACTCTATAATATTTTGGCAGAAAACTCAATCAGGTATTTATAATCTGAAATTTGCAGTTGATGAGCAGCAAATTGTTCATCAGCTTTTACAGTCCAACAATTTGTAAGTACTCATTATTGCCATGGTAGTAGTTGGCAATTTATTTATGGCCTACAAGTAAAATTCTGTTCAGCTCTAAGGTTTTATCAGAAAAGTGGCAGATTTAATAAATGGAAATAAAACTTGAAAATGCTGCTTGCCAGGTCCACATAGCTGCCAGTGCAGCTCAACTAGCTCCAACACAGCTTAAAACTAAACCCAACTAGTCTCTCTAGTCTCTCTAGCAGTACCTAACACTCACTGAAGTACTGCACACACACTAAGCAGCAGTGCTGGGTAAGCACTGAGCTGCTGCGGATCCAAGATCCTTCCCCGTTTTTCTGCACTGAAAGTGTACAGTGCACTTCCAGCTAGGAAAATATCCTGTTACACAGTACCAGGAACATAGTAATATGCTCACAAAGAATACTGGGACAATGAAAACTATTTGAATAAAGGTGTTGCTAAGATGAATGTAAAGATAGGAGCCAAAGGACCTGAGAGAATAATTACCAAGCAAAGCATTCAGAGATTAAAAATGGAAGTAGAAGGTTTATTTTGTCTTCTGTAAAAATTAAGCATTTCAAGACGATATGCTAAGGAGCTTTGGGTGATCTCACAATATTGATTCATCAGTCAGCTTCCTGGCAATACTTAAATGGCAGATTTCATTTGGAAAATTTCTAAAAGGTCCTCAATTTGGTTTAGAAGGATCCTATTAAAAAAAAAGTAATCTGTATTATTGAGCAATAGGGACAGAATGGAATACTACAGTTACCAAACATGAGGACTTCTTTCACAGTTAAATTGGGCAGCATTTCCAGCATTTCAATAATTTGATGCTATATAAAATTACTAAAATAAACTTTTATTTTCCATTTACTTAAGGAGTTTATATATGTTTCTTTTGCAGTGGCTATTGTAACAGTAACAAAAGTTTAAAAATATCTTTTTACCATTTGTGTAAACAATCTCCAACCAATACACAAAAAGGTTTCTCTTGAAAAATGAGATTTACGTCTATACTCTGACTGCTTTCCTACTCTATAGGCCTGTAAAGTTAAAGAGAAAAAATTATTATTGTTTTAGCATGCTCTGAAGGTTACTTATCAAACTTGTTGGGAAAAGATTTGAACTAGTTCCAAGAGGAGGATTCCTCCTCACAAAGAAAATTCAACCTTAAGCCTCTTTTCAAGTCAGTAAGAGGTTTCATAACAATGATCACAGCATTACTGAGAGAGAGAGAGGGGGGAGAGAGAGAAGTTAAAAATATGTGACTGGATTAATAGGTAATTGTTTAAATGAAAAGTCATACTTTGAACACCTCATGAATAAAATGCAGTGGTAAATTATCTTTACCCAGGGACTATGAAGACAATTTCACACTATGGATAGACAGCTCAATAGCTTAAGATACTCACATAAAAAAAAAATTAAAAATTATTAAAAAATGGTAAATGATAGCTAAGATTAAATCTCATGATGGAAGTGGCAGATTAACTGGAGCCATCTCCACATATGGAGGCAAAGGTCAGTGCTGTACAGATGCAGAAGAATTAACTCCTACCTGTGGCTGCAACATGAATATTTATGAACACCTCTGATATTATACAGAAAGTGATCTGAACTCCATAAAAGTGTGTTGGGCATTTGAACTCTGCCCAACCAGCTTCTTTCTATATGCAGTTATGCATCAGTATCAGTGGAAATAAATGGTAAATATCAGTTGCTAGGCTAGATTAGACACTGCTAGAGTATCCTACAGCCTGTGAAGTATCAGCAGACATGAAGCTGGCTTCCCTGGAGAAACATGGAGGGCCAGCATGACATTGATAGCATTTGGCATGTGAGATATGTTTAAGCATTATTTTCTGTCATGTTCTGAATGAGCTAACTTGAAATAATGCCCCAGTTCAACAGACCTCCTGTAGGGAGTATTCTTGTCACACACATCACACAAGCTGCTCTCACTGAAGATGTCCCTGCTCATTGTAGGAGGACTGGACTAGATGAACTTTAAAGCTCCTTTCCAACCCAAACCATTCTATGATTCTGTGATTATTTGTGACTGGTTCAGGCTCTTTCCAAAATTCATTAAGAATTAATGGATTCATTAAGAGTTAATTAATTTCCAGAATTCATTGGTTAAGATTAATTTATAATTAATTAATCTAATTTCTAGATTCAGAGGTGTCCTGTCATAATCTATATGGTTTGGGGATTACAGTCATAAAATATCAGAAATAAATGTATTAGGCCCAGGAACAAAAACCACACACACACTGACAAAAGAACATCAGGACATAAGAACAGACTGCTACTTAACCTGTACTTTCTCCTTGTCTTTTTGAGTGTAAAAATCCCCTTTATTATTTTCAGAAAATGCATTAGTACACATTGCATCAACTCCCTGAATTACGGAAAATAATATCTATTGTTAGAAACAGTTTTGCTTTTAAACTTAGTAAGGAAATAACCATTCTACATCTGACACTCATCAAATTCAGCTATTTTTGTTCAAACAATGAACAATGCCACATGTGAATAAATACTGAGTGCTTTGAAGAAACATGGCAGCAATAAAATCAAAGAGGTGGCCTTGGAGGTCTGGACATTGAAGCACAACACACACTCACTAGGAATTTTTTACAATACAAAAGCAAACCATTTAGTGATTCTTTTTTAAATTTCACCTGGAGGTTTCTTGACTGTATTCAGGAATATCCAACATAGGTTTCTGTGTAAGTAAAGAAATTTTCATTTTCCTTAAATGTATATTGTATGCAATCACATCTGCTTTTGCATCAAAGAGTATAAAATCAAAAGTTATAACTCAAATTTCAAAAAATACTCAGTTTCTATGCAGATATGTGTGTGTGTATATATATATATATATATACACACATTAATTTACATGCATGCATATAAAGATAATTGTTCCCAAATTAGAGTGCATTAGAGTGAAATTAAGACTAACAAATTATTTTTTTCCTGATATTGAAGTAATTATTTAAAAATTTTTAGAAAACATTTTATTTTAAAAATAAAAACTGTTGAAGTCTTTCTTTTTAGATTTGAAAATTTATGTTATTTATAGGAACAACACCCTCATTTTTTATCCAAATCAATTTTCAACCACACCTTGTGGCATGCCCATTTGAAATTTACATTGAAATTAGTGCATAATAAATTATCTTCTAATTTTTAATATTACAAACAACACAGTTGTATCATAGAAATTTTTTGAAATCTATCTAGAAAAAATACAGGTCAAATATGACGAGTAGTGAACAAAAAGAAAAGCATCACTTCTCTGGAAGCTTTTCAAAGCATGTTAATACTAGGTCAGACTATTCAAAAAGGAAAAAAAGAGTTAAAACCTAATGTTTCTGAAGTAGATATACAGCCTATTAATTAAGTGCAGAACTTGGAGTGATTTGAGGATGGTATGTTTAGAGTCTTTTCCTTGCATTTCAATTTTTCAGTTCTTCCTCCTCTGGAAAAAGGTCTAAACCACTTGTGGTTGAAAAGTAGCGTTCCTCATGAAAAGAAAAATATTAATTATATCCATATTTAGATTTAGTGAACTATCAGTGCTCACAGCAGGTAAAACCAAAACTGAACAAACATGGGGATTTGGTTGCTTCTATAAATAAATAGGGAAAACAAGTGAGGGATAAACACATCTACAACTGTCTTTTAAAGGTGCAAGCAGATAAAAACAGCTGATGAATAAAAACAGGATTGAAACTAAAAGACCCTCATTGCCACATTGACTAAAAAAGATTTTGGAACTGCCTTCAAATAGAAGCTGCAAAAGATCTTACTGTTTATGTGGACCTTGATAGGTTTATAAATGCTTTGAACAATACCTCCCAGCTATTCCAGAGCACTATAAGAGGCCAAGATTCTCGTTTGTGTTTCTACATTCCTATGTTTAAACCCCAATATTAAAGAAAAGTCTGCATTTCCCCAATAAAAGGGCCAGCCCTATTTAAAAACAGGTCATCTCTTTGTCTGTGGCTTTGATGACCTCTGGTTTTCATGTTTTAAAATATGCTATGCCAAGTCTATACATGTATAAAGCCTTGCATATGTTTGTTAGATAAAAGCAATGATAAAACTGCTTTAGAAACATGACTTATTCCTTTTACAAAAAGGTCTCAATGCTGGTGCTTTAGCTTTGGAAAACCTATTTCTCCTACTTCTGTAACTCATGTATTAAAAAGCTGACTGGGTATACTCCATAAATATTTTCAAATGTTATTTCTTCTGTCTTGCCACAGATTTCTCTTCTATGTTTTATGTCTCTGGAAGGGTAGTGCTAGATCTAGCAACTACAATAAATTTTTAAAATATGACCTCACCAATTCAGGCACATAAGAAAACCACCTAGAGAACAGAGATGAAAAACAAGTTATTAATATTTCACAGGGAAAAATAAACAAGAAAATAAACTGTGAAGAAGGAATTAGCACGTGCCTTGTTCAAGATACACTTTATTCTTTACTGATTATTTTTTTTCCCCAAAAGCAACACAGTAATTAAAACGACTTATCTTTTATGGAAAAAGCTTTGCATTTTACGTAATTAATAGAAATCCATCTTGTCTCATAAATCTAGGAAGTGATATTTCAGACCTACCAATGTTTATAAAATTAAATATGCCTTCAGTAAGAAACTGAATTGAATACTTTGGAACAAAAAAAAAGCTTTTCTCTAGAACAAGATGCAATCTATAAAAATATTCCTCCATAGTCTGGATTTAGAATCATAGGATGATTTGGGTTGGAAGGGACCCTAAAGATCACCTAATTCCAATCCCCTGCCATGGAGAGAGTCACCTTCTACAAGATGAGCTTGCTCCAAGTCCCATCCAACCTGGCCTTCAAAACTTCCAGGGATGAGGCAGCCGCAACTCCTCTGGACAAGTGGCTCCTGTGTCTTGCCACCTTCACGAGAAATAATTTCTTCCTAATATCTAACCTAAATCTACCCTCTTTCAGTTTAAACTTTAGTACCTGCCCTTGCACAAAGTCCCTCCCCATCTCTCCTGTAGGCCCCTGCAAGTACTGGCAGGATGCTCTAAGGTCTCCCTGGAGACTTCTCCAGGCTGAACAAGCCCAGCTCTCTCAGTCTGTCTTCATGGGAGAGGTGCTCCAACCCTCTTGATCATCCTTCTGGCCTTTCTCTGGATGTGCTCCAAAAGCTACATGTCCTTCTTGTGTTGGGGGTTACAGAACTGAATACAGTACTCTAGGTGGGGTCTCAGGAAAGCAGAACAGAGGGGGACAATCACCTCTCCTGACCTGCTGGCCACACTTCTTTTGCTGCAGACCAGGATACTGATGCCTTTCTGCCCCAACCCAGGTGCAGGACCTTACACTTGGCCTTCTTGAACTTCATGAGGTTGGCATGGGCCCACCTCTCAAGATCCCTCTGGATGGCACCTGTTCCCTCCAGCACGCTGAATGAACCACACAGCTTGGTGCTGCCAGCAAACCCGATGAGGGAGGGTCCACTCAATCCCACCATCCATGTTGTCAACAAAGACTTTGAACACCACAGGTCCTAATACCAGCCCCTGAAGAATCCAACTCATCTCTAATCTCCCCTTGGACATTGAGCCACAGACTGCAACTCTTTTGGTCATCAAAATGACTTTCTTTTTTTGTCACAGAGCTCCCTAAAATGCTAAAGGCTAAGTCTAAATGGGGCTTGTATGTTCCTTACGCTACTCACAGATCAAGAGTGGTGAATTTACTTGACTATTTTCCTGGTTTATATTTTATAGAATTTAACTGTTATTATTTCCTACATGAAAAAAAATCTTTAAATTAAACAACTAATTATCTGGCTTAAATCTCAAAATCTATGCCCTTATTATTCCTTTAAATCCCCACGTAAGTTATGCCTACTGAAAATCTCAGCTTAGAGCTCACAACCTGGCAGACTGCAAACTGACATTTTCAGCTCCCATTTTTAGCTTTTCCCATCTTCTGCATCTTTAATACCAATTAAAAGGTAAAAGGCTACAGCTGTTCTCATGAACAAAGCAGTGTCAACTATTCTTCTGATGATTTGCCATCTAACCAACTTCTCCTCTTCATTTTATCTGTTTCCCTGTTCAGACTCTTGACCACAGGAACTCTCTCTTTTCTCTGCCTCAGTCCTGGTCAGAAATATGGAGTGTAAAAGCAGTTCAGTTCTTTGACCCCAACCTCATATATATACATACGTATGTAGATACACACATATGCACTCAGCCTGCTTCATCTGAAGATGGCTCGTGTTGATCTGCAGAATCACAATCTGACCCCTTCTAACAACAGCAGCTTCTGGCACTGCTTTTCTGTTTATGCAAAAGGCACTTCTTAGTTCTAAGTCTCTCTTAACTCTCCTTTTTAGCTCTTCAGCTCATTCACATGAACGATGTTTAGCACAAAAGCCTTTCCTTGGAACAAACTGAAACCTACAAAATTATCAGTTTGCATCTGCTCTGTTTCCAAAATGATCAGGCTCAAAAGTTTTATCTGACTCCGTAATATGAGACCAGTCTTGCCCCTGAGTTACATTTTTCTTCTTTCAATTTTTTTTCAGTATTTAAACATGATTTTAAGAAAAATTGCAAAGCTCAAAACGTTTTCCTAGTGCTAGTTAAATGTGTGAAAAGTGCATATGAAAAAGCAATCTTTCACATTTCAGCTGAGTTAAATATAGTAAAATTAATTACTTCTTCTGGCAACCATGTAAATTAAAAATATGGAGCAGAAAAGCCCAGAGAGGGAACTCTTCCAGAATTAGTAGTCCAGAACAGCAGCCAGTAAGTCCTAAGACTTTAAAAAGTTAAATTCAGCAGTGGGATTTGGGCAGGCAGTGTAGTGAAGGTCAAATGAGCAACACGTAATGTTGACTGAATAAATGTGGTTTTCCTAATGTCAGTCACAGGATTTTCCTAAGCCTAGTAAAATACTAGCAATGTTCACTCTTTCTGTCTTTTTTTCCAACGTACAACTTGTCTTGATAGTGAAGTTGCAGAGAAACAATCAAAACCAAATAATGTGGACCATCACTTGGCACAAACAGACATTATTATAACATTCAAAACCTTGAAAGAAGTGCAGATACTGCTTAACAAGATGGAAGAACGTACAAAAGCATTTTAGCAGGCAAGCAAAACCAAGTATCACATAGTGCTTGAAAAGAGAAATCAACAACTGCTTGTTCCTCTGTATTAAAAGGCAGCTGCCTGCTTTGTTTTGTTTTGACAACTGTACTGCAATTGTGGAAATTCTGCAATTTCTGTCTTGCTGAATTATAAGTTCTGATCAGAGCCACAACATGAACATCTGAAGTTGGAGGCTTTTTTTTTTTCCCATGCCACTGCCTAAGAGGTCAAGGCTTAAGAATAAAAAGTACCACTTACTGCAAAAGTGTAAAAAATTGAAAACCTGACTGAAACTTAATTTATTCATGAAAGTGAATTGTACAGGACACCCAAGAAACACAGATGGTAAAGGAGTAAGAGATTCCAGAAATACATGTAAGCCAGCATACTGCATTTTGAAGACATGACAACACATTATTTAAAGCCTGAAAACACTCTCTGAGAATGAAAATTGAATGCAGAATTTCTAAGTGCAAAAAGAGTTCCCTCCTCAAAAAATGGAGGAAAAACATCTTGTAGCTCCTACAAGTGAAATAGCAGATCAGCTGAGGATCTGCACAGGTGCTTGCTCACTATCACAGCTTCCATCAACTTCCTCATCTTAAATGGGCTGACCACTATGGGTGCCCATAGCTCTGTAAGAGCAGAGGGAAGATAATCTGCTGGACTCCCAGTAAGGGCTCTGCTATCATGCTAACATTACCCAGCCTGGTCTCTACAAGAGCAGTGAATTTACTGCTTGGTGAGTTCTCTTTTTTTTTTTTTTTCTTTCTTCTTCCTTTTTTCTCCATTTCATCCTCCCTTGAAAAAGATTTCTGTTTAAGACATACAAAACCAGTGAAACAAGAAAAGCAAAGCCCACTGCTATAAAAAGGTAATGCATAAACTTTTGAACACGGAATAAAGAGAGTTACAAGGAAAGAGGTATAGGTATTAAAAAGGTGTAAACTTAGGCAAACCTAAGACTCTAACCATAGAAACTTTAAACTTATATCATCTTTAACGCTGCTTGCTTTCTCCTATTTGTAGCTTTCTAATTATATCTGAATTATTTTCCATGACAAGAAGGTTTTTAAGAGCAATTGAAATACCTTAATTTTAATAATTTTGGTACTATGGTATTTTGCTCCTTTTTACTTTACCCTTCATAATCCTTTGAATGCAAATGGAAATACTCATTGTCCTTTTTTAAAATTTTCATACTGGCAATCACTACACAAGTCAAATATGCTATGGACTTTTCCTCTGAAAACATTAATCTTGAAATTGCAATGCCACAGATAACAAACTACACATTGCATCTGCTTCATTTTGAAATGTCAAGTAACATACCAAAAATATGCTTGCAAAATTAATGAAAATACAGTGGGACATGGATTTAGCTATTGGTTTGTAAGGCAAAGTCAGAAATGTGTTATGCTTTGGAATGTAGTGGAAATAGTATTTCAACTAAAAATCAGTTATCATTCAATGTTCATAATCTGTACACAAAGTATAAATATTACTGCATTTGCCCTGTACACACTAAATTGCATGTATACATGCATGTATACAGCCAACATCCAAATGGAAGGTTAAAAACAAACAATACATATATGAAAATAATCCTCTCTCATAATCATTTATATTTGTTGCATATAATTCAAAGCATAAAATAATGACCCTCTGCACTGAAGAAAACAAACCTGGAATGTCAGTGTTGAGTATTATTAACAGCCCATAATGCAACATTTGGGACAATGCCATATTCATCCTTAGGGGGTCTGATGAAAAAGAAACTCAGTGGAGTTTCTGCCCAAGAGGAAATTTAACACAGCTATGTAGTTCTTCTAATAAAATGCTTTTTCAGTGTTAGGAAAAACATTAACTTTATAGCTGATGTTGCACACATACTTCAGGTGAAAAATGTACATACTATGAAAAGAATGAGGGTCACCACCTATTCCTATGATGTGAAAAGCTAGCTAGACTTGCTGTAGAATACTGTCATCTTTTATCTGATGTTTTTTTTTTCAGTAAACTCTTCCTGTGTACAGACTCAAGCTTCCTCACAATACATGCTTATGCTTAAAACTCACTTCCACAGCCACCCTAAATTTGGCATACTAGGGATAATTTTTACATCATTCCTTAAATTCCTGTAAAGACCTCTCCCAGCAGCAGCAGCAGCTTCTGCTTCAAACTCCAACAAGGTCTCTTTCTTTGCATGTTAGATTTATAAATATAGACTCTACTTCACAAAATGAAAACAAATTTTAAAACCCAAACAAATAAACAACAGCGAATGGAATAGTTTTCTGAAAACATGCTATATTCCTTTGCTTGTCTCCACGAGTTCACTACAACATTAAAGTTCTGGTAGCATTACTGCTGAAACACACTCGTAATGCAAATTTCTCGAACTCCTCAACCACTGAGATTCAAGGATGAGTATTTGCTGGACTTAGAAAACCTAGTAAATAATTTTGGTGGTTTGTTATTTTTTTTTTAATTAGAACACATTTCTTAGAAGAATATACTGAAGACTTCCCATGTTGATTGTTCATTTATTTGAAGAGGCATTATAAAATAAAATTACTTTACACAGGTATTTAATTTACAGCATATTAAAAATATCTCAATCCACTGCCCAGCTATATTTAGAAAAGCACATAGGTCACAGACACAAATACAGAAAAAGGACAGATTTAAGAAAACCCTTATTTTGAAACTAGTTTTAGACTAAGTTATAGAACAAATGTAATGGGAAAAACCTTCCAGTTTCTAGCAGTTTCTAACAAGTCATACACACAGTATAATAGGACATTAACTCCTTTTCCTGATTCACTGTCTTAATGAGATACCTTTCAAACACAAGCAGAGAGAATTACCACCAATTAATTTCTCCTACCTTCCTGTTGAGACCACCTGTTTTGTCATAATATCACTCTCTGTTTTCTACAGCAATTACATAGTTTAATACCCATGAGGGTTTTATGTCTGTCACACCATAGTAGTGATTTCTGTTGCTGTTTTCAAGTAGAACACTGTCTGGAGCTATTGTTCAGTGTTTTAGTATACATTCATAGCACACAGATGACTGGAAACAAAACCACAAATAAAGGCCTGTGCTTATCAAAGTAAGACTGAGAAGTATTTGTGTGCTTTGCAAATTTGTTTCATCATATAACAGGTAACAAACCTGGAAAGTACCTATAAAGACTGACATCAGCTGTATTCTTCTTTCACCGTTAGTATCAGGATACCCATCAAGTACTGGCTGATCAGGTCACCATTATTCAGTTTGCAATTTCCCAAATATATTTTTGAGTGACAATTACATGCAGTTTAATTTCAAAATAGTTCGAGTGTATCTTTTCCTTTACAAATACTGAGAATTGTTTATATAATTTGGAATTGCAGCAATAAAAACGTGAAAAATAACCAATGAGTTGCTACAAATGAAAACAACAGAAATAAATGCAGTTAAAACTTTAGTGCTTGTATTGAAAACTGCTGGGTTTGAATTGTGCAAGACTGATAAATTTGCAGATTAATATGGTCTGATTTCATTGAGCTCTGACCACACTTTGATGCATACATCTGCCAACTGAGTTTCAGTTTATGAATGAAACATAATAAAAAGTCAAAATAAAAAAGTGAGAAGGGTAATTTTTCATGAAGTTTGCTAATGCTCTGCTCTGAAGAGTAATGTATCAAATTATGTCAACTGAATACATGTTGGACCTGTGCTACTCAATGTAAAATACTCCCATTTTTATCTCCTGTAAATACTTCGCTTCTTCTAAAATTTGCAGGAAAGCTACAGCAAACTAAAACATGAGTAACATAACATGACAAGTTCTTAGGAGTTTTTCATCTATTTTGCAGTAATTTTTCTCACAGATGAGAGAGAATAAGTAATTTTTTTTAAGTAATTAATTTTTTTTTTAAGTAATTGCTTTGTTTCAGGCAGTGTTGAGATTTTTTATTTTTTTCCCTTTTTATTTTGTTGTTTCTTTTTTTAATGCGACTTCTGAAATTATATTCATTTAAGAGGGCATTTCTAGCAGTTAAGAGCCTGTAAATACAATCTGTAAAGAAACAAAGTCAAAGAGAAAGCATTCAAAGTTCTAAGATATTTGTTTAAAAACTTACGATAGTTTTGTGAAGTGCTGTTGGTGAATCATAACTTTTTGGTTGCCAGAATCTTAACTTTTTGGTTGCTATAACCATCATCAGCTGTATAAAGTATAGGAGCCATGCTGGAAAGTCCCTAGAAAGTGTTTAACCACTTGACTTCCATCCCAAATGGCAGTGATCCAAATGGAGTACAGAGGGAGAGAAGAGATGCATGACACCTGACAGTCCCAATTGCATATGCATCCAATCACCTGCTGAGTGTTGCAGCAGAACTATTGTCATCTTTGACGGGTGGTGTCCTCCAAGACTGATGACAGTGAGTTATCAACTCATCTGTGGGCTTTGCTAACAAGGATGAAGGAGGTAAGTACTTTGCCTTTTTTAATTTTGGATGGCATTTGTACAGTTGGTCTCATTTTCAGTATTCTGCAATGCCCACTCAATAAGAGTTTGAAAAATTCCAGGATTGGGTATAAAAATTAGATCTTTCAATTACACTGCTTTCTAATAGCAATACTTTTTGACATGGCAAAGCAGAGATATTTGAGTACTGACTGTGAGAGTACAATTCCAGTGACACTCAGTATTGTTACACAATGATTTTACATTGCTGTGAATTTTCATGTTCATGTCAATAAAAAAGACCTACTTAGAGAAAGAAGTCTAAGCCGGAAAAAAATGTAATTTTTTATTCCTTTTTTTTTTTCCATCTCAAATTGAGGTTTTGTATCTCCATAGAAGAGTTAGGGTATGAACAGATATTATGAATAGTAACAAACTGGCAAATGATATTCAGCAAAGAATCGAATTATATAATTGAACAAGCTACTGTTTCTAAGTCTCATGTCTGTAGTAAAGAAATTAGTGGAAACTATTGAGTGAAATTTGGGAGCATTTGGGTAAGTATGATAGATGAGGGAAGAGTCTGGCCCTTACAAAGCTGAGTTTTGGTTCACAAAGCTATTGAAGTTCTTTGAGGGGATCAGCAAGGCTGCAGATAGGGGAGACCTGGTTTATGGAATTATTTGGACTTGGGGAAATGAAGTATTTAAAGGAAACAGTTGGAGGGTAGGAGAGAATGTACCTCCATGAATTACAAAACTGCCTTAACAAAACAAACTGTAGGTGATGGGTTACTTCTCTCAGTGATGTGTGGCTATCAGTGCAGATCTGCAGACATTTGTCCCAGGCATATTCTGTTCAGTATTATTGCAGACATTTAGTGATGGGCATTGGGCAGTAAAGTGGCCAAGCTATTTGATAGTACTTTATTGTTCGGGATAATAGAAGCTTTCTGACTAGGAAGATGTACAAAAAGCTCCTCCCAAATTTAGTGACTAGTTAATAAATTAATAAATGGTGCATAACATAGAAATCGAAAGGACTTAAGAGTTAGATTGTGGAAGTAAGATATTATCTCCAGGAAAACATACTTCATAGTTACTTTAGTTGTCAAAGGAAATGTTAAGCATAATTAGGAAAGGAATGGAGCATGTAACAGTGTCAGTCATCCATGATTCTTCATAAATAAAAAAATACATGGTTTTCCTGCTTAACACTATTTAATTCTTGGCCTCACTGAAATATAGTACAATGGGAATGATTCAAAGAGGGCTAAACGTGAATGCAAAATGTATTTATGGCTTCAAAAGAATAAGTTCACAAATTAGAAGCATTAACATAAATGTATTAAATAGAAGTATCATCACTCTAACATAATATAAAAGGATCTGAATTTTATTTTTCTTTTTTGCGGGGGAGCAACTGATGGGAAATTTAGCTGTAGGAAGAACAGAGTAGTTCTGACAGAATAACTTTGAAACTAGACATGCATTGTACTCAGTATTAGTGCTAACAGAATCCCAAGGATTCTCTGGAGTGTTTTGCCCCTTTTACTCTTTTAATTGCCTTGTTAGAGGAAATGTTGCCAGCTAAGTACAATGGTGATCTTTTCAAATACGATGAGCCATAGTTGGACATGTCTTACTACAGGAAAAACAAGTCTGGTAAATTATATGATTCGGTAAGGAATAGTGGGAAAATAATTCTTCTGGATTTTCTCCTCAGAGTTTTCTGTGTCTTAAATCAGATCTTAAAATATTTAGGAAAATGTGTTAAACATTAACTTCAATGTTGTAAAAGTGATTGCTGGATATGTATTTTTCTCTGCAGAAGAGTTGCCCGTGTGTTCTGAACATTTCTTGCTGGCAAATCTAATGTGTCAAATTCTTTCGCAGCCTTAAAACATGCCACATATTTTGTTTTAAAATGTGTTTTTATTTCCTCCTGAAAAAATCTCAGTACTTGTAATCTTAAACCATGACGTGATCAGCCTCCATCATCAAATAAAATCATTTATATAGCATTAAAATTCATATTCTAGACCTACCTTTTCTGCTAACAATTCTCTGATCTTGCTTGCCTGGAGACGAAACTTCATTAACTGTGACTCCAGAGTTAAGCATCTCTCCTTCCAGTTTACAGTACCTTCTAGCTCTGAAAGTTCAGCCATATTTATGCTGGAAAATGAAAGGGAAAAAAATCACCAGGTCAAATTGATTCTGTATTTCATGAATAACTTTTTTAATATACATACTAAATTATTTAAAACAATTTTCTAGAATGCCCCTAAATTTTGCTCACGTACAACTTCATAAAAAGTAGTGAACATACATTAGCCTACAAAAGCCTTATCATAATTGGGGGATCTCTGAAATATGTGCTAATAATAATTAGGATTATCATAATTTAATTTCTTAAATTGTTTTGGCACTGCAGTTTTCTTTGATATGCAAAGATATATCACATAATCTTCAGTTAGTGTATATATTCTTTCTTACAGAGAAGTGAGTTTTTGCTAAGAAAATGTCTTTTATAGGTATATCTACCTGAGAGTGAGTAGCACATTCAGTTTTATGTGTGTTTAATGTTTAGTATATGAATCTTTAAAAAGTGTTTTAAAATTCTTATGCTTATTCAAATTGCCTTGATAATTTAATGCCCCCAGTGAGATGCAAGGGGGTTTATGGTTTCAAATGTAAAGGCAGATGTGCAAACAGTCCCCCAGTGGGTCCCCCACCTCAAAAATAATCTCTTTACATTATCTGCTCCAGATCTCAGGACATATCAATTCATGCACGCTTCAGGTTCAAATCTGTGCTTGAATCTACATTTAACTGCTCATGCCTTCTGGAAATTAAGCTCAATGGCCTTCTGGACAAGCACATCTGGAAAAACTATTCAAGATGAGAGCTGGCTCATAACAGTTTGAGTCTGAGAAGCCAAGAAAATCATCTGTGTGTAAGCAGAAGGACTGGGCTCTGTTGTATTCCAGCTATTTGTACACGGCTTAATAGAGAGTAAGTAGATGGCTGAATGTAACCATTCAGTTCAAGTAGTTCCTGTAGAAGCAAAGGCCCCGGACTTTGCAGGGCTCTCCGAACATGAAGATCTGGCTTTGAAAATAAAGCTTGAATTCCCCCTAAGTATTCAATTTATCTCCAAAATAACAAACAGCCATAAAAACACCATTCAGAGGAAGGCAGCTGGAAGTTCACAACAAACATAAAATTCCAAGTCGTAACTTTAGGCTGCATATTTGTCACCTTTGTCATGGACAATGTGACCCTGACAAGGAAAGGTAAGTAGCAATGCTTTTCAGTATGAAGAGAGAAGCTGGCACAGGAAAATCATGCATAATATAGATCTCTAAACTGCAGCTCCTGACTCAGCATGGGTTATTAATTAATGTCTTTGAGAGCCAAGGGCTCTCATAATGACTTCTCTTGCCCTTCAGAAGACTGGGATCACACACTCCCCTTCCTTCAGCTGTCAGGAGGCAGCCCCAAGCTCTCCCCAAGCTCTCATTAGCTGGAAGGGAAGAACCTATGGATTTATCTTTCCCACTGTTCCTGACACCAGGAATAAAAAAAGGCAAAGCATTGCAGGAAAGATCGAAGCCATGAGTAGGATTCCAAAAATTCCTTAACAATGCATTAATATTTTCTAGTTCTAAATTTTCAATAACTCAAATTAGTCTCATCATACTAAGCAAGTGGAAAACTCTTATTGTATCAAACCTTCCTTTCCTTTCACACACCCTAATTTTGTGTTCCTTTCATTCCTTATCGTCAGTTAGAAGGACAAAGTGGATCTCCATAATCACTCAGGGAAGGTAATTGCTCCATTTTTGACTCCTCTCCTCCCTTTCCCAACCCATCCCTTCCTCTCTCCCTCCCTATCTTCCTTCTCCCTCTCCATCTCCTCTCATCTCTTATCCCTCTCCTCTTTTTTCTCTTTTCTTGGTCCTGCAGGCTACGATTCAAGCTGTTGACCCTGAGGTTACAACCATCCCTATTCAGGAATCCTCCATTCAGGAATCCCCACGGAACCACTGGGATTTAAGCACATTATTAAAATAGTTTGCTGAGCTGATCCTACAACACCTGAATTCTACACTTGAACCACACAAACATTTCATCTGCAAGCTCTCTGGGTAACCTGTGTCTTTTACCATTTCCTTCTTTTAAGCTTGGCAGAAAACTCCCTGGACTGTCAGGGAACCAGCTTGCTCACTGCTGTCCTGTCCCTAATCCTCACTCTTCTCTCCTTTTACAGAGTCCTCACATTCAAAGAAGGAATGTGGCACTTCCAAGCAGCAGCTTCTCCTGCTTCAGAGAAGCAAAACTTTCAGCTGATTTGGAAAGAAAGCCTGGATTCTGCTCCCATAAGTAAAAGGAATGACAATGTCCTGTTAGTCTGTTTAGGACTTTTTATGTTGTTTTTCCTTTTGGGAATAATTACAGCTATATAAAATAGAGATTAACTCTAGCCAACATCTGGTTAACAGTAGGATATTACAGTGTTTGTGTCTGTAAAAACACAAATGGATCAAATAGTGAAAGAATTTTTGCTTTTTCATAGGGTGCAATATTACCGGGTGGAGTTAAAAATGTTTGTCTTTCAAGAGACAAAACATTTGAGTAGATGGATTTCTGGCAGCGAGCAATCGGTTCAGCCAAGTAGTTTCTCAATGTCCAACTAATTAATATTCCACTGTATAAACATTACAGATAAAAAGTTTGAAAATAACTGTTTTTCTTGTGGGATGTTTGTTAGACATTATAATAATATACTTCATATTTTCCAACAAGCCAATGGGTTCTGGAAATATTTACATAACACACTGTTTACAATTGCGGAGTGAATGATCTTGCTTTGAATCAATGACTTCCTGTTTCTCCTTTGACTTCCCAAGGGAGGAAAAAAATTAGTTCATCTCTCTTGGCTTAACAGAGTACTCTGAATCAGCAGTCGAACCTACACAGAGTCCTCTCCTTCTTCCTGCTCCAGTTCCATCATAAAGCTCTCCGTTTCTCCCCCAGACTTCAAAAATAAAATCTTTTGAAAAGTTGACTAAAAAAGTGCACATTAAAATGGTAAGTTTTAATTATGTCATCAAAAATTAATTGAGACAAGTTTGACAAGTTTGGAAAGATTAAATTCGTCTCTTTAATTTTTAAAGCTTATAAACTGCTTCATAGGCTTAGTGAAGTCAAAATGTCACATTCTCCCCAAAAGGGTTGATATAATTTCCTTTTCTTTGCCATCTGCTTGGAAATTAGCAAAACACATTTCAGGAGGAAGGTGGGAAGAATCTTCTTTTGAAGCACAAAAAAAAAGTACATATTCCTTAATGCACTGGCAGTGTTGTCTTCTGTTTTTAACAAAACATTGTGTTTAAATAAACACTTCATATTCTGTATGTCCTTTCTCTGCTGGAGAAATCTTCCCTCTGTCCTGTTTCAATAGGAGGGAGATTGCACACACAGTACATGGTGGGTTCCCTACACCCTCCTCCAATGTTCACCAGCCCAAATGGATTTTGACCACACCTCCCAAATTTCAGGCATCCACCCTTTTCACCCAAACTTGGCACTGTCATAAATTTTTGGAGCCATAAAGGTTGGACTGGAGAAAGGAAATGATGAGACACAAAGTGGACCTGTTTGGGAATCAAGGAAGTCATTCTCAGGTTTGTTGCTGGCCAGAGCCCTTATTCATGTTGAAACACTAGTAACTTTATTTTCCATTTGACTCATTTTACATAATTCTGTGCAAATAACTCTGACAAATCGTAGCCTAAGCTATTTAAAACTTCCTTCAAAATATGATTTATGAAAAGTTTTTCTGCTGCCTCCTAGGTATTGATGAGGCTGTTCCTGTGAAGCAACGCCTGAGCCAGGGCTCTCCCACTCCAGCACCGAGCGCAGACCTCCCCCCTTCCCGAGACCTCTCTTGATGTCAGGGGCCAGGCTGCCCCCTCCCAGCTCATGGCTTAGCCTCTGCTGGCCCAGCAGCTTCCCAGGGAAACGGCAGAACCGAACGGTGATGACAAATGTGTGTGGCAACCAGCATTAAAGCACATTTTATATCCTTTTCCCAACGACAGTAATTTTAAAGGTCGCACACAAGACATGAATGTTTCATTTTTACGTTAAATTTAAAAAATAACTTTGAAAGTTTGCTTTGTGTTTTTCTTGCTCATTCTTTTTGGGGCAGGAGGGATACAGCAATGGCACTGCCAACCGGACCAGAGGAGCCCGGGCCTTAAGGGACCTCAAGTGACCTAAAGCGACCGCAGCCCAGTCAGTCTCCTGCCGTGGGGACACCGCTTTACGAGCCCCCCCGAGGTACTGCAGTGACAACGCGGTGACCTAACACAACGTCACCCTCCACCGTGACGGCTCCGCATGACGCCATCCGACGCCCGTCGGGGCCGCCCGGGGGCACCGCGTCGCCCCCTCCCGCTGCCGGAGAGCGACACCCCGCAGCGGCGCTCCCGGAGCCGCCCCGCCGGGGGAGAGCCGGGGGCCGGTCCGGGCGCTGCGGGGTCCCGCTCGCAAAAAAGAAGGGAAGGGGGCAAAGAAAGGGAGGTCAAACCTGGCCGGCCGTGGCTCGCCGCGCTGCCGCCGTCCGGGCTGTGGGGGTGCAGAGCCGCGGCTGCCCGCGCCCCTCGGGCGCCCGCCCCACCATCCCCGCGGCGAGCGGCGCGGGCGCCTGAGCGACGGCCGCGACGGCCACTGAGGAGCGGGGTCCGCCCCGGCGGGGCGCCCGGGCGGGGCCTGCGTGGATCGGCGGCGGCGGGAGCGGGCGGGGGCCCTGCCTTGGAGGGGGGCGAGAGCCGCTCTGGGCCGGCATAGTGGTCCGGAGGATGTGGTGGGCTGCCTGCACCGTTGTCCGTTCGGTTCTGGTTTCAGACTGGAAGAGGGTAGATTTACGCTATAGGCGTTTGGAAGAAATTCTTCATAGAGGGTGGTGAGACTGGCACAGGTTGCCCAGGAAAGTTACGGCTGTCCCCCTCTCGGAAGTGTTCAGGGCCAGGTGGGATGGGGCTTTGAGCAGCCTGATCTAGTGAGAAGTGCTCCTGCCCATGCACGGGGGTTGGAACTGGGTGATCTTTAAGGTCCCTTAAAGAAGGAACGGAAAGTGGATGGGGTCTGGCTGGAGCCTTCGGGCTGCCCTCCCGAACCAGGGCATGGCTTGGGCTGTGTTGGAAAAGGCGGCTGGAGCCTTTCCAACTCTCTGGACAGTAGATCCAAGTCCAACCTCTGCCTCCTTTGTTGAGAGGGACAGCCTGCCTATAGCCCCTTCCCCATCCCAGTTTTCTAAGTTCCTTTACGAATTACTAGATCTTCCTCTTGATTTTTTGTGTCTTTCTGTAGGGAAGACTACAGGATGCATCCTCTTGTCCTGAAGTTCTTCAGCTCCAACCTTGGACCTTACGGCCATTTACATTTTAACTTTTGTGGCAAGTCATTTGTCAAGCGTAAACCTGAGGGCTGGAACCATGCAGTCACCGGGGCAACGGTGGGGATGTTATGGGATGAACAGGTCTGGCAGAGCTGCTGTGTCCAACAGGTAATGACACTCTGTGTTCCTTTGCTGTGATGAAGCAGCAGGTGCATGGGCTGATGAGTTGTGTTGGCAGCAGGCTCTTTATCCCCTCTGGTTGAAAACACCCCTCAGTACATCTCAGGAAACCATCCGTCTCAATCCCTTTCAAAAGACTGCCTGAAGGATTGAAAAGTATTTGGGAAGAGTAATTAATATGTTGCTTGGTTGACGCATACAGGCATCTTCTTCCTGTACACACTGATGGACTGAGACTTGGGTACTGTATTTTGTTTGAATTATGATTTAGAGAGCCAAAATGTTATACAGGCTCTCCTACTGCATAAACACGCTGCACTTTACCCTTCCTGGGTTTATTTCTAGCATAGGTGGTCAGAGTCATCTTATGTAAACTGCTCTTTGACAAATTGTCTGTGAGTCAGTGAAAGTGCAAGGTTTTTGTTTGGTTTTGTTTTTGTTTTTTTTTAAGAAAGGCCTTAGGTCTTTGAAGCTCAAATATTCCCTATCTGGTTATACACAGAATTACAGAATTTAATTTTTTCCTATTCGGTTCAGTGCAGCCTCCAATTTTCCACTCACAGTGACCTTAAAGTATCCAAAAAACTTCACTGTAACTGCTTCACTTTCTGGTACTTTCTGAAGTGCTTCAGGTATTTAAAAAAACACTTGTTTCTGAAAAAAATATTAAAAACATGATTGGTGTATATCAAGAAGTGAATTGTTTTCTCCCTGGTGCCTATTGGGCTTGTGTTCAAGCTACATGCAAAACAACTGAAAAAACCCCAAACTTTTAAAATTAAAAGAATAAAAATAATAATTTGGTTCCTAGCAGATGCTATACAACATGACTTTGTATTGGTGTTTAACGAAAACTTCGGGCATATAATTTTCTTGAGGAGTGACACATTCTCTCTAGATACAGCCAGGGCTGTGGAGTGTTCTAATTCTGAGCTCACTGAGCTAAAGCAAAGCATAGGCTATGTGAATGGCACGCCTGGACCGCAAGAGGGAGAGCAAAGCCTGCTCAGTAAGTGAGTGTTTCTTTCTGTTTGTTTTGTGGGTTGACATTTTCTTTGGCGTCAGATGATAAAAATGCTCTGCAGTCATGCAGCTCTCCATACTTGTACATAAAGAGGCTTGAAAAAATATTCTGAAAGAGGTAACAGGGATATTGAGGATTTTCTCTGAACTGCCCGTGGCTGAAAAGTATGTACAGGTGGCAAGAATTTGTATTCAGTTACTGAAGGAAATAAACTTGCTGATAGAACAGCTGGGACACATAGAAAATACACCTATGTTTAGTACTTAGATTGCAAGAGGGGAAAGCTGTAAATCTTCCAGGCAAATGTAGAAAACTGTTCTACACGTAAGCACAGTCTCAGGAAGACAGTTGATTCTCCTTGCTGTTGTCACTGATGGAAGTTACATAAATCTTGCAAATACGTGCAGAGAATGCAAAAATCAGATACACAGTACTCTGTAGAAGGAAACTGTAAGACTAGCTATTTACACCTTAGGATGATCATCTGCTAGCTGGCTCATAACAGAAGTAAACCAAAATCAAAGCATCATGAAATACTTGCCTAATATGAACTCTAAATAAAAGCCTCTATATGTGGACTAAAGATGCGTGGTTTTACCACAGTGTGAAGTCAGTACATAAGTGACTTTAATACAAGAAACTAAGTTCTGATTTTCTGGTTGTCTTAAACAATAACCTCATTTCTTTTAAAGAATTAGGAATAAGGTATTGCAAACTATCTACTCTAGAGCATGGAAACTAATATAAAAAATGCTACTAGCTCTGTTACAGATATGTTCAAGTCTTTATCAAACTTGCAACTAGAATGTAAATTTTTGGGGCTTATGAGTATGTAGAACATGATTCTGACATGCTGGATCAGAACCTTACCCCCAGCGTGACAAACTGAGCTTGTTCTTGTTTTCTTTCACATAAACATTTAAGTTTAGGTATTTTAGATTGGCATGTGTGCCTACAGTTGGAAAATATATTCCAGAAAATATCTTGTGATCCCAAAATCTTGGAATATATAGTGTCTTCTGTAAATTCATGTCTGTGTGGATACTTTAAAAAAGATGAGGTATGTACTTCAGATTTACAACAGAGGATGAGTTCCCATACTATTTGCAGTTGCAAAATGGTGATATAAATGAATAGATCATCTTCTGGTGCTGTTCATATTAAGTAAAAAGTGCTTGGTGTTTCATGGGGAAAAAAAAAACAAAACAGTTGTAAAGGTTGTATTTAGGTGGAGGAGGGGATAGTTCCTGTTCAATTAATGTTATTACCATGACACATCTTAAAATATTACTCTTTCAAGGCTATGTTTTGTCTTTCAGGGATAGAAAACTAGCCTCTTATCTAAATAGCCTCTAGTATCTGTGCTTTGGTGCCTTTGAATGGAAGAATCTACAATTATTTCGGTTATTAGTAAAGGATTTTTCTGCAGAAAGAAAAACACTGGGAGAAGGTCTGCAGCTTCCCTTTAAAAGCACAAATTCTTTTTGATTGTTTGGCGCCGCACAGTGGTAAAATTCTATATTGCTCTACATAGTAAATTTTTGAGAGTTTTCAGATTATAATCTCATCCTTTCCATCTGAAATAAATTAAAAAATAAAATATTCTGTATATATAATGTATATAGGCCTTATAGACTATATACTATATATAGGCTGGTGAAAGGACTCGAGCACAGACCCTATGAGGAGAGGCTGAGGGAGCTGGGGCTGTACACCCTGAGGAAGAGGATGCTCAGGGGAGACCTCATCACTCTCTACAACTCCCTGAAAGGAGGCTGTAGCCAGGTGGGGGTTGGTCTCTTTTCCCAGACGACTTTCAACAAGACAAGAGGGCACGATCTTAAGTTGTGCCAGGGGAAGTTTAGGTTGGATATTAGAAAGAATTTCTTTACGGAGAGAATGATCAGACATTGGAATGGGCTGCCCAGGGAAGTAGTGGATTCTCCGTCCCTGGAGATATTTAAAAAGAGACTGGATGTGGCACTCAGTGCCATGGTCTAGCAACCGCAACGGTGGTTCAAGGGTTGGACTTGATCTCTGAGGTCCCTTCCAACCCAGCCAGTTCTATGATTCTGATTCTGTAACAGCATGGATTAGAATATTTCCTTCAAGAGGGGTTTTCACTAGGGGATGTTGATTTGTCAGTAGTGTAAAGTCTGTAAACATAAACTCACTCCTTAAAAAACAAAACAAAACAAAAATAAAAAAGAAACCACAAAGCAAAACTGAAACCAAACCAAACCAAACAAAAAATGAAAACACCTCTGATGGATTTCAGAAACTTGCTGAGACATCCCAATAAAAATGGCTCTACTCAGTCAGACCCAGGATTCATCTAGCTTGGTGTCTAGTCACTTGACAGCCAACCTCAGCCAGTACCCAGGAAAGTTGTCATTTCCCCAGAATACTGTCCCAGTCTGCAGGTGCTTTGTGGTTCAGGGACTTTGTGAGCCAGAAATTTTGCATTTTGAAACATATTGGTTTCTTACCCCTCCTCCCCCCTCCCCCCTCTTTTTATTTTTTTTTTCCCCCTTCATTTCCCTCCTACCCCCACGATCTAGTCCAGCTGTGTTTGAACAAATGGAGTTTTCAAGATATAAGACACACAAAGATGATGAGCTCTATAGTTGAAATATCAAATTGTGTTTTGGATGAACCATCTTGTTTAATTTGATGCCTGTTAACTCTTGTACGGTGAAAAATTATAGGAGGCATTTCTGTTGTATTCAGTTTCAGTAGTTTCAGATTGAAGGTACTACACTCTCAAATGGCTTCCCATTCTCTTTCTACCTATGGCCATAATTCTTAACCCTACCTCCCTCCCACCTTTGGCAGCCCTACGATGTTCTTTTTGTCTAGGGATGAGCACAGCACACAGTGCTCAAGGTGCAGGTGGGAGTGGCATTAAGATGCTTTTTATTTTGTTTGTTATTGTCTTCCTAGCAATTTTTTGGTCTGTGCAAGATCTCTGCTTTTAGACACATAGCAGAGCACAGCCGTAATTCAAGGGTCTGTTATTCCTTACCACCAGAACAGAAATTATGAAGACAGGGTGATTTAGCTGCTTTTCGAGGTAGTTAAGCCTAATCACCCATCCCTGGTGAGATGCTTAGAGGAGGTATAGTGTGTGTTTTAGCGTGAGCTAGTTCTAAATAAGTTATTTTGGATACTGGAAACGTGGTACGCTTGGAGACCAGAGTCTGTGGGTCTTACACGCTACTGTTTCATTTCTTGAGGTGAAGTTTTGCTTTACACTGTGCTACAAAGTGTGGATTCAGGTGTTGCTTTCAGCTCCCTGGCACTGTTTCATCCTCTAACTGGAAAAACTTGGGGACAGTAAAGCACTTTTTGAAAAGAGAAAGTTGCTGTAAAGTTATCCCTCACGTTACAGAAAATGAGATGGAATATGCTGAAAATGGTTCACCTTAAATAGGGAAACCTGTAGGAAGAGGAGCACACGGAGTGTAGAATGTGCAAGTATTGAACTGAGCACAAGGAACTGGGGGCAGAGCTTAGCTTGTTGGAGACTTTCCTTAAACTAGGTGAGGATGCATTCCTTGATTTATCTGGAAGGTTGAATCACATATGAGCATTCAGTCTTACTTTGAGATGGAGATAGGCAAGCATTTTAAAGTGGGTCACTGTGACACATTGTGCCCAGTAATAGTGCCAGTTTTCTAGAAATGGGTGAACACAAGGTGCAGGTAAATTCAACCAACAGAGAAAACCCTCAAATTATTTTCCACGTGTTTTGATACAGAACCTTTTCTCAGGTTCCTTTTACCATTACGATATGAGAGTCAGAAGGTGCTGTGAAACTTAGGTGTAAAGGGGAATCCAGGAGTTTGGTTGAAAGTCCTGAAAGGACTAATGGACTCCTGCTGCTTTAGATTGCCAAGATGATTCTGCTGGGGGAAAGTCAAGTGGCAAGGGATGTTTTTTATTATATTTTCCACCTTTTCCATAGGAAAATCAAACCTTCCTTAAACTCTAATGGAAACATGACTTCTGTGTTCAGCTGGCATTTTACCACAACCGCTTTTGCAATAACCATTTTATCAGGTGCAAGGTTTCCCTTTTAATAGATACAGCTCATGGGCTGGGGATAACAACTCCACTTGGTAGACTGCAGCTTGCAACAGACTTGTTACTTAAATTATAAAAGGCTTGTCAGATTTGTGAAAGGTATGTGACATGAATGTTGATCACTTAACAAAACTAACCCTGTTCTGGCTAAAAATTGAACGCTTATGAACCAGAAAGCGACTTTTTGATTGTTTCTGTTAATTACCTAGCAGTTTAGGTACATATTATCTTTTGTTTAAAAAAAGTATTTCCCAAAGACACCCGGCTGCCCGCTGCGGCCTCTGACGCTGAGGAGGACGCTCCGAGGCCGGCGCAGGGAGAGGCCCGTGCGGCGGGAGCGGCGGCTGAACCCCTGCGGGCGCCGGGCAGCCGCGCCGCCTCCCCCGGGTAGCAACACGCCGGTCAGCCCCGGCGGGAGGAGAAGCCCGAGCCCGCTGCCGGGGTTCGGCCGTGCCGGGGGCGGGGAACAACCCAGGAGCGGCCCCCTCGTCCTGGTTGGCCGCGGGTGGCTCCGGCCCTCTCGGGGCGGGACGTGGTTCCGGTGTGGCGGCGAATACTGCGAAGGGAAGAGGTGCGGGTGGGTGAGTGTTCCCTCAGGTGAGGGGCGGGATGGGTTCTCCTCGTGTTTTCCTTTCTCCTCCGCCCTCACTCACTGCCGTGCCGCAGTCTCCATGCAGCCGGCCCTGTGTCCGGATGCAGACCTCCCGCTGCCCGGGCCGCGCTGCAGCCCATCGCGAGGCCCCCGGGGAGAGCGCCTGAGGAGGCGAGGCGGCCCGGCGCGGCGCGGCCCGGCCCGGCGGTGCGCTGGGAGCTGCTGTGGGGCTCCTCGCTATTTGGGCCGATTCAGTCAGTCAGGGAGAGCGTGAAGCAATAGCATGGCCGCGGGGCCTGGCTGCATCTTTCTCTGGGGCGTTGTAAGCCGGGCTCTTGTCCGCCCAAGGCGGCACTGCCGGGTTTCTTATGCTGCCTGGGCACCGGCGGGATGGTGGGGTGCTGCCGCGGGGTGCCCGCTGCCCGGGGGAAAGGGTGAGACACCCCCTCTCTCCCCCTTCGTTTTAGAATTAAATAAAAGGAGTTGTGGCTTTTTGATCACTATCCACTGGGACGAGGTAACAGATCGGGGGATATTATCACTGCGTACAAGTACGTGAAGGGGGGGGTGCAGAGCAAGATGGAGCCGGGCTCTTGACAAGGACGAGAGGCAGCGGGGACAGGCTGAAACGCATGAGGGTCCCTCTGGACATCAGGAAGCAGCAGGCGTGGTGTGAAGGGGGCAGAGGACTAGCGCAGGTTGTCCAGAGAGGCTGCGAATGCTCACATGCTTGGAAACGTTCAGCGGGCCCCTGGGCGGGGTCCTGGGTGACTGGCTTTAGGTGCCCTGCTGGGGCAAAAGGATTGGACCAAGTAACATCCAGAAGTCCTGTCCAACCCCAGCTGCTTCTGTGCTGACGACCTTCTAAGTCAGTGAAGCTGTAGTGCACACTAAATTGCCATTACCTTAAAGAAGGAAATTGCTTTTTGTGACATCCATTATGGTGAAACTGGTTGGTACGTGCTAAAGTGACATAGCTGCTTTGCTGTGCAGTTCTAACTTTACATTAACAGAGGTTAAATGAGTTGTGGACCATAAAACAGAGCAAAAGTGATTTTGTGGGGTAACTGCCATGCTTCTGCATGGTATTTTCAAACTCTGATCCAGGGCCACAACAAGTGCAGTAAAAACTCCAGTGAGAGTTTCTCAGTCATCCAGTAAATCCTGAAATCCTGTTTTCTATGTCTTTCATCATGTTCCATTAAGTCTGGGTGAGTTTAGGACAAAATACTTGAAATAGTTGAAGCTGATAATCTTGGAAAAAAATAGCAAAGATCATGCAATAAAGAGTATTTCAGGACAGTCAGAAGACTATTATCATAGGAAGTGTTTGTTGTTACATTTTTTATTGACCTGTTGCCTTTGACTTTTTTGGGTTTGCTTGTTTTGTTGTTGTTTTTTTTTAGCAGGTATCTTAGTCAGCTAAAATGGTTTTGAAGAAGAAGAAGAAGGAAATTCAGGTAGATGCATTCCTTCTTGATCAGCAGCAGCTTGAAAAACTTCAGAGTAAGTTGGGTGTTTTTCCTGAACTAATGTGTAATGTGTTTTTCTGTTAGAAATTGTTACTGAAATTAATTTGTTTCTTTCTTGTATTTCCAGTGATTTTGTTGTTTGGGTTTTCAGTGTTTGCTCTTTTTGTGGTTTGTTTTTGTTTTTAATGATTAAAAGAATCCTTTAGAGTACCATGTCCTTGGTTTGAAAGCTCTTTGCTTTGTTTTATCATTGGTGTGAAGGTGGTAGAGGGTCCTACTTGTGATTCCACTTGCAGGCCTGTCATCCAGTGCTACCTGAATTACTGACCTTAACAGAATCATAGAATAGAATCATGGAATCATCATGGTTGGAAAGGAACTTCAAGATCCAGTCCAACCATCAGTCCTACACCACTAAATCATGGCCCAAAGTGCCACATTTACCCATTTTTGGAATACCCCCAGGGACAGCAACTTCACTGCCTTCCTGGGCAGCCTGTTCCAGTGATTCACCACTCTTTCAGTGAAGAATTTTTTCCTGATATCTAATTGGAACCTTCCCTAGCACAACTTGAAACTATTTCCTCTTGTCCTATCACTGGTCACTAGGGAGAAGAGGCCAACACCTGCCTCACCACAGCCTCCTTTCAGGTAGGGGTAGCAATAAGGTCTCCCCTCAGTCTCCTCCAGGCTAAAGAGTCCCAGCTCATTCAGCCTCTCCTCATAAGACCTGTTCTCAATAGGTGAGATAACACTGAATTTCAAAGAATCACAAAATGATTTGGATTAGAAGGGGGATCTCTGGTGATCATCTTGAGTGTATTTTCCCATTTTTTGTATTTTCTGTAGCTGATTAAAAAATACTGTTCAAAGGTGGGTTTGGGTTTATTTTGAGATAAACTTTTGGTGATTTTTGCTTAAAAAAACTCCAGCAAACAAACCTGAGCAAACTCCAGCAAACAAATATGAGATTTGTATAATGATGCTACTATGAGGTGCTCCTTGTCTTCTAGTCAGTAGTGATGAGGCCATACCTGGAGTGCTGCATCCACTCCTGTGCTCCCCAGTGCATGAGCAATACAGACTGGAGAAAGTTTAGCAAAGGTCCAATAAGGTGATGAAGGTTCTGGAGCATCCCTCCAGGAAGTGAGGAAGGGCTGAGAGAGGTGGGGCTCTGCAGCCTGGTGAGGAGAATGCTCGGGGGAACTTAGTGTGCCACATTCCTGGGCAGCCTGCTCCAGGTGATGCTATCTGAGCAATGGGTTTGGACCATACGAGCTTCAGAGGTCCCTTCCAGCTTCAGCCCTGCTGCAGTTTGGTGAAACTCAGCTTCATGTGACTATTATGTTGCAGTGAAACTTTCATCTCATTTGTTAGGGAAAAAAAGTGGTTGTTGTAAGGTGACTGAAGGGATTGTGGCACCAAAACATTTACTGGAACAGTAAATTAATCCTAAATTAATTAGGATTAATTAATTAATTGTTAAAGACCTAACAATCTGCAATTTCTTATTATATAAACTGTGTATTGTTTATACTGCTTATTGTAATTTTTTTCTGAAAAGATACTCTGCTTCCAAATTTAGGGTTTTCAAAGGCTGAAGAACAAAACCTGGCATCTCTGCTTCTGCACTGTGCACAGCTGAGCAGTGGCATCCAACAGATCCAGTGTATTAAACAAGTAAGACTCCACTGCTGCTAGTGTGTTTTGGTAACTGACAGTGTGTCATGTGCTGGTAATGACAAATACAATTCTAAAATAAACTCCATAGTGTCTTAAACATTCCTGGGAACAGGTAAAAGGCAGTTGTTACTGCTGCACGTGCATTAGGTGGAAATGTCGTCCTAGAACTTACATTAGAGCTACAGTTGATACCAACTTGTTTTTATTTTATATGTATTTATTTTTAATATCAGAGTTGTTCTTGGAATGTTGATTAAATAGCTGGAACTCAGCAGGATATGGTAAACAGAGGATAGTTTAGCACAATATACTTGGATTGAGAGGGAATTCTGCCTCCTGATGATGAGAGTGTATCCAAAGTTATTGTTGATCATGTGTTCTGTTGATTATAGATTATGCCATTGTTAAAGAAGATGGATCAGAACTCCGCATGTGATCCCATGGTTAAAGCTTGTTTGGATATTTTGGGAGAAAAATATTTTTCACTGGGTGTAAAGAATCCCTTGAAAAAAGTATTAGCAAGGTAAAAAAATTAATGCTAAGCCTTTTCTTTTTTCCCCCCAAATGCTCTCCTTACCTAGAAGTTTAATTGCTGAAAATCTGTGATACTAATGTGTGAATATGTACTACTTTTCTTTTTTGCTTAATTAAAAATATATAAATAATGCAATATATCACTGCATAAATAACTTCAATGTGAATTATTGTTTTGATCTGTTTAATTACTGGAAAGACAACATAGTGTGTAATTAGCACTTTGAATTTTAAAGTCCAGTAGTAAAGTAGAAATTTAAGATACTTCTTAAAAGTATTTTAAAAGAATCTCAACTTTGACTATGTAAAGAGAAGGCTGCTCAGGGGAATCATGACTAAACTCTGGTTTCTTGTGCCTATTCTTATTGCAAATGTTTGGTTTGTTTTTTTTTTCCTGTTGCATTTCCTTGGTGAGTTTATTGCAGCCTTAACATTTTTGACATCCAGTGCTTAGCTGCCTCCATTGCTACGTCTGAAAACATTTTTTGTCCCAGTGAGAAAATCAGGGCTTCCAAACCTCTGTTTGGTTACACACCAGAGCTTTATATCCCTTTGACAGGTTTTCTAGCTTCTGCAAAATTAGAACCTGTGTGTTTAGTTTAAAACAAAAGATGTTTTCATGCAGGAAGAAACATGTGTCTGTTACTGGAGCTTTAGCTGAAAGTCTCTGACTTTAGCCAAGTGTGCATTCAACAGTTTAGTGTGAGCTCACTGATTGCCCTGTTTCTTACTGTTTCAGTTCACTGAACAGTCTTCCTGAAGAGTTTATAACATTAGCTGTACAGAGCTTTATGTGCTGCCTTAGGGAAGAACTGAAAACCACAGATATATATTTGTACAGAAAAGTGCTGGACAACCTTGTTTCCTGCTTGGAGGACTTCAGTTTGGGTATGATGACATTGAGTTTGTTGTCTTCTGTTTTTGTTTGCTCAGCATTGGTTTGCATGGTGATGTGGCACCTAGTAGTAATGTTTACATCTTTATCTGTGTAAAATACACACAACTGGCTAATATTCACTAGTTAAAATGTATTTTTTGTCGTTTAGGTAGAGCAACTATTAAGAACCTGCTTGAAGAAGGTAAAATTACATTTATAGTACAATCAGTTCCACTGTAGCTTATTTGGGGGAGGGTTTTGTGTGAAGTCACATGAAGTAGGCATAAAGGTCTCTCATATCTGATTTTCTCCTGGTTAATTTTTAATAACTAATAGCCTCATGTGATACTTTTTGGTCAGATTTTCCTTTGATTTGTACCTTTAATTTCCAAGGGTCAATCTTGCTTTGTTGAACAGCCCTAAATACAAATCTGGAAAGGTACCAGTGAGTGATTCTTAAAGGGCTGAGGACATTGATGCTACTTTATATGAAGTATTTTTTGTCATGTGCCATGGTCTGGTAACCGCAGTGGTAGTGGATTAAGGGTTAGACTTGATGATCTAAGAGGTCCTTTCCAATCTGTCTGATTCCATGTGCCTCATGATGAAGCTGGATGTGTTAACACTACTCTGTTAACAACCAGTCTTGGCTATAGCAAGCCCAGGGCTGCTGTGGCTGTAATTTTGTTTGTCAATTATTTGGCAGAAGTCTTATCTGCTGGTAATATGGGATAACCTGACATACTCTGCTCTCACCATGCGAATACTGTTCACAGCTTTGTGTGGACCTTTTATGGGTGCTCTGTCTTTAGCTTTTGGTAATTTCAGCTTTTCATTGAGGAACTGAAACTCTTAATACCTCATAGGATTAGGCCAAGGGGGTTGGAAACTCTCATTTTGTACCAGGTTGTTGCAAACCGGCTTCAGCTTCTGCTTTATCATGGCATCTTTGGATCTGCACTGTAATTTCAGTTTAATTTGTTTATGGAGTGGAAGAAAACTACATGCACAACTGTTTATTGTGTCTGGATATGATGTGTATGTGTGAGTGCTTTGCTGCAATTTTTTATGTTCTATTTCTCTTTTAAATAAATTCATACCATAATTATTTTCCATAGTTCTTCAGTTTCTGCAGAAGTCAATACTTGACATACAGGAAGAAAACAGGCAAGTGAATTCAATATAAGCTGTATTTTATCTGTTTTTTGTTCACTCTTGCAAGATAGTCTAGTATAGTTTGGAATATCACTGTAGTCATACACTGATGAAAGATGGGAATATCATTTTACAATGATACATGTTTTAAATAAAAACTGATGATGAGTGTCTTGTTTGTGGCTATACAGTGATATGAGAGGAAAGGAGGGAAATCAGAGCCTGCAATATTTAAGACACCCATACTCTTAGAGCTACCAGTTTTAAAGGAGGCCTTTGCGTTGTGGTTTTGCTATCTGTACTGTGACTGAACACTGTAATTAATAGATACACTTATTAAAATCCGGGTAGAGTAATACTCTTCCATTTTCTACTAGTGTTTAATTCAGTGTGGATATTCTGTTTAGTCTGTCACAGCAGTGACGTAAAGGTGCTTAATGGAGTGTTTTGTACATGACAAGTTTATGTGTTGTCTGTTTCTGTGTTAGAGGAAAGACAATCAGAAATATTCTTTGTGAGTGGATAAACACCTTAAAAATGGTGAAGGAGCAGCATTGTGTTCTGTTGATCTTTTTTGAAAGTTTCTAGAGAAGTTCAGCTCTGCTCATGCAGAATCAAATGAGTGAAAATTTGTCACAGGAACCTGCAGAAACTGTAGTAGAATTTTTCATTATGTTCATTAATTTTATTTTAAAGAACTGTCCCTTACTTTGCTTCTTGTTTTCCTGTAGTTACATATCTGGTCTATTCAGACAGTAGATTTGGTTTTACTGTTAATTCTGTCTGAAGTTGGAAGCATGTAGTTCTAGAGAAAATGAAGAGTTGTTTTAATTTCCTTCGTGTATGTGTGTCTGAATGTTGTCTTTTTTCCACAGAAAGAATCATGGAAATCATGTTGTTCAGACTCAGTTGATGCATGATTTACTGATAGCCATTAAGGTTTCAATGATGCTTGTACAAAAATTGCACGAAAATATCCAGGGAAGTCTTTGGAAACACCATGAGTCTTTTATTTGGCAAAGTATGTGTAATTTACTGGAAAGCTCCACAAACTTCCTAGTGGATGGTAAGTCTAGTAACATTCAAACCCAAATATTTTTATTAAGTCAGTCCTGTTGTATTTGTAGTACAGAAAATGAGTTTACCTTGAATGGAAATTGAACTGCAGGAGGTCTTTCAGCCACCTATGGTTTGTGGTGGCTTTGGAGTATTTGGAGTAGTTTTGGAGTATAGAGTTGAAGTTGTCCTACTAAAAAAAACAAGGTAAATGCTGCTACTAATAATTTGTAAACTAACAGAAGTAATTTTGAGACTCACTGAATGTCTGTGCCTACCAGAATTTTGTATATATATATATATATATATATACACGAATTACACTGTCAGAACTGTTTATTGGTGGACTATAACTGAGTACAGTAATACTGTACAGATATTTTTGTACATTAGAATTAAATATAAATGGCATTAGGCTCTACCAAAGTCCTCCTTGTCTTACTGGACAGTTCTTTATTTTGTATTTGTTAAAAGGTATGAATAATTTCCTATTACACTAGAGTATAAATTTGTTAGTACTTTCTATCCAGGTGGACACTACAGATTTGTGATTGTACAACTACAAGTAGTCTAGGAAAATTCAATACCATCTTGATAATTTTGATACATGGTTCTAGCACACAGTGTTTGCTGCACTTTAATGTAAAATATCTTTCTCTGCTTTGTAGCAACTCTCCTGCAAACTGTTCAGACTACCTCAGGACTGGCTGTTATTCTATTTACTAAAGCTATGTATGAACCAGTTGAAGAATTACCTTCTTTGGTAAGTGTACTTCTTTGCTAAAACCTGTTAAATGGTATAGTGTTGTTAATCATTGCTACCAGTGTTGAGGCTTTGCTGATCTGACTAACAGGACTTGAACCTCTGTGAGCCTTTTGCTGGAGTGTACATCCTTTATTCTTTCCTTGCTGTATGAAATAATACACCTGGGGTTTGAATTCGAGAAAAACAGTGTGGAAGAAATCTTTTCAGATCTTCAGAGCTCAAAATATGTTTTCTCCTGTGCTGAGGTAATGCAATGGGTGCTGTTTTGTTATTGCAGATCAGTGACTTGCTTCTTGGGTCAATAAAACACGCAGGTGTCCCAGCGTGGTTTGTGAGTAACTGTGGGGCTCTGTGTGCTGAGCACCTCCCTGACTCTGTCCGGCTCTTCCTTTGCCATGGAGCACTGGCCATGCTGGAATGGAAGAATGGCAGCATGGGGGAAAACGGAGAGAAACTGTTATTAGATATTGCATCAGTCTTGTTGTCTTTGAGTTCAGAGTAAGTCTGTCTTCTGATTTTTATTGTTTCATGTTTGGGAGGATGGGTTTGATATCTTTACTTGTATTTTTGCCCAGCTTGTATGGTCCTGGTGAAATATCTCTTTGATGTTTTCAATATAATGATTCTTTCTGCCAAAGATACAACAAGAAGATGTTGCATCTTTCTAATATATTCAGAATTACTCTGACTTTGAAAAGTCCAGTGTCTTGAATAATGCATAGACAGCTCTAAGTTTCAATTTTCTCTTGCATGCTAAAATTAAATATTGATTTTCCGAAGTGTAATTAATTTAGAAAGTACCTGGTGGTAAGGTGTGGCAGACTTAGTTGTTATGTAAAGAGATCAACTTTATTATTACCTCATATACTTTTAAAAGTGCAGAGGAGAACAGTGTGCCAATGAGTGAAATACTTTAAGCAAAATGAGTTTTAATTTTTTTTTTCTGGTAGCAGGCACTGACTGCTTGCATCTAATGGATTACCAGCACTATCGGACTGGAGACTAAATGTGTATTTAGTTCATCCTTTGTTCGGGCTATGGAAGTCCATTTTGTAATTTTGTTTTTGCTTATATGGTACTCAGTTTTCATGATTCTATATAGCAACGAAAACTTCTTATATTTTCAAGAAGTGTGCAGTAACATAATGCTGCTCAAATATTAGCGTGTGAATACAATTTATTTATTTTTTTTTTTTTTAATAGCAAGTGTAGTGACTGGTCAGGTTTCTTTCCCCTGTGTTTAGGGGTTTTAGCTGTGACCAATTAATGACATGTCAGATAACTAAATGCACTCAGTGCAACATCTGGTTCATCTCCTTTTTGTGTTAGTTTCTTTTCTTCAAGGAGTGGTGTCTCCTTGTCTGTTTTAGTGTGAGGTGAAAATAAAAAAAATATTTTGGGAAGGAATTGACAAATGCAAATAATGAACTGTTTTGTTTGTTCTTTTTGAAGGCTAAAAGAATCCAGTATGGCAGCTTCTTTGTCTAGAACCCTTGCTATCTGGACTAATTCAGCAGTGGCTGCCCTTGTTTCAGGCTCTCCAAATCTGAAAGCCAAACTTAATGGGAACTCAGATGTAGCTGGGAAGCTGCTGGAATACATTTATACACACTGGGAACACCCTGTGGATGCTGTTAGACACCAAACCAAATTGATATTCAGGAATCTTCTTCAGATACACCGAAACACCATTACTGGATCAAATGAAAAATCAGACCCATTCTTTGCAGGGCTGATAAAGCGTTTGCTGAGCTTGGAATGGCACGTCAAAGGGAAATACACTTCTCTTGGCTGTCTGGTGGAGTGTGTGGGCACAGAGAACATACTACAGTTGGACAGAACTATTCCAGTGCAAGTCTTGGATGTGATGAATGATCAGTCTCTTGCACCCTATGCTAGTGATCTTTTGGAAACCATGTTTACAAATCACAAAGCCCATTTTGCTTTGTGTTTTCAAGAAAGCACCTGGATTGACCAGTGGCATGATATCTGGGTTTCTCCTCTTCTACAAATACTATGTGAAGGGAACCAAGACCAAACGACCTACATAATAGATTACTATTTACCAAAATTGCTCAGATGTAGCCCTGATAGTCTGAGCTACATGATTACAATTCTCCAGGCTTCTGCAGATGCTAATCTAGGTAAGAAAATAGATTTCATATTTGTAATTACTGTTTTTTTGTTTTTTGAAAACATCTCAGATATGTGATTTCTGATCTGGTAGTACTATTAGAATGAAGTTGGGAGAAAAATTTCATGAGGTTATCATTGCTATTAGTATTTCAGAGTGGAATTCATACTAGTCATATGTGTGTCTTCATGCCATAAGCAAAATAAATAGTATTTTAACTGAGGGTGCCTTACAGTTCTCTTCACATGCCAAGGTTTGTTACACATCAGAATTTCTCTGTACTCTTACACAGGTGTGTCCAGTAACAGGGCCTTACAGGTTTGTCTTTTGTTGCAAATGTGTGGATACAGGAGTTACAATTGTCTTGTAATTTTTTGACACAATTCAGTGTAGTTCTAAAATAAGGGCTTGTGAATCCTTACAAGGTGCTTTTTTCATTTGACACGTTCAAGGTGGAGCTTTTTGAGAATCTGGAGATATAGAACTAGTTTAATCTATGATAGGTACTGTCTTTTGGTGCTTATGGGGTAAAAAATGAAAGGGTGTAGGGTTCATGTATTGGAAACATTGGGAATTTCTGACAAGCATTGGAGTTAATCATAGAATCATATAATAGCTTTGACTAAAAGGGACCTAGTTCCAAACCCCCTGTGTGGGCACACCTCCCAATAGGCCAGGTTGCCCAAAGCCGCATCCTTGAAAGTCTGTCCTTGAACTGTTTGTGTTAATCAAGCTATAATTATTACTTGCTTTCATTTTCTTTAGGCTCTTGCACTACTAGAGGAGCTCTTGGAGCACTAATGGCATGCCTAAGAACAGCCAGGGCTCATGGACATCTGGAACTTTCAAGTATCATGGGCACTGGTCTTGTATCCACTGAACGTATAAAACAGGGTCTAGTTCATCAGCACCACCAGGTAAAGGGACAACAGTTTTTGTGTGTCTTTAAATTTAAAAGAATTGCTTCAATCCAATATACTGAATCAACATTATTTTAAAGCAAAGGTATCCTCATAGATGTCTGTAGCTCTTTTGTGATAAACATCTAAATATCTTTCAGGTTTGCATTGATGCTTTAGGCTTACTTTGTGAAACTCATCGAAGCACAGAAATTGTGTCTGCTGAAGAAATGCAACTAATTCAGTTTTTCATGATGTACAACTTGAGCAGCCAGTCTCCTTCAGTAAGGCAACAGATAGTTTCGTTACTGAGAAAGGTAATTTCAAACTATAAATAGTGTCTAATATGCCTACTGAGTTAGTTATATAGCATTTAAAAAAAATTCTGGGGGATGTTACAAAGTTACTCATCTGAAAAGGTAGAAGCTCTAAGACTAGGACTATGCTGTATATGTTGCCAACTGCATGGTGGTAACTCATGGCAGGCAAGGAAAACTTAAAAAATTAAATGATGGGCACAGTGACTTGAATGTCAGTTTACTTAACCTGCTGGCATATGGATACCTATAGCAAAGCCATGCACTGGAGGGTAAGCAGTGAGCCTTGTGTTGCCTTGGTTACGGACAGAATGTGATTATGTATACTTACCAGACCTCAGGAAAATTCACAGTCAGCCTCAGCAACCTGGCTTGAAAGAGAAGGTAGAGGAACACTAAGGGAAAAGCCTGACACGTGGCTGTGCTGCTGTGGTCTGTAGGGACTGAGTGTGTCTGCACTGTGGAAGTGACCAAGGTCACAGTCACAGCCGTGGTAGAAGGATATGGATAAGAGGAGGAAGTACCACAAATTTTTTGGAAGATGTGAGTGTCAAAAGAAAGCAGTGTGGAAGGAGAAAATAATTATTTTGAGATGGGGGAAAAACGAGGGAACAGGTTTTGTGGAAACAGAAGAGAAGTCTTTCTCTTTCCATTCTTGCCTCGTGCAGTCTGTGGAATACGAGATGGAAAAGTTGTGTTGGGAGTGTAGGAAGAAAGGAAATAATACCAGTGGGTAATGAAAGAGCTAGGGGAAGTAAGAAGTCCTTAGCTGAGTTAGACTCTGTAAGAGACACTGAAGCTGTAAAAATCCTGTACGTTAATTGAGCTTTTTTTGTAGAGGAGCTTACATTCCACAGAAAGTAGAGAGGTGGAAGGAGGAGACTAGGCATTGATTTAAAGAGGAATGTGGAAGAAGGTTGCTGAGGGAGGGGAGAAAGGTTGGTTACAAGAGAGATGGGGAATGAAAAACTTGGTCTTGGAGTGCAGAGAGAAGGATCTGTTTTGTTTTATACTTAGTGCAAACTTTTTAAAACTTGGAAGCAATATGATCTGGGGAGTAAGCTGAAAAATTCCCCTCTCCCTTATCTAACTGCAAATGATTCTTGCCTTACCAATGTTTTCCTTTTGTTTTAAAGTTATTTTGTAGGATACAAGAAAGTTCCCAGGTGCTTTATAAATTGGAGCAAAATAAAACCAAGCAAGACTTACTTGAAAACTCAACTCACAGGCATCCTCTGGGCATTTTGCAGCAATATAAGGCAAGTTAGACTGCTGGAGATACATAAGAGACACACAAGAGGTGGTATAGCATTTCTGAAAGATAGTTAATTGTTCTTGAGAACACCTCTGGGTAAGTTAGGCTGTGTCTGTGTTAGGAAATAGTGCGGTGCAGAAGTACCTCAAAGATAAGACCCTTATTCTTCCAAAATTAACCATAAGGTCATAATTTTTGAGGATAACATGTAAAGCAGACTGTCTTGAAATCAGCTAGGTAGACTTTTATTTGTAGGGTAGCAAGTAAACTGTCTTAAAATCTTTCTTGTGATTTTCAGGATTTCATGTCATCTGTATGTGATAGACTTTTTGAGGTCCTCTTTCCTGGTTCATCACACCCAACCAGATTTTCTGCACTAACTATTCTAGGATCAGTAGCAGAAATATTTTCTGTTCCACAAGGTGAGAAGCTTAACTTGCAGGCTGTAGGAATGGGAGGTATGGAAGAAGACTCTTACGCTAGCTAGTCAGTGTTTTAGTCCTTCATTTCTATGGCATTTCCTATGTTGCTTTCATTTTACCTGAAGGGAGCAAAGTAATTTTTATTGGAGAATAACTTTACCCCTTTTGTTTGTTCCAACATTTTGGTAGTATGAATTTAAAACACTGAGACCATTAAAATTCTTCATTGAAATTGTTTGTAAATTCTCATGATATTATTCTACTAAAGAAGGAACAGTTTATGAAGTTGTGCTGCTGTTATTTTAAATTTTCTTCATAATTTCATGGCAACCCTAGTTCAAAAAGTATTAATTAGAACCTTCTAGTATTGATGGTCTTGCTAAGCCTTGTCTCTGGATCATATGGCCAATATAAAAGTATGTTTTCAGTCTTGTAACTTCTCTTTTTAAAATAAATTAAATGTAAGATAAACATTGATTTTGAGAGGAGAGAAAAAAAAAAAGCTTTCTTGGTAGATCTCCTCTCGAAACCTCTGATAGATCATGAACATTTTAATTTTATTGAGTTTGTGTTACGTTCTTGTTGCTTTTTTAATAGACAGTTGTATTGAGGGTTGTTTACAGTAGCAAGATTAGGATATTGGAAGCCTGACATTACTTCTATACAGGAAATTTAGCTGCTGTTATGTTCTGTGCTGGAATGTGGTGCACTTGCTTGCTTAAAATTTCTGGTTTCTTCACAGCATTGGGTCAGTCATCAGAAGTCATAACTCATTTAAATAGAAAAAAAAAAAAAAAAGATTGTAATGGCTTCCATTTTAGGGGATTTATTCCTCTGACCAAAAGGACCTTAAACCCCAAAGCACACTGAAGTTTTAAACCTGTTTTTTTTTTAATTAATTTCAAATATTACATAATTTGAGGAAAGGATTTTTTTTTAAGTAAAGCTAAAATAAAGGTTATTTTCAATCCTGGATTTAATGTGAATAAATGGGATTTTGGTTTTGGCAATAAGTTACTTTCTGTATTACTGAGAGTAATTTATTGGATGTTGTAACTTTTTTCAACAGTGAGCATGACATGTAAGACCTACTAAGGGAAGTAGGTGATACTAAAGTAATGCTTCAGCTATGGTTTTATTTTAATGCTTCTTTTAGTACAGCGTTGTAAAATGTGAATGCAGTGCTTATTCTGGGAAGAATTACAGCAAAACTATGTAAAGCATTTGTTCCTTTGAACAGGCCAGGCACAAGTTTTTCAGTTGGATCAGGAGATTGATTCTGCTCGTGTCCGAACCTTGATCCAGTGTTTGGCCAGTACTTTTGAGGAAGTAAAAGTTCTGGCATTTGGACTTCTGATGAAACTACGTGATGTTGCATTTAATTTACAGGTATGTAATTAGAAATAGTTTAAAGGGAGTAATTTTGTGAAAGGTGAATGATCTGTATTACACCAGGTACTTGGGTTAGGTGCAAAGCATAATTCCTGAAAATGGGAAGTCTGTCCAAGGTGGCCTGCAGTAGTGTTCATTGCTAACATCTTCTATATGTTTATGCACAGCTTCTGCCCTTATGTCAGGAGGTGTGTATCACTAACATGATGGAATTTGGGAAGTTCATTGGGTGTGACTATGAATCAGAGAAGTAGTTAATGTCAGCTCCTTGCTTAGCTGTGACTTCCCTTTGTGAATGAGGGAGGCATTTTGAAGAAATTCAGCTTTGTGTTTCTTTTCTTTTCTGATAAGTCTCAGATTTCATTATCGGATTGTCTTTTTTTTGTTTGTTTCTCCCAGACTTTGCCCTTTGACTGTACACTGACTTTTCTGTTTATTTAATTAAAAATTACTTTTTAATTTGCAAGTACTGGTGAGCAAAAAGTGTTTCCTGAAACTGTGATTTTTTTTTTTAATGTCTCTATATTTTTACACCTGAAACTGTATTTTCTGTGATGTCTGTTAGCAGATAGACTACAGTACTTTGGAATAAAACCCAATCAAACAAAAACCCCACAAAGTGCTATCCTTCTAAGAAGTGCAATATGTTTGAATACTGCTTTATAAATGACTGTCCCCATACTAAGTATGTATGTTATTGTATCTTTTTTCAGTACATCCAAGTGTATGTTTTGAGTGGAAGGTGGTCAGTGTACAAATTGTTTCTTAAGAAATACATACCAGCAAACTTACTGAAAAAAACCCAGGTTCTTAGATTCCAGGATGCTAGGTGGATTAATCAAATCAATTAGAAATCTTGATAAAGTGAGCAATAATTGTGGCCTTTTTTTTTCCAGGATTCTGAATATCTAGATCTATTCGAAGCAGCAATGGATCTTAGCACAAGTACCAAACCATATGATTGTGTTACTGCTTCGTATTTGTTGAACTTTTTAATTCATCATGAAGGATTACAACATATTTGTTCAGGAAAATGGGTTGAACATAACACCCAGATAGATGAAAACGCATCAGTAAGTACAGTGGAGAAGAACACTTTAGCAGGTAAGATTTTTAGGAAGTTAACTCCTCCATGTATTTATATTTAATTGAGACCTTACTGCTTTTCCTTAAGGCCTTTAGTAGGAAGCATAATGAGTACAGATTTGCTTAATTTCTCATAGAAATTCAGGTATCATTTCTTTTGCTGCTAAGAAGGCAGATTCTTAGTAAGATTTTAATCTAACCATGTTCATGTTGAGTCTGTAGGCTTTTGGTAAGGTAAATGGCTATTATTATTATTTTAATCAGAGAGAAAGTGACATTAAGGCCCTGGTAGCAAGACTGGTGGAGCTGTGCACATGAAGTGCAGAAAAGGAACCTCTGCCTCCTCTTAGAGCTCACTCACCCAGAGTGAACACAGCTGTAGTTGGTCTCAGTCATGCTACAGTACTTGATATTTGCAGTGCTGGCTCTTGGAGCTTTGGTCACTAGGAAATATTTTTCTGAGTGCTTTACAGTCCTGCACATACATCTAAATAATTAGGCTTTGCTCACATGTGGAATATTTTTCTATAGTTTAATGCCTCTGGATGAAAGCTGAGAGGTTCTGGATCTAGCAAATTCATTAAAAAGACTTCCTCTACCTTTTGTAATTTAAAATAAAACTAAAATCACAAAATTCTTAATTTGTAATAAAGCATTGGATGTAATTTGTAGTAAATTCTCTGTTGTACACTTTTTATGCCCTTGTTAGCTTCTCTGCAAATGCCTGCTAGTCCTTTCTTCATATGCAGTGAAATAATGATTTTGAGGATGTAGTTGTGGTTGCCCTTAATGAACTAAATGCATGGGTAACCTCATGCCCCATTGTTAAAGAGAGTATCTCCCATTGTTAGTTATCTGTAGTTTGTTATTTGGGTGTGTAATTCATTCTGATGTTGGCATTGAGGTACCACTAAATATAAATATAAATATAAATATAAATATAAATATAAAAATGTAAATATAAATATAAATATATAAATGTAAATATAAACATAAATATAAATATATAACCGTGTGTATCCTTGAAAATTTGATATGTTCTTTAGTGGCTATTGTAAGATTCAAATATTTAACCATAAACTTATGGTCTTTAGTTTTCTGCTGAACTGTTTTTTGTATTAACCTGGCTCGAAGCCTGACTTTGAGTATGTGGTAGGTAACTTCTTTTGACTTCAACATGAACTGTGGGGTTGTCCCTGAGTATAGGGTCTGGGCTGTGCTTTTCACAGCTGCTGTTTGACTGGGGTAGACAGACTAAACTGACTATAACAAATATTGCTGGAGTTTAGTTAACTGAAAAGCAACGACTTTAAGTGACAAAAGAGGAAATAGCTGTGCATTTCCTATTGTATTGCTGGGCAAACAGCCTTTATTCCTAGTTCTTTAAAACTAATTGGTCTCTTAAAAAATACAATATATGAGTCCACATCTAATGCAAATCTATACTTTTAAAAATTTTAGTTATCAAGCTTTTGTTGGTGAATGTTGAAGAGGAAATACTACAAGCAAAGAAGTCTCTTCTTCAAGCAGCAGCATCATTCCCCATGTATGGAAGAGTGCATTGTATAACTGGGGCTTTGCAGAAATTACCCTTTAAGTAAGTAAAACTTTCTGTTAAATAGTAAGTTGAACTCTATGTTTAATCACAATAGAAGAATATAAACTCAGGAGAACATAAAAGCATGCAGTCTTATTTGTAACAAAATCTGGTACCTGTGGTTTTTAGAACTTTTACTGGCTGCTGCACTGTTTATCTAGCTGTTGGATACTTCCTTTGTATGTGTGAAACTCACTCTTTGAACTTCTCAAACTGCATCTAATTTATAGATAATTACTGTTATGGAAGTATCTCAGTAATTTCAGTTCTTTCTTTTAAATATATAATAATTTTAAATCCATGTCATGCTGGTTTTTTTGTGATTTTGCTGTGGTTTTGTTTTTTCTTTTGTTTTGTTGTTTTAAAGTAACTTGAGATTGGTATCTGAATGGAAGGAAATGGTGGCCAGACTCATTCTGATGTCATACAAACTCTCTGCTGTAGTATCACCAGTAGTGCAGAGCTCATCACCAGAGGGACTTATTCCAATGGATAGTGACTCAGGTAAACAAAGATACAAACAAAACCCCAGAATTCTGTTAAAATCTGAAATTCTGTTTGTTTAACAATGAGTCAAAACTAGAACTATCACCCCTTCTTTTCAATTTCCTAGTTTATGTCATTGTCTTAAGCTATTCTCTTAACTTTTGACAGTTCTGATACTTGTCCTGACTTCTGCACTGAAACCCTCCACATTTGTAGATTGTATCACATCTATTCCAACACAGTTACTGTAAAGTCCAGTTTTCTTTCATCCTTAACACTTGTAATCACCATAGTTTTGTTTGGTCTTAGTGCTAATAGCTTTCTTTTGTACTTACATACTCCAAATTAATTACACTTGTAATTGGGAAGTAAAACCCAGTAAAACTGTCCTAAATATTCCTCTTGTTTGATTTGTAGAAACTGCATGTCGCCTGCAGATGATTCTGAATGAAATACAACCTCAGGACACGAATGATTATTTCATTCAGCCAAAAATTTTGAAAGAACACAGTGAGGTAGAGTCTGAGAAGCTGGCTGACCACAGGCCAATGGAAAATACTTGCACAGAAATGACAGGTATATCCAGTGCTGTATTAGTAATTAAATCAAGATATTCTTTATAGAGCAGGCACTTAAAATGGGTGATAAAAATTGGAAGTTTATACATAGTTAAGTTGCTCTATATATAATGTTTCAGTTCTTCAGTAAATCTGACATGGTTTTAAAGACTTATTAATTGCATTTCTGGAAGACAGTGTTTTAATCTCTCTTAGAGCACAAATAAGAAGAGGGAGTGGGTTGGTTTTGTACCGGCCTAAGCCCCATTACCTTAACTGCACTAGCCAGGTAATCTTTAACAGCTTTTTGGTCATGCAGCTCTTTTAATGTGTTTCTTGTTGGAAGGTGTTAGTGTGAGTTCCCTCTCTAGGGCAAGTAAGACTGCTGGGGATATGTCCATGCAGTAAAACTTGTTGCATGAAATTACATGAGCAGGAGCTTCTGTTTGAAAGATTACAGTGGTGAAATGTTAGATGGTATTTGTCTACTTTAATGAGTAGCAACTCTGAATTTGAGCCTTACAGAGATACAGAAATTGTAAACTGTGGTGTACTTAGTGTATGCAAGCATGAATTTATAGAACATCTGTATATTTTTTTTAATGTAATAGTTTATGCAAGCTTTATAAGTCTTAAATATTTGAACTTTGTTTCCTCCCGTGTTTTTTCCTGTGATTAAAATAGTTTTGGTTGGGCCATATGTTTCCTTTTATGAAGTCTTGTAAGTATGTTAAAGTTGCATAGTGGCCACCAGATGGGGATGTTGCTTTAAAAACCTTCTGCCTTTGCCAGGCCTCTTCCGCTGGGGGCACCGGGGTTAAAAACCAAGTGACATCCAGCGAGTGATGGATTGGTGATTGTCATGGTTGCTGTAGCCTGGCTCCAAAGCTGCAGGTGTTTATATAGTTCAGTGTGCAGGGGAATACCAATTGTGACCAAAAGTTTTCTACAATGGAAAAATATCTGTTTTCTGGTTAAATGATACACTGTTGCCTTTTCCAAGGGGAATAAAAACCAGTGAGTGTTCTGAGGTGGAAGCAATTAGGGTCAGCAGAACAGAATTATCTTTTGGGTTAACAAGTTTAGAATTTTAAGGTAATTGTGTTTTGTGTATAGATTTGCTTAAATGAAGTTTAAATTAAAGTCTGTGTCTGAGAACCTTGAATTACAGTATTACATTCATTGATTTTTTTTTTTATTTTTAAGGTAAAGAAAGGCAAACATGTGATGTCACAGCCCAAATGGTTCTTGTGTGTTGCTGGAGAAGCATGAAGGAAGTATCTCTGCTCTTAGGGACACTGTGTAAACTTTTGCCTTCACAGGCTGCACCTGAACCATCAGAAGGGCTAATTACAGTAGAACAGGTAGGGAAGAACTTACTATAAAATCTTTACTTTCTAGTGGGGGAGGGAAGGCAGTTTTCTGAGTATTTTTTTTTCATAAATCTACATGCTGTATGGGAAAAGTATCTTAACTGCCATGTTCTCCTCATGGTTTTCATGTTTTATTATAATTGGTTAACAGTCTGCTTTTTGATAAAGTGTTATTCAGAAGGCATAACCATAGTAGTAACAGGTAAGTGAAGAAATTACTATACATGGCTAACAAACTCAAGGGATACCAAGTGTAATTGTATTGTGTTATTTCTAAGATGTATGCTGTGTTCAAGGCTACCAATACCAATGTGTGTAGTGGTATACATTTTTTTGTTAATAAAGTTGCTAAAAATCTAATCTAAATATGTATTCAAAGTGTGTGTTTCTTTTTGATTGTTTGGACTCTGCTGAAAGCTGTTCATTAACTGAACTTCATAATGATTTTGAAAGTCAAATGTGCTGACTGGTCCTACTCTTGTACTGTGTGCAGTATTGAATTATGAATAATTTGTATGTAATGTGACTCTCTTTTTCCTCCAGTTTTTCTTGATTTTAGAGATCAGAAATGCTAATAGTGCCATCGAGGTCTCTAGTGGAACGTTGAGAATAGTGTTTACAATAAATTAGATTACCACAGGCATTTATTTAAGAAATATTTTGTATTTATTAAATTTCTGGTTTTAATTGATGATCTTTTCATTCCCATATGGTTTCAACAAAACCAGTCTCTACATGGGAGATTGAAATATGCAAGACATACTACTTTTTAATATTTTCTTTCCAGGATAAAAATATTTATTTAGTTTTTCATTAGGTGTTAGAACTCTTTATTATAAAAGAAATAATAGTTTAATATACTACAGATCTTATTTCTTACATTATCTAATGTTGTGGTGTCATGGGAATAACATTCGTGCATTTTCTGTAGCCTTTTTAGCTGCAGTGCTTGTATTGTTGCAGAGGTCTGGAGGGGAGATGAGAGAACAAATACATATTTCCACCAGTATGTTCCTTAAGCTGCTCCAAATCAAAAAGGAATTGATATTTTTAGTCTGAGTCAGAGCTGACTGGAGAGTCTCCATCTTTATTTAGAGAAAAGACATTAGTAGTAGCTCTTTCAGAAATTCTATGTTATTAAGCAGTGTAACTTCTTTTCTTATTGATGACACGAGATATTTTTTTTTATGCTCTGATGCCATCCTGTAAAATAGAATGTCTGTGTTCTAATTTGAAGGCTGCTGATTGATGAGAAGTCATTTCAAAATCCTGATTTTCCTTAGGCTTCTAAGGAAATACACAATGAAATATAATTTGGCTGAATGTTTGGCAAATATATGAAAAAGCACAGGCATTTTCTCTGTGCTTTTTTAAACTGTCGTTACCCTGCTGTGCATAAAAGACAGGATTTAATCATAAATTACTAGAAATGTCAGTACCAGAACTGCTTCAGCTTCAGACTTCTATTAGATGCTTTTCAGTGTTGAAAATAAGAGAATTAAATTTTAGGTATCTCATGCATGTAGAGCTTTCCTTTGAAGTTGCCCATCTTTTTCTTTATTCTTTAAGTATTAAAAAATATTTAAGAATATGGAGGGGGATGACTTGAGAGAAACCTTCATCATATAGCCTTGAGTCAGGGTGAGGTAATAGTTGAGAAAAATCTGTGAGAACTGAGGCAGGGCAGTGCTCTTTCTTAGAGCTCTGGCCTGTGAGTGGAAGTGATGCATCAAGAGCTCAGTTTGAAGTAAGCTTCTCATCAATGTGGCTCTTGGCAGAAGCTCAGAAATATAAATTGAGAAGTTGAAAGTTATGTGACTGAAAAAAATCCATACGAATTATTCTAAGAACATAAGGGTGGTGATGCAGCAGAACAGTACTGTGATTTGCATGTATATGGTTTTCTTGGTTTGGTTCTGTTTACACACCTGGAGAGTTGGTATATCTGTGGGTCAGTTTCTTCTGAAAAAAGGGAGCTTACTCCTGGTTCTTGGCTAGGAAGCTGAAATCCTGGAGATACATAAGCTTGCTTAAAATCCACTCAGAAATAACTTGGTTTTTTTTCATATTGGGTGGGGTTTAGCTGGAGGAAGTATTAAGTAGACTTAGTCTCCCAACTTTTTTTAGTTATTGCAGTCCTTCATAACATTCATTGACATCTTGATTACTTGTCAGACTATTAAAGTATGTCATTTCATAAATAACAGAATAAAAAAGAATTCTAAAAGAAACTTGATACGATTTTGTACTTATTCTTTTTATATAAAAGATTTGAACAACTTTTTGGTGAAAAATTCTTTAAAAATATTCTCAAAGAAAATTTTTCATAGTGAATGAAGTATTTTAAAAGAAGATATTACAAACTTGACTTAGATGTTCAAAGTTGATTAGAATCAGAAGAATAAAAAGCATCTCTTTTTGTGGGATCAGATTGTGTAGAACTGTAAATTTTCAAACGGCTTGGAGAATTTGGTATCCTGCTGAAGCTTTAGAAAGTAATGGTGAAAATTCAGTTACAACATTTAGCTTCTTCAGTTTTTAAAACATTAGCTCTCATGCTATTTCTCATTCATGCTAAATGTTATTTACTTTAAATTTAGTTTTATTAGTCCAAGGCAATTATGCAGAATCCTAGAAACTTAAGGATAGCTAATGTAGACTTGTTTCTGTTTGGGACAACTTCTGAAGCTTGACTTTCTTATTTTCTTTGGATATTTTTGTAAATGTTGTTTCTTCTGTTACAATTTAGTAAATATTTTCTCTGGAATTTTTGTTAAGAATGAAGGCAAACAAAAATATGCTAAGTTTGTTTCTTCTGAAAATCAGGATTTTCCTATTTTTTTCTTAAAAGCTTTCTGTGTTACTCTTGGACAAGCTTTTATGTCCTTTATCCTTTTGGTTTAAGGACATAGTGCTGTATCTTTAACCTGATAAATTAGTATATTTGTTATCCTGGAAGTAAGTGCTTTTTAATGATAGGAAGTACAGAAGCAACTTGTACATATAGATGAATTGTCTCTCTATATAATTTAAAATAGCTTTTTAACTTTTTGTATCTTTTAGGTTAAAAATATTGGAGACTACTTTAAACATCATCTGCTGCAATCAAGGCACAGGGGAGCATTTGAATTGGCATATGCTGGCTTTGTGCAACTTACAGAAATGCTTTCCAGGTAGAAATTAGGCAAATTACTATGTTTTTAATAAGATAATTTTACCAAACTGTGGCATCAGTTCTGAAACTTGCTGTGCAAACACATCAGTGATTTCATGTGGATTTTATTTGAGTTTGATGTAGGCATGATTAGTTGTATGACATCTGTGATTTGGAGTGCTTTACTTATGGTTAGGGATGGTGCTTAGGCAGTGAAAGATGATACAGACATGTAATACTTGCTGCATTTTTCTCCATTTCTGTTGAGTTTACTGAACAGCTCTCAGAAGTTCTTGGAAACACTAAGAGGATAGAATTCTCTCCCTTTGCCCCCCTCCCCCTTTCCCTGTCCCTTTATATAAATGGATAACAGATTTTTAATTTTTTTTCAACCAAGATGTTTTCCTGGAAACTTCTTTTACTTGTCATTGAGTTGTGTGTTCTGACATTTGGAAGACTACCTGGCAGTACATCTTTATAGATTTTTTTTTCCTCTTGTAACTTTCTGCTTGCTTAGGAGATCTAAAGGAGCAGAACTGTCCAGAGGTCTGGGCAAGAGTGTTGGCATTTCCATTACATGCTTAGCTATTTATTTCAAGTGTTGGTAGTTTTTCCTTGTGATACATAGTAATTAGATCATACCCAGTGTTAATATGACAAATCAAATTATCTTCTGACTGTGTGGGTTTTGGTGTGCTTGAAATACCACTCAAATTTGCAGTCTGAAGCACATATAGTTGCACATCAATTGCAGGCTCTGTAACCAGTGTTCCCCTTGTGTCCCAGGCTGGTCAGTCTGAGGCACTCATACATTTCTTGTTGGTGCATAGGAAGGAAGAGGGTGTAGTTTTGTTTGGTTGCTTTCTTTTGTTTGTTTTGTTGTTTTTTTTTTTAAGTAAAAATAAATCTGGTGTTTGAAACCATTTTAGTGGGTTTTGTATGGATCAGCTTGACCAGGTTCCCTGTCTGTCCCCTCAGACAGTTTACCAGCAGAACCAAGAACTTGGTCTCTCCTAGAGGGATGTGAGTTGGGTAGCTACATAGAAGCACCAGCACTGCTACAGAAATTGGTATTTGACACGTTACAACCTTTGGTTTGTATGCCATTGAGATGCTGAGTTTAGTCAGTGATGTAGCTGTAAGAGGTACATTATGCCCTTTTGTGTGACAGCAATCCGAGGCATTTTAAATTGGTCTGAGTAGTTTGTTGGGACCTCACAAAACCTTGCTTTGCACTTGGTTATTGACTTCTAAAAGCAAAAAAGAAACTGATGTGTCGATTCTGTTCTTGCTTATCTTTTTGCCTATCTATATACATGATATACATTTCTGTAGATCTTGTGTTCTTCTTCTCTACTATGAAAACTTGTGTCAGGAAGTTTTAAGGTGATGTCTCAGATGATTGCCCAGTGTTTCCCCTTGTACTTGCTTTTTAGTAACTTCCTGCAGGGTAGATCTCATCTATTTTTAGTTCTCTGAGTAACGATAGAGCTGCTCCTACAGTCAGTGAGACAAAAAACTTGTAAAGACTGGAAACATATAACCATGGACAACAGTTAAGATGGTCCAGCTTTCTAAGGAGGTGGTTGTATTGTCAGGTTAACCAGTGAATCTAATATGAATGTACTACAGAGCAGGCATTTTATTCTTTTGATTTTTCCAAGTCAAGAACAAAAGATTGCTCTGCTCTCTGCTGCATGCTTCTGGCTGCTGTTTATAGATACTTTAGCACAGCATGTGCTATTTCACTCAGTCTTCTAAATCAGATGCTGCACTTGCAATAGTGTTTTTTGATTTAAAAAAACCTAACAAAAGAACCCCCATTTTAACAGCAAAAAACCCTTCCTTCTTCTCAACTTTTCTTTCAGACCTCCAATCTTTTAAGATTTTAGTTATCACTATCTGAACTTCAGTTTGTGTGTGAAACTTGCTGTTTTCCAAAGGCAGAAATAAGTTTAAGTAACAAAATATTGACAAGGTAAGGCAGTGGTGGTCTTTTGAGACATACAGCAACAAATTAAAACTTGTGTCAGTAGATAGTATTTTCGTGTCAGGCAGCCTTTCTTTGAATGTTTATTATGTTTAATATAGTATTCCAAATAAAGTAAACTGCAACAGCATAGAAACAATTGCTGAACAGTGAAGGACTGCTATCCCTAGGTATGCTGAATATGAATATAAGCATGTGTTTATGTACAACTGTCATTATGTACAACCACACAGTACAACCATCATGAAGTTGTACTGTCTATTTCAGTTTTAAAGGATTTATTCTTCCCATCAGATTGAATAGTCTGACCATCAGAATAGTATTGTTTAAAAAAACAAAAAAACAACAAGAAAAGACTTTTTACCACCACCAGTCTCTTTTTGTAGGTGGGAAAGGAGATGATCCAGGCAGGTACTAGTGCAGGACTATCTTGAACAAACTTTGTAGGAAAGGCAAAGTAAAAACTAGGAAACATTGAAAAACATATAAATCATTCTGTGAGTTTATAGTGCACTCTCTAAATGGCATACTAACAGTTAATCTTTGATTTTCAGTTTTTAAATTGCTTCTAAAAGCTGAGGCAAATAGTGTAAAACAAATCTATTGATGCTTTGGAGAATTTCCCATTGTGTTTGTTCCCTCTCCCTTTTTCTGCCATTGTACATCTTGGAGAGCAATCCATGTAAGAGCAGCATTGTATAATGTAAAATAGAGAGCCATGCTCAAGAGAACTCTGCTTCTCTGGCAGTACATAAATCATTAGGCAGTATGTATGTAAAAAGCCAACTACTTACATTTAAGTAGTTTTTCTTTTCTGAATTAACAGTTCTCCAAATACTGCTTAGTATTTTTCAAGTTAAGGTATTTCAAGTAGAGCAAGTGTTCCTGTGGGAAAAGCCAGTTTACAAGAACCAAAGAGCAGCTCTCTGGAAATACATTTGTTTAATGATAGAATATGTTTGCTAGGAAATGCGGGCCTCAAGGCAGTATTTGTATTTAAAATGAAGGAGAAAGGAGTCTGATTCCAGAATAGCCAATGACTTTGGTTTGGTACTCTTGGAATATGAGAAGTATCTTGGGACTCTTCTCCGAATTGGGTGAATTAAGTTTATGGGTGAGTGCAGCTGCTGTGTGGGTCTGCCTGGAGTCTTTCCATTGTCCCTGCTGCAGCTGAGGAGCTCTGCTCTGCAGAGGTGCACCACAGCCTTCCTCTCCCCATAGCTGCTAGGCTTGTGGAGAGTGTTGAAGCATGTGGACCAGAATGTCTGTTAATTTACTGCTCCATACACAAACACCAGAGCAGGAAGCTTTTGTCTGGGGCCCTTTAAATAATTTACAGCTAAAACATGTTGCCTTGCTGAACAGAACTGAGCTCAAGATATACAGAGGCATCCTTGACACTTCATTCTTTTTCTAAAACCCAGTGAAAAATCTTGCTAGACTGTGCCAGATTTCTTCCCCATGCTTTTATGAAAGACTTGAGTTGAACATGGTCCTTCACTTTTATAGCCAAGCATTTTCTTAAACCTGCATGCTGGAACATCTCCTATATGAACTTGCTTTTACCTGAACAACTCTTAAATACTAGTCTTCATAAGAACTAAGAGTAGACTTCTTTCTAGACAGAGCAGTGGTATTCAGACTTGTCTGAGTTAGTGGTGAAAGAAAAATCTTTCCTCTACAGAGATTTCTTCTGAACCTGATGAAATTTGATCTCTGTCTTGACGTTTGAATGTACATTGCTGAGTCTGCTCAAAGTATTCAAGTTACCATTCTTGCTTTTCCCTGCTCATATTCCTTCTGGGACTGTAATGCTTTCTTTGTCATGCTGGTTTAATGTTGTATGCAGCTGCACCCTCAGAATACCATACAGCTACAAACCAAGCAATATTCTTATCAATGAAATCAACAATGGTTTTTGTAAAAAACATCTTCCTGTCTTGGGCCCTAAGAAATTACAAACACTAATTTGATCTGATAATGTGGTGGTTAGGGAAAGTACCTGGAAGCCTCTGGGCAACTGTTTTAAACTTGAATCTCCTGTAACCCTTGTAAGTACCCAAACAATTTCTCTGTTCCAAGTGGTGTTTTGCTTTAATTAATTAAGCTTTTCTGAGACGTCAAGCAGAACATTAGGACTTCTGGTGATCACAAAATCATGGTGTTGCTTAACTTTGGCTGTAGTGCTTTGCTTCTCTAAAACTGTGTAGGATCCAAGGGGAAGGTTTTGGAAAAGTTGTCATACAGCACAGTATACTGGGGACTGATGTATTTTGAACATTTTAAAATGTTCAAATTGGAGATTAAATTAAATTTGGTGAACACAATTTTCTGCAAATGCAACAATTTAGGGTCATACCATATAGTTTCCTGGAACACTATAATGATAAAGAAAACCCCAGCTTTGATTTCACAAATATTTAATCTAGTATCAGTGGAAATTATTCACCTGTACCTAATAAGTTTCTTATCTTCTATAATATTTCTGCTGGGGAAATATTTTTTGCCTTCCCAGGCCCAAACAGTCTGCTAGGAAGACTGCTTGTAAAACGTAAAATCATTGTTGTGCTAGGATTGCCACTAATTTTTCAGCAAAACTGTAATCACAAATTGAAGGAAAGACTAAAATTGGGGGAGAGATGGGGAAAGTGTTCTTACCTATTGCTGTGCTTGTAGAGTTGGGAAGTACCAGTATAATGAAGTAAAATATACAGTATTATGACATTGGTCAGTTCAAAGATACTAATTTTTACCTTGGTTCATGTTTTCCCCATCATTTTCCAGCTTGGTGAGAGATGGAGGTAATGATAATGTGTCTGAATTTTTGAGGCAACCCAAGGTTCTGTCTGCATATGTGAAAAAGGGTAATGCTACAGGTCTATGGAGAGGGTGAAAATCCAGATAAGGACTGATTACAGTGGTTAGAAAAACAGTTCTAGATATACCCATGTAGAAAATACTTCTGGTCATGTGAAGTTTATGCTACAAATCACTGTCATGCAGGAAGGCCAAATCCAAGATCCACCCTTTGTTCTTAACACACCATTAATTTTGTATAGGATAAAATACATGAGTTAGAAAATACATCTGAGTTAGAGAGAAAGCTTTAGCTTTAACTTTGAATTGCCAGGCTTTTTGTACTCACCAGTACTGACCACAGAGAAGGTTTTTGGGCATGTATGAAATTATGGACAGACAGAAATTTATGGAAAAACACTGTAGTGCATCCTAAGTAATTTGTATATTTGGTTACTATGTTATATTTTAATTATCAACACAGTTATTATCAACCAGTGTTTGATCTGGTAAAAATAATAGCTACTTCATTCCGGAAAATGACATTTGAGCTTGAGACCACCATTTTTGCATTGTGAGTCCTCATTACTCTTAAAATTTAGGACCACCTGCTTGTTAGGACAATATTCCTCTTGCCAGACCATGAGGAGATGGAGCTGCCAAAGCCAAATTTAAGGGAGTAGTCATCTCCATTGCAAAGTCAATAGTCTCTAATGCTTCTAACTTTAAAGCAATAACTCTTTCACCTTAAAAAAAAATAAAAAATCAAATGCCTTGGTGGGTGACTGAACAAGGTAGAATTACTTGTGGCAAGATCAAAGCAACACAGTTTCAAGGGAGTCTGAAGTTTATTGAATTTCAGTATATTTTCCCTCTTTCCATTACTACTGAAAGGGGAAAACCCCCCACAGTTTACTTAAGAGTAAAGTATTCTGTATGCCACATAGTGAGCGTAGTGAGTTTTAAATATTTCCCTAATGCTTTACTTTGTGTTCTGTTGCACCACAGAAGATGTGAATATGTCTTATGGGATGCTTGTTTTAATACTAAGATAACATACTGAAGAGAGATAAGCACTGTTCTTTGCATGACTAAACTAAGATATTTAAATTCTGCTTAGCTAGAGGGAAGTAGGACCTGCTGCAGACAGGGTCAGAAGTTGTAAGTTTTGCAGTACTTATTGATGCAGAGGAAGAGAACTCTGAAGTGGAGTTTAGGTGCAGAGACCCACAAAGGAGATCCATGAGAAGTTTTGCTGTGGTCTCATCACTAGAGTTGTATCCTCTCTGAGTGTCTAAAAGTTAGCAAAGGAAAAGTTACTTTCCAGATTAATTTGATTGCTTTTGTCACAGTCCTGGGGCAGGAGTTGCCTTTCTTTTATGCTGTGTTAGGAGGTGAAATACTCCTTGTGAAGCAGTTTCCCTTGTGTTCTGGACTGATGGTTTGCATGCAAGCCACTGTTTTGAAGAGATGCTGCCCTTAAAAAAGATGGATAGAGGACCTGGCAGCAGTGTAGGAAACCTGTGGTGGAAATCCTAAGGGAATTACTGAAGAGTAAGAAGTCTGCTTGTCTGCTGCTGACCTGTACAGTACTTCCTGTCACCTGTATTCCTAATCTTCTGTTTATTTTGTACAAGACAGAAAGGAGGCTTTCACTACAGTTTAAAGCCTTATTTGTTGTTCAGTGTCAGGTTTTTAGCCTACCCAAAGACTCGCTTTTGTAAGAGGAGAGTGAAGAAGGACACAATAGCTGTATACCTTCTGTTAGTTACTGTTTTTTCACATTGGTACCTTCTGCCTTTTAGCTTTTCTTTTAAATTTTGTTCCAGTCACATAGAGAACTTAATTGTAGTCTTACTGTAAGTTTTACTACTGAATCATAGATTTAATTATAGTTAATATTTTTAGGTAAGTCAAGTCCTGCATGGTCGAGATAATTGCAGTTCTATTGCCCACAGTGATTTATTCTTTCTTCTACTCTGAATCATGTGTCAAACCAGTGTGACAGGTTTTATTAGCAACATCCTGTTAATAGAATTTTTTTTTGTAACAATGAATGATCCTTTTGGAACATTGACATGAGATTAATGAGCTGGTCTTGCACACCGAATATGATACATTTCATTCAACTCATCAGCACTAGCAACTGCAGTAGACTTGGTCTCCTTGTCCTTAGAAATCCTTTGGTTTCAGGCAACACTGAGTTTTAATAACTGCAGAGGAGGAGTATTTGATGATAGGAAAACAATTTAGGTGCTTTACCAGAAGTCTGACTGATGGAGTATTTTTGAAAGAGCACTGTGTCTTGTTTTTCATTTCTTCTACTGCTCTGAGGTTTGCATCAGTATTTACATAATAAGAATTTACTGTGAGGGGCTGCAGTTTTGTTTGGTATGGTTATAAACAGAGTGTATATGTTATTTAATGCAAGGGCTACTGTGTAACAACAAAGATACAAATTTGTGACATGTCCCTTCCTACACAGTGAGTGATTGCAAATGTCTTTGTTTTCTTCACCAGAACAGGATAATAGCTCTTGGCAGAAGAGAACAGTTGCTGTACCGAAGCACAGAATCCTGTTTTTTATTAAGTGAAATACCTTTTCCTAGTAGCACTTAATACGTAGGGTTAATATAAGTTATAATGAGCTTGGAAAAATGTACAATTCCTTTTTTTAATTTCTCTTATTTTTTAAAAAAATATGCATATATGCTTGGAGGTGTTTACATACAGTATGAAATATTTATTAACATCACTAAATGCTTTCTTTGTTCTTGTTTCTTATGTATTTATTTCACGTTTCTTACATATTTGTTTTCATGTAGGTGTAACAGTGAGAGTCTGTGCAAGATGCCAGAACAGTGGCTGAGCTGTGTGTTAGAAGAAATAAAATCTTGTGATCCTTCATCTACACTATGTGCAACCAGACGTAGTGCGGGCATTCCATTCTACATACAGGTACCACTTAATATTGCCTCTTCATTTTACTTAACTTTGTTTAATATCCTTTCTGGTGAATACACTTAGGCATTTATTTGTTTTTCTTATTTAAACCCTTTTTGGTCAAACAGTTACTTTTTTTTTTAATACAGACTTTGCTTTTGTGCAACTAAGAAGCCACATATAACTAAATCATGTTTGATGGTGTTTAGCATTGCGGTTCTGTTTACTCTTGAGATTTTTGGCTTGAGGTAGGTTCAAAAAGCACATAAAAAGATTGAGTTTAGACTACGTGTGGCCACTGTTATTATCCTGGAAAATTCATAAATTATTTCACAAATTAAGTAAGATTCTATTAACCGTGCAACTCTGTGATTCTTCCTTGTGAAGTGGGAGGGTGGTAAGATAGAAACAGACCATCACTGAAATCTAAAGGTGGCCTAGAAAATACTACAAAGACCTTGGGAAGTCCACCTAGCAGTTATTAAGCAGGATCAAGTAATAGAGTCACACTAACTGGTGTTGATTGACAGTCTTGTGTCCAATGAATGAGGAGGTTACTGAAGACATATCCATGAGCATGGGGGTGTGCTTCTGCTGTCTGCCTACTCCCCATGTTAGCATCAGCTCCAGACATCTCAGGCTCTGGCTTCTGCCAAGTTCAGAACTGATGCCTGATGGGCTGTCTGGCAGTGTTTTCTCTCTGCTTAAAGTAACCACCTCATACTGAGTGCCTCACAGTTGTAAGCCATAGCTTGACTGTATCCTCGTGGGGTCAGTCATCATCGGACTGGTTCTGTGGATTACACTTAACCAGTTTCCATTCCTTCCTTCCTTAAAATGGCCTCGATTGCTTTAACTTAAATTAACCTCCATAATTTTAATTTTCAACCAGTTTCTAAGATGGGAGTTCAAGATTAACTCCAGGATTTGTAACTTTCTCCATTTGCTGAAGTATAGTCTCAAGAACATGCCAAGAATCTGAGGGCCTGCTGGGTGCAAGCTCTCCCTGCCAGAGTAATTCATCTCGCTTGTTTTCCACTCTGAGTTTGCCCTGAGAAATTTGAGGCAGCCTGCTTCTGTCTGACCTCTCCTATGTCAGTCACAGCCTGCTCCTGGCTCTGGCAACAGAGATCAGAAGTAGGACATTGCTTTTAGAGAAATTTTTCCTTTTCAATTTCAGCAGTTAAGGCTCTTTCCCTTTTATATCCATAAGTTGTCTGCAAAATGAATTTGGTGATTTCATGTCTTCTAATTTTTCCCACTCACATCACATGGTTTGAATCCAATGGTTGTTAGCTAGCATTAACCCTGAGAATGTGAAAAATCAAGCCTGTTTGAATCAATTTTTAAACGTGAAAGTTACACTTGCCAATGTAAGGGCTAGGTGGACCTAACAGTTCCCATTGCAGAAAATGTGTGTAGTCTGCTGTTGGCCTGTGCTAATGAGTCCACATGGGAAAGCTTGCACTGTGCCATAGCTCTTTGGTTCAACAGGTCAGACCCTTCTGCTTTGACAGCTTTGGAATACTATGAAGTTACTCTGTTCAGTTAATGTGAAAGTTTGAAATGAACATTGGTTGTCTGAAATAATCTATCGTGAAATTGTAACTTCATTGTCAAGAGTGATAAGTGTTTGTCAGTAGCTCTGAATCTGCTCGTAGCACTCAATAAAATGAGCTATACCTTAAATAGAATGTTGCATTTAGATAACAAAAACAAATGTTGCATATCCTAACAGTACTATAATAAGCCATTTTATTAATATATAAAATGGATACTCAGTGTGGTCTCTTTGCTATCTGCTTCCTGTGACATGTATACTTGTTTGACTAAAATACATCTGTTAATGGTAATACCTAATTTTTGAGGTTATGAGCATTTTAAATGACTTATTTAGAATAGAAATATTATTACCTAATAGCACCAAGGTGCAGCTCCAATTAGTGGCTGAGGAAATTGTGGGAATATACTAGTCAGAGTTTAAACGTTTTTAGGGTATGAAATTTTACTCTTCAGTTCATTCTCCTGTATTTTATACTTCATGAATATGAAGTACATTCTTTCCCTTCACCCTCTTCTCTCTCTTTCCCTTCCATCATTACAGGTCCTGATAAACTGACAATGACTACTTCTGGGTTTCTGCCTAACCTAACCTCTCTGTACTTTGTTTGACTTGTAGTTGATCCATTTGGTCACTCGTGTGTATTGTACAGTGCTATTAAACATCATGTTTGGATTGATGCTGCACAGATTCTGGGCCCCAAAACACAAATGGATAATAGTATTTTTTTTTAGAAAAAAATTATTTATGATTATTATAATTTTGCACTAATTTTTTCATATTTAACAAGAGACACTGGACGGAGAGAGATAGAGACTGTTTAAACTAATACTTGATTTTAGAAGACTGAATTGGAATATTTTCCTCTTAGATGGATGTCTACCCATTGGACTCCTATTTGGAGATGGATGAATCTCTTCTCTCTGTTCCAAAGTGTGCTGCTTTTTTAGCCTGTTTTTTAAATTGGGATTTATTCTTTGGACAGTGTCATTTTCAGTATGCATGTTATTGAATTGAAAAATGTCCATACTAAGAAACCTAAGTATAATACTGTGTATATTTTCACTAAAATAAATACTTCTGCTGTTTTGGTGTGTGATGAATTATCATGTGTTATATACAAGGAAATTTTCTTGGGCAGATGTGTAGTGTATAAGCAGAGTTTTATTACTGAAACATTGAATGCTAAGAGGCTTTGAACAAAACTAAGAATTAAAACTGAAACTTACTTTATCAAAATTTTTTTTTAGCAAGGATGTATTGTGCTAAACATAGGAACATGGAACAGAACTGTTAGTAAAGAAAAATGTCTAGAAACATCTGAATTTTTTCTGAATTTTTTTTTTCACTTTCTGTAGGCTTTGTTAGCTTCAGAACCAAAAAGCAAAACAGATTTGCTGAAAAGGACAATGAAAGAATTGATAACTTTGGCTGCACCTTTGAATGAATCATCAAGTGTAATTCCACAGGTAAAATACAGCCTCTCATCAGGATGCAAATGTCAAAAGAGTATTTGCATTACTTCAAATAGTTAAGGAGGTTTGTGTGTTTTTAGAAAGGATATTTTGGTTTAAATAACTATATCTAGAATTTAAAACGTTTGCATGCAGAGGTTATGAAGTTACTGGAATGTGCAAGTGCTTAAGATATTATGCCCCATGGATTGGGCATAATTTCATAGGTTTTTGTTTCTAGTACAGCAAATATAGTCATCCATTTTCCATTTGAACGATCATTTTACTGCCTGTGGTATATTTCTAAACAAATAGATGAGTAATTTCCTTTTTTACAAGGAAATTAACAAACAAGCTTTTGTTTACATTTAGAGTAAATAAATGAGTTATATAAATCATGCTGTATGAGTAAAATACTAAAGGAAAAGTGATTTTATGCATACTTAGTAATTTCCAAAGCTCAAATAAATAGATCTGGCATGCATAAAATTGTGTTTTGAAGTCAAGACCTTTATCTTTAAAGTGCCATGATGAAATAATTAACCTGTTTATAAATGGAAGCCTCAATTTGTTGACAGTATATAGCAATATCTTCTAATGGCTATGCCCAATCTTCTCCCAGCATAAATTTCTGTAGCCTTGTCAAAGTCTGAGAAGCTATACAGGTTACCACCTTCCCTTACAGATGGTGAAGTATCATAAAATGCTCCTTATGGTAAAGCAAGCCTGACTGTCAGCTTTCACTTAATATTGTCCTCCTATGAGTTGTAGTTTATTTTTTCTCACAGTGTCTACAGCATGTCAAGAACGTTGGAAAAGATGATTCTAAACTTTGGAAGTTATTTTTACAGCAATGATAAGCTAAGGAAAAAAGAATGCTGGCCTTTGCTTGCAATGCCTGGACTGTACTTGAAAGAGGAATGTATTTTTAAACTAATTGTTTTTAACCATGTTTGCTGCTGCACCATTTTAATGTATTTTAATTCATGTATTAATATGGAAATAGAGTGGTGCAAATGTGCATATGAATTAATTTTATTTCACGTGTTCACTGCTGTAATTAACATACATTAAACTTAAGATATTTTCCAATGAATATATATTTTTCTTTTTTTTCTTCTGACTCCACAGGTTCATGCTTTAAATATCCTCCGGGCACTGTTTAGGGATACACGTTTAGGTGAAAACGTCATGCCTTATGTTGCAGATGGAATACAAGCAGCAATTCTAGGTTTCATGTCACCTGTCTGGGCAGTAAGTTAATTTTTCCTCTCTAATTTAACAGGGTGTAGAGTGGTGCTGTTCAGTGGCTGTTTGGTCATGCTTATAAATGGAAGCACCACAATTTCTGGAATGGTACATGGTATAATATTTTAAAGTACTGCAAAGAGTGATGTAGACCTTGAGAAAAGGTCATAATTTTGGTCACATTTTTTGATTTTGTTTCGGTTTTCTGTAATGTGAGGTACTGATACTGATAAAAAAAAGTAGGGACAGAGATTATTGCCCTACAGATAAAAATATATCAGGCTATCAAATTTTGAGTTGGCGTACCTAGCCAGTAAGGAGTGCTTTTACATTAATTCTCACTGTTACTTTGGTTTTCATGAAAAGTTAATATTCTGTATGGCATCTTAAGGTAGTACATTTCATGATCTGCCATGCTTAAGGGTAAATATTTTGAACCCTGTGTTGGGTGTATGCCTTATATTAAAGGTGGACATTTAAAAAAAACCTGGACTTTTAGTAAGTGCCAAATGCTTAAGAGGGAAGATGCTTTGCCTTAATTGTTTCTATGTAGTGACCTCTGAGCAGTAGGCATGCTCAGTCCTTCATTCAACTATTGTTCTTTTGAGTGTATGTTCATGATTGTATTTTTAAAAAATATTAGTGCATTTCAAAAAGCTTTTAAAAATATGAATTATATTCTTTTCTTCTACCATTAGGTAAGGAATTCATCTACGCTTCTTTTTAGTGCTCTGATTACAAGAATATTTGGGGTTAAAAGAGGGAAAGATGAAAATTCAAAAAAAAATAGGTAAGCTTCACTTGATACCAATCATAAGTTTGCAAAACATGACATTAGCCAACAACAATTTGAAAATGTTGCTTGCTTTATGGATATGTTTGAATCATGATGTTACAAAAACATCTAGGTTTGCTTAAACTGTGCTGCCAAGAAGTGGGAGGGCCAAAGATATCTGCTGTTGAGCACTGGGGGTTAATTTGTACTCATGTACAACCTCACAGAAGGTTTTTCAGAATGTTGCTGAGAGGTTTTTGTGCTAGGGTCTCTTTGAAATGCCCAGTCTCTCTTGTGGTCACAAACTAGTCCTATTGCTCTTGACAGCAAAGAGAGGGGGTGAATGAGACGAGGAGGAATGGTCACGTGTGTGCCCTTACCCTTAGAGCTGGCCTAGAGGTCATCTTACCCCCTACAAATTTGAGGTTTTTTCCCTTTAGTCATCCTACTGTAGAGCATCCTGTCCTTCTTTCATGTGTTTTTTTACAAGCTCAAAAAATTGTTGCTTGCAAATCTGCTTCCGTGCCAAGGGATTGTGTCCTTGAACTCTGTAGTCCTGGATCAGATCCTCTAGTATTTCACTTTCTTATGTAAACCCAATTCTTTTCCAGTTCTTTAAACTCTCCAGTCTTGAGTATTCCTGTTCCTCTGTCCCTGTGCACAAGCACCCCTATGTTTTCTTTGGCTTTCAGCCTCTTCCTTTAGCTGCTGAAGCAAATGAAGTGTGGCCATGCCCTGCACTGTGTAGCTGAAGTTCCTGCTCTAGTAGGGATGTGAAAATAACCCTGGATGCAGAATAAACTCATTAAAAAATACTCCTGGGTGAATCTGTGGGGCCAGAGTGGATATTATGGTAACCATTTCAGAAATTCCTAATGGATTTTCAAATCCTGGGCAAGGTATGCAATTTCTGAAAGAAGGCAATTGTTAACAGTTTACTTTCCAAAAATCCACTGTTTTTTGTTGAATTTTTTTATTCATTATGCAGTGGTTCCTTAGTGTTGACCTGTGTAGCTAATGTAATTTTCATGCACATTATGAGAAACTAAAATGTCCTGGGATGATACCAGCCTTTCATCTTTTAGATGATAGGACCCATTTTAATTGTTTGAAATAATTGATTTCAGGTGTCATTTGAAACATTAGCTACTACTCATGTAGGAATGTAAGGAAGATAAATAGGTGGGAAATTTTTCTTAGAAAGTAAGCTTCCCCCCCAAAAAATATTTTCAATGTTATCTCTGTTCTGCATAAAATTATCCCTGCTTTGTCATAAAGCCAAGTCAGGTCTCTCCCAAACTTAGAATTCACTCCTGTAACCCCTGAAACTGAAACAAAGCAAGAAAAAGTGTTTTGTGTTTCTTGTCTTCTCACTTTGTTTTTGTAGCAGCATTTGGTGTTATGTTTTTTTCTTTTATAGATTTCAATATTAAAACACTTATTGAAATAGATAACTACCTCAGCTTTTTTAAGCTTGTATCCTAGGTAAAATCCTCACAGCAGCTTCTCTAGTGGAAAGCAAACTTACTTCTCAAATGCATAGTGTGATGAGATACATAATCTGAGATTTCTGCTTGTGAAGGTGCAGAAAGTAATGTGTTTGACAGTCTGTTGGGGATGGGAGATACCAGAGTGCAAGCAAGTAAATTCTCAATAGTTGAGTTGAATTCATTAAAAACTTGGTTAAGTTTCTGTAACTGGCTCTGTTAACTTGCTTGAGTGAAACTTTTTGTTTACATTAATTTCTTTGTAACCATTTTGACCAAAGGCTGACTTCTTTTTCTTCCTGTATTAATTTAACAGTTTTGCATTAAACAACAGCATATGTAGTCAGCTATGTTGTTTCCCACACGAAGTTGTCAATGCCACAAAACAAAAAAGTGCTTCTCAAGGCAGGTCAGTGAGAGACAGGAGGTGTGAAAACAGGGGCAGAGGTTTGATTTCAAGTTTCTGCCTGCTGTCTCTACAAAAGATAACTGTTCTAGGAGAATGATGTAGACCTTATTTGGCGATTTGGTTTGTAAAGCTGCTTGCTCTGAACCCCACCGGCTGGGTTTAGGTAGGTTGTGTTAAGAGGTCTGTGCTTCAGTGGTTTGGTACCACGAGATGTCACCCTTGCTTCACGGCTCCCTCAGCCGCATCCCCGCCGTGCAGCTCCTCTCCGGCGCTGATCCTCAGGATCTCGAAGCTTGTTTTGTTCAGTGTTTTGCCGGAACGGAATTCATATTTAAAACAAAGTAATTTCCCCCCCACACACACACACTTCTAAATCTGGTAGTTTACTTCAAAAGCACTGGTATTCTATCAGCTTGCATCTATAGGAACTTGCATGAGAATTATCAGGTTTGAGATGGTCTGTTGCCTGCAGGATGTTCTGTTTGCATTAAGGGGCAGAGACCAACTCCCTGATGCCACCATTAGGACCTTGTGCAGGTTTCCTGTTTGCCTGATTTTTAGATCAGGGGCTTAAATCTGTCTTTCCTGTGCCAGCAAGGAGTTACTTGTTGCTTGGCTATTCTGTACCTTTGGCTGAAAAAAAGATGGACTTTCTAGTTGTTTTCTCAAGCAGAGTTCCTGTGAAACTGATAGAGTTGGGGTGGTGGAGAACTTGTGTAAGATTTCCTGAAGAAAGCTTTGTTGGAACAGTACTGGCAAATTAACTCTACTAGAATCATAGAGCTGCTCCCAGAGCTGTGGAGTCGTCTTCTTCTCTGAAGACTTCTAGAACCCACCTGGATACACTCTTGCGTGGCTTGCCCTAGGTGATCCTGTTTTGGCAGGAGGTTTGGACTCAGATGATCTCTAGAGGTCCCTTCCAACCTCTGATCCTACGATGTTACTTTTAACACACTTAGTCTTACACTTCTCTTACGTCCACTAAAAATTCACATGTAACATCCTTTACACAGAAATTATAGGCATCATGTCTTTTGCTGGCAGTAGTGTGCTAATGTTAAGTTCCATTCACTGTTTATGTTAACTCTGTATGTTAGAATTGCCATGCAGCCTGGGCTGTTTATGTAGTGACAGCACAGTGGTGGTCTGGTTTTTGATGGTCTTAATCAGTTGTGAAGTATTGGATTGGGTGACTGTATGAACTATAGCCTGTGTCTGATCACTGACCTGATTTATTTTGGTTTTTTTCCTTGAATATGTAAAAGAAGGATTCGTTTGTGATTTTGTTTTGATTTCTCTTTTTTTACCTCCAAACATTCCTGTGTCATTTTGGGTGTTTGCTGTAGAACAGCTGTGTGAAAGGGCCCCCTCATTCCGTGACAAAGAGCTTAAGGGGATGCTGAACTTTGGTGACCAACATTGGCTGTTGGTGGCCAGTGCTACGGTAGGGCAGAGGCAAAAAGCATGTTGAGCATTGAAAAGGCATTAGGAATCACTGCTAGAACAGTCTCTTTCAATCTGAGAACAAGACAGTACTGGACTATGCTAGAGAAGGTCCATTCTCTGAAAACTTGGTCTGCAGTTTGAGGAGGCAGTTTGAAGAGATCACCAGCTACACATCATAGCTTTTGCTGCTTGGTTATGCTGGTTCAATTGACAGTGGGGCTGTGCTCTGGGTCATCTGCAACACGTTTGCATCAGCTGCTGTATTCCTACAATTGGGAAGTGGAGAACTGGGGCAGTGAAGGAGAGGGATTTTTTTTTTAACAGAACTCTGGGCTGATGGCAGACTGCAGTCTTAAGTGTTCACTGGAAACTTGAAGGAACTGCTCTACCTTATGCTGTACAGGAGACACAATTATATCCTGCTTTCATTATATATTGATGTATTTTTAATTTTAGCATGGGCAAGGAAATAATGAATTGGAAAATTAGTACTTGAAAAATTATATAATAACTGTGTGCATTTCTTGCAAGTAGAAAACTTGTGTGAAGACTGTTCACAGGGGGCCATGCAACTATATAAACTGAACTTTTTAGTGAAGAGAAAGTTAGAAACAGAAAATTTCACTTGGTTCTCTTTCTGAGAAGGGCTATGTCAAAACTTTTGATGCTGCTGTGTGTATATATAATATGTGTATCTATAGTATGGTCCTGTTAACACTTGCCTGTAGGGGAAGTTTAGTTTTTGTATATTTGATTCGGGAATTAATTTTCTTAATTGGTAAGGTAAGTTGAAATCTACTATACTTGGAATGAAATTCTAGCCCATTAATACAAAGCATGATGGTGAGAAAGTGCTGGAAAGGAGTCTTGGCTCATTTATATTGATATTTGGTTACAGTGCTGCAGGTGCTGGGCTGCCCTGGAGCCTGCCCTGGGCCCTCAGAGAGGCTCTGCCAGGGCCCTGGCCCCGGGCACATCCTCCCACTGACTGCTCTGGGAGCACTGCTCTGAGGCACCAGTCCAAGACCTGAGTACTGCACTGGGTTTAATGCAAATCGACTGAAGCAGGACTTTGAATGGCACTGAATTCTATAGGCCAATCAGTTTTGCCTCTCCTGTTTTGATTAAGTAGCCATTTCCAGTTTTCTTGTGCAGTCACTTTACAATGTAGATTTGCTGATTCCATGCACTCTTCAAGGTACTGGGATGTAGTCTGTGCTTTCTGTTCTGTTTTTTTCAAGGGTATTTTTTTCCTCTTAGTATTGCTGCATATTGCTAATCATTCAATGGTTCTGAAAATCTTCTAAATTAAATGTTTGCTCTAGTTAAATGTAGGCTTCAGTATGTATCACATGAAAAATACGATGTCTTGTGGTGACAAGATACAAAAAAATGAAATACAGTATATATTGTGATAGTTAATGTAGATCTCTTTATATGAAAGCCACAATAACTTTTAAGTTAACTGAAATAAATATTGAAAATTAATTAATTTTTCTTCATAGATGAACGTTTTTCTGCCCAGATGACTTACAGTAGTAATAATGGTGGTACTTTCACCTAAATATTTATACTATTGCATTGGTTATACTACATATGTACTGTATATGTAGTACTGGAGTAGAGACAAGTGGTCTGTATTCTAGTGCTATATACACATACCAGGGACCTTTTTGATCTGTATTTCAGTGCTAATTAGAGTTGATTTTGCTTGTTATTAGATGAGACTTTTCTCATCAAATACATAGTATTCCTGGCTTTTATCTTTTTTAAAGGATGAGCATGATCAGAAATTGCCCTTGAGGTAATTTGACTTAGGACAAGCCTTAGTTTTTATAGTAATAAAAAAGATCATTCTGGCTTACCTGAAAACAGATTTTTAAAAAATTTAATACAAATGTTACAAAGTCCTCAGAAAGTATAACCAATTCAAAGCCCAAGTAGAGGATGGCTCAAAAAGAAAGGATGGGGGTGGGGAGAATTTCCTTAGGTTGGTAGTTACCTTGATGGAGGAGATTCTGCGAAGGAACAGCTTGAACTCTTATATTACAAAGCATTTTTTTAAAGAAAGATTGAAGTGGTACAGTGCAACTTGGTGATCTCTACATGAAGTGACTGGTTTATATATGTATACATTTGTGTTTTGAAGAGGTGAAGCTCTTACATAGTTAGACTGCAGTGAAGGGAAATGCATATGCAGCAGAACACTTGGTTGTCAAATTAATGCATGTTTTCCATGGAGTAAACATGCTGTTATGAAACTGAGTATGAATCCTACCATGCTCTCAGTGTTGATTTAGATATATTTGAAAAGAAAGGAACAACCTTTAATTGCCACCTACATAGTACCTCTTTATGTCGAAGATACGATCAAGCTATGAAGATACAGTATAGGCTGTAAGGCAGTCAGCATTTCATAGCTGCCCTCTTCTTTCTTAGTTTTCATTGCAAGCTGAGTATTCAGCACTTCTCAGTAAATAGCTGCTTGCACACCTGAAGGTCACTGAGTAAAACCAAATTAACTTTTAAAAACACTTAAGATGAATTTTCCCCTCCAAAACAGATATGTACTTTTTCTTTAACATTAAGGTTTTGTATGAATAGCGAGGTTTTTAAGACCATAAATAATTGCATTTTATACTGTGAAACATAGGAGGAAAACATTGAAAATCTCATCTTATAATGAAAACCTCTCTTTTCATAATATAAGCCCTAAATAAAATGATTTTGTTATTATCTTCCTTTTCACCAGCCCACTCTGGTGGTGTACCTAAAAGTACATAAAACACATTATAAATATATCATTTGTTGAGTGTTCCACATCTGGCATGCTAACACTTCCATATTCCTAACTTTCTAGCTGAAAAATCTATCTTACAGCAACTCTGTTAGGCATTTGCAATCCTCTGACAGGGCTTCTAAGATGGATCTGTGTTGCTCACAGTACTGTTGTGAGGTAAGCTAAAAGAAACCTTGGTGGTGCTAATGCAGTCAAGCTGTAATAACACATCAGTGTCACAATATTGGATACCCCTTAGTACACCTAGAGATGATAATCAGCTTGCCTCTATCCTGTAAATACCCAGTCACAAAGCACTGCCAGAAGTTCTTGTGCTTGCTGAGTATGAGCAGCATATGAGAGAGGGTGCTGACTGCAGTGATGGGTCCACAGGAAGGGCAGTGGTGAGGCAGCAAAGTGCTGAGCCTCTTATGTTGGCTCCAGCAGGGAAATGCATGTATTGCTTGGTTCACAGAAGTGGCCTCTGAGCTCTTGTACCTCTTGGACCATGTACTGCAGAGGGAAGGTTTGGGACTGCTTTCTCTTGGATGTTGTTGGTGATTTCCTGGTGGATTTTCTCTGGCAACCTTGGTCTGTTGCAGCTTTTCAGTTGAAATACTGGGTCAGTGGTAGGGATGTTTCATGAGATGACTGAACCATTAGAATGCTTCTCTCTGGTCCTCTTATTTCCCTCAGTGCAATGTTTGCTGCCTGTTCCCTCCATGCCACCTTAGTTTTTCCAGTGAATGGTTGCAAAGTAGTTATTAAGAATTTGATGCAGTACATAGTCTTATGAGTGAGTTGTTTTTGATAGAAAGAAATCCCTCCCCTTTCTGTCTGCCAAAAATAGGCCACACTTAATTTTGCTCAACTTTTTGTTTTTAATGCTCTGGCTCTTTTTTATTGGCTTTGACAGATTTAAAAGACTTAATCTCAGAACTGTCTCAAAAAAACAAGCAAAAGTTCAAGCTGACTCAGATAACCGTTACGGATTTCACTGATTAATAGTTCAATAACAATATGCTCATTTAAACATAATTTCAAACAGGCTTCCAATTTCTAAGTGCCTTTATAATAGGAATAATGATGAAAAGGTACTGCTAACTTGTGAATTGAAGGTAAAATTTATGAAACTTGTGACACAAATTGAAATCAAGCTCCTAAAAATGTTTCCCTCCTCTTCTGCTTCAATTATTCTCTTTGTTTTGCATGTCTAATCTAAAATCTCCTGTAGCAGAAAGAGTGGACTGTTCTCCTTGAAGTTGAGGATTCTCCATATCTTTATGATTTTAGCTGATTTTAGGAAAGTGTGTGTATCTGTCTGAAATGCCTAAAATCTACAGAATCATCTTTACTCCAAGCTTTTATTTTGTACACACAGAATCAGAAAAACATTCACCTATGTAAATCTCAGTCAGATTTTGGGACCTGACCACACACTTCAAGCACTGTGTTCTCCTGAAAAGAGGATCTTGATTACATGTTTTCTTAAGTCAGAGCCAGAAAACAGGGAGATGAACACAGTCAAGAGACCTGAATTACAGTTTGCCCAAAGTGATACATCTTAAAAGTATATGTGCTGGCTTGAGATAGCTTCAGTCCATGAATTTGTTTTAAATAAATTAGGGGCATAATGTTAGTGTTTGTTTCTACTGACTAAAATATATTCAATGAAATAAAAATTACTGTGAACATAATCACATGAGTAGATAATTTAGATTCTGCTGTAGTGATAAAAGCTTTCATTAATATGAATGGATATAATTATTCTGGGTTATTCCATGCATAATGCACACATCCCATATTCATTAACTTCACCCTACTAAGTAAAAACCAATTAGTTTTCTGAGTACTCCCAGCAAGAAAGTATGTGTGTTGTTTAGAGGTAAAATTCACAGTGTTAAATTTGTGACAAGAGACTGAAGACAAGAGTTATATAGATAGTGGTTGGAACAGAGTCCTCGGGGGAGTTTCTAGAGATATATATGTAGCTCTTAATTTTATTTCTATGTTTACATACATATGTATGTACACACACACTTATGCATGCTCATGCATATATGGAGTTGAGCTTTCTGAAAAAGGTTTGTTAAAAACAGATTTTATATATGTAGAACACATTCTTTTAAACTATGCTTTATGTATAGTTTTCTATCGTCATAAACATATAGACACCTTTGTGTGTGTATCAGAATTGAGCAATGATTCATATCTGTGGATCTGTGATACTGGGTGTCAATGATGTTCCCCTATTTTTATTCAGAGCCCATTGTACTCTTTCTAGTGCAACAACAACAGTGCTCTTGGGAAAGGACATCACAAGTTATTTTAGTGAACTGTGTATTGCATAAGTATTCCTCTCAGTCACACTTTTCCTGAAATATTTGTTCTACACAAGTGCTCTTTCCATACCTGATTACACAAAGGGTATAATAAATAGCAAAACAAGAGGTATAAAGAAACTTGTACTTAAAAAAGATCAAAGCAAACCAGACCATGAAGTCCTTTGGAAACCTTGGCTAGCTGTCTTGTAAATAAAAGTGCTTCTAAAGCAGAAGGTATTTAACTACTGTATTTATTCAGGCTTTGATTGACAGTTCAGTTATTAACCTCATAAAAACACAGCAACGTAAACTAGTAAGAATGTTTATTCTAGCACTTATATCTGGAGGAAAATGGAAACCAAGGTAGAGTGGCATATTCTTAGTTCCTTTTAAGTGTTTATTTTAGAGCTGTGTAGCATGGAAGAATGATTTTTTGAGTCAGTGAACTGAAACTATTTTGCTTACTGTTCTGGGATTTAAGTATTTTCTAATTCCTTAACAAAACATGTTAGATTTATTGAAAGTGCAAACTCACCACATCTTTATTGAAGGTGCTAGCCCCATGCCTTTATAATGATTCTTCTTTCCCCTTCATGATGTTTTTCAGTTTGTGGAATAAAAATGGAAGCTGGATTGTCTTTTATAACTAGCTTGGTGTGGCTATAGCAAAGCTGTTCATTCTTGTCACTGAAGAAATGTCCAGCATCATGTTAGGTCTAGAAAAACAAGCATGCAATAATCTTTTATATCCTTGCTCATAGGCTTATTAGCTGATATATTGCATCAGATTTTTACCATTTGTTTTTTTCCAGGCTTCATTATAGCTTTTCAAGCCTCTCCTAAAAATTGCATGGCTGTTTTGTCTTCTATGGGAGTGCTAAAATTCTAAAATTCTCTTGTGTGTAATATGTCTGTTTGAAAGCAACTTGTCAAGAATCCTGAGATAGGGTGTGATTTCAGAAATTTAACTCTTAGGTATGTCCTTTAAAGCAAAATTATCTGAAGTTATTTCTTAAAATTTTATATATAAAAATCATATTTCTAAAGGAATTTGCCTGCTGCTCTTGCACTTGGTATTTTAGTAAAAATCATGATAATTCTCTGTTTTCCAGAGTCAGTACTAAGTAAGGGCTTTCATAAATACATATCATTTCTGTATTAAAAAAATTTAAGTTGTTTTTATTTCACATAGTATTTTAAATACTAGTGTACACTGTGGCAAAAATAATACTTTGTGCTGAACTGATAACTATGTTACCAGCTTACTAAAAACAGGTTAATCTCAATTCTGTTTGTTTTAGCAGGAGATATTGTTTACAGTAATTGCAGTAACTAGTGATGGCAAATAAATATAGGATATATATAGGATATCTCTGTTAGAAGATAAAGTTAAAACCATGGTGCAGGAGTGGGAAGTAGCTGTATATAATCATGGAAACTGTAAAAGGATCTTTTGATCCTCTTTCTGTGATTCCCATTCAAAATATGACTGCCAGCAACACTAGATTGGGACAGCAGTGGCTTTGGATTAATTAAAAACCTCTAAGGATGGAGATTTCACAACTGTTCTGGGTAACATGTTCCAGTGCTTCATTTCCCCTTCTGGGTGCAGAGTTTTTTTTCCTGCTGCCAATTTAAAACTCCCAAGGTATGATTTTGACTGTTTATCATTTCTATACCATCTGCAACTACTACAAGAAGTTTAGGTCTCTAATCTGATTTCTTCAAGTGGTTGTAGGTTTTATGTTAGATCTTCCCTAGACCTCTTCTTTGTCAAGCAGAAAAACCTGGCTCCTTCAGCTTCTTCTCATAGAGTATGTTCTGCAGGCCCCATCCATTTGAGCAGCTGCTTTCTGGATCCTCTCCTGTTTCTTCTGGTGTCCTCTGAACCTGACAACCCAAAACTGGATGGAGGATTCCTAGTAGAACCTCATTGTACCAAGTACAGGAGGATAATAATTTCCCTTGACTTGCTGCCACATTAATCCTGTTGAACACAGCCCACTTTCTGGTTTGCCCCAGTTACAGTGAGAATGTGTTGTTGGCTCACAGAGCTTGTCATACACTGTTAACTTCCAGGTTCTTTCCTGTGGGCCTGTTGCTGAGCTAGTTGGCTTTCAGACTCACCTGATGCTCAGAGTTATTCATCCCAGGCAGAAAATTTTGTGTTTCTTCTTATTAAACTGCGTGAGGTTTCTGTGGGCCCAAGCCTTAAGTTTCTTCATGTTTGTTTAGACTGAACGTCTGGTCTTGTCCACAGGTCTGCAGAGGGTGCTTCCTATTTCATCAGCCAAACTGTTGATTAAAAAGTTGAGGGATGTAGGTGCCCCAGAATTAATGTGTGGAGTATTCCACTGTTTCCCAGCCATGAACCAAACACCATTAATAGTCTTTGGGCTTGGTGGTCCAGCCCAAATGCTTTGCTTAGCCAAGCTGTGCTCTCTCAGCTTCCAAATGAGAGAGCTGAGTGAAGCTGAATCTCTTTGATGACCACAGCATTTTCTAGTCCATTTTAGTCTTCTGCCTCAGTTAAAATACAGTTTAACATCTTTCTCTAAGAAGTAAGAAAGAACAGATTCTGAGAATGATTTTTAAAATAACGAGAACTGTATTATCAGTTGTTAAAAAACTGTTTCTCAGGACTTGACAGAACCTTTGATCCTCAGAGCTCAGTGTTCGGTCTGGCTCTGTTTCATATCTTTATCAGTGATCTTCATGAGGGGATTGAGTGGACCTTCAGTAAGTTTGCACTTGACATTAAGTTGGGAGGGTGTGTTGATCTGCCTGAGGGTAGGAAGGCTCTTCAGGGGGACCTGGGCAGGGTGGATCAATGGGCCAAGACCAGTTGTATGAAGTTTAACAAGGCCAAGCATCTGGTGCTATAACTGAGTCACAGCAAGCCCAGTTGACACCATTGGTTTGGGGAAGAGTGGCTGGAAAGCTGCCCAGGGGAAAAGGACCGGGGGGTGTTGATCAGCAGCTGGCTGAATATGAGCCAGCAGTGTGCCCAGGTGGCTAAGAAGGCCAACAGGATCCTGGCCTGCATCAGGAATAGCGTGGCCAGCAGGAGAAGGGAGGTGATCCTGCCCCTGTACTCAGCATTGGTGAGGCTGCACCTCAAGCACTGTGAGTCCCTCACTACAAGGAGGACATTGAGGAGGTGGAGTGAGTTCAGAGAAGGGCAACCAAGGTGGTGAGTGGTCTGGAGAACAAGCCCTGCGGGAAGAGGCTGAGGGAGCTGAGGTTGTGTAGCATGGAGAAAAGGAGTCTGAGAAGGAGACCTCATCACCCTCTATAACTCCCTGAAAGGAGGTTGTGGCAAGGTGGGGGTCAGTTGCTTCTCCCCCGTAACAAGTGATAGAACAAGAGGAAATGGTCTCAGGTTGCACCAGGGAAGGTTTAGATTGGGTATTAGGAGAAAATAGGCTGCCCAGTGAGGTGATTGAATCACTGTTCCTGGATGTGTTTAAAAGACTTGTGGATGTGGTATTTAGAGACATAGATTAGCACTGAGCTCACTAGAGTTAGGTAATGTTTTGACTTGGTGGTTTTCAAGGTCTTTTGGAAACATGAGGAATCTCTGTGTGAGATTCAGCTATTTAAATTCTCATAAGACTCTTTGATTTTTCTGTGCATTTTTAGACAAGGTTTTTTAGGCTGGTTTCTGTGCCAGTTACTTCTTTATGGACTTGAAACTCTTAAACCTGGCAAATTTGTAGTTTTTCAGTAGTGTGTATGTACTTCCCAAACTCCAGTGATGGTGCTTGCCCTGGAATTTGCAGATTACCTCTTTGAACTGACCATCATGAGGTCATTTTAGAATAAATTTATGATTCTTAAGCAAGTGAAATCTGCAGTGCTGTTTTGGTCTTTATGAAGGTGTAAGTTACCTGTTCTGCCTTTCAGAAATGCACTGCAGACTTCAATTTGTTTAAAAAGAAGTGAAATACAAGCAGCTTTTTCAGGATGATCACTGAGTGTCTGGAACTTTTGGAAGGGAGTTCTAGAATTTTTTTTCATATCCAGTGTGCATTTTGGAATCTGCTGTGTACATTCTGATGACACCAAGAGCAAGATTTGAAAATTTCTGGTTGCTAATCTTTACATAATTCTTGTCAGCAACAGGTCAGCACCAGTTCACCTCTGTGTTTGAGAAAGAGTTGGAATTTCCATGTGAATCAGCATGTCACAGGAGCACACAGTAGTGTGGGTCCTGCTGGTACTTTAAATTTTTTTTTATTTTTTTTTATAAACAAGCTTGCTCTGCTGTTGTTTTCATAAACCGATCAAGTTGCATCTCAAAAAGAATTCGCTTTTCTCCACTATTTTTGCATAAGGAATCACTGAATTCCACCTTCCCGAGCAAAACTTCTCAAGATTCTTGCAGCTTGGGTCATTACAAAGTTAACTTGCAATGTATATTTATTCATGGCTGTTTAATACTCATTAGTTCTGATGCCAGTATTGTAGTTTATTTAACTTATTATTTTCTCTTGTGATGCTTCCCTTGCCATTTGTGGTGTTGTGGTTCCCTTGAGGCATTTCTGGATGCCAGTCATATAAATGTGTTAATTTGGTAGACAAAGCAATCTGGGTTCTTTCAATCTCCTTTGAGAAAACTTGCTTTCTCTTCCCTTGGACATATGAGCAGCTTGTTTTAAATATCTCTTAGGTGGAAATTTGCTGTGGTTTATTCCTGTTTACATCCTAGGTGATTGTTGGAGGGTGGCATTAGTACTACCTTGTCCATGCTGACTGTTTCAGGGTTCTTGTGATACAGAATCATGTTGTCCTTTGTCCTCATGATGAGGGAACTGAAGTACCAACTACTGTGCTTGAATCCTTTTGCTGTTTCCAGATGCTCATAAGATGTAACATTTTTTAATTAGTCTTTGTATATGCAGTCTTTTAATCTATTAATTTTATGTCCTAATATTCCTAAAGAGATCTAGTTTTGGTTCATAGTGTTTTAAACTTGTCTCTCTACAGACAATACCTCATAACTTTTGTTTCATTGATATTTTTCATTGGCATCATTCATCCCTCCTGACTCTTTTACTGGGGTTTTCAGTAAACCTAATAATAATAATAATAATGGAGCCAACAATAGATTAGGTTCACCAATAACTAACTTGAAACATATTCTGTTTGTGTCTCTTTGAAGTTGTGTTCCTTCTAATTTATCTATTTAATCTAATAGTGTACCCTACTACTGTCACTTACAGAGATTACACGAGAGTTTAATCTGTTAAACCAAAACTGTAGTTTCATCATGGACCCGATATAGATGTTACCTCAGACTGCATTTCAGGATGTTATCTGCTTCCTGCTGATTTCTGTGTCTCACAGGAACCCCTTGGGGTTTTTTATCTATGAAGGAAGCTTATGAGAACTGGATCTCTGCTCTAAGATGAAGCTGCCATGTTTTTTACTTTGAAACAGTCTGAGTAAAAACATTGCAGATTTGAAACATTTCCTTTATTGAGATTCAGGAGATCTGTGTGACTGTAACTGTTTTATTTCCTTTGCCTAGGAATATTTTTACTGTTCTTGGATAAGATTAGCTCGTTTGTAACAGTTTTGCACATTCCACTTATTCCCTTATCTGTAACTGGTTTCTTTTTCAAGTTTATTTTTCCCCCAAGTTTCTATATCTTCTTGATTCTAGAATAAAGGTCTTTAGCTTTCTAAATAATTCTCTCTACCAGCATTTTTGAATAATTTAAAATGCTACATTTTGCTTCTCTTGTTCTAAAATACTATGCTGTTTTGCTATGTTCTAAAAACCAAGATGAGGAATTACCATTTGAGTTGAATGTGGCAAATTTCTTGAGTTTTACTTCCCTTTCAGTTAGGACAATTTCTGTTTTCCTTTATTACTCTTAATTGCCGTGTCAAGAAATGCAGGTGATTAATTTAATTTTTAATACCTATCTGAATTAGCTTTGGTCTTTACTATAACCTTAGTATAAAACAACATGTCACACATCTTTTTTTCCTTAGTCTGTTTGTGTAGTTGAAGAAAATGTTTTCCATTTATTTTAAGTTCATACTTCTGATGTGTACCTTTGTTAACAGAGAACTGGTATTCATATGTTTTGAAACAAGATGTAACTACTTAAGAAGTTGTGAGGGCCAGGGAAAGAATGTGAATGTCAAAATAGGCAATTAAGTCCTAGTCTAATTAAGTTAGTCCAATTAAGCAGCACTGTGGGGTTTTTTCATAGTTTAATGAAGGCAAAAGAAACAAATGTGTAAAACATAGGTTGTCTTTATAAATCTGTATTTTGAACGACAGTTTTGCCAAATTCAGTCCTGTTTTTAAATTACTTCAGCAATAATTGTCCTTGTAGTTTAAGGAGTAAATTGCATTCTGTTTCTACATTACTGGTCTTTAACATAAAGGATCTTTTGACGTATTATGCTTAATGATTCCAGTGTAGGGGTTGGTACGTGAAGAGTAGACTTTGTAGGACACCATTAAAAGAGGACTTAGATATTTTCATGAAAGCTTCATTCTTGCTCTTGATCTCTCTAAATATGTCTGTCTATATTGGTTCTTTCACATCCAGTTTTATTTTTCCTTCTTAAAAATAATATTCTTATTTTTTCTCCTGTCACAGATCTGACCATGAATTTGTCAGCTAACCTGAGAGATTAGCAATATTTAGGTTGAGAAAAAGAGCAGCAGAGACCCTTGCTGCCCTCACCTATGCTATACTCAAATATGAATATTTACTGGAAATGTTCTTTAACATTTGAGTTACTCATAGCAACATACAAGGTTATAAAGCCTTCAGTTCTGAAAAATAAATGTAAGAACAGAAGCAAGTAATCTTTGACACATGTTGCAGTAAAATGATACAGATGCCCCAGTGTCACAGCAGAATTTTAATCTTATGTCTCTGAAGTGTGCAGCACAGCTCTAAAAAGAACACTGCAATATCTGCAGTTTTATTCACAAATGTATTTTTTAAACACAGTTAAATAATTCACACTCACCATGCCTAAAGATGAAATATTTATTTAAAAAGACAGTAATTATATAAACATTGATACTAACCCTTGCATTATTGAGTTGCTACTCATAAAAACATAATGTATAATGACCAGAGTTGTCACAGTTTTCATCAGCACCTATGAATTTGATTTTAGAAGTCTGGTGATTCTGAATATCTTTACAAGCAAAGCACGTGAAATTTAATCTTCTAAGTACATGATGTTTAGCTTACTTTAAGACAGGTTCTACTGTTAAAGTCATATAGCAAAGAGCCAGTGCTAAATGGATGGAAGAAGTGCTGACAATCAAGAATATAAAGGCTTCTGGTTTAGAGTATTTCAGAGAAAAGAAAAACTGTTTTTGCGTTTTCCTAAAACATAATCACCTCTATAAACTATATTCTTGTTCATACTTAAGATAGACTTTTCTTTAAAGTTTTGTAGAGTTACAGTCTGCTTTCAGTTATGTCTTTTTCTTTGTTTAAACAATTGATACTGCCACACCTCACTATTGATTTTTTGTAACTTAGCTGTGATTCTCTCTTATTTACCCAGACCTTAGTGCTAGGAATTAAATAATCTCCTTTGTAGCATTACATTGCCTTCAGATTAACTTCTTGCTGATTTGTATGAACTCTGTGTTCTCTGAAATACCTTTACTGCTGTCATCACAACCTTCTTTTTCCTCTTAGACTCTGGAGCATACAAAAGTGGAAAAGAGTTTGTTTGACTCGAGGACTTGCAGAGAACAGTTAGGGGATTCTGTATGGTGTGGGACAAAATATACCTCTGTGTGACTGATTTTTGTTAATGGAACATCTTATCAAGGGGGTAAACCACAATGAAAACAGGAAAGAAACTCATGTATATTTCCTTTCTACATAATCATTCTTCATCAGTTGTCTGAAAACTGCTGAAAGTCTCCAGTTGTCAAAATGGAACCTGCAGTGGATGGGTTGTACTCTTTTAGTAATTTAGTAATCTGTCTTTTCTGCAGAATTGCTTGCATATGACAAAGCACTGTTAAACTGCAGAGTGGCTGAGTCATAAATATTGCATCTTCCTGTTTATGTATCACAATATTCTGTGTGTAGAGAGTTTTACAAATTATTTTTAAAAGCAATTTTAGGAGCCTACAAGTGCTTTTTTAAGTTTCTCTCTCAACTTTTTGACATTAAGCATAACTTTAACTGTACAGTTTAATGACATTTTACACTGGGGAAAGGGATTTTATTGTAAGCATCATCAGCCCACTGGTAAGTTTTCATTATATTATTTCCTATTTCAGTAAATAACCTCCCACTAGTCCATTGTTCAGGTGTCAGTAAACCCATCTGAAATTCGAGACTGGGAAATTGTGCTATTTTGGGTTACTAACAGAAAAAAGAATGTACTATTACAGAGCTTGTGGTTGAACATACTGTCAAAGATGAGCTCTGAAGCAATATCAAAATAATTTCAGCTAGACATATGGAAAAATACTTGTGTCTAAAGCTCTTCCCAGTTACTTCTCTCATAAACGTGTTTTAGGGTGAATAGATGTAAAATCCTGTGTTCTGCAAAGTGTTTGGTTTAAGAATTTAATTATAGTGGCTATATTGCCAAAAATCTGTGTTTGAACTCTGTCAGTGACTAATGGAAAGATAGTTATCTGTATTTTTAATTTAAAATATTGCTCCCTTGTAAAGTATGTTTTAAAAAAGGAGGAAAATGTTTGTTGCATGAGAACTGCTAGCAGTGACTTTTGGATTGTTTTAGTAAATCCTTAGTTGATGTATTCCTTTATGGGTATGACAGGGATTTATGTTCTTTTAAAAATATGCATAGTTTAGCCTAACTCACACTGGTGTATGTATGCACATGCATGAATCAGTTTATATGAATATTATAGAATCATAGAATTGGCTGGGTTGGAAGGGACCTCAGAGATCATCAAATCCAACCCTTGAACCACCGTTGTGGTTGCTAGACCATGGCACTGAGTGCCACATCCAGTCTCTTTTTAAATATCTCCAGGGACAGAGAATCCACTACTTCCCTGGGCAGCCCATTCCAATGCTTGATCACCCTCTCCAGAAAGAAATTCTTTCTAATATCCAACCTAAACTTCCCCTGGCACAACTTAAGACCGTGCCCTCTTGTCTTGTTGAAAGTCATTTGGCAAAAGAGACCAACCCCCACCAGGCTACACCCTCCTTTCAGGGAGTTGTAGAGAGTGATGAGGTCTCCCCTGAGCCTCCTCTTCTTCAGGCTGAACAGCCCCAGCACCCTCAGCCTCTCCTCATAGGATCTGTGCTCGAGTCCCTTCACCAGCCTAGTTGCCCTCCTTTGGACCTGCTCCAGGACCTCGATATCCTTCCTGTACTGAGGGGCCCAGAACTGGACACAGTACTCAAGGTGTGGCCTCACCAGGGCTGAGTACAGGGGCAGAATCACTTCCTTGGACCTGCTGGCCACGCTGTTCCTAAGTGTCAAATCTTGGTCTTGGCATTAATTTTTCAAAACAGTATAATTTTTGCTGAAATTAAAAGGAAATACATTTCTTAATGTCATGAATTTTGTTCAAAAACAGAACCATTACATTTCTTTGTTATTCCAGTCTCAGTTACTGTACACAAATGCTTGTGCATGCCTATTAACATGTACACATTTCCAGGAGCAACAAGCATGGTCAGTAATCAAAAATGAAACCCCTGAATACCTCTATTTTACTCTGTATAGCTGTTTTGCTTTCTGTTAATTCTCCAGTTCCACATCTCCCAGCTTTGACATCCCCAGGTGGTAGATTCCCACTGAAATCAGTGCTCTGTGTTTTTAGAGAACTTCTTTTCATTTTGTGGCACTTCTGCTAAAATTCTTTCTTGTTTCCTTTCTGAACTGGAGGCCCTATAGAAACATCCCTCAACAGCCAGTTTGCTCAGATGGTTGTGTGTTTTATTTGGTTTGGGTTTTTTTGCTGTGCCTTTGAACATCTTTTCTGCAGATACTTCTGGTTAATGGTTTAGATTAGACTGCCCTCTCCCCTAGTGTAACCTGTGTAGCAGTAAACCAGGTGGAGGTTATGTAAGTTACCCATTTCAATAATTACTGTTTTCTTTCCCTGACAAAAAGATTCATGAAACCACACTAATTACAAATAATTCTAAGGCTTTGGGAGAGTATTTAGAACCTTTACTTAATATTGATTCAAACTTGGTTACTGAATTTTTAATACATTAAAAATGGGCCTGTTGGAAAATACTTCTGTGAAATTATACTTACACCTGATCCTTTCTTAAGCCTCTAACCAGCGGCTGTGTGTGATCCATAGGCAACAACCCAACTCTGCCTTTGCTTGATGCATTCATTGGCATAAGAGGGGGAGGCATCACAACACTTTTTGTTTGATTTTTAGTGTTTTTCTAAATGGAGTTTTAAAATGTTTTACATATGAAAACTCAATAAGGTGGGATTTTGACTTGATACATTTATTTATGTATGAGAACCTTGTGTTCTATCCTGTCTCTTCCTTCTGCATCTTTATAATGCATCTATGGAAAATTTTAAGTTGTTTTGAAGAGTCTGTTATATGTGTTGGAAAAGTTAAGTTTTGAAGCTTACTATGGGATGTATTTGGAGCACTTCATGTCAGGCATGTCATGTCATGCTTTCAGGTTGTGTGATAAGACATTAAGTGCGTGTTTTCTGATTAAATGGCCTGTGATTATCAGTGTTGATGGTTTTATACCATCCTCATTAGTATTTCAGTTTATATTGATTCACAGTTTAAATACTACTGTTTAAATTTTTTAATCTAAGTATTTTTCTTGCAGTAATAGCAGCTATTGGAGAATCTTTGCTCATGCTTTTAGTTACAGAAATTAAATGTGCTGTTCTTATGTGCCTACAGAAAGCTTCCTGTATCTCTTTGTTTGAATATTTGTTTGCCTCTAGTGATTTTCTTTTTTTCTGTGTTTACTCTGTGGCTGAGGCATGTTATGTTAGCTAAGTGCTAGAAGAAGGTGTGCTGATGCTTGCCATGTGCTGATACACTCTTCCATGATTTCTTTGTATGCTTATTTTTACACATGTTCGATCTTGCTGTCTCATCATGTTGTTTTTCTAGACCTGGATCTCTCTGCTAGTTGAAAGCTTTGCACTGGAGTCATGCTAAAGTACTTGTTTATTTTGTTTGATCATGTGGCAAGCAAACTCTGCAGTTGGCTTTTCTCTAAATGATTGGCCTTTTGTTTATTTTTAAAGGAAGTCTGGTTTATCTGTATAGCCTATATATCTAAATAAGACCTTTCCACTCTAACATTTAAGTGGCTCTTGCATAGACAATGCTAAATGGTTTCCTATAAACCGTGAAGCCACCATCCTTTATCTGATCAGAAGGCTATAAAATAAACAAATACAGAATATTTCTACTTTCCTTTTTTTTTTTTTTTTTTTTTTTTTTTTTTTTTTTTTTTTTTTTTTCTTTTTTCTTTTTTCTTTTTTCCAGCTTGGATGGATTTGCTTATTGTGGCTTGAACTACGCTTGCCTTGTGAATTCTGGCTAGCAATAAGTTGGATAGGTATCAGTGCTTTGCTCTGTTTTGAATGTGGTTGCTACATCTATACAAGCAAAAGCGTGTCCTGGAAATTGCCACCACTGCCTTGTGGTAGAAGCAGTGCTGTGTGCAGTGGGCTAATGGAAGGTCAGATGCTTCTGACACTGTGTGTTACAGAACTGTGTCTTACTATCCCGAGATGCTTTTCAGTGCATCTGTTTATACATGTATGTTAAATATATTTTATTAGCTGTTTTGTTCATGAGTCATACTGAAGGGGGTGTAGTCCTCTCTTGTTCAAAAAGAATGTTGTTAAAATGGCACCAGAATTTGAGCTGCATGATCTTTTTAGTATGATTGAGGATCCACTGGATCAATTGGATCCATAGGGATCTTTAATCCAAGTGGATTAAGATCCATTTTTCAAAAAAATGCCTGACCAGTTTGGCTGACAAAGTGCTAGTATGCACACATACAGTTTCTTAACGTGTGTAAACTACACAGAATAATAACATTCTGCCTTGTATGGAAGGAGTTCCTCATGTGTGCATGGTTCTTTTGGCTCTGACTTCACTGTGGGAGGTTGGGCTAAATGATCTTTTGAGGTCCCTTTCAACCTCTAACTTTCTGATTCTGTGGCATCAGAAATCTAATAAGTAAACTGGTATTTTGATTGCACCTAATTGCTGCAGAATGCTAATTTTAACTCTTCTTCATTTCTTTCTGCAGAATGACAGGAAGGGAGTTTTTCTCTCGGTTTCCAAGTCTTTATCCTTTCCTTCTCAAGCAGCTGGAGGTTGTAACCAGTACTCTAAACAGGTAAGATGGTATCTCATAAAGCTTTGAAATATAAATTGCGTTCATCAGTGGTTCTTGAAACAATGTAGTTCTTCTGTTCTCTTTTGCTAAGAACTTGGATACATTGCAGGAAGTCTGAGGAGAATGCTTAACTACTGCAAAGTAGTTGATAATTGCAGTGTTCCTCGGAACAGATGTTAAAGAACATATATTTTTCAGGGAAAGACAGAAACTGGGTGTTTGATTATGTCTCATGTTTAACAATGAGACTTCCTGACATGTTTAAGTGAGGCAGGGTCATAGGCCTCATGTAAACCTAAACGAAGACTTTCCAGCCTGTGACACACTGACTCTGGGGAAGGAAGGTACTTGATCTCTTTCTTAGGACTCCACAAATGTTGGCCAAGAGCCTCAATTTGTTCACTGCAGATGGTATGGTTTGGAATGACACTGATGCTGTTACCCTCAGGTTCATGAACTTTAAAGTAGATCAGTGCTGGCTTTGTGTTTTCTTAAAATGCTATGGTGAATTGCTGTGGCATTTCAGCAGCTGATTTACAGGCAAGGTTCAGCTGTCTGATTAATGGGCCTGAGGTGGATACTTTGGAGCAGGAGTTTCACCAGTTGTTACATATTTTCTAGTCTCTGCTTCTGAGAAAAGAGAGCATACATATTCCATACAGCAGTCTGCTTTACCTGACATTTTGAAAGGTGACACTGAAAAATTTTGGGATGTCTTTAAACTGAAAAAGATAGAACGTTGCTGCCTGAAATGCTGGTTTTGCATGATTCTTAGTGTAGATTAAGGCTTGAATCGTAATATTAATCACTATCTAAATCAGGAAGTGTTGATTTTTACTTGGATTTCTCATTGTTTTTACAGTATGAGTAGTAGCCACTTGTCAATGACAAGCACCATGCTTTAATAACGTCTGCTGTTTACTAAATAAATACACATTTCCTGCCAAACTGGAAAATAGACTTCTTTTTTTGAAGAACATCTTCCTGTAACTCCACTTTCTCAGTTCCTGGACAAACATTATCTGTACTGGCTTTTAATATTACTTGAGAGTGAAGGCTCACCTGTGTGAGGAATAAAGGAGGCTTGGGATGATGTAGGAAAGTGAGGATAGCACAGTCCTAAGTGCCCTTACATAGGTAAGGCCTTACATAGCCCTGTGGTGCTGTAGCAGAACTGGATACCATGTTTAATCCCTGCAGGATTTGTGCTTCCTTGCAGTGATCATCCTTGCATACCTCCTTGAACTAGAAATTTAGAGGGTTATTGTGTGTGGAAGAGCATCAAGACTAGCGTGAAGAAGGATGCTGTTTTCACCAAATCTTATCACTTTTTTCTTTAGTGAAGCTGAAGAATTGAAAATCCATCCAAGTTTGTTCCTTTTGCTTTTAATCCTTGGAAGGCTGTATCCCTCTCCAATGGATGGCACTTACTCAGCACTCAGCATGGCACCATTTGTCCCATTTATTATAAGGTAAGATGATTTTTGTCATGGCTTTTCATGTGATGAGAGTTCTTTCTTGAACTTTTGCATTTTAATTTTTTTTTTTTAATAAAATACTTTTTAAAGCTTCTCTTCAGCTTTAGTTCTTAAACTAAAAACTTCTGTTCATTAGTTGAACTTCCCTATGTTATTAATGCTTGTTTTGGGGGATTGGAATCAATTTCAGGTCATGCAAGCCATTGTGTGACTTGTTTGTAAATCTTCATCTGCAAATACTGTACAGTGTGATAACTGCTACAGGGAGGGTAGATGAAAACAGATGAGCTTGACTGATACTGGCAATGCAAGATTTTCTGATGGGTTTTTTGATCCTGCATAATGATTGTTCAAAACACATACATGTAATGACTACAGTGTATATATTTGTATATGTATACGTATATATATATATAAAAATATATCTTTCCATATCCATCCTTATCTAACAACACATGCAGTTAATGCTATATAAATATATGGATATATCCTATATGTAACATATTTCTAAGATGACTTCTCAGATTTTTATATAGTGGTTACATCAAATATACAGCAGATATTTTTGTTTTCTTTATGCCACTGCTGTGGGATGGGGAGTCTGATAAAGGGGAACAGGGTTGTGGTGGGTGAGGAGAATCAGTGCATAATCAGTATTTGAGATACAGTCTTTTTATCTGTTGTGAACTCATCAGAGAAGTAGGGTGAAAAAGTTCTGTACTTAATCTTGCTCCTTAAGTACTGAAGCAAGATAAAGTTGTTATCCTACGATCTTCCTGTTTTTATTTTAAATGACTGTTTATGTTAGAAAATAGTAATAGCTCTACTTATTCTTCTTCCCAGCAGGTGTGATGTATCTCTTGCTTCTTAAGTTTTTTTTGCCCAAATTTTCAAGAATAATAGCCTACCACTTCTTCTTGAAGGAAAAAGCCTGTAGCAAGAGTTTTTAAACTCACTATATATAACTATTAAAAATGTTTGATTTAATGTCATAATTGAAACTGAAATGATTTTGGAGGAAACATTTACAGCTGTGTTTTGCTACATCATTGATTACCTCTGTACTTATTATTTTTTAATACAGTGTTTCAGCATAGTTTTTGATGTCAGCAGTAGGTTAACTTTTGATAAGTTTAGGTTACAGCTTTTTTTCATTTTGTCTCAAAAATAGCACTTCACACTTAATTAGCTTATTCTCTTAAGGTTATTTCAATCTGTTCTTAAGATGTGGGGAGAAAAACCCAATAAAATCTTTGAAAGAAGAACCTGAAGCACTTGAGACCTGTATCACTGAATGTACCTTCTTTTAGTGTCCTAAACAGGAGAAGTGTTGCACACAAAGATGGTATTTTCTGTGTTTCCCTTTTGTTGAACTTGGCAGTAAGTGCTGTAGGTAATAGGAAGAAGCCTGGAATGAAATTCTTATCCACTCCAGACTGAAAACCCTTAGTACAGACATGCATTTTCTGATGGGTTACTTAGCAAAGCACTGTTATTTCTTAAGGTTGCCAGGGGACAATACCAAGGGTTCTGCTGGAGGGAAATATATGTACTAAAGCTATAGCTCAGTGGGGTGTTACTGGCTCTATTTCTGTGCACCACTTCTACACCCTTGTTCTGTAAATACTGAGATTGTTTGCAGTTCACTCTTGGCTGCATTAGTTGCAATACATAGGGGTGGTTTACCTGGGTGAGATAAGTAAGTTGCTATTTTCTGTTCTGTTTCCCCTATTTTCCATTTCTACCGAAGCAGATGAAGTAAAGTAAAATTCCTTCCTGTTTATTTGGTTGAAGGTGATATTGAAGATTGCTGTGAAGTAACTAATTAGAAAGGATCGTAGAGAAGGCCTGGTGCCAAAGGCCCTATGCATCTAGGCATTGAATTGTCTGCATTCCTTTGAATTGCTCAGTGTAGGATCCTGTTATGTAACATCTATGAATACCTATAATTACATGGTAGCCTAATGCATTCATCATATTAATTGCCATATTTTTACTATGAGATTTTAAAATTTCTTTTGCTATATCACTGTCAAGGGAAAGATACTGCTTATGCAAAAGGGGGAGTGGAAGTGACTATAACCCGTAAATGATCTCCAGACTCTTCAGAGCTCTACCCACAGCAAAGTGACATTAATTTGTTGCTCCAAGAGGATGAACAGAACACTTTCTGTGTTTGCAAGCATATTATCAGTTCTGAACAAAAACAGGTTTAACAAAAGAATTTGATTTGGGCTTTTGAAGAGTTTCATTTCAGCCTGAGTGGAATTTTCCATCTAGTGGGAGTAGAGCTGTGATTGCTCAGACAGTGCTGAGATGAATTGCACAATATGAGTAGGATTAAATTCTACAAGGACAAATCTCAATCCCATGCACATACTTGTTACTCCCTGTTGAACCAGAGCACTTGATTACCTATCTTCAGTTCTATTAAAAGTTACTTTTTCCCCTTTCCCCTTGCAGATGTTTTATTTGGAAGGGAGCACTTTGATTCACAACTTACTACCTCAGTTTTGTTTTTTTTTTCCAGAGCTAGATAGGTCTGCTTTAATGGTTACTTTCTAAGATGAAAGAATGTACAGAATGTTTTTGATTAACCAAGGAGGTAATTGGGAGGTAATGTTTTAAGTATGAAACAAAAACATAACCTCCCTTTTGCCTCCCTCTTTCAAAGACCTGTAATCTCTTCAGACTGATCTAAATTTGAGTTACCTTCTGTCCTCTCGTACCATGGCATTGACAGAGTGTTTGATTAGTGTTAACTGTTCTGGGCTGAATGCACTGAAGGAGTAAAACAGGTATTACTGTATTGAATTGGATACTTTTCACCAATTGAAGTCTAGCCCTATTAGGAGTACAGCATTTTAATCTTTAAAGTTTTGTTGGTGGTGTTTTTTTTCAAATTAATATGTTAAATATAAAGTTTTTCAAAACTCTTTGGGTGTGTGTGCTTTGTCTTCCACTTGATATTTTTTAATTCTTAGTGAAATTTCCTCTTTAAGACTTTGTCAGATTGATAGATTTCAAAGTGGTGTTTCTTCTGGGTATATTATGTTGCAAATCATTAAAGAAACTCACTTTGAGAACAATTTAAATAGATTTCATCTTTCCATGAAATCAACACAGTTATGAAAGAGACACTGTTTTCTTTTGCAGAATTTGGAAAACTTTTTTTCTGTAAAATGGAGGATTTTAATTCCAAAATCCCCTGATGTTTGTTTTCAGTCAGGGACTAGGGTAGGTGGCAGTGTGAAGCACTGCTCCTTTACAGCTGATCTTTTCTGTTCTTTTCCCTCTCCATCCAACATCTCAAACAGATTTGGTGCTACTCTGTTTTTGCACTCGATTGAGTCAGTCATTAATATATGAAGTCCTGTGACTCTGTTAATGACAGACCCTAAGATGAAAACAAAATTCTGTGTGGTGAGGAAAAATTTTCTGTAGGATGCAGATTCTGTAGGATGAATTCTGTAGGAGGGTAGATGTCAGCTGCCCTGTTACTGGAAGTTATTCCTAAAAGAGGGCTTAATAGAGGAGGGTGGCCAGCAGGTCCAAGGAAGTGATTCTGCCCCTGTACTCAGCCCTGGTGAGGCCACACCTTGAGTACTGTGTCCAATTCTGGGCCCCTCAGTACAGGAAGGAGATTGAAGTGCTGGAGTAGGTCCAAAGGAGGGCAACTAGGCTGGTGAAGGGACTCGAGCACAGATCCTGTGAGGAGAGGCTGAGGGAGCTGGGGCTGTTCAGCCTGAAGAAGAGGAGGCTCAGGGGAGAGACCTCATCACTCTCTACAACTCCCTGAAAGGAGGTTGTAGCCAGGTGGGGGTTGGTCTCTTTTCCCAGGCAGCTCTCAGCAAGACAAGAGGGCATGGTCTCAAGTTGTGCCAGGGGAGGTTTAGGTTGGATATTAGAAAGAATTTCTTTCTGGAGAGGGTGATCAGGCATTGGAATGGGCTGCCCAGGGAAGTAGTGGATTCTCTGTCCCTGGAGATATTTAAAAAGAGACTGGATGTGGCACTCAGTGCCATGGGCTGGTAACTGCAGCAGTAGTGGATCAGGGGTTGGACTTGATGATTTCTGAGGTCCCTTCCAACCCCGTCGATTCTATGATTCTATGAAAGGAAGCCTGCATCAGCTGTGAGCAAACTGGCAGCTGAAATGCTATTGTACTTAGTTGTGATAGGAAAGCTCAGATCTGTTATTTGGGTCACCTGGGTCCATCTGCTAGACAGTGTGTAGATTTACATTGATCTCATTATCCCCTGTCTTGGAAAAGCAGAGGAAACAACTGAAGCTGGTGTGACTTGCTATAGTGGTACACTGTTTCTTGGAAGCTGTTACTTTCACAAGTTGCTTGTCAGAAAGGGCTCTGTGAAATCTCCTAATAGGTTGCTGGTAAAGTCAGTTCAGTAAATTTCTTTAAAAATCACTTGTCTGAGTGTGCAGCTGCCCCCCTGAAACCCCCTCCCACAGCAGTGCTGCAGTGTTGGTGATGCCCTTTGCAAGCACCAACGCTGCATCCCCACAGGGTCCTGGGAATCACATCCTTGTGCAGCGTGGTGGGGGCTGCCATCCCAGTGTGCTGGTTGCCTGTGAGGCCAGGATGTTGTTCCATCCTTAAGTTTGGCTTTTGGGGCTTTTTTTAAGGGGTTAGGCTAGGTTTTTTAAGGATCTGTTACCCGTGGGACTTGGTGGACTCTTCATGATGCTTTATGTGACTCTCACCTTCTTATCTTTCTTTACCAAACTTGGGGGAAAAAGCCAGAAAAAAAATACCCACATGAGTCTTTATTCCATTCAAGTGATGTGGTACTCTTGATTTTATTCACTATGTAAATACATTGTTTTATTGACTTAAAATTGATTATTTTTTTAATATTAACAGATGACAGTCCAGAATAATACACAGATTACCAAAGTTTTTCCTTAAAATTGATGAGGGAAATAGTTATTTCTCTTTTGAAATATCAGACTCACTCGGTGAAGTCCAAGAGAATCATTATGTAACATATAGGTTCCATAAATTGTTCTTTATGAAGTGCTAGTCAAAGATTAGTATTGTCAGATATTAGAAAGCTCTTTTTAAAGTGCTGCTACTCAAAATACAGATTCCTAATAGAAATAGAAACTTGAATATTAATCTTTTATAATCAATTTTGTTATGCAGTTTTTATTAGCCAAACTGAATCAGAATAAGTCTTGAAAAATATTTGCTGTGATGTGAAAAAAGACCTTCAGGTGCACTCTCTTGAACATAGTAGAAAAGATATCACATAATACTGTATCCTCCAAATGTGGTTTCAGTTGCCAGATATACTTTGTGTGTGTATGTGTGTATATATATATATGTATATATATGTCTGTCTGTGTGTGTATGTTACTCTGTTGTCTTTTACCATTGGCTGATTAATTTCTGGTTCCTTGATGTTTTCCTATGAAGATAACATACTTATTGACTAAATGCCATTCTGATGCAGCTACATCTGTGTTTTTCTCTCCTCATTCTTTTCCACTTATGGTGACAAATGCCTTCCTTATTGCTTTCAGTCTTCACTGCTCGGTTTACTTCGGTACAGATTAGGAGGAAATATTACCATATTTCACATCTTTTGCTTTTAAACAACAGATCCAGTTATGTAAAGATGCATATGTAAGATTACAATCTTACTATTGTAACCTATGTGATCTAATGTTCCACATCTCTCAATTCTGTGTTCGAAAAATGTGTATTAAATAAGTGAGATGGATCCAGGTTAATTTTAGCTTCTTCTGAAGTGGAGTGACCATGAATTATGGGACCCTCAAGGAATCATCACAGTTGAGTCTTACTATTTTATAGATCTGTGAGAGCTCTCTTAAGGAAACACATCAAGGAAAAAGACCCAATTACAGAAGTATTCATATTCTAGAAAGTAGCATTCATTTAGGGTCACTGATTAATAATGCACGTGGGTTACTCTTTCAAAAAAGTTAATCTCTGTTGACCTATGCTGATTAATTTTATTGCTCTGTGTTGTTACTTATGTTAAATTATATCAGAACTGTCATGTGTCTGGTCCTGTTCTGTTGTAGCTCTGTGACAAAGCTTCTATTGGCTTCATGGATGTTGGCGTGGCACTAGTAGAAGAATTAATAGTAAAACTTGTGCATTTTCAATTGTCATTTCTGTTAGACTGGGAATCTTATCTGGAGTCTGATGAACAAAGAACTTTTGTGTGAATACCTCGTCATATTAGATGAAAAGAACTACATGTGTTTGTTGCAGCATTGTTGTATTAAAATAGCTGTTCTTGATTACAGTTTTTAATTAAGCATCTCCCTGGGTTTCTGTATCACATGCACATCTCAGTCTTTGGTCTCTGTTTTTTTCCATTGTCTTGTTTTTTATCTTTCTTCTTAACCTAATGTCTGGTCAGTAGAACTGACTAGTGTTGTAATTGCCTGGGATAATTTATTATTTGGAATCCCTGTGATAGTTGGAGCAGGCATTGACCCTTTGGAATGCCCTGTTCTTGCTGGGTAAGCTTGTGGGGCAGACCAGTCACTGCACTATGAGGACAGATATCCTATTGATTATAGGCAAGGTTCTTAAAATACACTGGCTAGAATAGACATTTGGAAAAAGGAGCAACATACACCCCTAAAAAGCATGTTGTCTGTTAAGTTCATACTGTATTTTGTAGTGTTAAAGCTTCTGCTTGACATCTAAGATGGAAGAGAGAAGGAGGGAGAGGAATTAGGAATTGGGGCTGTCTTGGAATTCTTTCATTTCTACTTAAAGTCTGTTCTCTGCAGTCCTGGTTTCTTAATGAGTGGTACTGATCTGTAAAAATCTTCATGGTCTACCATAATTATTTAAGAAGCTTTTCAGACTTTTTAAGCATTTTTAGAGAAGAAATGGTAAACAGTATAATTTTTCCAATTTGATAAAGTTCTAGTGGTAATGGTAGAGAAGACTGCAAACAGCTTAGCTGGCAATAGGCTGTTCTGGACCTTTTGACCAGCTAAAAATCAGAGTATATCTTGTATGTTCCATGCTGTATTCCTCAGCCTTTTCATTAAACTGCTTGCAAATGCTCTTGTTAAAGTGGTACTGATGGGAAATATTACAGTCCCCAGGTATTCATTATTGCTTCCTTATTCCAGTTTTTAATGGGTCCATCAATCTGTTTGCTGCTTCTTGGCAGATTTTTGTCTTCTGAAGCAATTTAGGAAATACTCACAACCTGTAGGGAGCTGTCAGATTCCTGGGAAACAAAAGGTGGTGTCTAACAGAGGGGCATTCATGAGTACTTGGAGTAACAGGATCTTTCTCCAGTGCTGCAGACTCCTGAAGAGGGCCAATGGCTGGGAATCCTAAGTTAAAATTTGATGCTTGATGGTTATGAAAATGATGGGCTGCTCAAATGTCAAATGTGATTGGTGAAGTAATTGTATTATTCATTTATATACTTGAAATATACATTTATATACTTGAGTCAGTAAGTACTTTGTTAGTCAAGCTAAGTAGCCAAAAAGTAACGTTTAGCTTGTTCAGCTATTTGCAGGAAGGAGCATAAAAATGGAGAGAAATAATGCAATAACTATGCAGAGAAGGGTAGGTATGTTGAGGAAAACCAAGTATGATGATATTTTCAAAAACCAATGTTATTTAAAAAGAACAGTCTGGGTCTGAGTAAAATCAGAACTGAGAAGACTTTTTGGCAATGGGTTAACTGCTTGTGGTGGTATTGCTGAAAGGAAGGTATCTTTGAGAACCCACATCCTTGGGATATCTGATAATAAGTTTTAAACATTTCTCTTGTTGCATTCGTTTTACAATAAGCTGAAGTTTTGAAAATCCTCACTAGGTGTTCAGACTTGGTTGCATTCGGATTCACTTTCAGAGAGTTCAAAATAATGATACAGATGCTAAGACAAAGTAGTTGGTCTGAATTCTTTGCTGTGTTTTTTCCTAACTGTTTTGGTAGTCCATGGTGTTTCTTTCCATTATCCTGATGTTGTAAAATATACTTAGTAACTTTTCACAAAGTAAAAAAGTAACAAAGTGAATGATTTTTTATTCTTTTAAGAGACTCCAACAAACAGTTAAATAAACCTGGAAGTTAGCTATCTGGAGATAGTACCTTCATGAGATTTCATGATGGAGATCCAAGAAAAGATATGGCATTTAAATTGTGTCTATTGGCATTTATTATTGTGTTTATATGGCATTTAAATTGTGCCTATAGAAAATTCCCATTTGAAAAGAACAGAGTTCTGTTGGTCTGAAGTTCACACACAGTATTAGTAACAATTTCTATGGGCCTATAAGTTAGAGATCTCAGTTTGTTGGCTGGGTGAACCATAAGTAACATTTCTTTTGTTGATTCAGCTTGGTATCAGTTGGCCACTGATAACAGTCACCTAGATCTTAGTGACAAGAAGAGAGAAATATCTATAATTTCTTTCTAGAAATGCCTTGGAAACATCTTGACATGGCTTGTGGACAGCTTTCACAAATAAAAGTCTGTGTGCTTTGCCTACATAGTTCCTGCAGTATTTACAGCTACTCTGATTCATTAAGTGCTTGTGCAGAAAACACTGCCCTTACAAAAACATACAATTTTATCTTAATTGCCCAAGTTGGAAGAATAAAATACTTAATGCAGTGTATAAAGAGACAAGAAGTTTGGTCAATCATTAACTTCACTTTAAAGGAAGTAGATAAGGCTTTGGAGTACTTTTAGTACTGCATAAATAACCTGAAATTAAACTTAATTTGTTTTTTTCATGGTTTTGTTTAAACATCTTCTGGACTACATTCATGTGTAGATTGTTGATACTCTTGTAATGTTTTTCTACTTGTCAGGTGAATTTTTAGATTCTCAGATTCTGAGATTGGGTTGGTTTTTTTTGGTTTTTTTTTATTTTTTTGTGGTTGTTTTTGATTCTTAGTGTCAGATTGAAGAACAAAAAAATGTCTTCAGGCCAGGTTGAGGTTGTATTGGATACTTTAATAGGTAAGGAATACAGAAATCTAATGAAATGCAAGATAGTTATGATTCCTTAAAAGAAAAACACAAACCAAACAAATCAATAAATGAATAAAAGATACTTAAGGTATGTGTATAGTAATTTATTTTTCATATTCCAGGAAACCTTACTCTCCAGTGAATAGGTACTGTTCTGCTTATTTGTCCCCAGTATGGAAATCCAAGTTCTGTTGTTAATTGTGTGGGAGCATGAGTGTTGAAAGTTGCTAAATTTAATATTTTAGAAGAGAACTTGAAGGGGAAAAACAAACTAGGATATAGTGATGATGATTTTTTTTCTAAAAAAGGTGTTTTAATTTTTTTTTCAGTTAATATGGATACTACAGTGCTCTTGAATCTTCATAACCAAACTCTCTCTAATAGGAACTGAATTTGTAACTAAATACTTTTCTCTGTTATCGCCATCCATGTTTTCCCCTAGTGTAATTTTGTAGTTTTAATTTCTTTAGAACTGATAACATGACTTGAACTATATAGTTGCATGGTGGAGGAAAGGAGAAGCCTCTTTCTCATACAACTTACCATGTCTCTATGGAATCAGACAGAAGTCTTAATTTTTTCTTTTCCTGGTGCATTTGCTAGGACCTTGTGGTGTAACACAAGAATTCCATCTATCTGTTTTTTACTTATTACTTTCTTTTTAGTCAGTTTTGTCTTCTAAAAACAAGGCTATTAAAATGCTTTAACTGGCAGGCAGAGTTTGCTTGAATTGCAAGTTTGCCTCCTCATGCTCTCCTCTTCCAAACTCCTATTTTATTGGAGGTCGGATACTTGTTTTGTCTCTAGAAGATCAGAGGCTCCTTCTGCAGAATGTTCTCTTCCTTATTGTTCAACCCAGCCTCCCATTGTTGGGTTTATTATGTTTTCACGGTTTCTGTTCCAAATTTCCTCTCCCAACATTTTGTGAAGGCAAGGGATGTGAATGGCTTTCACTTGAAAACAGGGATGTGGTGCTGCAATGCTGTCTACAAGTCTGCAGGAACTGTATTGTGAATAAACAGTGACATAATTAGTAATGCATAGATGATATAGTGACAACATTCAGTAAACCTGAAAATAGATATTTTGGTCATTGTTTTCCTTCTCCTAACAACTGTAGGTATTCCTGAATATAATGAACTGAAAGTTACAGGTGTGATTTTTCAAATTAATTCTACTCATTTGTTTCTGTGACCTTCATATAAAAGGTAATCCATATTTGTTTTATTCATTTGGGCAATATAAGGTCTGTGGACGGGGTGTAATGTGAAAGGGAGAAAAGTAAGCATGTAGGAAGCACCTGCAGGTGTTGGGTTTTCTTTTTTTATATATGCTTTTTTCAAAAAGGTTTGACATTTTTATTTACAGCTAGTGTTCTGTTGTTTGTAGCCAGAGTAATAAATTAGATGCTTTGATGTGTGTGGAGGAGTGTGGAATCTTTGTACCTTATGAGAGTTGGTCATAAATGATGTCAGTTAGGAGGATTGTTCAGGATCTAAGTGTTAAAGCTGAGTTAGAGCAGTGGAAGTGCATTGAATCTACAGTTACACACAGTGAAACCTTCTCAGATTTATTGACTTTTTGTTCTTGATCATGGACTGTTTGAAGTAAACATGTTTACATCCAATACCTTGTGCACCTAGGTAAACAGTGCTGAGTTCAGTGTGGAATACTACTTAACAGTTGTTAATAACCCTCAGGGTTGAGTAGAAGTATATCACATGAGGATTTCAAATTTCATTGCTTGTTGCTACCTTGAGATACAAAAACAGATTGGCATACTGTATGTTTTTGCATATGACCACATTTTAGATGTTTCTTCAATTTTAAAGTCTATTTATACATTAACTGCATGTAAAGAACGTGCCACATACTGAAAACACTCATCCCCCCCCTCACACACACCCCTTGCCCCAGTACTTTTCAAATCAAAGAAAACAAAAGCTTTTCAAATACAGGTTTGAACACATATGTGCTGCCTTAATGGATGCAACATTGCCTTGCTCCTGCTTGAGAGAGGGCAGCCTGCCACTGATCTGAGTTGTGTTGCAGGCTGGTGAAGCTCAGAGTCTGGATGGTGAGGTGGCCCAAGCTGGAGGTTCTGTTTCTTTCTTCCAATGTCCCAGCAAAGCAACTGCTACCACTTAAATGAAACTGATCTTGGGCATAGCAGAGTGTTAAACTGCTGCAGGAGGAGTAACCAGAATAGTTTAGTAGCCTTTAGATACTTCTTCCCTTGAGCTGCTGTATTCTGCTGCAGGTACAAACTGAGATACACTGTCTGCTGTAATGGTGTTATGTTTTTTCTTTGTACTTCTTGTGAGATTGCTTCCCATACTTGTTGCTAAATCCTAGATAAAATAGATATTTAGGACTGCAGCTGCTGGACTCCGTGTAAAGTGTGTAGTTTGTCTTGGAAGCTCTATAACAATAAACAAAAATTTGCTACACTAGGTTACACTTGTTTTGTGTTACTCAGTTGTTTTATTAGTAGTCACTGTTTCTCTTTTTGAGAAATGATCCTGGTTAGTTTTATTTACAGGTAAATAAAGTGTGATCCAGACAGAATTCAAAACTAACTTTTTAATCTTGGGTGTTGGTACAGGCTACGGAAAAAGCAGTCTGTATTTTTACATTCTTCTGGCAAACTTCTTGCATGGTTCAGGAATGAAGCCAAGTGCCTTAAAAACACGAGAGATGTACACATAAGTGCTTTCAGGGTATGCAGAAGTTCAAGGATAGGTCACAAGTGGTGAGCTGACATGGTATCTTGCATGTGTATGTGAAAGGACAAGTATTTTTGTAATATTTTCAGTACTGTTCCTTGTGGGAGGGGAACTTTTTTTCTTTGCGTATTAGGAATTTTTGAATTACTCTTTTAAAAAAGGAGAAGAAACAACAGGAATGTTAACCTTTCTTGTGTTTGGGAAGCTATTTGCTAATATGAAATATCTTCCTTGTGTTCTGGTATGTGCTTCTACAAAGCAAATACTTGATGGTTCTTAAATTTTGTGGTGCTTCTGTTCCGTAATAATGACTTTATAGGAGTGCTCTTATGAGGGTTTCCACCAAGATGTCAGTGCTTGTGATCCTCTGTAGCAATCTGTAGAATGAGGTGTTTGCATTAGTGTACAGCAGGTGCATGGTAAGGTGGCAGGTTGGTGACTGGGTTGCCCTTTGGGCAAGCAGTAGCTGTGGGCTTGCAGTTTCCTCAGGAACAGAAACTTGCAGAACCAGGTCCCCTTCATCCTGAGCAAGTTCTCCACCCACCCGTGTGTTTGCTCAGAGGGAGGAGGAGGTGGTTGCCTTCTGATTTAGGATCCTCAAAGTGCAAAACAGAAATTGGTTCAGGGGTCCTACTTAGGCTTCTGTGTGTGGTAACACTTGGCTGCTGAAAACAGCAATCTAGGGCCTCAGGAGGGATGAAGATGAGGATTATCTTTAGTTTTGGGAATTGAGCTTTTGCCTTATATACACATACAGTGCAACTGCTGAGGCTCTGTTGTGGACCCAAATTTTAGGCAGCTGAGACAATTTTCTTTGTTATATGAAATTATTTTCTTCTTTCTAAATAAATAGCAGTCACTTCAATTTCCATAATAAATTTGATAAAATAACAGCGTGGAACAAAACTTCATATATAAAACACTGTATTTCTATATGTGCATGTGTTATAAGTCTTTAATGTCAGTTTCAAGATGACAAAGTTAGAGTCAGTTTATCTAGAAGTTGTTCTAAACTCCATTTGTTATTGCTAGGATAAAAAACCCACAGAATTCCATTCCCATTCATTGCATTGTGTTGGAGGAGAACCCCCCCCTCTGAAGTATGTTGTATTGGAAAGTGTCTGTGCACAAGCTAGAGGAAACCCTGGCATTTCACCCATTTTCCACTCTTTCTTCTGAAGACATATAAGATTCCTCAGGATTTGTAAAAGGTCATGAGCAAAATAAAAAACATTCTTGAGTATACAGTTATAGCTAGTTAAAAACTAGACGTTCATTACAGTATCAGCATTGCTTGTGTTTGGAAAGAACATCTACATGTGAGAATCTCTTGGTTAAGAAAACAGGATTTAGCATAAAAGGAATGGTTGCTGACAAATTACTTCTCAGGTTTAAGTTTACTGTGCAGTGGAATTAAACTTTATTGTTCTTAAAAAAAGGAAATTTTTTAATAAGAGTTAATCTGGCTTTCTTCTTGCACTTTTTCAATACAGAATTAAAGCTTTTCCATATGACAGCCTCCAGTTTTGACTGCTGTTTGTGCATCCCATTGTGAGGGACACCCAGTCTTTGAAGGGGAAATGCAAAGATGATCTTCCTAAAAATCATTCCCTATGAAGGTTGACACAGGGAGATGGAGGACAGTAGATGTTGCCATACAGTGAGGATGAAAGTTCCTATGAAAGCCTGTTCTTCAGAGGCAGCAGAACTCTCTACTTCCTCTAAACAAGTCTTTTTTGTGCATACCATGGCCTAGCAACTAAAATGTCAAAACTGTTAGGCTGTTTCAATTAAGTCTATTTACTGTCTTGTATTCAAAACTCTATTAATTCGTTTGCTGGTTCATCATGGAAACAGTTTTCTGTATGTCTTTGATGTGAACTAGAGCAAGCAACTATTCCAAGTATTGATTTAAATTTGTTAGAGGTATTTGAAACCTTAAGGTACTTTTTAATTTCATTTTTTAAATGCAGAGGCGTGACCCTGCAGGGCTTGTTTGGAAGAGCTCAGAAGTGGTTTGCCGAATTTGGCAGGGGATGATCTCAACTACATGTGATTTTGTAAGCTAAAAATACGTAAGAAGCAATTCAGTAAAAGGATGAGAGAGTTCATTTTAGCCTGTGTTTATATGCAATCTTGAGTCTTATCAGTTAATTTTTAGCAAATAAAAGTATTTCTTTTTGCAATACTTACTGTAAATAATAGAAAATTATTTTCTAATTTGTCTTTTACTTTCTGCCTTTAAATGTGTTCTAAAAACCAGGGGAAGATACTGTCTAAAATTCCAGTAGACAACATGTTGTGTTCTTATGGAGATACCTGATTAAGAATATGGAGTTTAACAGTAGAAAGCCAAAGTCATAATATATTGGAATGATTGTTGTATAGTAAGTAATGTAAGTGTCCAGAAAGATAGAATGAGACCATATATGTACCTGCTTCATGGCATAATGGTGTATTTTCTTTTTATTCTTAAAAATTAATTTTTTTCTTTTTACTTTATGTAAACTTGGGAACTTCTGAAGGAAAAAAATCCTTCCAACATGGCTCTAGTGTGACTTGCATTTCTAAGCAATACTTTCTTACTACTGAAAAGAAAGATGGTACATTTGGTGAGAAATTATACCTACTTTTCTTTGCATCATCCTTTGGGTTGTTTTTTTAGCCACAGCAATAAATGCAACTGAGTGACAAAAAAAGAAAATCTGTATTTCTGTTTTTTTCCAGATGTGGGTGCTCTCCTGTGTACCGTTCACGTGAGATGTCAGGTCGGGCCCTGGTTCCATTTGTTATGGTAAATGAAGTGCCACAAACTGTGCTGTCCTTGCTGAAGGGGCTTCCAGATTCTACCAGTCCTTGCATACGACAGAATAATATTCATGGAACGCTTCTGCAAGTAAGTTTTTGGGGTTGGTTTTTTGTTTGTTTTGTTTTGTTTCTTGTGTAAGGTTTCTGGGGGGGATTTTTGTCATACTTCACAGCAAGATATCATGCAAGGAGTTGGGTTGAGCATTCACACATTGTCAAAACCTTTATGAAGACTACTTCAGAATGGATTCTCTCATGATGAATGTGGGATGTACATTTCAGCTATCTTTAGGAAGCTGTAAGCTGTAAATACCAATATATACTGTCATATAATGTTTCATATCTGGAGATTAAAGTGTTTTGAGGTAGTATCTCTTTCTACAGAGAGATCTATGTGATTTGCCCAAAATCACAGAGCACATCTGAGTCAAAGCTGAACAATAAGCACCAATAATATTCTGTCTTTTGAGACTTGCTACCTACCTTCATATTTATGTATTACTTCATTTGCTTTTCCTGCTACACCAGCATCTTATTGTCAGATTACAGGACAAGTTGTGGTAAGTTTTATACTGTATTTTTTTCAAAACATCCTGGAGAACAGCTCACTGTCAGCTTGGAATTGGAAATTTCTTCATTCCCCATATATCATTCATTTGGTTTATGGCAGTTGGTTCACTGTGTTTGATTTTTAAGGTATCATGGTAATAAGTTACCCATTTTTATTGCCTGTTTTTCACAAGTAATTCTCCAACAAAGCCATATTGTCCATGATCAGCTCTGTTAGTCTGCCTCAGTTGGCAAGCACTCTAGGTACACATTCCCCTGTAAACTCTGTGTGGGTGTGTGGTTTTGGTTTGTTTTTTCCTTATATCTTTTCCAACTTATTATTTCCCTTTAAAACCATGACCTTACAGGAAACTTAGGATGGGGAAATGAGTGAAGTCCCTAGAGAGGTGTTACTATCAACTTTACATGTAAAGGTTTTCAGCCAATTAAATCTGGATTTGGATGACAATTGGTCACAGTGAAGGCTGTTGCAAGGTGTAGGATGACTGTGTCCAATTTTTTCTGCTCTGAAAACCTGTCCATGCCCCTCTGTGTATGCAAGTGCTTAGACCTGTGAGCTGCTGCATCTGTTTGGGAAAGAGATTGCTATTGTCAAATTACCTGTGCAGATGCGGTGGGTTACATCACTCCTGAACCTTCTTAAGTGTTAGAGAGTTATTCCAACTGAGAGAATTAAGTGCTTGCTTAAGACCAAATTATGATAGCCCTGGTCATGAGGGTATGGGTTGGCTGTAGTGTATAAAGACACTGCCTTCTTTTCAGTGACCTGGAAAAAAATAATGCTGGGGGGTTGGTTTTGAAAGAGACCAAAGTATGATCTGGTTTTTAATCCAGTGTTGTTAACATTGTTATATATGTAAGTGAGGGGAGTTTTCTTTTCCATACCTGTGAGGAAGGAGATATTCTCAGGGATTTACTGTGATCTTTTGTCAGTTTTGGGTAGTTACTAGGAACATCTGCTGCAATTAGTATTACACAGGGGAAAGACAGGTGCTGTCAGAGTAAGACATTCTTTAAAAAAATGTCAGTTTTATCATAACAGTGCAGTGATGTTTGGTCTCTCACGTTTATCCAGAACTTTGCTTTTGTGATTTGGGAATCAAGGCTGTGCAGTTTTCATTTAATACTTAATCAAATGTAGTGTATGACTGAAATGGTGAACTGTCTGTTGCTAGTTACAGACAACAAAACATTCAAGAGAACTACTGTAGGGTGATAAAGATGGGCAAGAAAGGAGGCGGGGGTGTTTGATGTTGTATCTCTAAAACACTAATGCCAGGTAGTTTAGCACCAAGTTACCATGCACCTGCTGTAAACAGTACAAAGAGCAAAGTACTGAGACTTTTCAGGGGTTGCTGAATTTGTGGTTTCAGTTTCTTTTTTGTCAGTGTAAGACAGGGCTTGCAAAGCTGTTGCTAAGGATTGTTGACATGCAGAAAGTTATATAGCAGAATTGTTGGTTAAACCCCTGTTTCTCTAAAGGCCGACTTGAAGAGACAGTGATCTGACAGTGTTCAAAACTGTTTGCACTGCATTTCTGTGACACAGTAGAGAATTTATCTTCTCTTTGATTTAAAACAAAACCAAAAATCCCTACCAAAAACATTGAGCCTGTACAAAAGGCATAAATAATTATTTAAGATTTTATTTTTTCTAGCAATATTAGGCCAGTGTCTTATGAAAATGTAGTTGAGTAATTTCATTTTGTTTGTTCAGTCACATTAGTCAGAACCTGACTATGTTTGTTGCCTGATATTTTATTTCAATGTTCACATGCTGTCAAGTCTTAAATGGGAAAGTTGGAATTATTGAGACTTAGAGCTTATGTGGCAGTGCCAAATATCATTGTTATGTTTCAGAGTTACGTAATAGCTTCATCTGTTCAGAGCCAAATCTTAATTTATAGAAAGATAATTTAAAAATAATTCAGCGTATAGTGCTTGTCCAAACAGCCTGTTTTTTTTAAATACTGAGACTGGCAAGGAGTGTTTGACAGTGGATACAAATGTGTTGGGTTTAACTTCAGATCCTTTTGTTAAGTCAAAGCAGTTCTTCCACCCCAGTGTGATAACTGTGGCTTAATTTAGGTAGCAGCATTGATTGTGCAAGAGGGTAGAATAATCTTATTGCTTACACATGTAACAGAAGAATTATATTAAAGTATTATCTTGCTGGAATATTGGTGTTCTGTAGCTCTTCTCAAACTGATGATATTCTTCAAGGAGTATTCCTGCATCATAAGTAAATGCGTTGCCTTTAATAAGAGAAAAATATTTTCTCTGCTTTGTGCTTCCTTTATGAGTGCACTTTGTACTTTGCACCATAGCCTTGGCTGGCGTGGAGGCCAGGACAAGGCAATTGAGTTTGTAAGCCACAAGAAAATGCAGAATTCTTCTACTGGTCATCTGGAATGATGAAATATTTCTGACATCTTTTGTTTTAAGATCTCTAGGGGATTTGTAGCTAATCAGCTGAAAGGTAAAGCATGTCCAGAGCATTATGTACAGACTTCTGGAAGTGTATCAAAATTTATAACTAGGGAAGCCTTTGTGATTGTGAAACTTCTTGACTTTTGGCAGTTGCCAAGGAACTTTAAGTATTTTGGGAAGATTGTGAGGTATCCTTATCAGAGGATGAAATGTTTTTTTGACCTTTTGCTTCTTTAGAGTTGGAATTCCTGCAATATGTATTGCATTAGTTCAGAAAAACTGAGAAATTCAGAATTAACTTACAATTAATTCAGGAGTGTTTTATTCAGTAACCTGAACTTGCAATTAGTTATTTCATTGTACTAGTTTGACTCATGGTGATACATGTAAGCCATGCAGACAGGGGCATGGTCTGCTTTCTCTTTTAATTTCGGTGGTTTTGTAGAAGTGCCTCGTCTCATAGACAGCAGTTTAAACGTGGTCTTTTAGGGCTATAGTAAAGAAAACACCTGTACAAAAGAGTGTTTTTAACCCTGATGTTTATGAACTCTTCCAGTCTTCAGTTTGTCTAATTTTGTATATTTACAATAAGCCTGAATGTCTTGAGGAATTGCTATAGTCAGGAGTTAATCAAAGACCTCCAAACATTAGGAAAGCTCAAGGTAGACTTAAATTTAAAATTCATAGAGAAAGATCACATGGAAATGAAATGTAACTCCAGAGACAGGAAACAAGCAAACACAAAATGGATAGAAGGTGTAATAACACACCAGCTTGGACAGATCAGGAATTCTTCACTCAACACAAAGTAAGAAGATACTGGACCAAGAGGGTGCAGAGAGGAAATTGAAAAGGCTGGGGCAAAAATTGGCTGTAGTCTCCAAGAAATTTCTACAGAAATCCTTTGTCTTGGAAAATGGGAGTTACCAATACTTGATGTCTGAAAGGTATACTTTTCTTCATTAGTTCATTAACACAGTCAGATACGAATTTAACTACTGGAAACTACTTTCTAACATTTTGCCTTATTGCTCCACACTTAAAAAAGCTAGATGGATCTGCCATCAGGTATTTTGGGAGATTAATGGATGATCACTTGAGATTCTTGCTGGTCTTCTCTTTCTTTCTTGATGGTTCTCTGATCCTGTCAGTGACGAGCATCTTCATGAAGCTATGCAGACTTTTTATTTCTGTCAGTCTACACTTGGTTGATTTTTGTTTGCATAGATTTGTGGGTTTAACATTCATAGCTTTTATTGTTGCAGATATTCTTCTGTAAACCATCAAAGTGGATTTGAACATAAATCCCTCAAATTTATTTTTAAGATTGTTATTGCAAAAAAAGGGCTAAATATTATAAACATGAATTTTGCTTGGATTTAAAACAAGTGATTGAAACTTTGAACAGGGTTTATATACAGTTTAGATAACATGTTCTGTACACTTACTCTTTATGCTGAACAGAGTCTTAAGACTTCTGGGCATGCTAGGGAGAGAAAGCTTAGGCCGGTGTTATTCCTAATCATGGACCTAACTAGTCTGCTACCTGCTCTTTAGTCCTTACCCATAAGCTCCCATCTGGCTATTCATCCATCCTCAGGCAGAGCTCCATGCATTCCAGCTGTTTTCTCACATAGAGGGTAACTCCTGTCTTCCCATCTTCCCTACCTGCCCTTCCTGAAGAGCTTGTGTCCCTCCACTGCAGCACTCCAAACATGTCAGCTCTCACAGCTTATCTCCATGATCCCAGCCCTGTTTCTCTACACAGACCTCTTGATTCTTCTAGTTCTTTAACCTCCTCCTTTGGGTGCTTTAAAATAAATGGAAGTTTACAGGGACCCTAGCCATGGTTTGCCCAGAAAACAAGACAGCACCTTTAGTTCATCCGGTTGTAAATTATGATTTAAAAAACCCTCCCAAGTGCATGCACTTTCTGACTGATTTGCCAAGGAAAACACGTTAGACTTCAGGTTTTGTTTGCATGTTGTGAGATTCATTTACATGATGAATGCTGGATTTCCAAGGCTGTGCAATGTGCAGAGACCTAGAAACTAGTTGTTATCAGTAAAGTAGAATAGACTGGAGCTTTTGGTCACAATTCTGCACTCATTACTTTCCAGAAATCTCTCTCACATTTGTGCAGTGGAAAAATCTGTACTCTGATGAGAGGGTACATACCCTTACATACTGGTCATATCAAGAACAATTCATTGGACAGCTGCAATTAAGCAGATGTAATTGCTATTAAGGTTTATTTCTTTTCCAAATGAAATGCACATCAACTGGGTCATTATCTTGTATATTATCAGTTTGATCTTCCTCATGTTCACTTTGGCAAGCTTACAGTTACTCATTTTTAGAACACACAAGATCAGATAAATGAAGTTTATTAAAAAGAGGCATTATGTTTTCGTTTAATTTTTATACCTCTCTTTGGTCACTTCTGAAATGCTGAAAGCACTAACCAACTTCCTGCAGGTCTTGTGTGGATTTATAACTTAACATTGGCAGTGTCTAGCTTGAGTCTGGTGAACAGTGCAGAAGACACTTGGTTCCTGTGTCAGTCCCATTCACAATGCAGTTGTTTCTTTTTGGAGAGCATTTTTTGTTTCTTTTGGCATCTTTTGGGCACAGACTAAGATAAAGGAGTATTCAGTGACTTCTCCCTCATCACTTGCTGCTTTTATATGAAGGGGGGAACTACCTGACTCTGTTTAAATGTGCTTGTTGCTGCTTCTTTTGCAGCCTCCAAAAGAAGATGGATTGTACTATCTAAAATACAGCTTTTCATAGAAGTTCCCATGGGTTGTGCAGCTGCACATACCAGAGAGGAACAATTAGGAAGATTATTTACTGGTTTGGTGGCACTTTATACAAGCAATCAACTACACAGAATAAAATAAAAAACTTCACATCCTTGCAGCTGGACACTTCCTGTTGTGACTGGTTTTGGTCACTGCTGCAACTCAAAGTAATGGAAATTCTGCCTGGTCTTCTCTGGTCTCTGGGAATATTTCTCTCCATTCCCTACCAGCCTGTGGTCTGGCTGGTGGCTTTTCTTCTCCTCAGTGCCATCTTCCCACTTACTGCTTTGTTACTCCTGATTTATCCTGAAACTTGTTCCCTGTGCCAATGTTTTGCATTGCTAGAGAAGAGCATGATCTCCTTCTGTCCAAGGGGTTCACATGACCTGTTCTTAAAGAAATAGAAAATCTAACTGGCAAGAGGCATATGGAACAGAATTCATTATGCTTTGATGAAAGGTTAAAACTTCATGAGTATAAAAATGGAAATCCAGTTTAATGTTTTTTCCAGTGTCATCAATCAGCAGTCGGTGTATTCTTCACAAATTGTTACTCTTGAAATTTTCTCAACACTTGCAATTTTCCAGAAAATTCTGTGATTCAGTTATCCACATTGGTATTATAGCAGTAGGCTGGTTCAAAGAAGTGGGTTTGGGGTTTGGGGTGTTTTGTTGTTGTTTTGGTTTTTTTTTTATGTTCAGTAATTAAAACAATTCAGCATATGAATGTGAAGTCTTGAGCAAGGAATGTTGGTTTGAGGTTTTGAACCTTTTATTTTTTCTTTTGATACCAACAGTACTGTTGCATCTCTTGCAGACCTAAAGAACAGACTGAGTTACATCAACCTCATCAGTTGCATGTGACAAAATCTAGACTTAATAGGAGATGGTGGGGTTTTAAACTCTTTACTTAATTTACATTGAGTTAAATTAGATTAAATAACATAAAAGACATTTCTCAATGGCTGTGGTGGGACAAGAAATTAGCAGGTTACTATTTTTCAGGGAATAGCTGTACCCTCGAGAATTGGACTCATCTGTCTGAAAACTAGGGAATCTAGATACCCTTGTATTAAAGTATTGGTAATATGATTAAAAACGTTCATGGCATATTTTTCTGCCATCTGTTCAGGGCTTTTATGAAAGTGATTTACTGTTTCTGTTTTTTCTGTTTTCTGAGGTTTTTTGTTTTTTGTGTTCTTTGAGGAGTTTATTGCATACAGCAGATTAGTGAAATGGTAGAACTTTGTATCAGTTCTTTGCATATGCTTAAATGTATCAGTGCCTTTGAGGTGCTTAATGGTGAGATGGAAGAAGTTATTTAAAAATAGAGGAATTTATTTAAATAAAAGCTGGGGACTTCAGTAAAGCAGGAAGAAACTCAGGACAAGAACATAACCTCAGAGTAGCCATTCTGTCATGTAAAGATCTGTCTCAGTGTGCTGCTTCCAGCAAGGACCAAGAGCACAAGCCTAGGAAAAAGAGGAACACAGACCAAGCATCTGGAGAAACATCTGCATATCCTGTCTTAGCTTAGAGTATTCTTGAGCCAGAGATGTAGAGACATGACTTTGTTGGAGATAAAAATTAAGTACATGGTTGTACTGTTGAAAGTTTATGATGAAAACATCATGTTAGTTTAATTATCCAGAGGAGCTGTATTAAGATAGATTGTTGTTGATGAAAGTAGAGCCTTCATAATGAATGTGGATGCCTTTTTCCTTCAAGAGGAGGAGGATTTTAGCTTAAGTTGCTACAAAGGAAGGTCAAGCTTCAGGTATTTCAGATTATTATCACTCTCTTGTTTTATGAGTTTAATACTTGAACACTTACTCAGAGGAATAAAGGCAATTTAAATAAATATGAGCATTTGATAATAAAGCAGAAAAGAAGGATGCATGGAGAAGAACTAGCAAGCAATCATGGGACCTTCTTTATTACAGGACTGAACAGGTAATAACAACCCACAGACTCCAGTGGTGAGGGTGTGAGAATATGACAACAGGAGACAAATTAGGCAAATAGATTTTCAAGGTCATTTTTGGATGTTGGTCCATGTGGCTGAGTGAGAGAGAGATATACTACTTACTAGCTTGACCTAAAAATCCTTAATGTGAATTACCAGCAGGGGTGTCAATGACCAAATTATTTTCCTGTTTTGTTTTGAAGACAAAGGATCTCTGGGGTCTGAGGGAATGAATGGGGAAGCAGCGTATTGTTTATGTTGCTGTATTCAGTAGCACAGAAACATTGACTATGGTGAATTACATTTTATTTCACTTGGCAGTAAAGCTTGAAGTATAGCAGTTGAACATTGGCTTGTAAAAACTCAGTATAATAAACAAATGTTACATTATCTACAGATCAGAGAAACAAACCTGCTATAATTAAATGTTTTTTAATGAAACTTCCAGCTGTTTCTTTTCTAAGCTCAGTTTTCGGTGTTCAAGATAAGCCTTACTTTTAAGATTAGTATAAAGAGAAAAGAAATACTGATGTCAAGTTGAAAACATATTCACTTATATATAGCTGGCAATAACATAACAGTTGTCTCATTTCTTCACGTTGTAAATTCATATTAACTGTTAGATATGGGTACACTGAAAGAAGGAGACAGTAAGGATTAGAGAACAAGATTTATATTTATGAATGCAACTAAAGTCCAAGAATGGGAACATGCAGTTTCTGAAAGAAAATCATTGATGAGATTTTGCCAGAGGTTTTCTTCCAGCTGCTTTTTTTCAGAAACTCATGTGGTTCTGCTAATTGAATGGGCAGATCTGCTGACTGGACATTGCTTTGAAGTTGCTTTAACTGTAATTAGTAATGCTCTCAAATATTCTGTCTCTGACTTCCTAAGCCATATCACTTGTTTTCAAAAGGGCAGAATTTTAGACAGCTCTTAAAACTCTCATTAGCTCTTTTCATTCAGTTTCTGCATTGTTGTTGAGTTCCTTCATACAGCTGCTAAGAGTACACAGCAATGCTATTGTTGTAAACCATGTGTTCACAACTTTGCAATTTAGGAAAAAAAGTGTGTTTTTTGTACAGAATGGGCAATGTTCACCAGTTAGTGAAAACAAGGTTCCTGCTGTTTTTAATTGAGAGGTAACTATAATCAGGACTAGTTTGGGTTGTGCTGGATAGGGATGTTCTGTGGGGATAGGATGACAGTTTCCCCCCCTGTAAAGTGGGATGGATGACTTCCTGCATCCATCCTCTCTTTCCCCCATGCCCACGGTTTTGATGCTTGTTACTGTGAGCATGTTGCTATGCAAAAACTTTGGCCTCCCTGACCCAGTGCCCCATGTACCACACCTGGTACCAACCCTTGTTGCTAGTAGAGATTGCTGAGTGGCTGTGTGTGCAGCCATGTGAGGTACCTTGCCTAGTGTTCAGTTACAGCCATAAAGCATCACTCATGTTCAGCTTCTTCTCCAGATAAGTCTTGGAAAAATTTGCAGTGATTGAAAACACTGTATATAAATGTAGTTATACAGCACAACTTTCATGAAGTATTGGGAATAAACTAAGAAAAGAGAAATTCTCCTATAGGTACAATTTGCACAATGAATAGATTTTTAAATTTAATTTTTATTTTAGATGGCAGAGATATAGGAAACAAATATTGCTGCACAGTGTTCTACTATTTACCACTTAGGTCTTCCTGAAGAGAGTTGAACTATTTTAGATACTGTCTGGTTAACTTGATTTAGACCTCCCAGAAGAGCAATTGAACCCTTGTGAAGTCTGAATTTCTTAAGTGTTCAATTCTATGCATATTTCTTGCACCTGTTTTGTATTATGAATCGTTAAGAATCTCTCACCACTAGTCAGGAAAACAATCCTATCATTCTGTCACAGGCAGAGGATGTTTTTACAGTTGGGAAAGGAAAAGTTGAAACTTGTAAAGTCTACTGAATATATATCTCCTAGGTGGTGCAGTGTATTAATTTAGTACTTCATGGAGTTTGTTTTTCATCTCTAAAAACATGTTTTCAGTCCCACCCACTAAGGATTTTTTTTCTCTTCCTTTTGATGTAGAAACTGTCTTTAAAAGTTTCAGATCAAAAAAAAAAAAACCAACCTAATCCTGGATTATCTTCTTGGATACTCTTTTTAAAATACCCATCCATTATAAGTTCTGACTGCTTGAGGATGTGTAAAAAACACTTGGGAACAGTGAAACAGTGAGAGCTTTTTTACTCTGCTGTGTTTTAAGGAGTTCAGGCTCTAGTAAGAAATGTGGAAAGGTGCTTGCTGTGGTCTTTGGAAGCTTTCTCAGCTGAGGAAGCAAACTACCCTCCACAAAAGAAGGAAGCTGAAAAAATCGGCATTTAGAAGAGTGCTGGATGGGAGAAATGAATGGAGGGGGATGGGTGGCTTTAAGTGGATAGATACTTAGTAAAGACAGCCACACTGAATGCCAGGATACAAGAATCTCAAATAGTAGCACAAAAACTTAAAAGGACGGGAGGAGAAAAAAAATATGGAAATTTAAGAAAATTAAACAAAGCAAACACCAACTCTGAACAAGTCACTATTCCAAGGCATGAAAATCAGTTTCAGAGTCTTCATGAGTCAAATTAGGGGGTTTTGTGTGAATGTAGTATACTTTTTCCTTCTTCAGTCAAGTCTAAATCATATTACTTGCTTTACCTTTTTTTTTTTCTGTTTCCTGTTTACACATCTAAGGCATTTCTTTCCGTAGTGTTTTTTACCACAGTTTTTTCTTGGATTTATTGACTTCAGAAAAGTAGACATTGTAGAATAATGAAGTATTTATTTTTATGGCACTAAAATTTTCTAGGAAGTTTTCACATGTGACTTCAAGTGGTTTGTTGTTTTTTTTTTAACTGAAGCTCTAAATTACTCTGAATATGAACTGGTACCACTCTCTGGAAATGTGTTCCTCTGATGCTGTGTATTCTTGGACCAGAAAAGAATGGGAAATGGATATCCAGGCTGAAAAAGGAATGTACAGAAATTTAAGCTACATAAAGAAACTACCCAGGACAGACAGTTTTTGAAGAGGTAGGACTAGCTTGAAGAAGCTGTCTTGCTCTTGTATAAGTGGTGGAGGGTTGTTTTGGTTTGGGGTTTTTTGGGGTTTTTTTTGTTTTGTTTTGTTTTGTTTTGTTTTTTGAGAGGTGTCTTGCTGTAAGGGTCTGTGTGTGTTTTGCTTTCAGGTGAGGGGCTATGTAAGAGACCAATGCACTATTTAAAGAACATTTGTTTTTCACCTTCTAGTGCAGCAAGCTCCCAGTTCTGGGGCATTACTGCTGAAGCCCTTAATTAGTAGCATAGATTCTAAGCTGAATCACAAAAAATATAGCTTCCAGTGAAGCTTCAAGACTTGAAGTACCCTGCAGAAACTTTGTCAAGTCCTGGAAACAGGCTTGGTGTGGTCTGACTGCAGAAGAGGGCAAGGGAAATGCCAAGAGGGTGCTAAGCATGTTTCTTGATTTATTGCTTGTCCAAGTCTCTTCTTTTCTCTATTTCTTCCTTTCATAAAAGGTGCCAGTTGTCTCTGGATCATTGGAGTCTCCTTGATGGTAGGGAGTGTGGGAACCTCCCACACAACTTCAAGCAAGAAAAGAATGAATGAGGCTTCTTGAGGCATGATAGGTACCAGGTGGTGCTTCTCTGTCCTCCCTCATTCCTTCTCAGGCTTGCACCTCTCCGTTTCCCTGGCACCCTCAAGATCAACACCCTCCTGCCAGCTCTTGTTTCTGGTGTTTACTCCTCCATAGCTCTGTTCTGGACTGCATCCTCTCTTAAAGAGTAACTGCTGTCCTGGTAAATTGTTGCTTGTTGCAATAGAGCTGGTACTGTGCTGGCAAGTGTGTGTTGATGTTTATTGTAAAGTTTATCCTTCTGATTCATATCTACAGTATCTTGGTCTGATTTTGGCAGGATATCTATCCATATTATAGTGCTTCATTCTGGTCCATTATTATAGTGGAAAATGAGCAATGGTTATTATTTTTTTCCCTCAAATATAGACACATATTTCCATAGATGCAGAAAGGCTTTTCTGTCACAAGTGGCTGTTGGGAAAGCTTTAAACCTTGGAGATCAGATTTGTCCTTTTCTTGGTGCACTAACAATGCAGCCAGTAATAAAATTAAAACTTCTGGTTTACTTACAGAAACCACTTAGAAATTAAGCTCTTAAATATTTATGACCTAGGTATGAGGGTTCTTAGCACCTTTTCTTTCTTTCCACAGTCCCAATGCATGTGTATGTTTAGCTTTATAATATTAAGTTGCTGTTCTTCAAGGAAAAAATAGTTTAAGGTTGGAAAAGCCAACTCACATGGTCCCCACAAAACACTTCTGTAGCAAACAATGTGCCTAATTTGGATTTGTCTCACATCCATAAATTGCAAGAATCTTTCATTTAGTCGTCTCTGATTTTCTGACTGTCTTGTTTCATTGGTGAGACAGACACCACTGATAAAACAGGAAACTATAGTGACCAACACTAACTTTTTTCCAATGGAAGTACATATGGAACTATATTTGACTTGTTTCACTTGTTTCTTTTAATTCTAATTTTTTAACCTATTGAATCATTTTGTGCCATAAGAAATACCAGACATAGCCTTTGCTCTTTGAAATGGAGTCACTTTTGAACCCTGGTAAACTCAAGACAAATAAGACATTTTAAATTATATTGTCAGTATCTTGTGAAACACCCTGCATACTTCATACTTTTTAGGCTATTATGTTAATAAAAAAGTAATTACTAGCATTGTAGTAATACATGTGTGTCATGGTGATGCTGCTATTTTCCCATCTGGTGGGTACTACTTACTTCCAAAAACCCTGAGGAAGATTTAGTAACACTCCTGAAGACTTCACATGTACATCTTGTTGCCAAATTGTTGTTAACAGTTATTATTTCCTGATATAAAACATACAGCATATGTTTCTTATTAGATGTGTACTGTCTATGTTGCAGCACAAAATCACAGCCTGGAGATGATCCTGAAGCATTTCAAAAGGCTAGATATTTGGTAATTACCTTTGGGAGCTGCTCTTGCATAGGAGACTTGTGGAGTGGGCAGGACTTGAGTGCAATGATGCTAGTGACCATAAAAAGAAAGAAGTGCTTCCAAGAATAGTAATACTTTTTTCTTTTTATACTTTAGAGTCAATTATTTATACTTCTGAATTACCATATTGCAAGAAATTATTTTGAAATTAATCAAACTAAAGTAGAGTAGATTTAGAAACTGATGAGGTGGTATTCTTAGAACTGGTTTTTTCTGTTGGATTGTTGTATTGTGTCAGGCATTAGAAAATTATATTAAAGCATAAGGCATCTTCTGTTGTCAAAAGTGAAAGAAAGATGTTATGAAAGCCAAAATGAACATTTCATGTTTAGCTAGTTCTAAAATACATAAAATATAGTGTCTTCAGCACTCAGAAATCACTGGGGAGAAAAAAGCTATCTTTGTAATATCCTTTCATAATAAAAGCATAGTACTGTTTTCTCAAAAAAAAAAAGGAAGAACTGTTGGTATCAGTGAGAAATACATGGTATTAAAGAAGGAAATAGAACTACAAAGCCACGATGCAACCCTTGGAGAGTTGCTTCATGTTCTTCATGTTTCATTTTTCTGAAAAGCCAATTTGTGCTCTTAGATATGTAAAAAGTTATTTATAAGACCTCTCACATACACTGAATATACAACATTGTAATTTTAATCTAATCTGACATAAGAATTAATAGTTCTAATTACATTTCCTGTATTCTATAATGTGGTACTTTGTGAACAGCTGAACAAGAAGTTCATTTCATGTGAACTTTATTTTGTGAGCTTCCATGATCACATGGTCCAAATAAATGATCTCAGCCTTAGTATTGCCTAAATTGAGTTGCAGATATTGTTAAATTTATCATGTCCAGCTCTTAAATTATTACTACAGTAACTTCTTGGTTTTTTCACATTTGAGTGTGGTAGGATTTGATATTAACAATCAACTTTCCTCAGAGAAGTCCTTATAACCACTGCAGGCTTTGACACTTTATTCCATCAGCTGTTTAATTAGTTCAGTTTTGGTGATGTTTTCCTATCAGCCGTTTCATTTCAGAGTAATTTGTGTTCCATCTGAGTCAGATAGTTTAATTCAGTTACATTTCATTCATATTTGTGAAGATTACATAGGACAATAGGAAAACAGGCTAAGAAGTTGGGAGTCCATAATATTTTTCATTCAGTCGGTAGATGAATGGGGCTTATAATGGCTTTATTTACATGGGTGATCCCTGGGGTTTTACAGAAACAACTTTGCTGAATGCAGTTACAGGACCATGGTTATTTACAAAAATCCTCAAAGCAATTGCAGTTTTGCAATTATACAAACATAAACACTTCAGAGGTGTCCCTGAATATCCCTGGATAATGGGCAGTGCCAGTCAATTTTGGTGTCATGCAACGAGCAGGAGGCATTTATTGTCACATACTGATAATTTAATTCCTAGAGAAGCTTGGTTTGGGTCTTTTTCTGTAGTTAGCTTGATTTTCCCAGGAAAAAAATGTGTTACTTTGCATGGCAGTTGTGGTATTTGTCCAGTTTGTGCAGTAACCAAAACAGAACCACATGAAAAATATGAGGAAATTTTTTTGCTTTCTTGGTTTGCAATACAAAATATTCACGCTCAGTATTGCTACTGTATTGTACACAGTGTTATCTGTCAGAGGATATTAAGGATTTTTGGAAGGAAAACTTCAGTGTCATCAGTAAGTATTGTACTTTTAACCTGTTTAAAAAAAAATCTTTTACTCTGTCATACGTTCCTTACTGGGAGAGCACTTCTCCTCCTTAACGTGAAGTTAATAAATAAAAAAATAGGTGGATTGCTCTTTTGCAGCTGGTTGATAATTTTTAATGTATTGTAAGGTCAACAAGATGGATTAAGTGCACAAAGAAGGGTAAGGATTGTTTGGAGAGGGGGAAGAAAGGAACTTGCTTTCAAGTAAGATTCCATTGTTTTTCCAAGTGCAATTAATTCACAGTGAGTAATTTAAATAAACTACTAAGCTACCTTCATGGATTCAGTAATGTCTGATGTCATCTTATCTAGCATCTGATGTCATAATTCATTTTGTTGTCTTTTTTGCCAGGTTGAAAAATTTTTTGGGTTTGAGTTTATTTGAAGCCATCATACTTTGCTGTATGCACTCTACTGTAGTTTTAATTCTACAGTAAATTTTATTTGTTCACCCCCCAAAAGCGGTATGTTATGTGAGAATCCTTTAATATAAACTATCAATCTGCAGCAAAGTCTGCTGATGACCAAGGCCTTGGATAATTTGTGGTCAGGATTTAGGACAGGGTATGACACAGATATATCCAGGGCTCTGAAAAGGGTTGCAACACTGTGATAATGTGATGAGGAGCCATCCTGGGTGACACCTTTTTGCAGCTTAATAGTTTATCAGAAGTTGTCAACAAAATAATAGGAATGTATGAGAGAGGGGAGTTGGTGACTTGTTGCTGTTCTGCCATGCTCAGTCTGTAAAGTGACTTAAAACTGCTTTTCCTGAAATCAAGTTTAGTTTAGCTAAAGGTAATAAATGGAAAGTGTTTAATCTGTTAACTGAAGAAACTGTTGTTTTTAGTGCTTGCTCTTGGAATTGCAGCCACTAGTAAAATACAGAAGTGACAAGATATTGTCTGTTGAGTGGTGGATGGAGATGAACTCAAGCAGGACCACGTTGGTTCTGATTGCAGAGGGGAAAACACTGAAGAACCCATTGAGATACTGTGCCCACCTCGTGTTTGGTGTTTGTTTGTAAGAAAAATAGTTCATTGCATCACCAGTGCAGAAAGGTTTTCAGCTGGCTTGAGCACCTTTGGCCTGTAGTGAAATGAGTGCATTGCCTGGTTATTGTTTCATTGCCAATTTTAAGGATTTAATGCCAGAGTATTTCTGTAGGCTTGAGCTCTGCAAACAGCTTGTGCACAACAGTCCACATCCAGCTGATCATCACTGGCCCTCTGTCCTGGGAACTGTTGCTGCCACAGATCAGGTGCTGCTGGTCCTCCCTGAGCCCTTTACATAAAAAGAATTTAAGATTTGCTCAATGTATATAGCAGGCCTCTGCTAAAATGAACAGCTCATGTGACTGAAAGGAGTGGAGAATTTGCTTTGCTTAGAAGCCTTGCTAGGAGGGTTGAAGTTGTCAAGCTTCAGCAGGATGCAGGGTTGAACAAGAGGTAGGCATGGTAGTATCCAACCACTGACACTGCTCTGCTCAGAAGGCTTCTAAAGCCAGAGGAGGGTTAAACTGCAGCAGGTTTAAAAAACTGTTCTTGTAATTTGTTTTAGAGTCAAAGGCAGCTGTACTCTTTTGGGGTAGCATGTACATCAAAAATCAAAGGGAAGCATGTACAAATGTTGGAGAAGGTGGTCTTAAGTAAGCAAATGAGTTGGAAGAACTTTTTTTTCAAAAAACCTTCCTGGTGCAACAACTGTTACTGTTGGCATTCTTGTCAAAAACACATCTTACCAATTGCATGTGATTGGAAGAGGGAGGGAGAAGAAGAACACTAAAGAACAGATCTTCCTAATGCCTCTGAAGAGAAGCAAATTTCACCATTTTTCTTTGGAACTTGTCTGTTACTGATGAGTTTTCTGAGAGAGAGTTATCTGTCATGATGCTGGTGGTTGTAAAACGGAGTGTGTGAGCCTGTGAGAGTTCAGGAAATGTTTGATAGCTTTGAGTTTGGTGCTTTCTGTGATAGCATAAGATGCTTGTTTGTCTGGGGGAAAAAAATCCACAAGGCAATTAAGCTTTTTAGCTAATTAAAATCAGAAGGAGTATTTGAGCAGTTTGGGGGAGATTTAATCAGCTGGCTAATGAGATTAAACTTTGGGAGCAAAAGAGAAATGTATTGCAAGTAGAACTCCAAGTGTTCAAAACAGAGTTGTAAAATTCATTAATGTTGTTCTCTGATTATGCAGTTAGCCCTTTCCTTGCCCTTAAGTTTACCTTGGCTGGGGCACTTGCAGTTAAATGGCACTGTGAAAATTACTGGAAAACATTAACATTAATTTGTTATTGTAAACTGACATCAGACTGAGCTTGATGGGAAGTAAAAATTTATAAATAGTTTGTCCATATGCATAAAACAAAAATCTGCTGAGTTTCAGCAGTAGCATGATTCATGTATTTGCTGTAGTTTAAGTTTCATCATAGTTCACCTAAGTTTCTACGAACTTGATAGTTTCAAAAAGTATATGGTATCAGCAAAAAACTTGGGGAGGATCAGTAGTCCAAAAGTGATAACTCTGAGGAAATACTGTCTATATTTTCTGTGCTTTCATAGACAGTCTCCATCTTACCAGCACATATCTATACTTCCCACCGTTTTCTCTGGATAGCAAAGAACTTTCAAAGTGCTTAAGGATACTTGAAGCATAAGTAATTTCTTTCTCCCCATGTAAGTTCTCATGTACATGCTTACTATCTGTGAATTGGAACTTAAAGAATCTGATTTAAGCCTGTCTCTGGGATTCATCCCCTATAGATTTTAATTAAACTAATCTCTCTTTCTTTGCCTGCAATAATAATCTTTTTGGAATATGGGATGCAGGGGGAGACTACAAAAATTGAGAAGCAATGTAAGTAAGCATACATTATGTAAGTAAATTATTACTTATAATTACATTACATAAGTAATTACATTTTATGTAAGGATTACATTACATAAGTAAAAATCTTTATCATTTGTTAAAAAGAGAAAAAACATGGCATGTGTTTTGGGAAGGCAGCCCTCTTTCACCTGATCTTCCTTACTGGAAAGTGGCTGTATCCCCATGCTCCTGTACTGAATACTACTGCCTTGTAGTACAATGACACTAAAAATTTAAAAATTGGCTGAGGATTGTCTTTTCCCTGTAGTGGTACAGCCCAGTGAGGTCTTTTTACATAAATTGCTTTCTAGATGTTACTGCCTTTGTGAAGTGTAACAGCTCATTTGCAGTGTTAACACTTGGAATTCATTTTGTCTTACCTACTAGCTAGGCCTGCACATTAGCTATGTTGTGTAGACAGAAAATTACTTCTGTTATATACTTCAGTTGCTTGTTTCTTTTTTGTAGGGATAGTTTTGTCAGAGGAAAATTCCCATGAGTTCTTCCTGCATTCAGCTGTTTTACTCTATGGATCTGGGCACCAACCTGGGTGGTGTGTGATGGATCTGTATTGCTGATGTCCCCTTTGTTACCAGCAACCAATTGTGAGAAAATTTCCTTTAAGGGATGGGGGGAGAGGACACACTCACATTTTCCCTATTATTTGCACTCCAGGAGATGTGCAGCAGTCTCTGCTGTGGAAGAATGACTGGTCTTAGGCTGAGTTCAGCAAGCTTTATACTGCTGGCTTAGAGTGCAATGAGCAATATTGAGTTCCCTGGATGTAAATGCAGCCTTTAAAAGTGACAGCATGCTTGTAAATACCCAGCAGTGGAAGGGGAAGTCAGTCCTGTTATGCAGAGGCATGTACAGGGACAGCTTGTGACTGACTTCAGGTATGAATGAGTAAAAACTTTGGAAGACATAATATGACCCTTACAAGCAGCACTGGTTTAGGGTTTTTTATGGATATAGCTACATTCACTTTGGCATTTAAGAGGGAAAACTATTCCTTAGATGTTAAAAATCCTGAATGCTTTTCTTTTGTTTGAGAGAGACCTGTGTACAATTTTCTCTTCTGTAAGTTTAAAGTCATTAGCTGAAGTAATTTTCTTTTTTAGTCGTTTTCTGAAGCTGCAGTTTGCTTCCTTTTATGCTATGATATGAATTTAGGAAATAAAAGCACCAGCTCTATATAGCTTACTCCTAATTATTTCCTCAGCTTGTGTGCAAAGGCAGACATTCCTGAGGCACAAGATCACCTCTGCTGAAACCAGCAAAGCTGCAGGGTCAAGTAGCAGTGTACTTCTTAAGCACTTTTTATAAACATGTTTGTACTGACTGTGTCTCTTAGCTTCTTAGTGCCAGTGGGGTAGCTCTATACTTTAATATTCTTCCTAATTGTAAATATCCCTCAGTAAACAAGGGTGTGTACCTTGGACTTCTGTTTGCATTTTGTCTCCTTCATGTGGACAAGTGCAGGATAACTGTTATGATGACATAGCCTGGGAAAGAAAAATTTCAAAATGTTCACCACCACCCCCCAAAAAAAGAAAATTAGGAAAAAAAATGGTTAAGGAAGAGCGAAAGCTTTATATCCTTTGAAGCAGATGGATTAGGACAGTGATGGATAAGATTTTATGATGGCAAGGTCTTGCAGACTTGGAAGAGGAGACTTCATGGTGTGCTTTCTGCTGTTAGTTCCAATCAGAAATACAAGCTGGGCTTCATTTTTGACTGCGCCCAACATACCTTCTGGTCAGTTTTTTTCTCCAGACTTTTGGTTACATGCTGCTGGGAAGATAATGGGTATGTCTGCACAGAGTAGAAATGCCACCAGCTCCACAGTAGCCTCTTTGATCTCTGGTCAAGCCAGCTGGTTAGGAGGATGTGTGTCTGAGATCTGCACTTGTCAGTCATCTTTGCCTTTTCTTAGCACTGTCTGCTTATTAGGTTTTTCTCTTTCCTCATCAGCCAAGCCTTTCAATTGGACTTCTCTGCCCAGCACATGTAACTTCAGTTATAGGCTGAGTAATAGCTTTTGAAGTATATTAACTCCCAATGATAAAAAAACATACTAATAATTATAAAGTCAGGCCTGATATCAGGTTTTTGTGCAAACAGGCAAATGGTGTACTTCTAAGAAATTTTAGCTAGAACTTTGAGGTGAATAACACTGAGTATGATATCAGCTGCCAGCAAACTTCTTATTGTTTTGTTTTCTCCTAATACTGAATTTGAGCTGCATGCACAAATTCTAATCTGAAATTCAGTTTCATCCTGACTAAAATAGGAAGAAAACCCCAAAGAAAAACCTGATAAAAATGATATTGTTATGACTTTGACCTGTGAAATTTCACACTTGTTGGTTTTAGACAAAATCAGAAGTTTATCCTTAGTTTTAAGAACATGTTTTTAATGATTAATGTTTTGAAATACATATCCATCACTGAAAAGAGAGATGATTTGCTATTTTCCAGCTTTTTGTACCTTTAATTACTTATGCTGCATCCATAATTTCCACATTATTAAGCAGCTGTGTTATTCTTGCTCAGTTATGTTGAGTTAACTAGTATTGTATTTTATTCATAATTTTTAGATGCTTTCATGCCTTATTTTGCAACTTTTTAATTCAATCAAAACCTGCTTGCCTGCATTTTAATTAGAATAACTTGATTCTTTTATAAAACTGGCTTTATTAATATTGATGGATATATTTGGAAGATGGATTTAAAAGCCCTACTTTCTCATTAATAATAAACCAAAATTGTGTAATTAGATGATGAAATGTGCTGACAAAACAAAGCTGAAATTCAGGAAGAATAGAACTGTCAACCAGCTGTTGCTTTCAAGGAGAAATAAAAATTGTGCAGTTTTCAGAAAAATACTAACAAAGGGAAATATTTTAGTTTCAGCCTGTGTTTAATTCATGGAAATATATATAATCATATATTACAAGAACCTAATTTATATTTGGCAGAAATAATAATCTCATCTGTTAGCTGTGAAATTACCATCATGAAAGGAAAGACTTCAAAGAGAGGAGGTACTAGGAACAAAGGATGATGCCTCTAATAATGTGGTATATATAAGTGATCCAGAACTGGAAACACTGTAATAAATGATGGCTTTTCTAACATATTTGTTTGAGGATGGCAAGTGAATTGATTGATACTTGTAATTCCTCTTCAATATATTGTCATTTACATCGACAATACACTCAGAATGTTTACAGACACACACCCCCAAACACCTTATCTCGATTTTTCAGATAATTAAATACTTCAGTGGAAGGAAAGCCTTATTGCAGCAGCATTGATTTAGTCACAGAGCTGCTAAACCTCAGAGTGGCAGAGGGTGACTCCCAGGCCACGGGTGTCACCAGGGCTGCCTGCTGTGGTGCCTCTGAGCTCTGTGTGCTCTGCTTCTGTGCTCAGTGTAAACTATTAACCTACTTCTGTTTATAAGAGTGGCATGAACTGCTGGGACTGTGTCCCTACCATCTTTGTTGGGGATAAAATATTACATTTATTTTCCACAAATACAAATTTTTGGAGACCAGGGTGATACAAGAAGGTAACTAGGGAGTTATAAGCTCTGCAAAAACTGGGGGGTGGTAGCTGGAGGTTTGAATCCCATTGTAATTATCACACTGGCACTTTTCATCTTTGAGAAAAAAGGGATTTTTAGAGTTTGTTTTTCCCTAGACATCATTATTGTAACTTTGAACATTTTATCATCCTAATAAAAATGCCTTCACCTGTCAGAGCAGCTTGCCAAGTTTTATCTACATGGTCATAGTAGAAAAAATGAGCCTCACTTTCAGAATACAGAGATAACTTGGCAGTTGTATTTATCACACAAGAAGAATAAAATCTTATCTGCCTTTAAATGAGAGAAGAAAAAGGATGTTTGAGGTTTTCTCACTAGCCTGTTAATACTCAGGCAAAAGCTTTTGATGGAACAATTCTGAAAAGCTACATTTAGCTTAGTGCAGTGATCTCCTTACTGCTGCCATTTTGCAAACACCCTTTTTTTGGCATTGCATGTTGCTTCAACCTCCATAGTTTGGTGAGTGGCATGTTCTTCCAAGCTTAGTATTTACACAGTATTTTCTTTCAGATGGGAAACCATCTGTATTCTTTGTATTTTTTTTAGAGGGTTAAATAGTCTATGTTGAAAACATACGGGTTAGGGTGATGTCAGTTTTTTGGTTTTTTTTTCCTTCAAGAAGCACTGAAATGAACACTGGGAGCATTGTTTCAGTCTTGTGCTTAGGAATGTGAACATTTGTATTGTATACTTAATTTCATCCCAACATAGCTGAGGGCATCTATGCAGAAGTTGCATTGTGTCAGGTCGGCAGAGGGGGAGAAAAGTTTAACTTTTCACTGAGAAGTGTGAAATTATAAAAACTTCAATGTGTTTTTTTGGGAAATCTGATTGTTTTAAAAAAAGCACTTTGTGCAGTGTGTTGAAAATTGTCTTTCCTTTTAAGTAACAATGTGTGCATGTAGAACACCAGGTATCCACTTAGTCATTATTTAATGTATAAAGTTTAAAATCTATTACAAATTTTTGAAACCTTAGTTCCTCTTGTAAAATAAATGCTAATGCTACAAAATGTTAATTTAAAGTGTGTCACAATAGAACAATTTTGTGTCTATTAGAAGGTTGTGCTCTATTTGCAGTGCCTCTTGGCATAAAAAAATTTAAAAACACTTGCTGAATTTTCTATTTTATGCAAGTTTTCGTGCCCCCTTATTTGTTTTATTGTTCTAGTAGTGTATTTCACAGCTTGAAAAAAGCAATTTGTGGCAATATGAGAGCTGCTAAAGATAATGATCAGCTTCATTTCATATCATATCAAAGTTGATTTGGGGGAGAAAAATGTTTCTTCTTGCTTCTCATGATACATTTTTTTGACTCAGCTGATGTCTGAACATTTAAGTATTTTTTTTTTCAAATAAATAATATGCATTTTTTTCACTTAATCATCCAGAATGAATGCTTGGGAAATAGCAGATGTTATGTCTTAGAGTCTGCTTGGGTACAAAGAAAACACTTGGAACTTTATCATGTCATGACAGGGAGACCCAGAAGGCTCTCAGTGATGTAGCTGAAAACTTGCTGCTTTGTGAGGAATGGATGTGAACAGGACAGAAGGATGTGTGTTCTGATAGACCAGCAGGGAATCAGGCTGCTGTTTGCTTTTTAACCTCTCCTTCCCCACTTTCCTTCCTCCTCCTTTTCCCCTGTTCTTGAGGCTTGTACAAGGCTTAAACAAGGATGAAATGCTGACAATGTCAAGGAAGGGAAGGAAAGTGCTGGAAGTTGGAATGGTTGGAGAGCAGAAGAGGGCTTCCACTCACAGGCATGCTATGTCCTTGGGTTTTGCTAATTAGGAGAGTGTACTAGGGTTGTGATGGCTTTGTTGTTTAGGTTTTCTTGGTTTGATTTGGTTTGGTTTCGCTGTGTTACTCTGTACTAAGAAGTCTTCCCATGCTGGTGGTTTTACATGCATCAGCTTAGGACATGCTTAGAATCTCATTGATCAAAGGGTCTCAGAATAGTCAATTGCTGGAGACTCTTCCCCACTATTTATCAAATTATCTGGACTTTCCATGGCTTGCACTGCTTTCACAACTCTTATGCAGGTTGATGGACAAGTCTGTACTGCTGACTGCTGAACGGTCTGCGTGGGGAAAGAAGAGTTTTGTGAGCAACCTGCTATCTTTAATGCAGGGTTCTATGTCTTGAGTATTGTATCTTCAGTTCTTTTAAAAAGAAGTTTTTAAGAGTCTAACTTTTAAAAGTTTAAAATTTCTTTTAAATCTGCCATCTTTAACCCAGGGTTCCAGGTCTTGGATGTTGTATCTTCAGTTCTTTTAAAAAGACTTCAACAATATCTCAAAGATGTCAAATTTAAAGATAATCGCTGTCATCCTGGACGTCTTCATAAGCCTTGCTCTACAAACTGTGCAAATCTCTTGTAAAATTACATTTAAAAAAGAAAATAATTATTAATATCTTGCCTTTGTGTAATAAAAAAACCTTTCTTACATACAGAAGGAACACTGTGACCTTGTTGCCTTTATGTGTAAGTGAGGAATGTGGCAGAGGATTTAAAATTGAGTACTATTTTGGACTTGAGGAGATCCATGTGCTGGAAAGCCTGTCTGGTTTACTCTCTGTGTCTAACAGCCTCATAAAACTTGTTACCTCCCCATGCAAATATTGCCTGACTTGTAGTATTAGATCATGGAAGCTCCAATAATGTAAGCCAAAAAATGATGTATCACACATGATAGAAGCAAAGAACACCGAGGTTAACTTACGGATTGCTTGGTTGGTTGCCTCCAGTTCTAGTTTACATCAAGACTTTGAATAAGACATGTGGATGTGAATTACAATTTTAAATTTAGTTTAAGCATTCTAAAATCTTTTTGTGAGGGAAGTTTTGTAGGTCTCTAAAATTTGGTGAGGAGGTCTTGCACTGAAATAATGAGAAAACTGGGATTTTGCATACATTAAATGTCGAAACAGAGTAAACTGTAGTAGTTGAACATTGTCTTTGATGAATACTAACATGTTTCAAGAGTGAATCAAATTCTTACATGAGTTGCACCTCTACATTTACTGCTCATATCTTCTGATTTTTTTACCTCCTGAATACTGTAGAAAGTATATATGTGAAGGGTGAAGTCATATGCAGACTGAACTACTGAGGAGTTCTGATTGCATTTTTAGTACTGAATTTTCTTCCTGGACTAATTGAAATCCACAAATTTGACCTATGCTCAACTCTCCCACTCTCAAGACCTTTTGGATGAACTATTAAACTGCTTAGATTTCCTGTGTCTTTAGGAGGGAGACGCTCTGAAGCTGTGTTCAAAGCTGAAGTGATTAAATTAATTTAAGCTTCTAGGAAAAAAATATGATAACCTCTTCATAACCGTGAAACAGACCTGATAGTATTGCTTAGAGGTAAATCCCTTCTCGTTCCTGGAAATGAACACAAGCACAGAACAATAAAATCAGAAAGGTTAAGGCAGGAAATGGTTTTCAATTAGCAGAGGGTATAAAAGGCACTATGAATAGCTTCAGAGAAAAAAAAAGAAAACAACAGGTATTGTTTTCCTTTTTCATCCCTTTTCTTCTGTAGTGTCCATTACTTAACAGAGATTAAGGGCAAGCCACAGAAAGTACAGACAAACTAATAGTAGTGGCAAAGTTATGCATTGTTTTTAATGAAGTAGCTTAATCTGAGTAGATATTTATATAAATCATTTTAATAAGCAGGCAATTGCACAGGCAAGATCAGGCTAAAGGATTCAAGGATTCAAGGAAACAGGATTCAAGGCAGAGATCTAGAAATAAATGAAAATTAAGACAAAAATCTTGGAAGGAGCATCTCTGCTGTCAACAAAATGATGTGCAGTACAGAGGACTTCAGAAGATTTAAAAAAAAGAGAACTCCAAGACCACAGGTATCTTTCCAGTATGTTTCTTGCCTACAGAGCACCTGCTAGCAAGGGAGACAGGAGTTTACTTTATTGTTCCTGTCAGAGGGGCCCAGTGGGATCTCTGTATTTAATAAGTACCTCACTAGGAAAAAATCTGGGCTGACTGAATGGCAGCCAGGGAACAGTTGTTTACTGTGAGAGCAAGGGTGGGAATGAAGAGGAACACCTTACCTCAAGGGCTTGGATTTTGAGGGTGAAGCACTAGAAGAGGTTCCATACAAGTGTTTTGGAATCTGCTTGCTTGGCTGTTTTCAGGATTAGGACAGTCAGACATTTGTTCCATCGGAGACTGTTTAGATCCTGCCTCAGTGTTTGTATGGATTAGATAGTCTCTTGACATCTCTTCTGTTTCCATGCGTATTTGAAACCACTGCAGCTGTTTTTCCACTTGAATAATTTCACACAAAATAACCCAGATGAAATTGTGTCAAGTTAATGCTATGCGGCAGTGCTCGTGTTTCCAAAACAAGCAAACAAACAAACAAAAAAATAACCCCGGGCACAAGTGACAGCTGGAATGTGAGAGACCAAGATCTGGGACCTAAAAATCTGGATGTAAGGGGTTTTCATTTCCCAAAATGAAGTGAAGGCCTCAGCTTGGTCTGTTAGTCATAAAATTGTCACTTTGCAAATATGATGTGCTAATACTCTCTCGCATTGAGAGTGTTTCCATATAGAATGCTCATTTAGGTATTTTCAGAAGTGGTCTGATAACGCCTTTAAAGCTCCCTAAATTCTTAATTCTCTAACTTTGTGGAAAAAATGAATTTTGAATATGGAGGCTGTAAGATAAGTTGAAGAAAGACAGAAGAAAGTTAGTACCCTGTTCCTCATATTGCAGCTTCCAAATGGCACACGCATGCAGAGCTCCTTAACCCAGGTAAGAGCTCGCTCATTAGGCTTCAGTACTGCACCACATGTCTCTGTTTTGCCATATAGAAATCAATTAGCTTGGGTGTTACTTGCAAAGGTAAAAGCTAGGAAATTAAAACTAAGTGGGTGTTAGGAGTGTTGCCATTTTTGTCAGAAGTGTGTGCCAGGCACCCTCTCTTACATGCAGAGAGGATGGGTACCGGGGGGCTGGCTTGGAATATCCCTCTCCACTGTGCACTTGGTATGAGCATTCAGATACTCTCCAGTATTTCCTTTTCATGCTCATGATCTAGATGAGTATGCATATTTTTTAACTCTATTTTTTCTTAACAGCTTTCTATATAATCAATAGTACTTGAGGAAAGAAATGTTTTTTTTAAATCAAAGGAAGGTCTCTAAGAAGTGGAAATGTTTGCTTTGATAACTATCTGACCAGAAAGCTTCATACAGGTCATGCTTTCTACTTTGGTATCTTGAATTCTTTTCTTCATGGTAGCTAGGGCACATCTAAGTCTTTTATTTGAAGCTCTGGAGGAGATAGCACAGTTAGTGCACAGCCTCAGTGCTGGGAAGGGTGTTAGCATCTCCCTCTTCTGTAAAGCCCAGCTGCCCACTGTGTCTGAGCAGAGCCCTGAGTGAAGGCTCTTGGGAGCAGGATTACAGATACTTTTCTATCAGTACATCAGAGTGGTTACAGATGATAATTCTTCTGAGCTCTTTGCTCAGAGTGTGGGTTGTGGGGTGCTGGGCACATCTAAACACTCTTCCTTGTCTCCTCAGTTGTATTTGAATGATGCAAATGGCCCCACTCTATCTGGTGAGCCAGCTGCCGGCCTGCTCTGAGACAGAGGGGATGGCACTGGGCAGCACATGGTATCTCAGAAAGGTTGGAAATTAAGGAATGCTTAAGTTAGCAAGGGCCAGTAGGAGTGGTGCTCATCTGGCTGTCCTCTGCTCACTTCACAAAAGTTAGCATCTTCCAGCACATTCTGTGTTTTGTTGTTCAATTGCTGTGATAAGTGAATCTTAAAGAATAGGCAATTCAAGGTTTCCATTTGTTGTTATGCCAAATGAATACATATTTTTCCTTGAGTAATAGTTGTTCATTTTGCAGGTGGCTGTTTTCATCTTAGTTATTTCGAGGAAAAGCAGTGGCAAGAAAATCTAGTTTCAACTTTTTTTAAATTTTTTTTTTTTTGTAGGTTTTTCACTTGCTGCAGTCGTACCTAGAATCAAAACAACTTTGTAGCTCAGACTTCCAGCAAGGGCTGGGTGACATCATTACCTGTGTAGGAACCAAAATGTGGTTGGCTAAAAGGTAAGATAAAATACAACATATATACATACACAAAAGTTACTAACATGTGGAAAGCTTGGCTGGTGGTTTATTTTTAAAATTGTTATTTTGTCTATGTGGACAAATTGCTATCTCCAGAAATGTGTAAAATTTAGATACCTTATTGTCTTACTATTTTTTTTAGAAGATATTGTGGTGTTTTGTGTTGGGGTTTTTTTCAAAAATCAAAGGATAAGAAAACCATAGGTATATGTTACCTGTTATGTTATTGTTTCTCAGTTTTCTCTTACTTCATTCTCTGCTAAGTTTTATAGTCTAGTCATTTTTTAAAAAGAGCTGTGAATGAAAATGCCTGCAGAAGCAGATGTTTTGAGAAAGGGTTGAATGTTGCTTCTGGACTAAGAAGAAGAATATGGCACATTTTTGGGGGGTTTATGTTACTATTTTCTATGATTTTGACCTTTACAAAAAAATAGTAGAAAAATGTCATAGCAAATGTTGAAACTATCAAAAGTATTTAGCAGCCCACAAACCATCCCAAGATAGTTTTGGAAACAATTTCCTTAGGTTTCTGAAAAAGGATGTGCAGATGACTTTTTTTAAAAAAAAAAAAAAAAGCCAAACCAAACCAAACTGAACAACCCAAAACAACAACATCAACAAAAAAACCCAAAAAACCAAAACCAAAACAAAAAGAATAAACAAAAAACCCCAAACCAACAAAAACAAAGAAACAAAAAAAACCCCCCCACACAAGGAAAACAAACAAACAAAAACCCCCATGCTTGACCTCATCAATTACTTTTGATATTTCCACAAAAAAGTTTAAAGGAATCAGTTTTGGACAGAGATTGCAAGTCCTTACATCAGTAAAAACCTGGGTAAAATATCCTGAATATAGTTTGCACAGTGGGGAGAGGTCACTAATGCTGTCTAGAGTGGATCTTTGATAAAGCCTATTTTGCTTTGTGATCATTAAAAGCAAAATCATAAGTGATATGGAGACGTGGGTTGAGGAAGCCTTTTGCTAGTGCTAACTGAGTTGGAGCAATAAAGATACAGTTGGTCTTTGAGAATTACAGAAGTATCTCCTGAAACAGTGAGAGGGATGATATAGCAGTAAGCCTTGGTGTAAATACTTGTGAAATTACACAGAATCACAGAATCCTAGGGGTTGGAAGGGACCTTGAAAGATCATCTAGTCCAACCCCCCCTGCCAGAGCAGGGCCACCTAGAGTACATCACATAGGAACGTGTCCAGACGGGTTTTGAACGTCTCCAGTGAAGGAGACTCCACGACCCCCCTGGGCAGCCTGTTCCAGGGCTCTGTCACCCTTACAGTAAAAAAATTTTTTCGAATATTCAACTTGAACCTCCTATGCTCCAATTTACACCCATTACCCCTTGTCCTATCACTGGTCACCACTGAGAAGAGCCTAACTCCATCTCCCTGACACTCACCCCTTACATATTTGAAAACATTGATGAGGTCACCCCTCAGTCTCCTTTTCTCCAAACTAAAGAGACCCAGCTCCCTCAGCCTTTCCTCATAAGGGAGATTACGTGCATGAGTAAAGCAGTCTGGACTTTATTTGCGGAATGAGTGGCCAGCTGAGCAGACTTTCTGTTTGAAAAAAATCACTCTCATCCTTGATGGAGTCCAAGAGGTGAAGCAGCAAATATAATCTTAAAAATGCAGAACAAAACTGAATCTACACTTGCTTTGTGTATTAGCCTATGTTGTATATTTGAATATTATGTTATGAATATTATTTTATGAATATTATTATTATTATTCCCAGAGAAGGAACAGTAGAAGTGAGAACCAGTAAAAAGACTATCAATAAGTGTAGAATTGTTTCTAGATGAGGAATGATTAATAGCTGATATATTTTTAGCTTGGAAAAGGGACAGGTGGGAGGGATGACATGGAAAAAACATTAATACTGTGAGTCACATGGGAAGGAGAGATATTTAACAGCCCTTCCAGTGCAAGGTGGCAGATAAAAAAAAAAAAAAAAAAAAGTAATTTTTAATGTCGTTTTGGTATAGCTATAGAATTTCATGGTGAAAGGTACTGTTGACTTTAAACCTCTGTGAATTTTTAACAATTGGTTGAAGAGAGTCATAGAAGAAAAGCCCAGTAAGGTTACTAACTATGGAGGTACCACAGTTGGCTCAAGAAGTTTTTCAGCAGCCTTCAAGGTTGAGAGAAATTTTTTTTGGAAGGTTTCACTGTTCATGCACTTTTCTTTCCTGTGCATCTGCTGTCTGCCCTAGCTGGAGAAACCAAGGTAGATTTGGTGGACCTTTTGACTTGACTCATCATAAGCATTGTGAAGTCTTCAAATGAGAATGGTAATTTGCTTAACCACATTAAATCCATTGATACCATCATAAAGAAAAAAAAACCCAAACACTAGAGGCCAGATTCAGTAGGAAGATACAACTGCTAAATAATTCAAACCTCTTTCTCCTGCAGCAAGTATGTGTGAGCCAGGCTCTCTTCATTACAGATTTTAAATAAATTCTATGTTTCATGTGTATTTTTTCAGACCTGGTCTTTTTAATACTTCAGGCAAATTGATGCTGACTTTTTTTTTTTTGTGTGTGAGATCTCCATAAAGGATATATTTTCAAGCTCTCTCTAAAAAGTACATGGTATAGGTATTAGCCTCAAGAGATGTATTTTCTCTTTCACTTGCCTGTAAATAGCCACAGATTTATGGGCTATATTTACCCTCTCTCTGTAGCATGTTTTAATTTTGTCAGTTTCCTGTAGCCTCCTTTTAATGTTTATGCATTTGCAGCTATGCAGTGAATGCTATGGGTGAAGTTTTTTTAAATGTCTTTCTCCCCATAGTAAAATTTTGTATTATGAACATCAAGGTTTGTGACACTAAGTTCAGGCGTTGGTTTTTCTACAGACAGAAACTCTTCTTGCAAATTTCCAATGTCAGTTATAGTTCCATATAATGTTTTGCCATTTACATTTGGTTGTGTAGATCTGTACAGCTATTTTATGACGAATGGTGGGCTTTGGGGGTTTTGTTGTTGTTTTCTCTTTCTCTTGTTTTAACTGAGTTTTGGAAGGTTGCTTAGCAACTGAGTTGTGAAACTCAGCTTAGTCCAGCTGTGCAGTTTTCTAGATGTTGGGCAAGTGTATCAGGAAACCAGCACTTTATCCTTAACCTGTTTTTAGACTTCTTGGTACACATCTGCTGCTGGTCACTGTCAGAGAGGGTGGGGGCTGGTGAGAACCTTGGTCCACGTGCAGTCATTCTTACTTTCTTATGGTTCAGGCAAATAGAGTGAGTACCACAGAAAAAAATTAATTAATCTCCATCTGTTTCTTCTGCCTGTTTCATTAGGAGATAACTTAGCATGTCACTGATACTGCAGTGCAGTGATTGTTGGAAAAGATGGTTTGAAAAGATGGCTCTTCTTAGTCTTAAATGGGTAAAAAACAGTTAAAATTACAGTAGAATTGTTCATGAATTGGGGGAATTATTTCCAAACATGAGCTTTGATTCACATTTCTGTGCTGGTTCTGTAAACTTCTTGCTGATATTCCTACAGCAACATACTTCTTTTGTACTATGGAACAAACTTGTCTGGGAAATTCAAATTACTAAATTTTGGATTGTGTAAGTAGTTCTTAAAAATGAGACTCAATTGTCACATATATATGTGTATGTATATATATATATATATCTGGAGGAAAGATTATCATTCTTCACCTGTTTGCTGAACTGGATGAGGTTTTTTGTTTGTTTGGGTTTGGGTTTGATTTTTTTTCCCCCCTTTTCATGGCCAGAATGTAATTTCCTTTCATCAGATTGCATAGGTATAAAATAGCTCAAGAAATAATTGCAAATTCCCTGTAATATACTAAATCTCTTCTCCCTCTTCCAGTCCCCCACTTATCTTTGCTTTAAGAGAGTAAAACAATGGCTTTCATTCCCCAAACTGATTTTCATGAAACATTTGCTTTTTTGTCTGTTCTGAAGGCAGACTTCTCAGTTAACGGGACATGATTTTTCTCCTTTGTAGCATATAGTAAAATATCAGAAGAAAATCTTTCCTTAACTTTCCTTGGATTATTTTTTTTTACATATGAAGAATACTATCTTTTTTGAGTATGCAGAAGTAGGATTTCCATTTTTGATGTTTTGGTGAACTGAGACCTGCCTTCCATCTACTTCTCAAGGTATTTTTTGAAACTTTTCACTTTACTTGCAGGCTTATATTTAATTTAGTATTTTTTATTTTGTTTTAGATTCTACTTCTTAGTTAGTCTAAAGTGATTTAGTAACGTTATTCTTTTCCCCACCCCCACCAGCTGAGCAGACTTTTTGTTTGAAAAAAATCAGTGTTAGGTTATGGTATTTTTTGCAGTTATGGGAGATGCAGGGTGCTTGAGAAGAACAGAAATTTAAAAAATACATAAAATATGCTTGTTGGAGAACTGAGGTGATGGAATGAAGTGGTGGAAATCAGTCTGGTAAGAGCTTTATATAAATTATGAATATACCAAGCTAAGCCTTTGAAAGAGTTCAAAGCTCTTCCATATGAATTTAAAAAAAAAAAAAAAAAAAAAAAAAAAAGTAATTTTTAGCTCAACTGCAAGGAGTTAAAAGACCAAATAGATGCTGCCTTCTTCATAAATACAGCAAGCTAAAGAGCAGCCTTTGGAACTGGTAATTTGTTGTACAGAAATCCCAGAAATACCAGTCTTGTTTCATTTGTAGCCTTTGGCATGGCAAAGTATTGGTATTGGAAAATCTGAGAAATCATGTCATTGCACAGCTTTGCTGTAGGGTGCTGTCTTCTAGTGCTTTTTAGCTTATTTTCCTTTTTTCTGCCTGCCTTCTTACTGAGACCACAGGAGGGGGAAAAAGGCGTTGAAGTTCTGCCAGAAGTCAAGTCACATTCTCTGCTAAACGTGAGCTGTGTGCCATTTCTTAGCTGGAAAGTTACTCCTAAGAAGGCTGCTTTCTTGAAACCAACTTGTGTGGAGCAGCCTTGTGTAAAACCAACTGGCTTTGCTTTTTGCAAGTAGTCTGTAGATGGTCTGGAACTGTGGTGTATGCACTTACCTTTATAACCCAAATATCCCCTGCTCTGCAGCCCTCCTGCTTAGCTCCCTGCTGTAGGCATGGGACTGTTAAAAATACAGATGTGATGTAGAGGTACAACATTCAAGCTCACACAACAAATACATGCAAAACTTCTTCGAGGCTTGGGTTCAAAACCAGATTCACTGTCCACTGAGATACCTGCTGCTCAGTTTTATCCAGGCTGCCTCTAGGGTGACCCAGCTGTAGCTGCTTGGAATGAGGGAAATCCATAGGCATTTTGTAACACTACAGAGTATCTGAGTTTGCCAAGTGGATGGCCATGGTACCTCCTCAAGCCTGTAGTGTTTCCTGTTGTCAGTCTGAAGTCAGTAACAGCAGGCAGACAACCAGGCATTGGTCCTTCCTAGAAGGAACTTCATACAAGGTGCATTTAGGCCATCTCTGTGGAAAGCAGGAATGTGGCCTTGATGTGGTTTCAGGACTTTGTGGCTCAAAGTGTGTAACCTAAATATATCCCTATTCTTCTCATTGTCCCTTCAGGAGAGACAGTGATGATTTCTCATGAGCAGGCTAGTAAACACACAACAGTGGCCTGTGCAGGCTTATTTAGATACAAGTGCAAGATGCCCATGGCTCTCTGCAGCATTGCTAGCATCCCCTGTGTGATTTTTTTTTTTTTTTTTTTTTATTTTTTAATTTCAATTTTTTTATTTTAAAATTTTTATTTTATTTTATTATTTGGGGGGGGGAAAGGGGACATAATTGGGCAGCTGGAATGGGAGTCTTTCACTTTTAAACTAGCAAGAGGGCAGCAACTAAGGAGAATGTAAGATCATCCTACTTGTCAGAGTGGTCATTCTTTTCAGATAGTTCCTTTGTCTCTTCCTCTTTCACTAAATCAAGATGAACCCTCTTGTCCTTCCAAAGCTATGTCAGCCTTGGACATACTCCTATTTTCTAACTTCTCCGCTTTTCCATTTCAGTCTTCATATCTCACACAGTGACGAGTTTAGTTAATTACCTTTGTTCATGAGTGATCTCTATGCATTATACAGACATATTCAAAAATGGAAAATAGTTCCAATAACTGAACCTGTCTCCCTGGAAGCCTAGTTACAAAGTTTCAGATTGAAACTTTACCTTTCTGTCAGCAGAGCTGAAGCAGTAGTTCATGTGTGAACACTTAAAAACACAAAACATCAAGGGGAACTTTTGGTTGCAGGTGAAAGCAAAGCATACCAGTATGAACATTTACTGCACATCAAGTGCACAGTGGTAATTTATTAATCTGCACTTGCTGACCCATGAGCCTAATTTAACCTGGTTTGTCTTTGCTTTGGAGAGCGGAGTCATAACAGTTACATCATGGTTCATAAATGTATTCTTGGAGGCATTAATTTCAATTTTATCTGCTCTTAGCTCCAAATCCACTCTTTCACCAGTTTTGATAACAGTATCCTTAACACAGCTACAAATTGTTTACTTGGGCATTTGGTGATTGCTTGTTTTGGAACACTTGTTTTGGGTATCAGTTGAGCTGTTTAAACTTCAGACTGAAATTTAAGATTTACTTTGTGTAAGATAAAACATTGTCTGACTTGGGTTCATATGTGTACTTCTGACTTAAATACAAACATTCAGGGCATATTAAGAACTGAATGTGGTTGCTTAAAGTAGGTTCCCTCCACCTCTGTAACTTTCAGGGTAGGCATGTTAAACCATGTACAATTAGAGGTTTTGGACATAAGTATCTGAAAATCCTTTCCCATAAATAAATTAAAAAAAGAAAAAAAAAAAGTGGTTTAGTAGCTAGCCTCTCTATAGGCAACCCGCCTGATGCTAATTGTGTAAAATTCATTATATTTGCACATGGGATTAGTTTGATCTCTATGTTTTTTAGGATGCTGCTAAGGGATCACATGTGGTTCTCATTAAAAGAACACAAAAGTGAACAGACAGTATTACTGTATCAATCCGGTATGCTAAAAACAACACCAACAAAACACAACCTTTCAGTATCATTTGCCAAGGACAGACAAAGCTCAAAGTAGTTTTTCTTAATAGCTGAATCTCAGGGTTATCTTGGTGTTACCACAATTTAAAAATAATTCGTGTAGCTTCTTTTTGAAGCAATAAATTCTCTGGGGAGGGAAAGTGACAGCAACATAGTCTGGCTTTGGTGGCACTAAAACTTAAATGACCAGAATGACCTTTGGAGAAGATGTCTGCTTTAGTGCAGGATGAGCTGGTCTTACAGAATGAGCAAGTCAGGGGGGCTGTACACATGGTAATTACTCCAAGAAGATCTCAACAGCACTCAAGTAGACAAGCAGATGTACTGTTACTAAATGTATTTCTGTGCAGGTGTTCCCACACTTCCAGGAACTCATCAAGGATTACTTGGCTTCATTATTATTTTTTAAAAAAGCTTTCCATTAAATGTAGGTCTGAGGGCCATGATGTTCACTGATGTGCTGGTTTTGTGTTACATGGTTAAAAATGCTATGGACAAAGTTTAATAATTAAATCCATTATTAATGTCTCCTTAAGAAAACAAGAGGAAGGCTGTGCATATTGAATCAGTGCTTCAGATGTGGACTTTGAGAGAAAATATATTAAAATATGAAGGCTGTCTTCTAAACTAATATACTCCCCAGAATCTCAGTCTTTAGAATACTGCAGAATTTGGAAGCTAGTAACCAAAACAATGGAGATTTCTTTTAATCATCTGCTCATTGTATGTGTAGGTGTGATTTACATAAGCTTTTTTGCCTCCGTGAGTGACAAGCAGTCATTTTCCAGATCTCTCTGCAGGTAAAATGTGGTCAGTACAGGGCCAACTTGGTCTGGTTCACCAGCAGCCCTCCAAAGATAAAACTCCCAAAGGGTAGACCCCTAAGGATCGTGTAGAGTTGATTGTATCAAGACTCAAACATCACAGAAAATGCACTTCTTGGTGCATTTAGAAGATAGTTTAGCTGATACAGTTGCTATTAGAATTGTGTATGAGAAGAATTGGGCTGCCAGAAGAAAGAACACTGCACAGTTTTGCCATTCTTCAGGAAGGACTAAACTTTGAAGTTAACAGGGAGAAAAAAATGGACTGAAAAGCCAAAATTTAGTTGCCAGTGTGCCAGCCTGAAGATTTGAAATTATGGAAGGCAAAGGCACACCAGGAAACTTGGAATCAGAAGTTGTGTAGACCCTGTCCCAAAATACCACCAGGCATTAGGACATCTTGAGCTTAATCCAAATTCTTCCCTGTGTTTATGCTAGAGCTGAAGGTGACATTCCAGTCTCAAAATAGAAGAATTTGTGCAAAGGCTTTTGAAGTTGTGTCCTGTGCATTAGATAGAATATGATGTGTAAGAAACCAATTTGATTTTTCTCCTGGAAACAAACATTGTACATAATACTGGTGGCTAGAAGGAAGGAGAATTTGGGGTCTGAATTTGACACCAGCAGGCTGATTTATTTTCTGTCAACCAAAATATAAAATTTAATAGGAATTGCTGAAGGGTTTTTTTTTGACAATTACATTATTTAAACAGAAGAATAGGGTGGTGGTTGGTTACTACAGGTTTTCTTTTTCTTTTATTAAGGGGCTCTTCCTAAAATACTATTGATAAGGTTAATCCTGTGAAAAGATCTTTCTTGGAGGAATTTTAGGCTGTTCAGCCTTTCCAAAAGCTCCACAAATGTATAGCATTGCATTAGGAGCAACTTTTTCATTGAAGACCAGAGAAGAAGCCATTAATTGTTCACTTTGGAAATTGGAATAGAAACAGTCGTGCAAGTGGTAAGGATTCTCTTCTTGTTCTTGAGGCAGTGATGAATTGGCTTTTGAAAAGGTTGTGTGTGTAATTTTGGCAGCACTGGTTTCTTTACCCTCATGCTTATGTGTATGTCATGAATTTTTTTGACAAAATACAGGGATTTGTAGGCAGCTTTGTAAGCTGTCTAATTTTAACTTTAATTTGATTTGTGAGCCAAATCCTGTAAACAATTTTTAAAGGCTGGCACTGTGAGTAACCAATTTGAATGTGTAGATTAGAAGTAACTAGCAGTCATTTTAAACACCCTACACTGAAAACAATTTGGCTGACTCTCTATGTAGTTTTGTGTTGTTTTACTGTAACCAGAACTGTGATGTGCATGCTATATATTATTAGGAGGAAATTCTGTTTTTTTAGCTATTCATTAAAGTTATATTCTAGTTTGACAAATGAGAATTAGCTTGCATTCATAAAGCAGCAATGGCTGGAAGATTTGAATTCTTTTAGACCTTTCTAAGAGCCTGGAGACTGCAAAATACAAAGCTTTTCTGAGGCCTGTTACAAAAGTAGGGTTTTTTAGATACCCCTAAGGTAGCAAACTGTGCTAAGACACCTTTGCTAAACTAATTCACAAGAGAGATGTTACAAGTTTTTGTTCAATAGACATTGATTGGGGGGTTGCTTGCTTGCTTGTTCTAAGTGCTAAGTGCTTGTTGAGAGTTTGAGCAAATATGCTTTGATTTTTTTTGTTGTTAAATGTTTAGTAAATAGTTTAAGTTGCTGTATATTTATAGTTCTTTTCCTGCTAGTGGTTTTGCAACATCTGTTTCCTAATGAGGAAAAATACAAGAAAAATTAATTACCTCTTTGGAAAACATTGAATTTCTATTGACTAGAATGACCAAAGCCTAATGTTATAAACATTAACACAAACAGCTTTGATTTCATAATCAATGAATTCTGTTTGTCTTATTAGTGTGCTTCCTTTTTTGCCTAAATGTTACAGCTGGTTTTGCTCATCTCTAAGTGAGATGATGCTCTTTTGGAACAAGAGGAATGACCCAGGAGAAAATAGTTATCTTTTTAGGTCATTTGACTTAGTGTCATTGAAAATTGGGCTTTTGAGAAGAGAATGAGAATCTGCAAAACTGGTGCATCCAAAATCTTTGGTACTTGCTCTGCATACAGGTGTGTTGGTATCCTTGTTTATGTACAGAAATCTGGATGCTTATAAGTGGTGTCCTGAGTAGAAATTATGTTAAAGGGCCTTTGCAAACCTCAGTGGTTAGAGGAGCAAGGTTGTACATTTAGTTTAAATCTTTTTCCCAGTGTTCTGGCAGAACTGAGGCCAAATATGTGAGCATTCCATGTGTTTTGCTCCTTATTGTTTCCCTTGGAAGGGAAGGTAATTAATTTGCTCTGTGATTCATGAATGTTGATATTCTTTAAAATAAATAGTAATACAAGAGAAATAGAATTTTAAAAGTTAAGCCATTTGTTCCTGATAGACTTTAAACCGAGCATGGTACAGAGAAGGTCTGTCACCACATTTTGCTTCTTTCTTCTTCAGTTTGTTTTGCATCAGATCTGCAATCCAGAATAAGCAAACCAGTGACTACCTTAAGTTAAGTGTGTCTTAACCATAAAAGATGAATCAAACTTTAATAAAATAGTATCTGCAGAGCTCTAAACTGTGAGTCTAGGGTTGATTTCATGTTATGTAGACCTAAGCTGCAGTTAGTGCTGCTTAAAGATGATAAAAACAGAACAGAAATCAAAGCAGTCCCAGCACTACTGTAGGTAGCCAAAGCCAGCTGGAGCCAAACACAGTATTGCACGTGGAGTTTTTGAACCTGCCCAGTTTGATTTATATCTGCAGAGAGGGAATATCTCCTGAAGGGTACAATTGCTGATTCGCCTACCAGGCAGTTCCTTGTTGAAAGCAAATAGCTTATTGTTACTCTGGTTGTATATTATTCTCTAAGTGCTTAACCTGGGCACCTTTGGAGGCATTTGAACAGGAGCCTTTGAATTTAAAGGGACTACTTAGTTCCATTAACTTTCCTCTCTTAAAAAAAAAACCCTGAACTCTAACCACTAACAAAAGGTTTTCTCCTGCTAGTGACTTCAACTCTTTCCTAATTTAAGGTTCATGTGCCTGAAATTTCATAGTCATCTGACTATCCTATCCCCAATTACTTAACTTGTTCAGTATTAATGAAAAGAAATTGGCTAGGTTTTGGAAGACTTTTTTTTTTAAGGATCTAATAAAAAAATCTGCTGCAGCATGTCAAAATTAATAGTATGGAAACTGGCACCTGTGTTTTCAGATTTGTCAACTGTTCAGCCATGCCGACCTAAAGTAATAATTCAAAAAGGCACTATTTTCCCATAGTGAAGATACTGTTAGCTTGGAGCTTTGGGCAGTTTAGAAAAATACCTGTAGACTCTTTAAAGCTTTTAGTCCTTTTAACTGTTTTGACTTGGTTTTTTTTTTCAGTCACCTTGTATCTTCTGTGCTGTTTTGTGATGATCTAGTAGGGACAGAGCAGCTCCTCCTATCATACTTTTGTTTTCTTTGATTAAATTAGAAGCACATTTCTTCTGGGCCTTGTTCTTTCTAAGCAGTAATCCTTTCTGTCCCTGTCTGTGCTTCTAGAGATTGCAGCAATCTCTTCTCCCTCTCTGCCTGGGAGGTCAAGTCTGTGATGATGCTTTCCTTTTGCATGTTACTCAGGGCCTAGGACCTCTCTTCGGTAAGATATGCTGAAATATTCTGCAGTATTGGTTCTTGGTGAAATTTAATTCCGCTTTTATTTCCACCTAGACAGTAAGTTTGCAAGTACAGAGTCATGAAGGAGTGCTAGAAACTGTTGGGTAAGAATCAAAGTGCAGTGAGAGTCCTGGGGCAGGCTGGCTATAAACTCTGTATCTAAACAGAAAGAGCAATTAAAAAAAGCAACAACAAGAGGAACTTCTTAAAATCATGTTTTAATGCATCCTGAGTATGGTATGTAGGGAGTCCACGGGCTCTTCTGAAGCAGCAGTTTGCAGGTCTGATGTTGCACCAACCTACTTGCTAATGTAGACAAAATATTACATGTAATGAGGTATGGATCTCTGTGCTGACATCGCTAGCCTACTATCACTTTATACATATAGTATTATGAATATTATTTTGATATCCATTTAATGTTTCTGTGTGAACATACCCTAAGATATTAGAGTCCTAACCATGTGTAGCTCTATCCTGTTCAGTGTCAGATACAGTTTACATCATGTGCATTGTGTATATTATGTATATTATGTATTTGTTTCCATTAATATCTAGTCTGGAAAGGAAATTAACTAATTTTTGTGTTTTGGACAAAAAATCCAACATTGTATCAGATGCCTGGAGCTCCCACAGTTACTGCTGTGAGTTTGTTATTTGGAGACAGATTTCCTCAAAGTTTTTTTATGACAACACCTCTTTATAAGAGTATATGTTAAACAAACAAACAAAACAACCAACTAAACAAAAACATCTTGTACTTCGTGTCCTGTCATTGTTGTAGTTCTGCATGAATGGGTCATCCTCAGTATTGCACAGTGCATCATTTGAAATATTCAGCATGTGATTTTTGGCTGCCAGCTGTTATACCAAAGTTTGATTATCTTCAAGACTGAGGATTCTGCTACAGTCTGAACAACACTGAAATTTCTTGGGTTTGGAAAACTGGATTCTCTGTTGTGTCCATCTGGCACATATAACAGAGAATTCACTAGCATCAGCAGGGCAATGGAGCCAGCCCAGAGCAAACATCTGGCATGTTTTGTCCTAGAAAAGCTTCATTTCAAAATCACAACATTCATATAAGCATACTCAAAATTAAGTGGCAAATGCCTAAAAAGCTGGACCATAATAAAAACCATGTCAATCTTGCTGTGCCACTTTTTCAGTGAAGATTACATGAACCATGGTTTTCCCAGGACACATTTTGTACCTGGGAAATTTTATTTCCAGTGAAATGGTTGAAGCAGGTCTTTCATTTTTCAAGGCAGCTGAAGTGCAGTAGGCCCATTATGTTCTCATCTTAATTGAAATCTCTCATGGCTGCTTTCAGCCATTTAATGTGTACTTGTGAGTTTCGTTCTCTTAGTTTCTTTTTCTCTTAAGTCTTTGACTGATCTCTCACTGTCTTTTCTTCTTTGTTGAGCTTCTAAACCTGTGACTAATTCTTGGTAATGTTTTGATTGGTAAAGAACAACTTGGTCAACAACTGAATGCCAGAGATACAGGAGAGAGGTCAGGGTGGATAAAAATTAAGTCTTCCTAATAAAAATTAAAGAAAAAAATAGGCTGTATTAAGTTTCTTTGGCTTTTTATGATATCATTTCTTACTGATTTGCATCTTCTCTGCAGGGAAACTTTTAACTCTTGTGCTCTAAGGCAAGTGGTAAGAGGCAAACAAGGGGAGTTTTGGGGAGGTCCATCACTACTAGTAAGAAAGTGTCTAAAAAGTCTCTCTTTATGCAAAAGAAGAAAAAACCTTTTCAAAAGGGAGATTGTGGTAGTGTGTGGTCTGCTATGGGTTATATGGAGGCCTAGTACTGTAGACCATAAAAGACAGCATAAATATTACAGAGTATTACAGTATTACAGCATAAGCTTATTAAAGAGTTCATTACTGAAGATGAGAGCAGTGTTTCCTGTAAAAGTTGTCTTTTTTTAACAGGGTAAGAGGTTAACTCTCTCTAGGCAAATAGAGCTGCCAAACCTCTATGCAAGAACCTGAGACCTTTCATTTTAAAGTTGGGATCACTTATCTGAAAAAGTTTTGAGTTTTTTCTTGGATTTTAAATATGTTACAGAGTTGAGAATGTTTGGTGGAACATTTTTAATTAAAACTTATTTGAAAGAGTTTCAAATGTCAAGATAAGCATACAAAGAAAGTGCCAGATAAAATAAAAATTTAATACTGAACAGAATTAGTCATATTTTAATCTTGTGCTGCTTGATTCTAAAAGTTTTTTGCTTTAGTGCAAGTTTCATTGGACTCATCAGAATAATTTTTGTGTTTTGAGCTGGATTTCTTGGTTTTTTCACATACTAAGCTGGATTTTAAGAAATATTTTCCTAGCTGAAACTTACAGTGACAACAAAATAAGGAAAAATAAAGATTCTAACTGAATTTTTTACTTTTCTAAAACATCTATCACTCATGCCTTGAAGAGGCAGAACAGAAAGCAGCTTTTTACCAATGTGCATTATATACCTACAATCCCCAATATTCTTGTCTAGAAAAAAGGTACCTAATTTCAAAACCATGCATGCCTCTGTGATCTGCATCAAAGCAGTGAGAGAGCTGTGGCCACTGAAAAACTGTAGTAGGTACTTTTCATGGGGAATTTTCTCTTTTAGGAACTGTAACAATAAGATCTGAAGACTTAATTTTGTTAATGCATTTAGTTACATACATTATCTATAAACAAAGCAAAGACATACTAATTGCCAGGGCGACCTGATTCATCCAATAATCATGAAATGTACAAAGTGTAATTTGATGGAATGGATGGAGGAAGGGTGTTGCTGTTCTGCTAGGGAGACTGTCATTCAGAATGGGCCAGGAGGCAAAGCTTAGATAACATGGCCTAATTATTTTGCATCTGCAGTCTAATTTGATCAGAAGTTAATCTCCATTAATTAAATAAAACAGACACATCAAGCTGGTGTGTTTCACTGCTCTTTCTGAGCATGGATGTTATAAGTATTTAATCTTCAGTAATTTGATTTCCCTAGGCCAAATCCTTGTTTGGTGACCAGAGCTGCCTATCTTGATGTCCTTGTGTTGCTGAGTACTCACCTGGGGAAGTTTCAAAAGCAAGGTAAGTCAAATGTGCTCTTCAATACATTGGATGGAATATCTGTGGGGAAATCTCTGTGCTCTGTTGAATCCAGAGAAAAAGAAATATATTTCTTGTACTGGTGGTATCATCTGAATGCTGGAGTCCTATATGTGCTTGGTGTGAAAAGGCCTTTTGCTCTGCTTTCTGTAGAGCTAATTTTGGGGACTGTTGATGAAAAGAATGAGGCATGGTTTCATGTCAAAGCTTGAAGTGATGATCTTATGGTATTCCTGATCCTAGAATGGAACAACGAAAAAGATCCCCTCCAGCGTTCAAAATGTCTTTCTGGTCCAAGGCTGTAAATAAAAAAATCCAAACCCAGTGTTTTCTCTTGTTTAGAAATTGTATAAGAAATACCTAGGAGAGCTTTTTTTAATTTCTCTTTTTATATCTATTCTTCATCAGTGTCAGGTTTTTGAAGGATCAGTCAGAACTATCAGTGGTTTTAATGACGCAAAGTGTTGCTTGCAACAATACAAAAGTTATTGAAAGCAATAAGGAAAACAAAGGTCTGGAGGAAGAGACTCTTTCAAGTGTGACTGGGTATGGGCAACCTTCGGTCAGCTGGAACTGGCTTCCTTGTGGGCCTGGTTTGTTCATTTCTCATGAACAAGTGAGTAATAAATTATCTTGTCAGTCCAGGGAGACAATTAAAGAATAGTTCTTTCATTTCATTAAAATTCTTAATGACTGATTTTTACTCTGCATTTAAGTCACTGGAACAGTTCTTTATTTCAAAGAGTCTTGCTTTGGGGGCTGTTCTTAATTTTAAAACCAATTCCTTTTGCCCAGACCTATGATACACAAGTAGTTCCATTTTAATGCTGTAATTGCTATTTGTGTGATTTCTTGTGAATGCAGAGTTCTAATAGTGATAGTTGTCAGGAAAATGAGTTGGTGATGAACATGTCTGAAGTGAACTTCTTCACATAGCTTCTAGCCCTTATAACAGAAGCATAGACTTACAGAATATATGGCAGGTGCATTCCAGTCATATCAGATGAAGATGGTTAGGGTTTGTGGGGACTCCTGGAGATGGGTCAGACTTTTGGTGTCCTCTGCAGAGTCATTCCCCTCTCAGGGCTCCCAGATCTCAAGAAGTACTGTTCAGTAAAGGAGATTTCCAAATGATGTTGCACCTCAGTCTCATTCTGTGAAGTACTGACCACAGTTTGTGACTATGTAGAGGCTACCTGCTTTATAGGGAAGAATGCACTACCTATGTAAAGTACAGCATGTCTCTAGGGATAATTTTTTCCTGGGTTTTTAAAGTTTCTTTTGGATAAGCTATATCTACCATCAGTAATTCTTATGTTAAAATATTTATTTGTTTATTTATTTTTGTGATTAAAGCAAAATAAAGATTCTTAAATCCTGATAGGCCTTTTACCTTAATGATTATCCTTTGCAATACATTGTCTGCCTGTGTTTCACCTCTACAAAATAAACCAAAACAACCCTGACAGCCCCCTTCAAACATATTTGGGCTCGTCACCCTTCTTTTTCATTTGAGTACTCCTTTTTAAAGATAGAGTCATATTGGAATATTAATTTTTACACTTCTTAAAATCATAATCATCTACCTCTGTTCATCTGCTTTGTCCCACGAATCATCCCAGCCTTCCTGTATTCTTTTCATATGATGGTTTTTTCCTTTGCTTCTCATTAGTCTCATCACTCACCATTCAGCTCTGGTTCTGTATTTTCTTTTATGAAGGAACAGCCAGTATTCCAGATGAAGGCCCCTCATCCCCTTATTTAGTGGGCATTGCATTTCCTTCATCAGTCTCTTACTTCAGTTATCATTAGGTTTTTTGCCTGTTTTGGTTTTTAAACAATTGTGTCACATTTGCAAAGGCTTTTATTGACCTCTCCACAGCAAGAAACTCTTTCTTTCTTTATGTATTTATTTTAAATGCCTCTAATTTCTGAATAGCCCCTGGAGCCTGAGGGACTGCACCATGCTGTGGCTGGATTATTGACTGTAGGAGACTCATTTACTTTTCAAAGCTCATCTGGACTGTTCCAAACCTGGGTGCTGAAAGGTACAATTTCTGTAGAAGGAAAGGAGCAGGCTGTCCTGTTATTTTTGCAGACTGTGTCTGGTCAGGGATAGTTCATTAGTATTGTCTTGCTTAAAAGTTTCATTCCTATATAGGTTTAAAATGATAGATTGCAGGCAATATATACAGAGAGTTAAAAATTAAGACTGACAATACAGTTATGAAAATTTGAAGATACAGTGGGGACATTTTTTTTTATCACAAGCAGAAGCCCTTCTGAAATGATGGAGTAATATGTTTATATTAAATAGGACCTGAGTATCCCTTGACACACAAAGAGAAAGACTAAGCTCAGCAGTTAAAAATGAATGTTTTGAGTCTCACATTTAAATGTTCTATAAAGAACAGTTATTAACTCCAGCTTTATAGGTTTCTGAGATTAAATATCTTATTCATATATGCGTATCTCTGGTTACAAGCCAATTTTTCTCTGGTTTAATCTTGATTTGTAAAGTTGTTTCAATGAATAAAGGGTGAAGGACAAATCCAAATAAAACTGTTTCTTGATGTGTTTATCTAAGAGGCCCCAGGAAGTGCTGTATATGAGTTCCAGGCCATGGGCTGAAACTGATTTTCATCAACAGAAATGGGAACGCAATGTAATGAGCCTGCAACTGCTTAAAATCAGACCACTTCTAATTGATTATGCCTGTCTAAAGGGGCTACAATTACAAAGAGATTTTCAGAGTACAACCCTGCCTAGGCCTTTCCTACATTACAATTATTTTCTGTAAGTGATTTGTTGTCTTCAATTAATAAAATCTGTCTCTTAAAGTGCAGGACAGCCCTTAGGGAATTTACTTCACAAATTTAAAACAATTTAAAATGTCAGATAAGGAAGGGAGGGAAAAATGGATCCAAAAGCATCTTGTCCTGCTAAAAAATTTCTGCTGGCCAAATGATGATTATTTATCTTAAAATAAAAACAAAAACAACACCCTGTAGTTATTCTGATTTCTTGGTTTGAATGGAAGTGTTGCCTGATTCATGTCACTGGGAAAATAGTTTTTTATCCTTCAGATGACAGGCAAAACCAGACCATTTTTTCCAGCTCCTGATGTGCCTGAGGGTCTTCTGATACGTAGAGACAGTACATAATACCAAGACTATGTAAACTTGCAACATTTTTTTTGTGTTATCAATTGCAGCTGGAACTCAGAAAAAAACCACCCAAACAACTGAAGCAATTTTAAAAAAAAAGAGCATTTATGAATAAAAATACCATATTTGCTTCTTTTGAGAGCAAACAGAAGTCCTTACCAGATCTAGGGTTATTTCATGGGCTAATGTCTGTTGTCAGTAATTATTAATAATATCCAGTGAATTTGTTCCTGCAGACCTCTGATATATTGCCTTCACAGTAATTTTCGTAGACTTGGTATCACAGATGTTCAGGGGCTTTTCAGACTAATGAACAACACATTGCTTTTTCAGATTTTCTGACACATATACCCTGCTGAAAAGCCATTTAATTGCTTCTTCATAAGTAAACCAGCACCAAAGTAGGTAGTGTAGGAATAGGGGAATGTTCAGGCATTACTGGAGGAAGCAAATAAGCACCTGTAGGCATCTTTGGAGGGGAAAAAGTGCATTGATACAGTGTTTCAGTAGATAGGGTTCCTCTGTTGAATACCTGTACTTTTGACAGGGCCTGGCATAGGCAATCCTGCTTTCAAATCTCCTGGAAATTGGTGTCTGAAGGTAAATAATAAGGTGATGGTATCACTGTGATCCTGTGGTGCTGGTGGCACAGGGGCCAGAGTTGTGCATTGCTATGAAAGCTCAGATTTGAGATGCTCTGCCTCTCTGCAGCAGGTACAGAATGCCACAAGGCAACCTGGCCATATTTTCTCTCCTGCTGCTATCTCAGAACAGTTTTCTGATAGTATTTTCTCAATTCATGAAGGGAAAAATGGCTGCAACTCACTAAAATATGCTTGACTACTAATAGCATTATTTTACCCAGGGCTGTGTTCAAAAAGTGGCACTTGCTAATGAAGTTTATTCAGCCCATGAAGCCCATAAGTGTAAGTGAAAGAGGATGTAGAACCCTACATCATCAGAGAAAAAAATGGAAAAAAAATTTACATAAGGTTGGAAGAAAAATTTACTTAAGGTAATCCTTCCTGGTTGTTCTTCTATCCTGTATATGTACTGTCAGTTGCCTGGATGGTTTGGTCTTTTATTGTGTATTGTGTCTTCAAAATTCAAGTTTGATGAGAGTGAGAAAACATTTAAACAGGATGTCAAATAGGATGAATCTGTGATTGAGGAGAAGCTGCCACTTTCAAGTCTACTTGTGCATTTTTCCTGTATACATTTGAGGTGGGAAATTCTATAAAAGTTCTTGAGATTAACCAAATTACAGTTGTTGTCAGTGGGAACAGCTACTCAGTATTTACATAATTAATCCTGTTCATGAATAGATTTTTGATATCCAAATGGATCAGCCAGTGTTCTGCTCTCACTAATGTAGTCTTTCCTTGAATTTTGCAGTAAACTGATTTCCATTTTCTAACTATATTCCGAACAGCTAAGCCTCTTATAGCTATATTTTAGAGTTAAATTGTGCCATGAACAACAGAACCAATTGCAAAAATTGCTGTGCATTGCACATGCATTTGAAATAAAAAACATGGGCAGTTATGTACAACTGTCTGCCAGTTTTGTCCTTTTTTATGCTCTCAAATACGACAAATTACTATGTTTTAAGTAACATATATTGTGAATACCATTCTCCTAGTTATGTGTCCTTTTAAATTAGAAGTTATAAAATGTATTCCTTGAAATAGTATGCATTATCAAACTTCTAGACACTTTGCAATGAAAGAACAAATTGCTTTTAAGTAGGAATTTCTTAAATGTTTTGCCTGAATAATATGATTTGCAGGACTTTTAAATAGCATTTGAAGCCCATGCCCACTGTTTGTCTATACTGTACATTTTACTGTCTTATTTTGAAAAGAAGCTAACTGGTAATTAAAAGTTTTTCTGCAGGTTAACTTAAAAATTATTATTGTTTAAATGGTAAAAATTTGATAGAAATAACTAGGTTGGTTATTTTAGCCATACTTTAACTTTCTGTACCTAGATCCCTAAGAAGTATGGCCATTTACTTGAATAAAAACACTGGCAGCTTGTATATGATTTGATTATTTGGGCAAATTGCCTTAAGTTTAAGAAATTCTATCTGAACAAATTGAAACAATTTTTTTTTAATGTCAGAAATTCCATAAACTTTGTGTACCAGTTTATTGACTGTAGAGTTTGGTCAGTGTTGTTGTTTTGATTCAACAAAAGTAAAGATTTAAAACATATTTATGGAACCATCTAAATGGACACTAAATTAGTCAAATCCAAAGGAAGTGTTGCCTGGTGCCCAGTGTTCTAATTCAGTGCAGGAGAATGAAGGAGTTGAGGATGGGATTGCTGGAGGTCCAAGAGACAGGGAGTGACTGGGAGTTGCACACAGGATAATGCCAGAGGCAGAAGTAAATGTGAGACAGAAAGACAAAGCAAATGGACCAAGGCTGATAGGAATAAATGTTGGGAGGAAGGAGGTGGAGGTGTGCAATGGCAGCAGATGGCCAGAGAAATATCAGAGGCAGAACTGGTGGCACAGATCTGGGGTGAGGAAATTAAGAATGTTTTCAGAAAGACTGCAGAGACATAGTGAAAGATGGAGAGCTGTGGAGGTAAAGCATGATATTGAACAGGGAATGGTGAAAGGTGTTGTAGGAAATGAAGTGACTCTGGGATAATGAAGTGAGCTGTGTTTATTAATGTTAGTGGTTAAGATTCTTTCTGTCCCTGTGTGAGAATGGAGAAAACTCATCCTGAAATCTTGTTTCAGGTTCCCTTTTGTTTCCAGTGTGTACCAGTGCCTGGGATTTTGTGATTTTCTGTGAATGCAAAAAAATTGAAAACTTGGTGCTGTACTAGACAGAATAGCAGTGTCCAGATCAAATGCTTTTTCTCCCTGTTTCCTTTGAAACTTCCCCTTGTGCTATACAAAATGGATTGGGATGCTTCAGTGGAATCTGTTAATTGCTCATGTTTGTAGTTTCAAATCATGTTGTGAGTTCTGATGTTAAAAATGTTGCAGATATCTTTAGAAGAAAACATCCTGCTTAAAATATGACCTTTTCCTGATCATGAACAATTATCTTAGTTCCACATTGTAAGAAAATATCTTGACTCTGTTCTCTTTGTGTTTTTTCCATTTACCAGTAGCTTTGCCTGATCTACTTCTTGTAAAAAGGGAAAATATGAAAGAAAATACTTTTCCTTAGTATTTGTCTCTTTGGCACTGATTACCTTTAAGCCTTCTCTCTATTCTTGTGATCTATTTGTATACCTTTGGATAGAAGGTAGTTTGTGAGTGCAAAGGATTTTAACCCCTTTTCAGTCCATTAATAACTGCACCTTCTTGAACACCTTTGTGAATGATGATAAATATCCAGATTTTTTACTTTTTGATCCCATTCCCTTAACATTGTGCTGCAGACACAGCAGCATCTTGCTGCTTCACCTTCTGATTTTTCTCTGACTTTGCAGAGTAAATTTTCCAGATCTCTAATAATTTCTCTCCTTTTTGCCTGCTTTGCTCTTGTTTTCTGGAGCCTTTAGCTGGAAGACGATATGCATGCTTGAGGTACTCCATCCAGGAGTTGATCTCAAAGTATGCAAATATTTAGATATATCACAATCACAGATACAAAAAAACCCCAAAAGCAAAAAACCATGTCCCTCACACTATATGCACGTGCTGACAAGGAGAGGTGTCCAGCTGGTAGTACCCCAGACAGCCACTGTAAAATTACTTAATTCAACAGAAATACATAATCAGTCCTGTTCACCAGCTTGCAAGGTGATGAAACAACTTCAAGTTTTAAATATAGAAGGACTTCTGTCACTTCTGAATGTATGGTAGAATCTTTGAGATGAAAGAGCAGCTGAACTGTCCATCAGGTGACTGCCAGGCAGCCAGGCAAACCATGGGTTCTGGAGCTGGCTAAACTTGGAAGAAGTTTGTAGCTGGAGTGTGATAATTCCACTCTGCTTCTTTTCCTTCCTCTTTATTTTTAGAAGGTGAAAGATCATTTAACTTCATATAACTGACAGTGAACATCAGTTGATCATGAATGGGGTTTAAAAAACCAATTCTTTGAACCTCAGTGATGTGACAAAGACGTTGTACAGATATCTCTGTGTAGTGGATGTAAAGGGATTGAAGAAGGTTGTGGAATGTTCATGCACTGTGTTGAGAAGAACCAAGTTGTGTAAGATACGATCATTCCTAGAAGAGAGCCAAATTTCTTCCTCTTCTACAAATGAAGCAATCCTTAAGTGGGAGTGGGGGTGGTGGAACTAATCTGGATAATTCTTGATGGCTCTTCTGCAACTGTCGGCATCCTAAGCCAGACTTCTCTTTCCCAGAAACCTTGTCTAGTCAGCCAAAATTTGCTCTTCCTTCTTGCAGCAGCTGTTAAACTGTACAATGATTTTTGTTTCTAAATAAAAGTATGTCTTTACTGTACCCTACCCTAACAACAAAGACAGACATTTACTTTGGTAAACAGTGTAGTTTTTTTGTTTAGTTGGATATTTTGATGTAAGCCAAAGAAAAGAGTTTACTTAAAGTTAAGCAGAAGAGAAAACATTTACATGAAAGCCAGGAAAGATTTCTTAGAGTTGAAGTTAAAAGCAGGAATATTTCCACTGCATTGTAATAAGACACGGACTTTCTGTCCATCTGCACATATTTGTATTTTTAAAAAAGTGTGTTGGAGAGCATGTGGAGCACAAGATAAATGCAGAAGGATTTGCTCTGTGTTGTGCTGAGGCTAAGCAAATATGCACACAGCCTTGTTTTGCTGACAGCCTTGCAGTTGAGACATCTGCTTTTAAGGAGACTTTCAGTAAAATAGATGAGCCATGGTGTGCAGTCTGTCACAGTTACATCAGAAAAATAGAAGTCATCCCAAAGGTTGCCAAACCAGAAAAAATATCTCATCTGTCCTGAAACAAACAAACAAAAATCTGTGGCAGAAGACTTGTGTATCAAAGTCTCTGCAAACTTGGAGTTCTAGGAATCAATAGCTTTGCCATTTTTTTTAATATGAAAATAATTTTCCCCTTCAAAGACAAAGGCAACAGGTGAAGTTATCCCAGCCTTAAGAAGCTCAGTGCATGGCCAGCTGGAGTCAGGGATAACCATTCTCTCTGAGGTTAGGTTGCAGGCTGGAGTGAAGTTGGCAGTGTAGACACCAAGAAAGTAAGAGACACCCTTTCCTCTTCCCCTAAACTTTATCTCACATTCTTTTTGTCCACTAAATTCTGCTCTCCCTTGCCTTGCCATAGAGCTTTGATGCTTCCATCATGTGGTTTTCATGTTATAGCTTACATGTGTGATAGCTATACCTCAACGTAAAGCAACCTTGATGGGAAAAGAATTTCTCTTGCAGTGTTTTTAGAAATATATCCTTGGCTTGAACGACTGGGCTGGTTGACTTGTGGATTGCTGAAATGTAGCTGAGGAGAGAAGCAAACAGGAAGCTGAGAGGGTCCAAAACTGAAGCAGTTTCTTGTCTTCAACTGAGACCCTTGAACTTGAACCTTTTTCTTTAAACTGCCTGGGATTATTTCTGTTGTAAAACTGGTGTCTTTGGAGTCAGGCTGTGTAATAATTGGGATGAAGGCCTGATCCCTCTCCAAGGCAACCAGATGGTTCAGAAATTTGGGCAGTTGGATACTTGTAGTGTGACATAGGCATTAATGCTCCTTCATGCCATGCCAGTATGTAATGTCAGTCTATTTGCAGGGGTTTTGAAAATGTAGCAAATAAAAGACACAAGTTTGCACATTATGAGATAGAAGCCACCTGTGTCCTCTAGAAAATTATACTGTGGCACTGGTTTATAGTGATGTGGCAGTTTCTTTGACTACATCAAGCTAGTTCAGGAAAAACATGAATGACAGGACTAATGGTTAGGAAATATGTCTGAAAATCTTTTTCAAATACCAACTTTCTTTGAAGCTTGTCCAGAATTCCTTGGAAAATGCTTCTGCCTTATACTCTAAACAGTGTGCAACCATGTCAAGTTTCTATGTAAATGTCAAACAATTAAGATGGCTTTGAAAGAATTTGAGTATGAAAGGACAGGATATGTAACTGTAAATAGAAGGATTAGGGCAAACTCTTCATAGGCAGGAAAATGAATCCATACTTGTGTTGCTGTTTCTTGTCAAACCCAGTAATTTGATGGTAATTCTTGGACAGGCTTTTAGTAGTACTCAGTGCACACTTAATTATAAATAGCAAAGAATTGTTTTCTTGGAGATACTGAATAAATCTAAGTAAGTTTGTTTTAATCTTTATATTTACCTTTAATATATCCTGGTATTTTAAAAAGACCTCAAACTTGCAACATCCATCTGTTCCAGTTGCAGCATTGATCTTTTTTATGGTCGAGTTTTTCTTCATGATTTTTTGTTATTTCAGGCTTGTGTTTGAATTCTGTGGGATGCAGTGTACTAATTTCCTTCTAGTTCAAACTTTAGAAACATCTGAACTGGGCAAAAGTCTTGGGCTTGTTACTATAAAACTATTTATTTCTGATGAATATGAACAGGAACATTGAACTCAAAGCATGTGAGGAATTCAGTCTGTGTGTGGGACAGAGGACTCTTGTTTGAGGATTATGTCTTTAATTTTCTGTCAACATTGCCAGCTTTGCTATACCTTGAAACTTTCTGGCATCACAGGTAGCAGGGACCTCTTTAGGAGGTGGCTGTGAACTGCAGATGGTTCTTAAGCTGGGCTGTGCCATGTGCACTGGTTGCACCACTCAGTTCCTCTGCTGATGCATGATAAGGGTTGCAGTGCAGTTCCTTTTTTCTTAACTATTACCTGTTCAAAATGAATAGGTTTAGGCATATTGGATTTTTTAATAAGTAAATTCTTTAGGTTGATACACACAGGAGAAGTCTATTTATGTAGAAGGAACATCTTAATAACAATCTTATCTGGCTAGAGCTATGCAAAGCGTGGGACTTTGAGTATTACCAGAATGGCTCTGTCCTTGTTTCTCCTGATTTCAATTGTAGCTGGTAGGCTGACAGCACTTTGTCCAGTCTGATCTCTGATTTTTAGAGCTATCCTATCAAGTGTAATATGATTGCATATTTGTATTTTGTACTTCTTCACGTTCCTGAGTTACCTACCTATTTTTTTTCCAAATGTATCTTAATTTGTGTTAATCACAAGGGTTAGTCTCTTTCTACAATGGCAGTACAAAGCATATACAATTTACTGTATTTGTACCTCTGAGGAAATACTTGTCAAACAGTAATGGGCAAAGATGGCAGGCAATCTGCAAAGTATTATTAGCATTTTTAAGTTGCTTGAAGCTTTCAGCCCATGAGCTGAACAATGTATGGTTTTCAGAGAAGTTTGTATCCTTATTTCTTGCTATTTAAATATGAATACATGTGTTACCTAGGGAAGCTGTTTTGTACTTTAGAGTCAGTTTAAAATAAAGGAGAACTAGGTTTTATTTTCATGCCTGAATTTACCATGCATATTCATGCATTACCATGCATGAATTTACCTTTGTATAACTTATGTTTCTCAACTTCAGAATCACTTCGTGAGCTGGAGCAGATGTTAACATCATCTATTTTTATTCTTATTTCAGGAATGCAATTTTGGGGGTTTTGGGAAGAGATTACCAGACTTATTTCTGACTCTGAATTGATGTCCAGTGTTCCCTACTCATCTCCAGTACCCGGACTGATACAGTATCTTCAGAGCATCACCAAACTTGTGATATCAGTGCTGGCAGTGACTGCAGGTCCTGACAGCCAGACCAGCAGTTCTCCTGTTACAGAGAAAGTTGCCAGGCCATCCCTGTCAATAGCTGATCTCCTTCACTCTGAGTTTCATGAGGTTCGCCTGCTTGCCCTGGAAGCAGTACTGCTCTGGTTGAAGCAAGTGAATTCCAAGAGGATTTCAGAAGGAGAAGGTGCAGCCTGTTTACTCATTGATTTGGAAGGCACTCTTCTCAAAATGGCTCTGGAGGAAAAGGATTTCCAGTGCTTCTGCAAGGTAGGAAGGTGCTCTTTTATTGGCATTTGATATGTTTTCAGTGACTTATATTCTTAATGTTTAAATATATATTTCAAATGTGCATTATATTGTTTTAAATAGTGGCCCTGCCCATACAGGGGGGTTAGAACTATATGATCTTTAAGGTCCCTTCCAACCCAAGCCATTCTATGATGTTATGAATAGTACATGAGTATCACATAAAAGCAGGAACTTCCTCTTTCCTTTTCTAGCTTTGTTGGGAGGGAACCTTTGTGTTCTTGGAGTGGGGTTTATGTTGGTGTTTTATTGATCTCAAATGTACCCATTCATGTTGAGATTGTTTGAAAATTCTATGTGAATTATGTGTGCAGGTGCTGGAAATTCTTTATAATATGGATATTGGAAATGTGCTTCCAAAGACTGAATGCTCAATAAAAATGAATCCAAATGAGCTCTTATCCTGGAGTTTAAATGTTGTGGATATCTCCATCAGGTATAGTCTGTTATGCATGTTAAAATACTTAAATTTTTAAAACTTCAAATGTTGAGGTGTCAATTTATTGGTTTTGGACTATTAGTTGATTTTAAAATCCATTTTTCAGAAAATTTCGAGTGGCTTATTTGAATAAGATGGCTTTTGATGAGAATTTTTCAGAGAACTTAGAATTTCTTTGAATTATTAAGAAGGCCCTCAAGTCATACTGGCAAGCACTCTGTAGATGTCCAGTTCACTTCCTGAAAGAAGTTACTTCTGCTCTCTGGTGATAGACAGTGAGCTAGGTCTTCCTGGATGGTAACTGGGAAACACCAAAGAAATGGGTAGAATTGGGTAGAATTGATGATCCAAACATAGACTCATTCACTGTGAATCTGCCATCCCTCCTACCCTGCTTTATCTGCAGATGTTGTGTAGAAATGGTGACAGATCTGTTTTCAGTTGATGGATTGGCAGAAATGGTTATGCCTAATCCTTATGGTTAGCATTCCTTCATCAGACTGTGGAGTCAGCAGAAAGCTTTGAAGATTTGGAATCATTTTGTAGTTGATACTAAATTAGAAAATGCCCATTCATAACAGAGTGGACAAACAGAGTTAAAGTGGCTCTGGGGGCAAGACTGTCCTGTTTCTAATAGTCTTTTTTTAAAGCCATATAAATATTGCACCTCTATGCAATGTAGAATATTTAGGATATAGACTATAGCACAGGATATACAGAACAGTATTTTATAGCTGTGCACATTTGCTGCTCATTTGCACTAATTTTTTTCACATTGAAATGATGATGTGGAGTGTTTATTTCTGGAGTGAAATAAGATACAGGTGGTAAAATTACACTGACTGGTGCTGTTAGAGGAAAACAGCTGGAACAGCAGACCTCAGGTGTTGCCATTCCCTGTGGGTGAGACCAGCCCTTCAGGAGCCACAGTGCCAAGCCCCTGTGTCCTTAGACCCTGCTGGGCATCATGGACTCTTGTGAGCTGGCAATTGGTGTATTCTGCACTAGGAACATTTCTAGCAGCTGAAGAAGAGAGATCCCTGCAGCTTAACAGCAGCTTGAAGAGATGCTTTTGCTTATCACTTAAAATAATATCTGCCTTGTTTGACTTGGCTTCCATTTTCAAATGTGTTTTTCTGTGGGAAGTATGCAGGTAGAAAATAAACATGGGAGGTAAAAATAGGAGCACATTTAATTTGCATATGAACTAAAAGCTTAACTAATGTCAGGATCTGTAATGTAAAAATTGTGAGTGCTCAGCTTGCAAAACACCCATTGGTGATAATCAGGAATTATTAAAAAATGGCTTTTTTATTTTTCTAGAGGTAAAATTATGGCAGAAATATCTGCGCTTTTTTTTTCATATGTTCTTTACCTTGTTTTCTCAGCACTGAAGTTCAATGCATGGCTCTCAAATTTGCCTCCAAGTTGGTTATCCATCTTTTGCAAAACCAGCAGCAGGTAAGGGAAAATCAGCATGTTGTAATTTTGGAGGTTTTGGTGATAGAAGTAATGTGCCTTTAGATAGAAGACCCAAGCTTGTGTTTTTCTGGGTCATTGTCCTCTTTCTGGCATTATAATTTCTCTGCATACACATTCTGAAATGACACTCCCATGCATATCATCCCAGTATATCCCTCTCAAACTTATTTCAAGTTAAATGTGTAAGTAAATTTTTCTGGTGGAGTGATTTCAACTTCTGAGAGCACTCAAAATAGTCATTCTCATGTGGAAAGAAAAGTGCCTACAGTGATTAACACATGGGCTGAATCCAGTCCATTTACTAACATCCAACTTTGTTGTGGTTTGTATTTGCTGGGGAGCCAGAAGGAAGGTGCAGCCGTGGTTGGGTGCTGTTCCCTTACTCGGTGTGTGCAGTATGACCTTGCCAAATCTCAGCCTGAAATGAATCTGAGCACACCAGCTTGTTGTTTGCATGGAGTTTCTCAGTGAATTTCCTCTTAAAATTTGTTTCTAAAACACTAGAGTAAATATAATTATCCTTGTAAAAGTCAAGGCTCTGTGTTCCCCATTCCTGTTTATAGACTATTTAATTTAGTTTTATACCAGCACAAATAACTGGCTCAGATTTCTTTTGATTTTAAATTGTCAGTCTGTGATGTCACGTATGTATGTATAGAACAGTGCTAAGGCAGATTTTAGTGCTAGACAGTTGGGGTTTTTTGTTTTCAAAGATAGAAAAAAATAACAATTGATACTTAAAAATAGACCCATTTCTCATGATCTGTTTTAAAAATGGAAGATTTTTTTCTATCTAGCTATTATTTTTATAGAATGCAGCAGAATTGATTGATACAGTATGCTAGTACATATCTAGTCTCGTAATACATCTATAAAAAGAAAAGGGACCCACAGATTTGCACACAGGAATTTGGAACATGAAACATGATGTTAAATCTTTTTGTTTAAGAAAGGCCAATTGCAAGGATCTCTTCTAAATGCTAGAATAACCATACAAACCTGGTTTCACAAACCTGGCCATGTTAATGCTTTGAAGTTTTGTATTAACATACGAAGAGGAATTAATGGAAAATGATGTAACAATCTTAACTGGAGTAATGCTAAATCATCTTTCTGTAATAAGCATGTAAATTGTGGAAGTGTGAAGGCATTTGTACAGAGTGCTTTCTGATTTTTGAAAGACTAAGTATGTCAGTTTTCCATCTAAATTCTTTCTCTGGGCTTACATTCAGTGTTTGCATCTCTGGAAGGGGTTGTTTCTCTTCCATAAGATGGAAGTCAAGTTCTGTCTTCCTAGATAGTTCATGTGTCTTCTCAGAATTTGTGTAATTAACATCTTGGGAGATTAATTTTTCAATTTGTTACAGAATTGTAGGACATGCTCTGACTCTGGCTCTTTGTGCAGTGCAGGTTTGTGGCCATGTACTGCACAGAATGAGGCAGAATGCCACCAAGGTTCCACTTATCCCTTAATGAAACTTCTCTTCTCTGCCCTTCAACTCGACTCACCTTTTCATTGATTCTCTTTACCATATTTGGTTGTTCTGTTTTTCACTTCCTTTAATTAAAAATAAGTGAAAAAGGAAAAAGAGGAGAAAAAAATTAGTTACACATACCTCAAATGTCTCCAGGTTGAGCTTATGCTGCTTTTCCTCTTACCCTGTGCATGAGGTCACAATGGAAAGAGTTAAAGCTTTTCCCACTATTACTAAGTAGCAGTTTTCCTAGCATATGTCTGAGGACTAAATATTTTCCAAATGATGGCTACTACGTTAACCAGGAAATTTTTCTTACCTGTTTTCTATTCTAATTCTTCCTGGTTCAGGACAGTGAGCCTTGCAGTGTATCAGCCAGCATGGAGATTCTGTCAGTGTTTTGAGTGCATGTGCTGTCAGAACCCAAGATACCTCAGCAGTCTTACTTAAAAAAAAATTCCATCCCCAGTGTCTGCAGAGAAGGCAAATGGAGCTGCATTGATTATATCATTACCAAAGCCCAAGGCTGATGCTATAGTTCATATGCTCTTGATTTTTTTTTCCCAGATGTGTGTATGTGTCTACGTGTAGGATATTTCTGAGAATTGCATTTTTATACTATAGTTCAGCATATTTATCTTAGGCTTGCATATTTAGAAGAACTGAGGACACAGAGGTGTGCTTTGACTTGGTCATTGGTGAGTCTTGTGTGAAAGGAGAGAGCAAGAGAATTGACTATGAGTACTGCTCTTTCTGAACAATCTCCCATCTTACTGTCTGGGACACAGAAAGGCAGCTTTTGAATGGATGTGTGAGCTTCCCCACCTTGAAAGAAACCTCACATTTACTGATGTGTAATGACTCCTGTCAGTGGTCCACAGCTCAGTGTGATGGTAAGCAGCAGCACCAGATTGTAGAGCATACTTCTCACATGTTCTCTGTCTTCAGATTTCAGAGGAAGTCCAAAAAAAATGGGTTCAGCTGATAGTTTATTTCTGTGGGGATGAGCAACAGACAGAGATGCTGTTAGCAGCTGCTGAAGTTCTTACAAGCGTAACATCCTTTCTTCTGATCAATGAGCAGCTCATTCTTGGTGAGTAGTTTGAACGTGAATTTTCTGGGTCTTTCTAGGTGAAACCCACTAATGCATGACTTAAAATATATTGTATACATTTTATATATATGTACATATATATATATATATACACTAAACAGACTTACTTAAATTCTGATACAAAAAACACATGTGCAGAGCCTTTAGAAACAACTCAGCAGAAGGGAAGTTATTTCAACAACAGGAGATGCTGTTATGTCTCCAGACCACTGCGTGTTGCTGTATGGATTAAGTGGCTTGCAATTGCTCTCAGAATGGAATCATTCTGAAATATTGGTGCTGTGGACATGCTTCTAGTTTAACACTGTGAATGTAGCAAAGCTGTATTGGCTGAATATTGAAATTAAAAGGTCCAGTCTAAAAATTACATGTTCTGCTGTGAGAATGGTTAGTAATTGGGTCATACTATACCTCCCAGATATAATGATATTTTATTTAGGGTAACATTGGGCTGTCTCTTTAGAAAATAAAGACAAAAATCTGTACACAGCATTGTTCAACAATACATTACTGACTGAGAGGCAAAGCTAAGTGAAATTCACTGGTCTGATATACATTGTTTTTTCCTTTTAGCTTGTTTTTTAACACTGCTTTCTGTGCGTAGAGAATAAGGGGATTTTGTGACTAAGGAGTCAGGAGATATGCAAAATAGGTAGTGATAGATGATTAAAAAAATAATTAATTTGCATCCCAAACAAGACAGGCAGCTTTAAATACTTTTAGTTTCTGTTATTTTATTCCTCTGTAGTTATTTAGATGTTTTTAGTTTGAGTAGCTTAAGTCCATGTATATGAACTGGATACAAATTTTTGTTAGGTGAGAAGAATGTTGTATTACTTAAACTGTAGATAGTAGTGGTTTTAACAAGCTTTATTTTGAGGTAAGTCTTAACTTAAATCTGTTACGTGGGGTTGACATCGTACTATTAAATGTTCATAGTATCAGCTCTGAAAATCTTGTCCTCTAGCATGTAGTTAAAGCTCTTAGTAGGACAGACATTATCATTTTATATCAAATGAAGACAGTGGAGCTGTTGGAGTGAAAAACTCCCAAATGCTGTGCCTTCTCACCTATCACCATTTGGATCTGGTCCATTGCTGATAGGGAGAACAAAGTTTCTTCTTTGATCTTGGCACAACAAGATTGCTGGTTTCCGTTCTTTCCAATCAGGCAGATGTGAAGGTGTGTGTAAAAAATTGCTGTTTTTTTCCTGCATAAAATTTTAACAAGGCAAAGAAAAACTGAAATATATCTTCATATACCCCCAAAAGAGCTTAAAAAAACCCCCCAACCCTAAGACCTCAATGAGCAAGCCATATGAACAGGCTCTTTGCTATGAAAATTGGTCTGGAGGAGGAAGGATGCAGAGCTGACCCTCTGTACTACATAGAATTGTCAATCAGGGATTCTTCACAACTGTGAAACTTGTCAGTCCTACAGTGAGAAATTCAGCAAATCAAGGGCATGACCTGGTGTAAGTTGTAGTGATATAAACTCAGAATCATTCCCTTAAAGGGGTTATGCACATGTAAACAGTTTTGACTTGTATGGCTTATTCTGCATCAGTTTGCTTGACTACATACAGTAGAAAATAGAAGTTAAGGAAAACAGTGGTTGTGTGAAATGGGGCTGTAGTCATTGCTATAAGCTTCCGATAAGTACATTCATAGCAGGAAGAGGGTAAATGGCAATTGGTGTGTCCTGGATGACCCCATAATCAATTCATGGTGTTTCTTGAGGTTCCAGAAAAAGTCTTTCTGGAAAATCCATTTGCAGAATGCCACCTCACCTGGTGAGATAGTAGAAAATTGTCTAGGAGGCAAAGCTGGCCACTGTATGTAGGAGGGAATAATTATTCTGCTGTAGTTGTGGCAGTGTAATATTATTGAGTGTGTCATGATAGAAAAAAAGCAACTTCTTTCTGAAATAGTTATAGTCCAATTTATGTGAAATACAGGAATGCTTCTTCTGCCTCTGCAGTAAAGCCTCAAGCAATTAATTCTGGCTAAGCAGGGAATACAATTAATTATCTGGCTAGCCTTGTAATAAAAATCTCTGATAGACCTGTTGATAACATACTTGAGGAAAACCAGGACAGTAATGAAGCATCAACTCTGTTGTTATCTGCAACCACCAGGAAGTAGTATCTGACAACTGCCTCTCTGAAAAAGACCTTACAGTGGATTCCTTTATTAAGGATATTCCATATGAGCTGAAAAGTTGGATGAAAAGTACCCCAGCAGATCTATGAGTACAGTCTTGTGACCTCCCCTAATGGTCCTACGTGTGACAACACTAAATGGCGCAAAGGGTTTGCAAGTGGAGTATGGCTTATGAGATAGGAATTGCCACTGGAGTGGTGTGTGGAGTCTGCCTGCTTGGGGTTTACCACATGAACACTTCCCTATTTGCAGATATCTCTGATTAGTCTTAACTGTGTGTAGGTAATTACCTTGTGGATTAACCCCAGCTTGCTTTATCTTGATAGTGGGTATGAGGGTGTCAGGCCATGTTGGTGAGTGGGGTGAAGTGGGTTTGGGAGAAGTAGATGACAGGTATCCTTAGGGATACCTGGGATCCTTAGGTAGATAGAGCCCAGGGAGCTGGGATCCTTTGCCATTTCCCAGAGGGAGTGACATTTGTGGCCAGCAGTACTGGCAGTATCTGAACAAACCTTGGGTTTGGCTGCCTGTGCTCCAGGCCAATTGCAACAGCAAATCTATAATCACACTGCACTGGTCAGTCTCCAGTGGCAAAACTTTTGCTGTTGCCAAAAAGAAATTCTGCACTTGTAGAAACCGTAGGAAGTTCAGAGCACCCATGATTTAAAGTTGAACCCCAGACTAAGAGAAGTCCATTCTCTTATCTGTTGCCCAGTGTTTAAACCAAAGCTGAGTCAGCCACCTAAATAAAGTTCACACACGCTGAAAACATTTTGATCATATTATTGGCTGTGCTCCCAGTGGTTTGGCAATGCATTTTTCCTGCCCATGTTTCAGTATTTCACTGTATTTGTTGTGTTAAGGTGTGGAAACAAAGGAACAGAGCTTTCTAAGTTCTTCGAATGCATGTGAGAAACTGAATTCTAATTTTTCTCCATAAATAAATATAGGACTGTCTGATACTCTTGCTATGTGGAAATGTGTGGTTCTACTGCTGCAGAATGAAGATTTGGTAGTAAGGAATGCTGCTGCAGAGGTTATAAAAGTGGCACAGTCTGAAAAACAGAACAGTAAAGGAACAGGTATGTTAATTTTATTTATAAATAAATAATATTATTGTATACTTGTGATCTCTTCTCGTCACCAACTTCTTGCTAACTATAAAGTACATCTCTTATAAACACAAACCAGGGAAGATAACAGCAAATTATGACATTTCACACCCACCACCCTTTATTATTTTGCTTTTACTCTTGTTGGTATAATTTGCATATGGTTATATGGGTATGTAAAATAGAAAACATAAGTATTCAGCTTTGTGGTTCTTGCTGTGATGAGTCAGCTGTCACATAGTTTTACATTTTGAAAGTTCTTTAATACCAGCTTTGTATAATATAATGGTATAATATAATGCAGTGGAAGACACTCTTTGAATCCCAGGTCATTATAGCAGCCTGATCACAGAGAGACAGGAATCTGGGAAACAGTATTCAATTCGCTGATTCGTTAGTGGATCTTGAAATCCATTTAGAGCCAGATCAACAAAGGTAATTCTCAGCATAACCATGATGTGCTTTCAGGCCTGTGGGCCTTTTTGTCTGCATGCCCTAGTTTACTCAACCCTATTAATTTTAAAATAGCCACAAAACTTGAGGAGGTTTAACTAATTAACGTGTTTCACTTTGAGAGTCTTTGCTGACATGTTCTTCCAGGTGAATAAATTTGAATGTGCTGCCAAGCTCATCTCTGTCTGGTGGTCCCTACCAGTCTTTGCTACTCAATAAGGCCTGTACTGACTCTCCTGCAATCAGTTCAAATTAGTTGGCCCATCTCCATGTGAAGTTCTGCTGGCCTGGAGATAAAGCAGCACCGTGGGCTAAAAAAAATAAGGAAAGGCAAAAAAACACATAGGTTTGCCACCACTATACACAGAAGTAGCCAGGAATGTGCTCATGTGGGTTTGAGCTGGCACTGTTCAGGCACAGTGCTATGGTTAGGAGAAGGCAAAAGGAAGGGTGTGTTATGGACAAACTTCATTTTCCTCTGAAATCCCACAGCTCTTACAATACAATACAATGATACAATGCAGGATTTTTGTTCTGGTTCCTTGTATCTTCTTCCTTCTTTCTCATGGGATCCCCATTCCCAGGGATATTTCCCTGTATCTGGATGAGGGCTCTGTCCTACTAATTAATACTAAGGTCATATCAGTGCTTGCTGTTACAACTTACCACTATCTAAAGCAGAAGTGGCCATAATGGAGGAAATAAAATCATAATTTTTTTTTATTTGCCTATGTTCCTAAATAGGGTAGGGAATCCTACCCTAAATTGTTAACCTCTTAGTTGTACTTAGTTTTACCTTCTTGTTCTTTCACTTAAACTGCTTTTAATCAAATCACTCTCTTTTCTCTGTGATTAGCAAAGAATGTTTCTTTTGAAAAGATAGAATCTAGTTTCTTTCTGCCTCCATGTCACTTTACTGTTTTTCCTTCCTGTGATCTCTTTTTTGCCCTGCTAAACACCTTTCACTTTTTGTGTTTTGCTTGTTTGTTTTTTGAGGAAGCCAGGCAAGGAATTTTGCCTTGGTGGCTTTTTGTTAACAACCAGATTGGAGGGGAATTGGACAAGATGACCTTTAGAGGTCCCCTCCAACCCAAATTATTCTATGTTTCTATGGAAATAAGCTTACCTTTGAATATTATTTTTTACTTCCACTTACTCCCTTTCTTCTTGTGTGCACATGGGGGTACATAGTATTTTTGGGTCTGGGGTTAGATATTTTATGGGTGCCCAGTGTTCTCTGTCCTGGCAATTTTTAAATTATGTTCAATTATCTACTTAGATTTTCTTAGTTTTCATACCACGAAAGTTCTGCTCTTTCATCACACCACAGATTTTAAAATACCCAAGCTGATACACTGAAATTCATTAGAAGCCATGAAACAGCTTTCTGTAAATTTTTATTTGATAAAAAATTGCTGAATATCTTACACTGACTGACTTTTCATATCCATTATATGATGACAAATATTGTGGCCCAGTAGTTTTATCATGAAATCAGAAAGGAAGATGACTCAACAGATCATTTTCATGCATTCTGTAGTTGTTTCAATTTTACTTTATTGCCTTTGCCTCTTATAATACCAGCTTCATTCGTGCCTGTCCCAGTAGCCATTTTATTTCTAGATATATTGAACTGTAGAAATAGTTTAAGGTGTGTTTGATGTTTTCCTGCTGTCGTTGTACTGAGTGGCAGTGCTGCTCATAAAACCAAGGATCAGACTTGATGAAATTTGGCACTATTACACCCACTCAATTACAAAATTCTCTTTTTTACTGTATACACAGTGAAAAACCTGTGTATACAACAGGTATACAACACCTGGAGTGTTTTATTTATATGTGAGATCCAAAGGATTCCCTGATGATAGCCTGACAACTGCTCCTGCTCTCCATGCATTGTTGCAAGCTGGCATTTGGTTTTTCTGTGAGAGACTGGAGCATGAGAAGGTGTATACTTCTGTGTAGTATTTGGAGGGAGACAGTTTATATTCTTCAGGAGAATAAGATGTGTGGACTGTTGTTAATAACAACATTATTTGCACAGATTGTTCATATAGTTTTTGCAGGACCTTTTTACTTTATATACATGTTGCTGAATAACAGTGCAAATATGTAGCAGTATGATAATGTCAAATAATAGGTATTTTAAGGTCATTTATACATGATAAAACAGGAAGCAAATGAACCCAACTATTAGCATGGTTTCACTTCCAGTAACAGCTCCTATCTTGTGTTATTTGAAATATTATGTGAACTCCTGGAAGAGAATATGAACTTGTTTTCTTGTTATTCCTTCATGGCTTTTAGTGAGGACAAAACCCACAATTTCATCAAGTGCCTAATCCTTTGGATCACTGAAATTATGAGAGTGGTAACCTTGCAGAGTCTGAAATGCAGGGTAACAAATGCAATACGAGAACCCTGGAACAATTGCAGCCCCCATTTCTGTTTGAAAGGAGAAAAGCTCAGAAAACCAAACACTGATACACAGCGGTGCCCCTATCCTTGCTCAACTCTACCCTTCACCCCCCAAGAAAAACCCTACAAAACTTAGTATTTTTAATAGAAGGTGAGGACTTCCACTGTTACCAGTAAAGTTAATTTTCAAAATTTCTTTTATTCATATAGACAAGCTTTACTTAATTTTGAAATATGTGGAAAATCTCATGATCAGGAGGTGAGGTTACAGAGGCTGGCTGAGGGCAGTCATTTTCTGAGCAGAGCAGGTCAAACAGAATCCTATCTCACTAGGAAGGAGAAAACCTTTTGTTTTCCTTGCTAAAAATATCAGCTTTGCAGCTAGTTAAGGTTTTCCTAATAACTTAAACAATATAAACCCCATCTGTAACTCAAGGTATTGTATGTACGCTTTGTTGTTGTTTCTTCAAGCATTGAGGTGTAAACTTCTGAGGGATTGTTTTATTCCTTTTAGTATGAGGGAGGGTACAGGAAGTATTGTATTCAGTGTAAATGTAGAATAGCTGCTTTGAAATCTAATTAAATTAGTGACCCATGGCTGTGTAAAGTCTAGACCTATTCACAGCAGCCTCTCTTATCCAAGAGGGTTACTCCTTACAAGAAAGATCATTTAAGTCAGGGAAATAGGAGTTGGCTTTTTCGACTGATGATCACTTTAATTAATATCCTGGAAAAATCAGGTAACTCAGTGCCAGAACAAAACCTGTATTCACTGGTGTCATTTTTCTCTATGTCTTTCTTTACCTAGAAAAACGTTACCTTAAGTAAAGTTATGAGCTTGGTTTTCACTGTTTTAGCTAAGCCATGGAATTCTGTAAAATTCTCTCTATAAAAGAAAACCTCTAGTCACCTTAACCTTTATGTTGGGAAATCACCAAATTAACCTTAAACGGGTTTAAAAGCATTTTTAATACTGTCAGCTTGATCACCAGTTTATCTGATTTTAAAAATTGAGCTGAATCAACCTTAGACAAGCAATTAGATTCACAAATTCAAGTAAATATTTTGAAAGAGCCTGGACAGTTTAGCAGCCTAACTGTTTTTCTTAAATATATTTTAGACCTTCAGGAACCTATTTCTTGTGAAATAGCACTGTTGTATAAAGATGAGCAAGTTTGCCTGCAGGAAGTAGTGTGGCTTCTGCAGTATGTTCTGCAGCACAAGCTGGGTCAGTTGCCCACTTTAGGCACTGCTATCACTGGGTGCATTGTAAGCATCTGTAAATACCAGTCCAGTGTTGTTGCTGTAGTTGTTATTTCCCTCATTTCTGGAGTAGTTCTGAGAAAAGAATCGGGGCTATCAATACTGTAGTCAGTTTTGAACGTATTGCATATTGAACATATAATCCACTAGCCAAAAATTCAGGTATATTAATCCTGGTCCTTCAGTTCCTGGTTCACAAGCTTCAGAAGTAAACAATAGATGATACTTGTGTACTAGGCAATGCAAAGCATGTTAGCTGGCTGGTTTATGGAAGCTGACTGCCCCCTCTGAAAGACATCCTCTTGGGAAGCAAGTGGCACTGTGCCACAGAGCAGATCAGGTTGAGATTCTTGTGTTGCTGGATATTTACCAGTGTTTTAGTGCCCCTTAATATCTCAGCCCTATCTTACTGTATCAAACTAATGGATAGTTTGATAACTCCCTGAAAGGAGAGTGTAGCCAGGGGTGGGTCGGTCTCTTCTCCCAAGTAGCTACCAGTGAGACAAGAAGGCATGGACTTTAGCTCTGCCAGGGGAGATTTAGATTAGGTATTAGGAAAAAATTCTTTACAGAGAGGGTGATCAGGCATTGGAATGGGCTGCCCAGGGAGGTGGTGGATTCTCTGTCCATGGCGTTTTTAAAAAGAGACTGGATGTGGCACTCAGCGCCATGGTCTGGTAACCACAGTAGTAGTGGATCAAGGATTGGACTTGATCTCAAGGGTCCTTTCCAGCCTGGATGATTCTGTGATTCTGTAAATGTATGTAGGAGCCTTTCAGCAGCTTCTGTTTTGCTTCTTAACCGGAGACTACAAATGTGAGTAAAGGGAGAAGTGAAAATGTGCTGCTTAGGGGAAAAAAGAAAAAAAAAAATCTGTTAATTAGATTGAAGAACTAAAACATTTTCAAGGTGACTGAATTTCTTTCTTTCTAGACTTTAGCATTTGACTAAGTAAAACATTTCTCTTTGTGAGTTGTGCTGTCTCCTTGGCATTAAGAAAAGCAAAGCTGCTTATTTCTTGTGCTAATATTTTTTGAACATGAATATGGAAGGTAAATTCAAAATAAACTTCATGGATCTTCAGTAGGTGTCTCTATCATGAAGGTGTGGGCAGAAGGCTGATCTTTATGTTTGGAAGTCTTTGGGGGGGATGGTGATGTAAATAAGCCTTAGCAGAGTCAAGCAAGATCAGACCAACTGTCCTGATATTTGAAGGAGATGAGAAGAATTCCTACTCAGATTTATGTTCCTGGTTCCTATCCTCCAAAATCTTCCTGGGTGAACCTAAAGCAGTGCAGAAGTTTTCATATATATGTGCTCTAATAAGATCTACTAAATCATTCGAGCAGAAGATAAGAGATAATTCAGTCCGTGTGATTTTAATGCAGCAAAATAGTCTGGCATTCATCATTAATACCACAGGTGATATCAGGAAATCATGGGTGACAGACATGTTCATAAAACTTGTACCCCAAATGTCCTTTACAATTGATCCATTAAGTATTTCAGGACAAGTGACTCAGATTTAATCTACTCCAGTTGCTAGTGAAACAGCTAAGAGTAAGTTGTGGACAAACATAAAATGCTAAAAATACCATTGCCATTGGTGGTGTTCAGCTGCATAATAAATTATATCCACATATTACAACAGGAAGAGTAAAGAAAGGTATTTTACATTAATTGTTGCCTCAACTGTCTGTTGGCATGTGGAACTGTTTTCAAACTGTTCCTTAAAGTGTGCACAAACTTTTGCCATAACAAAGGCAACTTTTCTTCCACACGTTGATTATTGGGTAAATGTGTTAAATAGATTTCCTAAAGCTTTAGTTCATCAGCGTGTCAACTTAACCCTTCTCCCCCCAGACATGTTTACTTACAAAGTGCTTAGTCTGTTCTGTGGGATTAGAGATGGAAAATAAAAGGTTAGAACCTGTGCCCAGTGGCTGTGTGCAATATGCAAGTTGCAAGCTGCTTGGTCTCTGTCCTGGTGAAACATATAAAGGAGAGAACACAGAGTCACAGAATGGCCAGGGTAGCAAGGAATCTTAAAGGTCATCTAGATCCAACCCTCCTGCCATGGACAGGGACACCTACCACTAGATCAAATTGCTTAAAGCCCCATCCAGCCTGGCTTTGAACACTTCCAGGGAGGAGGCATCCACAACTTCCCTGGGCAACCTGTTCCCGTGCCTTACTGCTCTCATAGTAAAGAATTTCCTCCTAACATTTAATCTAAATCTCCTCTCTTCAAGTTTTAAACCATTGCCCCCTCTTCTCCTCTTGCTGCATGCCCATGCAAAAAAGCCCTACCCCAGCTTTCTTGTAGGCCCCCTTCAGGTATTGGAAAGCCATTATAAGGTCACCTTGAAGCCTCCTCTTCTCTAGGCTGAACAACCCCAACTTCTGTCCCCAAATCTGGGGACAGATTCACCACTTTTTGCTCTGCTTTTGTGCTGGTGTAGCCTTCCAGTGAGGCAACAGGAAAGACTATGGTGAACAAAACAAGTATCAAGTTACTCTGATCCTGGACAAAGCTTAATGTGTAGGGTTCAACTTTTCTCATGTACTGAATGGCTTCCCCTGACATTTATGTTAGGTTAATAGACCTCTGAAGCCCCAGAAAGCTCCTTGAGTTGTGACCAAACCAGTTCTGGCAGATGCTTAACTTGGAGGAATAAGTGGTAATTACCTGAACATAAACCAGGGAACTACCTGCATGCAAACTGGTTTAAGGATGCATTAACTGGAGGCTGTGGCAGGATTGTAGGTGATACATTTCCTTTTCTTCATTTAAGTTCAGACTTGTACATTTTATTTTCTATTCTGAGGTTTGAATTTCTTCTCTCTTTAGAGATCTAATGGAAGTGTTGCAAAAAGCATAAGCTCAGAACTTGTGTGTAGAAAGAACTGTGTTGAACTCCTCCACTAGCCAGCCTGAAACTGGTGGTTGTATGGTACTGTAGTGAAGGGTTACAGCTGCATACAGAAGATTAAACATTTTCAATTTAGATTTAAGACATTAGCTGCTATGGTGTGGAAAGTTAAGAGCTCACCACAACTGGGTCAATTTCAGGTTCTTCCTACCACTCTGGATAGTGAAAAAAAAAAAAAGTACTTCTTTCTATCCATGATTTTCAAGCTGCCTTATCAGCCTCATAATTTTGGAATCCGTTGGTCAGAAAAACCTCCCCATCAGATCTTGTGATTGCCATGGAACTTGGGAATGGTCCAGAAGTTCTCACAGCGTCGTCTCGGTTACTAATGGAAATCTGCTAATCATGTTAGCCAAAATATGTTTATGTTCCTTATATTGGGAACAAGTGGAAGGACAGTTAATGAAATTTTTTTCTGGGATCATGTCCAGGATTTCTTCTGCTTTGGCAGTCTTCTTGATAACTGCATTTTGGTAACTAGATGCACAGTTCACTAAACAGAACTGGATTTCTAAACCTGCTCTGAAAGAGGAGTCTTATGAGCTGAATGTTAGAATTAAATGGAAGGTGGCATTTATCCAAATGTCTTCAAGCAGAAAAGACACACAGAAAAGACACACTAGGTAGAAGCTGAAAGAAGTATGATAGACTTGATACAAATGTAGAAAGAGATCACAGCAAAGCAGAGCTGGTCCTGTTGCAGAACAAGATGATTTTCTGCAAATGAAATTTATTTTCTAAAGATTGTGCATGGAATCTATGTAATAGTCCATGGTAAAAGCAATACTTCTTGCAGCCTCAGCCAAGAGGCACTAAAGTAGTGGCAGCAGTTTGTAGTATTATATTAAAACATGGTTTAGGACTTTGTATTCAGAGACACTGTAAGGTGGTGACATCTCTTCACTTATATTAGATAAGGCACATTGAGGACAGGAGGAAAGGTCAAACAGCTGTGTACATATTCTGGGAATCCTCTGAAGTGGTTCCTAGCAAGGGAGGCAGTGGGGGTGCTGCTGAGAATTACTAGAACACTCTGCACAGTGAAGAGCACTAGATGTTACTAAAAAGCACTGTAAACTGTGGAAGGTAACATCCCTGATAATGACTGTACTTAATGGATCTGTAATTGTAGGATCCTAAGTAGAGTGGGTTTCACAGAGAAGGACAATGTTCTTCTTAAAATGTTGATTGTTCAGCCTTCTGCCTAAGGGACCATCCTTCTGGAAGCATCTTTTTTCCCTTCCATGCTTTTAATGGTGAATATTTCCTTGTGCACATTCACAGAGCAGGATTTATGCAGGGACACAAATGTGTAATGATGACCATTTACATCCTGGCAAACTAAGTTGATGGTAAATACCTGTGCTAGTTGGTGACTACCTGATTACTATGGTGACCTTATATTTAAGAAGTTTGCTCCAGAAAGCAAAATGGCACGTGGTAGAGATTATGAAATACTTACTGTGGCTAGAAGGTATAATTTGAGGTTTTTTACATCTGCTGTAAGAGTTCTGAGGAGGTAACAATTACAGACCAGTTGCAAGGATGAAAGAATTGAGGTCTAGGAGTATAAATTAATTCATCTGATCTTTCTGCTGGGGTAAATTTCGGGCTGTTTCAGGAGCAAACGTGACCTTTAGCGTAGCTGAATCATATTTTTATGCTAGTAAGTATATTTTGGGTCTTTATAATAATTAGCTCTGTTATATCTCATTGTAGTTTCATGTCCTAAAAATTTAGCATATTGTTAAGAAAACTGGAAGATCTGATTGGGAAGTAATTGAGGTCTTTTAGATTGCATTTCTAATACAGTTGTTTCCTAGTTTAATGGTAGCTCTTGACTAATGTTTATCAGTTGACCTTTGATACAGAGGAAAAATTGGCTGAAAAAGATAAAAAAATGGGCTTGAATATTTTTTTGTTCAGAAAACTCTGGTAATTACCTTTGGACACAGGGATCCATCACTGTATATATGGATTGCCTTTTATTTTCTTTCTGATTCCAGTTCTTTCCTCTTTAGTCACCAAGCTGAAGCAGAGGAAGACTGTTGGCATCTCATGTACTAAACTTGGAGTCTTTGTGTCTGAGTAAAATATTAATGAAGAACCATTTACCTGAAGCCAAGGTGAATTCACACCCTCCTGTGTTTTTTAAGGAAACTTCCTTAGCTTATGAAACCAGGTTTTCTGTTCCGTGCTGTGGAAGTGTTGTCCCTGTTCTTAACAGCTCATTTGATACAAGCAAAATAGCACCACTATTTGCCATCTTCTGCTTTTAAAAAATTGCTCTTTATTTCTGAGAGAAATCTATGGTATTTTGGTGCTGAAAAACTACTATCTGTGTTTCTTATATCAGTTTCCTTTTTACTCCTGGATTAATTCTAGAAAAAGTGAGTAGCATTGTTAGTTTTCTTTTTGAAGAACTAGTTTTGCCAGCCAGGCCAGTAAACTTGAAAAATCAGCCTCCCCAGGAATAAACAAAAACTGAAGAACTGATTGTGCTCGTGAGAACAGAGCTATTTCATGCATTCTCTGAATGAGGTGGAAGTGCAGAAGTGCTAGTGCTTTGAACCAAAAGTACTCTGTTCACAAGAGTGTGAAAGGATGTCAAGGAGCACAGGGGAAAGAAAATTCTATTATCTACCCTATGTTGATGAGTTTCTACAGCCAGGTCGTGAAGAGTTGTGGATTTTCATTGTTTTGGGGTTTTGTCTGCTTTTTGTAGCTGGCGTACTGTGTTGCTAATTGTGGATATGCTAAGAATCAACAAAAATGTCCAACTTTTGAAATCATATCTAATCTTCTGAAATACTACTTTACCAGATTTAATTAGAGAGGTTCCATAACATGTGAAGATGCAGGACCTGGCCTGCAATCTGCATGACATCTTGCTATTGTATCGAGCTTTTATTATACCAAGGTATTATGTGAATAAATTGACTCCAATTTTATTGGTTCGAAAAACTGAAATGAAACTCACAATAATAATGTTGTAGCTAGTTCTTCAACTGTAAAAAGGAAGTCTCAGCACAAATTGCACTGTTTTGCTGACCAGTTGCTGCAGTTCTCTAATTTTATTAATACTGCTCCTTCTGTTTCACTGCTGTTATGAAAGGGTAAAGTCCCAAGAGATTTCTTTTTGAAAGACCAATAGCTTCAGACCTGAGCAATGCTATATAGGACAGTTATTAAAAAAAATGTATTTCTTTAAGCTCAAATGTGTTGCTAAACAGTCAGCCAAACAGCAGTAAAAATAAATCCTGGTATTTGAAGATGAATTGTTAAATGATTAGGAATTGGGAAAAAGGAATAGGGGAAAGGAGGAGAGGAGTATCAGGAAGCTGCAGTTTAAAAGAAAATAATTTCCTTTCATAGGGAGCTCACTTTCTCAGAGCATCTGACCAGGCGTTAGACATGGCTGAAAATCAGGATGTGGCAACTGGTTCAGTCATTCATTACCTGGCACAGGTGAAAGCTGGAACAGACAGGGTGCTGTTCAAACTGAGACTGTGCACAAAGAGGCTTTAGTTTCCCATAACCTGCAACCTCAGATTGCTTAAGAAGTCCAAATAAATATAGCCTAGCATCTCTGATGTTCTTGTTATCTTGAGTATCAACTTCACATACAGTGCTGTTGAGAACATATTACAGACATTCTGACTGGAAAGGTTTGGAAGAGCCTGGGTAGGCACAGCCATAGACAAGTGGCTTTCTTTATAGAGGCTGAGGTGGGATACCTGCTGAAAGCATGTGTAGGCTGGAGAGCTTGCTTGATTTTACAAGTTTTCAAGTATTATTTCCATAGCTTTGCTACCTCATAGCCTTATGTGCACAAAACTTTAAATGTCTTTCTGAGCTCAGTAGTGTAGACACCTGGTTTGTAAACTATATTTATACTAAATATATGCAATGTTGATTTAAATAGCTGTATCATAGATAAAAATAACCAAAAAAATTATGCTAAAAAGTGCATATATGGTGTGAGATGCTGTGAGAAAGAATACTTTTCGTTTTTATAAATGTTTTGCTTATGAAAAACTCTGATCAGCAGCTGTGAAGAGTGAAGGTCTCTGTCTTTCAGCAGCAGAGATTGAACAAATACCAATAGTGCAAATTTCTTATCTTGCCCTTTGCATGATGAGATATCCTCCCTGCAAGAATGATGCTGAAAACCTGTGCAGAGCCCTTTGCAAAATACTTGTCCTGTGCAAGACCTGCGACCCATTTCAAGGTGTCAGTGAAGAGATGATACATTTCTGCAAGCAGATCTTTGCACAGATGTGCACAGATTTGTGCATGTGGGGGTGGGGGGCAGGAGTGAGGTAGGGAATATTAATACTTTTGCAGACTAACCTAAAGCACCAGCATGCTTTCACACAAGTCAGCACTTGGCATTTTTAATAACTGAGATAGTAACTACCCATGCCAGAGTCAAAGAGGCACCCTAGAATGAAAGATGGTTTTATTGTATTATTGATTCTCTGAGCAGTAGCCTTCCCACTGATTCGGTTGTTTTAATTCCTGGTGTGTTGATAGGAGGTGGGAAGCAGTTGTGGAATACAATGGGCTTGTCCTTCAAAACCAAAGATGTGTAAAATTCAACATCTTTCTTTCTTTTTTTTTTTTTTTCTATAATCAGTTCCAAATGAGCTCGGGTAAGGGGAACTCAGAACCGTCCTGATTAAACAAACCTTTCTCATGCATGAGAAAGTCAAGTTAAACATCCTTGGGAATCCTGGGAGTTTAAATTTTGAGAACTAGACTTTCCATTAAGGGGTTTTGATTTGTTAGGTTTAGAGCAAGACTGTTGAAATCACCTTGAGGAACAGCATTACTTATGGTACCAATGTAATGCCACTTTCATGTGTTTTTAATTTTATGCCTTCACATGGTCTGTGCTGTGTTAATGATCACCTTGTCATGATAGCAGTGAAAAATTATTTTATAAATAATTCCCACTGGTAAGATGAAAGTGTTAACAGAAATACTTTAGTGAAAGTCTTGATTACTCATACACATGGCTTGATCACAGTGGAGGTTAGGATTACAATATCTTGTTACCAGGACTAATAAAACCTATTCATTTTTCATGTACTATGTTAATTACCCTTTTACTTTTCCTCATGTGCAGACACACAAGCTGATTTCATGTTTGTGTTGAAGACCAGAGTTATACTTCATAGACTTTTCCTTACTCTGCTTATAAGTTCATACCCAAACAAAGCCAACCTTCTGTAAAAAAATCTGTCTGTTGTAATACTAGAATTTCAGCACTGTAGATCATTACACTGAGGTGCTAAACTTAAGTTGCCATATACAGAAGATAGATTTATTTATTGATTGATTTATTTCCTTATTCTTACTGAAAGCTTTAGCTCTAATGTACAGGCATTAAGAACAACTAAGAATTAAATTTCCAGAATACCTTTCCTCTTTAATTCAAATTCCCCAAATGTGTATAATTCAAGTAAATCACCATATTGCAATATAGTACACTAACATCCCATATTATATTGTTACAACCTCTCAGAAACATCAGAAAAACAGGTACGTGCCATGTTCTCTGAAGCCCAGTAGTATTAGGATCAAATTGTGTTTATGAACATGTCAAGGGTCTTTCAGAACAGATGTTCCCAGTATTGATTTCCTTCTCCTAAAGCAAACTTCATTGCATAATTAGTTTAACTTGGCAAGATCATACTGAGATGGGATATGGTCTCTCAGGTTATATACACCAAGCACAGAGGACTTGCTTCTTCAGAGTCAATGACTTCATGATTCCCCAGGGCAAGGTCAGCACAGACCTTGGGGTGCAGATGCAGTGGGAGGTAAGGGGAGCCTTGGGATAAAGGGATCTCAGGATGAAAGGATGCACACAACTGAATTTTGCCCTGTGCCAGTCTGTAGAACACATCCATGGTTTCCTGTCAAATTCATGGAAGTAGTAGAGCAATTACAGGCAGCCCTTGCTTGTTAGCTGCCTTCTCTTGCAACGTGTTTTCTTTTTGGCATGATCATATGTGGAACATTGTGGAAAACTGTCACAGAGTAAAGGTAAATTTTTCAAATTAAAGGATTTTACCCAGATCTCATGGTTAGTGGTGAAGGCTCAACTCGTGCTGTCCATGGCAAGGTGAAGTAGAATATAGCCTTACATGAAGCAAACTCACTTGAAACATGTAGATGGAAAAACAAAATGTTAAAGACAGGAGTCTTTATGTTAAAGGCCTATATGTGGCTATGTTAAAGATGTATGCCAGTGTGGAGTGTAACTGCAAATGGTGTTATTTATTTAAAATTAAATAAAAGGAAAAAAGGTTCCTTGAGCAGTGAACAGAAGGAAGCTTGGTTTAGGCATTTTTAATGGATTTGTTTGGAAGATAACTGGATTTTCTCAAGTCTGATGACTGAATTTTCAGCCTTTCACGAGGCAGGACAGCAGCAGGGTGTCTTTTCTTTACCAAGCTGGCTAGTTTCATAGAAACAAGACTTAATATTTTGGATTCCTTTTTCCTTTTTGTTGGACTGGATTGAAATTGCACAGCTGGTTCAAGAAGTTGTGGTGGGAAACACATACACAGAAGCATGCCTGCTGATCTCCTTGTTTTGTTTAAAAATGGCACAAAAATCCCTTTGGTGTTGTTTATTCTTGTAGACTGCCAGTCTGACTGAATAAAATACACCAGAGCTGTTACCTTTTCTTGTGCACTGAGTCCTCTCTTCATCTTTACTTGCTTTCCCACTTCATCCTCTCTACTTCTTGAACCTTTTCAACAGACCTTGAATTGTCTTGTGTAAATTTATTTCCTTCTGCTTTTTTGTCCCTATCTTCTCTTTATAATTAATTTTGGGAATTATATTAATTGTGTGAACTGTGTATTTTTATAAGGAGAGCTGATGGTCTGTTGTTAGTGTTGCCTAACACTTCTCATTATAAAATTGTAGCTTTCAGTTGCTTGTGTTAATCCTTCCTTGTTATTACTGAAATATTTATTTATTTACTTACTTACTTTATTTTTGTTACAGTAGATGTGATACTATGTAGGAAATTAGGGGAAAATGCTATCTTTACACAGGCTACAAGAAAAAATGAAGGCCTTTTGTCTGAATGTGAGGAATACATGTATGTTTTAGAGCAAGATTTTTTTATGTAAAATGTGTACAAATTTGGCTGAGAAATAGGACTATAAAAAGTTGGGTTTTATATACACACACACACATTCAGTAGAGACTGAAAAGAGCCTAAAAGCTCAGAGCTCCAAAGATTTATGTTTTTGCAAAGCAGCTTAAATTTCTCTGTTCCTGATATGCTTGTCTGCATTCCCAGCAGGTGTAGTGGGGATGCTCTGTGCTGGGAATGCTCTGCCTTGGAATGACTGCAGCTGTGGGTAGCTCTGGGCTAGGCTGCATTTGAGCACTTGAAGTGCACCCTCAGCAAGTTTGTCAATGGCCCCAAGCTGCATGGTGCAGCTGATATGCTGGAGGGAAGGGATGCCATCCAGAGGGACCTCTACGAGCTGGAGAGCCCATGGCAGCCTCATGAAGTTCAACAAGATCAAGTGCAAGGTCCTGCATCTGGGTCAGGGCAATCCCAAGCACTGAGATAGGCTGGGCAGGGACTGTCTTGAGAGCAGCCCTGAGGAAAAGGACTTGGGAGTGCTGGTGGATGAGAAGTTAAACGCGAGCCATCAGTGTACATCAAGAGAATCATGGCCAGCAGGTTGAAGGAGTTGATTTCTCCCCCTCTGCTCTGCTCTCATGAGACTCCACCTGGAGTACTGCATCCAGTTCTAGAGCCCCTTTCACAGGAGGGACATGGATGTGCTGGAGTGTGTCCAGAGAAGGGCCATGAGGATGATCAGAGGGCTGGAGCACCTCTCCTGTGAGGACAGACTGAGAGAGTTGGGGTTATTCAATCTTGAGAGGAGAAGGCTCCAAGGAGACCTTATTGTAGCATTCCAGTATCTGAATGGGGCTACAAGAAAGCTGGTGAGGGACTTTTCAGGATGTCAGGGAGTGATAGGACATGGGGGAATGGATTCAAACAAGAGGAGGGGAGGGCAAGAGGCAGGCTAAACCAGGTCCAAAAGAGGAAGAATATAGGAAGGAAGTAGAGTGGACAAAGGAGATAAAAGGGGAACACTTTACTACATTTTGGGACACAGTGTAACTGGAGGTAGGTGTGAAGGCTGAGTGTCAAGGCCAGGGCTTAGCTTGTGAAGATAGTGAGGCCTGTGTTAAGATTCTATGGAGTCTGGTTACAGGGCCTGGGTAGAAGACACTCGAGCAGTGCTATGAGTGTAACTTTCATCTCCAGTGATGTTACCATTTCCTATTATTCCTTTAGTTTCAAGCAGCAGATTCCCAAGTGCTCAGCTTTGTGTCTGCACTGTTTCTGTGATTCATGAGCTTGACTATAATGTCATGTTATTTGGGTGATGTATAGATTTTTTTTTGAAACTTGTTTTGAAAATTACTCATATACATTGCTATCTTCCCCCACTACCCTTTCCTCACATTAAAAATATTCATAAGGACAACTATCCAAAAGGTAGGAAATGCAACTTTAAGTACATCTTGTCATGCTACAAGGAAATAGGGATAAGCTACACTATCACTGTTTTCACAGAAAATCTTTTATAATTCAATAGACAGGGCAGATTTGCTCTGATGATAAATCAGGGCTATGCACTCGAGGAAAATATTATCTCCAATAGTACTACAGTTGCAAAATAGAAAGTGATAAAGTGTGTAAGACCAGGATCACACGAAGGGACATGCTCAAGGCCTTTGGTGTTGCTCTTGTGATCTGCATTCTAGCCCTGCCTCTCCCAGGGAGCTGTTTTGTGCAGGTAAGCAAGTGACTCCACAGAGAGTTTGGAAAGGAGGTCAGTAGTTTGCTAAGTGCTTAGCTAGGCACCTTGGAGGCATGATTTGCAGGCGTTCAGAGCACACACAGCTGAAATCAGAGGGAAATGCATTCTGAATATTAAAGCACTATGGGGTGGTGGCTCCTCAGTGAAACAGGTCATAGTGTCTCAGATCAAGCATCTAAAATCAGCTAAGATTTTTCAGTCTTCATGTCTATCTATTCTGTCCTCAGAAGAGCTAGTGTCATTTCTTCTTTCTATGGACATCATTGTGAATCCATATTATTTATCTGTGGCACACTCCATGTTGTGATGTCTGTGAGTTGCAGGTTACGTAGCTGTACTGTCTACCTTGCTGTTTAGAATATTTTGGAATAAGAAAGGTCCAGATCCATGTATTAAATGCAGAGAGTACAGAAGAAGAGGTTTCTTCATAGTGACTGAGAAGTCCCTGGTGTTCTGTAGTTCATGTCTGAATTATTATGTAGGACACAAGTGTTTTCATCTTTGTGGGATCTTGGGCAAGGAGCACTTGTATTCAGCACATCAGTGTTACCAGGGAGAGCAGTCACAGCACTGTCTGACTTCCTTCTCAGTGGAAGAGACACAAGCCAATACCTCAAAGGATTTTGAAGGAAATTAAAAGGACACATGTAACAGACAAGTATATTGGTATCAAGGGTAGACTTTCTGTTGAAGAACTCTTAATATTTCTCAAAGAGTCTGTGTATATATATTCACAATATATGCAATACTAAGCAGCTCCTATGCAGCATTGCTGAGGTTCCCAGGTTGCTTTTTTGCTATTCTGTTCAAAAGTTCCTGTGGTCAGTATGTCACATATACACCTGCATCAGATGTTTTGTAGTAAGTTAGCAAGTGTCTTCTCTCCTCTGATGTGCTCAGCAGCCACATCCTGCAGGAATCTGCAACTCTGCATTGTCCCAGTCTTTCCAGCAAAACTGCTGGGAGGATAAACATACCAATGTAAACTAATGTTCAGGAGGCAATGTGGAACAATATCAAAGCAAACTGTAACATAAATGGCCTTGACTAGTTCAAATTTTATATCTTTATTAGAAAACTTTCCAATAATTTAAATTACTCTAAATTCCAGCAATCCAACAGTGAAGAGTTTGCTCAGCACTTGTGACAAGCACACATCTAGAGCAAGGGTTATAGTACCAAAAAAAAAAAAAAGTATAGTGTTGCATTGGTGTTTATGTAGAAATACATAGCATTTTCATGCCTCTATTTGCATCTTGCAAACAATTCCACCAATATGCACTTAGTAATTCAGATCAATTGGTTTAATTAAAGAAAAAGGAAAGGCAACTACTGCATTGAAATTAGCAAGATTTATTGGGGTGTATGGTACTTGTAAAAATCAGTGGCTTTTGCAGTAGGAACTTTATATTATTTATTTCATTTTAAAGAATTACATTATATAAAAAGGTGTGATCACTGTGACTTTTTACTTTGTATTCCAAAATTTATTTCAGCACCTTACTAATTGTTCTCAGCCCACTTACACAATGTTAAATGGTCACATGGATGAAGGAACTATTTGCTTTGTAGAATACAATGCCACTAATTAAAGTTGAAAGTGAATGGACTGAATTAGAATCAGCTCATTCATCAAGGACTGGCTGCTGATTATTTACTGACAAAGCTTCATTTAGCTCTATTAATTACACAGTAGCACCATTATGTAAAGGTTATGGGTTGCTCCTGAAAATTAAGAAAGAATACATGAAAAGTAATAGTATGCGCCCAGTGCTGGCGTCTGAAAGTGGTAAATGTTAAATGGAGTGTTCATGTGAATCATCTATTAAAAATTGGTTGGTTTTTTTTTCTTATCAGCATTTTAATTAAAATAAGTGAACAGGACAGCAGCTTACAGATTTTGGTAGGCTCCTTATGTAAGCTGTGATGGTTGTGGCTAATAACTCCATAGCAACAAAGGATAGCTCATCTTAAAAATAGCTTTTTAAAAAGCTTTTTACAAATAGCTCATTATTATATATCGAAGTGTTCTGCCCATATTATATTGGGCAAGTATTGTGGGGAGGACAATTTTGTGTGCCATCTTCTATACTGATTACCCACTCTTTCCTTATTCCTTTATCCCTTAAATAATGAACCCTTCATTACCATTCTCCAGATATTATTCTAAGATTCCAGCTGTGATATAGAGATAAATTTCTTGCTGTGTTCCGACAGCAGAGCTGTAATATACATCTCATTCACAGTTGCAGTCGTCATGAGCGCTAAGAAAAAAGTCCCTTAGTTGGAACAGGCCAATAACAAGAATCTTCAATCACATATTTAGTTCTAGTGATACTGATTTTGAAAATGTTGCTCTTTATTTTTCAAATGAATGTCATCTGAGTTAAAAAAAAACAAAAAAAAAATACATTCTCACTGGCAGTGTTTTAAACAAGTAGGTGAATAATATTTTTTACCTTTTCATAAGGAAAAGCATTAGGGTTTTTTTGGGTTTATGCATTTGGGGTATTGGTTTTTTGCTGTTCCAATAAGAACATGGGGGGAGGTTCTGCAAAAGCAGTAATGCAAGTGGTAAAGTCCAAATGCTCATTTCCTCTGACAGATCTGTGAGCTGTGGTTGTTTGTAACACGGGAGGCATGTATTACCTACCTCCTTTGTGTACAGGAGGCATGGCTTGCATGGGGAAACCTTATGTATGCAGATACATATATTTAAAAAGGAAAAAAAACCAACAACAACACAAAACCAAAAACAAACAAACAAAACCAAACCAAAAAACCCAAAGCAAAATCAGTTACTGAGTTGAAAAATACTTTCCTGTTCACATTCCAAAAAGGGACTTGAAGAGATGATGAATATGTGTGTGCTTTTTTGTTCAGGAGGGAATTTTCTGCTCAGTCCTGAGCTCTGAGTTTCCATCATAATCAGACATGTTACAAACTCAGATCTGTTTATAATCAAAGCTGAGAGCAGTATCAATGCTGCTCTACTGGGAGACTGCAACTATTAAGAAATTAGTTTTGATTAGTTTGTTTTGTAATAGTGTTGTGTTTTGACATCGTGTTGCATGATGTCAGGAAGGGCCTCTTTTTAAAAAAGTCATCCTGAAAAAGCACGGCTATAAACCAGACTCGGGCAGGAAAATGGAAAACAGATGAAGTAGTTGAACGTCATTTAGGGAATGATATTTCTCGAGAGGATAGGAATGATCTAATGGCCTTTGATTTTATGAAGCACTATAAAAAGGAATGCTTATATATTAGATTTTAAATAAATGGTAATTTTAAAAAGTGGAAAGTTTGATGTTTGTAACTGAAATTGACACAGTGCAATGAGCAAGCGCCCTTCCAAGGGCCATCTGCCAACTACCCAGATACAAGAGTTAACCATTTCTGCTTTTTCTTTTGTTTATTTGTTTTGCTTCTCAGTTGGCCTCTTTTAATCTCAGTCCCCTGAAGGATGATAGCACTGTAACAGTATTTGTGGAGACTGAGTAAAGGTAAACATGCCTTTACTTTCTATCTACTGCTACTGGTCTTCTTCTGTTTTGTTGTTTTTCTGGTGGCAAGACACCTGTGTGTTGCCTTATTGCAGAGCTGCACAGTTCCTAACATACAAATTGGTTATTTCAACATAAGAGATTCAGTTTCCAGCCTCACTTTATTTACCATGTATTTAACTCTTTGATTGGGCCAGTCAGATTTTTATCTCTTTTTTTTTTTTTTTTTTTTTTTTTTTTTTTTTTTTTTTTTTTTTTTTTTTAAATGAAGCCTTGTTAAGTTTTGTGAAGCCTTTGCATACAAAAACACAGTATTTTATGTATGACATGACACTGCTGCTGGGTCATTTGGATAGGAACTTGAGCTCTTGCTTGACATTCATCATCTTCTTGAAGTCATGTATCAGAAAACCTGAGATAAATCTCCAGTTTTGTCAAGCAGTGAGCTTTGATTTAGGTGTCTATACCATGTCTCTGAAGCAGGGGTACTACCGTATTTTACCAGGGTGTTATGAGGTACTGTGTTGATAGTGATGTAGTCATGTTTATATCTAAGTAAGCAGCACTTTGTGCCAAAAGGTAATAATTCTGCCAATCTGGAGTATACCAAAAATACTTTCTGCAATTTCAGTTGAAGAACTCACCCTGTATGTTTTTCTTGAAATCATTGTTGCTCTTGATACACTTTTTTCTGAGGCTTTCTCTTGGGACTGTTACACTAAGCTTCTGTGCAGTTTTACTTCTCTTTATGTTTGCTCTGAACACAGTATGCATTTACAAAAACTGCATTACTCTTTGATCTAAAATTAACTGTAGTTAGCAACTTCCAGTATAAAACCAATTACAAAATGCTTCGTTAGGCAAGGGGTAGGTTCTGCTTTTCTATTTTGACCATATTTAATGATGATTGTCCTTAAAATCTGTGTACATGCTCTCAACACATCCTTTCAGTTCCCCATAGTATCACTGAGGCTTTAACAGGGAACAATTGTATAGTTGGAGGACACGTAATAGGCAACCAGAAGAAATATTTACATCTGGCATGATCAAAGCTTTTGAAGTATATGAGTGTGTGTGTGGGAGGTCTAATTTTTATGTGGGTGGATTCACAAAGACTAAAGCACTGCAGTACTTAAGCCTTTTCCCTTTATGAAAATTCACTTCCTCAAAATGAAAAAAACATGTAGTACCTGATTCTTATCTTTTGTTTTTCATTTCAAGGAGTAGTATTAATTCTTCTGCTTGTAAGTACTTGTTTAAGGCATAGAGAATTTTTTTGAATTTCAGGCCCTGTAGTGGCTTATTTAGCAAGATGCTTATCTTGCTCATGGTGTTTTTGCATGCTGGAACACATACATGTTTCAGAAAATTTTATAATAAGGATAATTTTAACACCATTTTGATAGTCTGTAGAACTGTTGTGATAGGAGCACTGCTGTATTTTCAGTGTTTGGTAATAGCTACTCCTTCAGGTTCAGTTTCTGCTGATTTAGTCCCTGTGGCAGTAATGAGCTGTGAGCTGCTTCTGGAAATCTGTCATCTGAAATTTTTTATTCAGTTACTTGAAATAGTTACTTATGTTATGAAAGGCTATAAATACTCAGCCATCTGAATCATCTCTGTCAGTGTTTTGTTTACATGACTCTGATGGGGAAGTTTTGCACTACAGCTGACCTGAGCTAACAGCTTGCTGGATGGGGAGGTCTCGCTTTCCCTCTGGCCCCTTCCCTTGCCCCTCCTGCCCTGGGATCTCCCCTTCCCTGGCTCCCAGCTCTACCAATCCTGGCTGCAGGGTAACCAGGCCAGCCTGCCAGCTGAGCAGAAGAATCCACACGCCAAGCTGCCTGCCAGATTCATATTCTGCTATTCTGAGCATTAATTTACCAGGCGCTCAGCAGAGTACCTGAGCTTGGCTGGAGGTGAGCATCAGGAGCCCATGGCCCAAGGGGCTGTGGGGAGAGGAGAGCCACCTGCCCTTTTTGCCTCTGGTCAGCTTCCAGCTTGCTCAGACCATTTCCTGAAGTCATAGTGTGAGTCATGAGCACAGCATCATGTGTAATGTGTGGCATCTTGAAAATCAGCCCAGTTTCATAGGCAAATGATGATGATGTGAGGAGTAGTTCTCATAAACAGTTAGTATGTCAGTGAAGACACGTAGTTTATTTTTAAAAGACATACAGCTTTTTGTAGATATCTTAAAAGATTCTGTACCTGCTTACAGCATCTACTGCTGTTCCTTTTAGTGCTGGAGGCCATCAAAGCAACAAATAATTTTCTCCCCTTAAAAGCATTATTTGTCTACTGAATCATGTATGTAACAAACTTATTTATCTGTATTACTTCAGCACTCTAAGCTTGGAAAGCTGATACACCTTTTTTGGATTCTTGATCCTTCTCTTTGTTGTCCTTGTGGCAGTGCTGGTTCCCCCAATCTGATCTTGAAGTATTCTAGCATCGAATTTGTGTGAACTGGTAGCAAAGTCAGTTCGTGTCCATCTACTCTGTAAGTAACTGCAGCTGAGGAAGCCATTCAGAAACCATGGAGCTCTGGTGCTCTGCAGTAGAGAGATGGGATGAGATGGGATGGGAAGGAAGAAATTCATCTGCCAGAGTTTGATCTGTTGTTCAATCTGTGTCTGTACCTCAAGCACCAGGAATGCTCTGTGCTAGCTTCACAAACCCAAAGTAGGAAGCCTCTTACTCAAATTTTTGAAGCCTAAGTTTTAGCATTATAAATATTGATGTTGCTTTGTCTTTGGTCTCAATCTCAGAACTGTTGCATGCATCTGTTTGAGCAGTTAAATGGTGTCTGAAGTTCCCAGAAGCGTGGTCAGCACCTTTTGGGTGGGTACTGTATTCAGGGTCTTCATGGTTTTCCTGTGTGTTAGATCTCCTTTATATGGTTTTTTTTTCCTGCATTTTTTTATACTTCTCTTTGGGAAAAAAATATAAGATTTTATATATATATATATATATATATATACACACATATATGTATATGTGTGTATATATATATATATAAATAGAAAGTTACATCTTATTATTTCCTTTGTTGCAACACAAGGGTTCCCTACAAGATTTCTGTGCTGTGTGGTCACAAAACCACCTTTTCTGCTGTGTCAAGCTGTTGAATAACTGCTAGCAAGCAAGTTCAGTCTAAGTAGTACCTGAGCATTCATTACTTGTTTTGCTACCTCTTGGTAGTTTTCAACATGTTCACCTAATAGCATTTGTTGGCCCAAGTACACGTTTGGTGGTATTTCTCAGTAGTGCAGTATTTTCATCCACATAAAGAACATTGCCATATTTCTACTTAAGGATTTTAAGTCTTAAAAGGGAAGAAAAGCCCCAGGAAATGGCAGGTATTTAAAATATCTGCAATTGTATCTATAATCAGTCCCCCAGAGCAGCAGCTAACTTCAGGAAGACAGCAGTGGGAAATAACATATTTGGGTTTTAGCTCCCAGCATCAGTTATTTAGCTAAACATTCAAATACAAATAAAATAACACCAGAAAGAGACATCATAGTAATCATCTGCTGAAATGTCATCGGAATTCAAAAGAACTTGGTTTAAAATGTGGTTTGTAGGTCTTTGTAGCTCAGGCTCAGAGCCCTGCACTCCCACTTTGATACGTATTTTTGATAAACCTCTGAGGGCTGCCAGTATTTCTGAGGAGTTAAGGTCCCCATGGCACTTGAATGAAACTCTTTTCTACCTGAGCCTAAGCAAATCAAAACTGAGAGGACAAACATTGTACCCATATTTTATACTGTCAGACTGGTACAAAGTAGGCCACAGCAACAGAGAAAGTGAACTTAAAAAGAAAAAAAAAAATTGGAAAGAAATGTCAGCAAAAACAATACCTAAAATCCAGATACCTGAAATAAATGCTGTGGGGATGCTGCACTGCACCTCTGCAAGCTCCCTCTCATGGACAAAGCTGAGGGACGTCCTGATACAGTGAGAAGTCTTGACATGAACAAAGCAGATTTGCACATTTAATTTTACTGTCTAGCAGAGCCCAACTGCATATGTAACATTATTAGTGTCACTAAGAGATTGACTGCCTGCCTTCCTGTTGCTTGCTCAAGGAGATTTCCATTTACCCTCATCTAACTCCAAGATAAAGAAGGGACCATCTGTTCTTTCTCCTTCACTCCCTTCCTTATTACCAGCCTTTGTTCTCATGGTCTCAAACACTAATTCATCCTCCCCACTGTCCTCAGTACAGTTGCCTGGGCTGTCAAATACCCCATACCCATCATTTTGTTGGTCTCTTTTGGTCTTGGTTGTTTCCTGCCTTTCCTTATCTGCTGGCACTGGTGTTTCCTTGGTCCTGGTGTTGTACCTTTCTTTGCTGTGCCAATGGACTCTACAAAATCCATGGCTGGCAGGAGAGCTGGTGAGGTGTTACACAGCAGGAGCCTGTGCTGCAGCTCTGAGCAAGGGCTGCCTCAGCTGCAGTGCTGTGCCTCTTCCACGTCAGTGGCATTTTCCTTGGTGAGAAAGGTGACACTCAGGTCACAAAGCAAGGTCTGCTTTAGGTGTCTATGTTGATTCCTCTGAGCAATTCTGACTCTGCTGTGCTGTCTGCTCACAACAGGCAGCCTTCAGGAGTGATGTGTCCTGACCATAACACTGCTTAGAAGACAGACTGTTGAGTGAACAGTTGCTCTTTTGCTGGTGACTGTGGACAAGGATGAATTTTGCCAAATCTTACAAAGGATTTGTAATAAGGATCTTACAAGTGCTTGTTCATTATCTCTTCTCCACTGGCCCTCTTCCTGCATCCTTAATTTAAAAAAATAAAAAAAAATTAAAATTGCATTATTGTTACTAGTGGTGAAATTCCTACCTGTGAATGCAGTTGTTTAGAACTCTTGTGCAAACAGGACTTCTGGCATTTTTGTGTACTCCCTGATTCAGGACAGCCCGAGGAGGCACACAGGTACAACAGCATCTGCCCAAATGGGAGCAGTGGGAAAGAAATAGGCCGTGGATTATGGCTTTGTGTAGAGTTCTGGCATGATTTGTCTGTTTATTTCCTCCCCAGGGAAAATATTATAGCAACCAATAGCAAAGGCTGTATAAATACAGCTCTGTGATGGTACTGCAAACAGCGTCTGCCTTTCCCTTCTTTAAGAAATTCTCCATGCCTGATCTGTCTTACATGTGTGTGCATGCCTGGGTATGTGTGTGTGTGTATATATATATATGTATATTTTATTATATGGAAAGAGACTGCACACCAGATAATGATTGATTCTGTATCTCAGTTCTTAAAAAAAACATGTAACATGCTGTAGGTTTTGAGTTCCAGTGAATCATCAAATAAGATTAAAGGCATATCTGCAGTGTTGCAAAAACAGTCTCCATGTAAGAGTGTCAGGACTGTCTCTGGAGACATTTCTAACAGACATCTTTGTATATTTAAACCCAAAGTAATGAATGTCACTTCATGGGCTGGAAAAAATAATTAAGCATCAGCATTTTCAGTTGCTTAATGTATTATTTTGGAGAGAAAAAGCCCCAAGTAGCACAGAAATTAATATTAATCTAAATTTTTTGCAGTGTAATTCATCACTCTACATGTGTTTATGTAAATTCAGTGTCTGTTCTCAAGAAATCATTTTTGTGCTGATTTTATTTGAAAATGTTTACTATATGTTGTTATGCATATTTTCTCTCAACAGAGTTTGCACTTAGGATAGTGAATGCTCCCATGGCCTTGGATTTAGCATTTGGCATGTTGTGTGAGCTGCTGCAGCAGTGGGGACAGATCTGTGCTGGCGTCCTGATCCTCCTGGAGTGGCTTCTGGGAGACAGTGATCTGAAAAGAGACTTGGAGTCTTCAGCCCTGGTAATTTTAACACCCAGTTGCTGTCTCATGTTGGGATCACCAATTTACTGCAGTCTTGTGGTAGGAATAGAATGAAACATCTCATCTTATGAAGCCTGCTGGTCACTACTCTGGTATTAAGAGATCAGCTCCTGAATTAGGTTTAGTGGATATCTGGTATTAATTGATTTACAATTAAAAAAATAAATAAAACAAGACATGTGGACAGTATTTAAAATAAATAAGTAGATTTTGATGGCTATTTCCTGGCAATATCAGCGTAAAATTAAAAGGACCAAACAAACAAACATTGAAATAATTCAAGGGTTACTTGACAAATCGTTGTTGACTGAAACACTTTGAGGGTGTAACTAACTGCATTCAGTATCATTGCTTGCCCTGAATTTAAACTGCTGCTGTGGGTGTCAAGCACATCTCATGTTCAAGCAGTGTTATCCCAACTTCTGGCTCCTCCAAATATGTCAAATATTCAGTCACTTTGTGCCACCTTCCATATGGCTGGTTCTGTATAGCACACAAAACTGCCTCACTCTTATCAGTCTGTCTTCAGAAGGATTATTTACATAAAGAAAAACTTTGCCATGCAGGTTGTGTGAAACAAAGTGCTGTGTAATACACTGTGCTCTCTTTGTCTTGAGAAGACTGTAAAAGTCAAAATAATGCTGGAAGGTAAACCAGAAGGAGCAGGAGAGGCTACATCTTTGAGAAGCTTGTTGATAGCTAATATGAGCCACGAAATATATTGTGAATCTTTCTTTTCTTAAGCCTGTGGTTTAGGTATGCCTTTCTGACTGGCTGATACAATTTTCCTTATTCATTTAATCCACTCAAAAAGCTCTGTGTTATAGCAAATTACCATACTAGTTACAGAGAAGTTTCTGTGAAATACAAGACAGTTTCACAGGGGATGGCAAGCATATGTTAAGCATTAGGACTACTATTTACTTCCTGTTTCCCAAGGGTTACACCATAAATGCCTGGTTTTTGAAGGTAAAATTTCTTTGACAAAGTAGGAACCTTTTTTATTGTATTCTCTCAAAACTTTGAAAAAATTATGTAGATTAATTCAACTTTTTTTTTTTTTTTTTACACAAATAAGCTATTCCATGACAACCTCTTGTCATTATTTCACTATGTATCTTTTCATATCTTTTATAACTTCATCATTATAATCAAGACCACAAGTAATTTTCTAATCATTGTGCTTTTCTTTTTGTTAAGGAAGAAGACGATTACCTGTTTGATAAAGGGGATGTCAATTTTTGGGCAGAGCAGTTGACTCATGTCAGACAACTTAGCAAGCATCTTTTCCTGCTTATATCAACGACTCATCCAACTTTACCAGATCATGGAGAACTTAATCAGCTATCAAGAAGAGCACTGGACCAAGCCCAGCTTATTGAACACCTTCTTAGAGCACTACCTGCAACTCCAGAATTTACCAGAACTGCAGAATTCACAAGACTGGCTATTCAAAATGAGAGAATATTGGTCTGCCTTAAAATATTAAATCTGCTGAAGCCTGATGGTACTTGCAAAAATGAAAATCTGGAAAAGTAAATTACTAGAAGTTCATCTTTATGGAGCTGTGCACATATTACTGGATGGGCAGGGAGACTGAATCCTAACAGTGTTCAAGGAATAAGAGATTGCTATAATGCCTCCAGTAAACCTGCAACAAGCTATTCACACTAAAACCACATTTTTTATAAATGAGTCCATTGATTGTTGGGTTTTTTTGTCAGATATGCTACGGGAGACTGTTCCTTTTAAATGCATTTGCTAATTTTATTCAGCTGAGCATGGTTTATTATAGCTACTGTAGGAAGTAAAGCAGCTTAGCCTAATATTTTCCATTTATCCAGGTGCAGGCCACCTGTAATTGTTACATTTATCCCACACTTTTACCTCCTGTATTTTAATACTAAGAAAAGGTTGGGTTTTTGTTCTTCTTTCAAGGTGTAGAATGGTAATTATTAATGTAGTATTTTCTAATTTTATTTTTAAAGTGTTTCTAAGAGAAAAGAAACAAACCTTAGCTTTTTTGTCCATGACAATTTTTAGACTGCATTTTAAATTTCACTGTATTTTCCTCTGTCAGAGAGCAAGGACTCTCACTTTGGTAGTAACCTCACTTTGGACATGGAACCAACATTGGTTATGCTTCTGCATCCTTTTTTTTCCTGTAAATCTAATAGCTACTTTCACAAAATCACTCTAAAATTAAGACCTCAGCGTTCGAAGCACAGCAGCTGTTGCATGGTGAACAAAACAGTTTCCTCTTCCCATCAAAACCCCTCACTCTGCAAGCAGTTGTGCAAAGTTAGGTCCTAACTCAGGGGATTTGGGTCCTCGAGGTGGAGCCAGGGGTGATGCTGAGCTCAGGCTCAGGAGGTGCTGTCACCAGTGCCTGGGGTGGCGAGCAGAGCCGGTGCTCAGCGGTGTCGCTGGCCCAGACAAAAATACTTGCCGTGCTTCGCGAAAGTATTTTGCTGGGAACGGAACCGGGGTTTCAATGGGAAAAGAAGACTTTGAGAATAAATTTTAATAAATATTTTAATGGGGGACGTAACGTTCCCTCCGCCAGGGGCTGCCCGCCCTCCTCCGCACGCGTGCGGAGCGTGCCCAGTAAGCGACTGGTTTGCTCTGGGTCTCTCCCCGTAATGTGCACTATCGCGGTGCAGTCGGGCATCCCGGTGACGATTATCGCGATAGTCGCTCCCCCTCCCGCCGCCAGGGGAGGCCGCAGGGGAACGGGGGGGGGTGCCTGCCTGGGGCGGCGCGCGCCCAGCAGGTGGCGCTGCAGCACCGCCATAGGCGCCCTCGCGCCCCTTGAGTGCTCGGGGTCTGGAGGAGGAGGAGGAGGAGGAAGAGGAGGGACGGGGGGAGGAGGGAAAGGGTCGGGGTCATCCCCAACCTCGCCGGGGTCCGGGAGAGCCTCCCCAGGGTCCGGGTTGACCTCAGCAGGGCTTGGCTTTACGTGGCTGGGTGCCGCGGTGCCTGGTAGCGAACTGCTGCCCGCCGCTCCAGTTTTAATAGAACCTGATGTAGGTCGGGATCAGGTCCCGAATTAGGTTTAACGGGTATCTGAAAACCGAACAAGGTTTTCACTACTACTACTACTAAAAAATAATAATTAAAAAATGCGTTTAGGAACAAGAGTTTAAATGCATTCTCTTAAGTTTCCAGTATTCAGTTACTGTAGGTTCTTATGTAAGTAATTTACAGTGGAACTTGAGATTTCAATAGGCAGAAGGGAAATGCTGGAATCTGAGAAGAAAAGATGTTTCACAGAAGGCACACTACCCGATGTAACAAGCCCCACTGTGAGTTAAGCTAAAAATTAATTTGTTTGCGTCTGTTCTGAGCTCCTGGGGAAAAAGAACAGCCCAGATTGTGTCTGGAAGCCACTCTTAAAAATAGTCAAGACCTGTGCAATTAATTAACAGCTGCTGGTTCTGCCACACCTTGCCAACATTTTTGAACTAGTGCAGCAACAGCTTTTATAGCAGAAAACAAACAGAACTTTATGTAGTATCAAAATTACAGCGTGGTTGTGTGACCTTGCTTGTGTCAGTGGTTACCATAAGCCTACCTCGTAACACTGGTGCTTTTTTGTTTAATTCGGTGGAATTTAATGGGGATATGCATTTACAGTATCAGCAGATGGATAAAATGCAGACAGGAAACAGTATAGTAGTAGATCCAGTGACCAGAAAACTTAAGTAACTTTGTGAAGCTTTGAGGACTTGGTTAATCAGTAAACTAAATAGCTCGAAAACTGTCTTCCTTATCATGGTTTAAAAATGCTGCTGAAACCTCTGTCATTCTGCCGTCGTTTATAGAGAGCAAATAAAAAAAAATTACGTTGGCGCGCATACATTTCACCACTCACTGCTGGTGACCTGAGTTACTATATAACTACTCAATCAAGAACCTTTAAACCCCAAGCAGCAATTGCAGAAGAGAGTTAACAGAATCTTATACTCGAGTACTTATCTGCCGTGTTTGATCAAGCCAATTTATCAAAGTATTTCTCCAGATGACGATGACACATTGCTCCTTGCCTGATTATCATCATCAGCTGTTTACCTGGTTCACTTGCGGGCGGGGTCTGCTCTGAAGGTGATGTTTTCACCACAGAGATGGTTGGGAGCAGAACGAGTTTGATGGGGGGGGGCAGTTCGCGAGCGAAATGCGAGTGGGCCGGGGAGGGAGGAGGTTAAGGGGAAAGATGCGCGGTGATGGGGAGGGATGCACCTTACTGCTCGCATCCGCCTCAGGTGGCTGCGCGGAGCTGTAACCCCTCCGCGAGCCTGGAGCTGGGACACGCAAGGGAGAGGGGAAGCTGAATTTTGTTGTGGGATGCTCAGATAAGGCAAAGCTGCTTCTCGGCGGAGCGGGCACTAGGGGGTGGCAGATCCCCGCGCAGCCGGGCGGGAGGAGGGACGGGCGGGAAGAAGGGTCGGCCACGCCGCTTCCAAAATTGCCCCGCGAACGGGGGGGCTCGCTTCAGGGAAGTGCCGAAATACGGGAAGAAACGAGCTGCAAGCGTTTTATCCTCTAGCTCCTCGTCTTTCCCGGGTGTTTGGGTTTGTTGTTGGTTTGGGGGATTTTTTCGGTTGGTTGTTTTTTTGTGTTTTGGGGGGGGGTTTGTTTATTTGTTTTCCCGAAGGGGGTACTCTTCACTCAGCCCTAACGTGGCAGCCCATGGGCTTGTTCCTCCGAGGGTGACGGCTCACAGGCGGGGCCCGGGGGGTGGGGGGCTAAGAGGCCGCCCTGGTGCTGCCCCCGCCGGTCTGGACGGCCGCGTTTGCACCCGCCGGGTCCCGCCCGCCACCTCCCCCTTTGTTCCCCCCTGCAGGCTCGGGGGGGAGGGGAGGAACCACATGATGGGAGCTCGAACCGCATGGCGTTGGGGGGGGAGCAAGTGTGAAAAAGCTACGTGAACTGCTCTAATAACCCACTCCCCCAGCCTCCCCTCCTCCCTCTCTCGAAGTTGCTTTCCTTTGCAAGTGTTTTCAAAGCGCCGGGTTCCTGCTGACGTGGTCAGATTTGCACCCTTGGATTTCCAAGGGCCTGACATTCCAGCTCGGAAGCTAAAGAGGATCAAACGCCTCTGCTGGCTTGAGCAGCAGTAAAACTTTACACGTCCCTCCGTTTTCCCCTTCCCATTTGTCCCGGGGCTAAGCAAACGCGAGAGGGGACAGAGAGTGCAGAGCCGCTGCCTCCGCCACTGTTCCCACGTCGTGTTTGCGCAGCCTTATCAGCACCGGAGGGGGAGGGAGGGCGGAGGTGTTTTTGCACGCCGACTCCGGCCCACTTTACGAGGCAGCACTCCCCGTGCCCGGCGAAGGACCCCTCCTTGCCCCCCTCCCCCCGGCAGGGACCTGCCGCTGCCTTCCTCCTCGTCCCGGCAGTGGGGGCTGCCTGGCGGGAGGGCTCTCGGGGCGGCGGTGCCGCTGCCGGGCTCGGCCAGCGGCTGGCGCAGCCCGACGGGTCACAAGATCTCGGAGCTGCCGGGCCGCGGCGGGGTGCGGGGTGTAGGAGGGAACACGGGAGGGGGGTGGTGGGGTTGCACATCAGCCCGGCTGGTGCAAGGTTAACACCACCTCGTTTGTTCGCCAAGCTCTCCCACGCAGAAAAACAAAAAAACCACAAAACCCGAACTCTGCAAAAGAGGGGAGAAGCGGCGGTTCCTGCAGCCCGCCCCGCCGGTCGCAATGGGACAGCGCGGGCCCGACCTTTGTTTCAAACCAATTACGTGGCAAAAGTTTATTTTCGGTGGGGCGGGAGGAAGCCGTGTCCCCGCCGCTGCCGCGCCTCTCCCCGCGGCACTGCGCTCCCGCCTACGCTCAGCGGCACTCGCCGCTCGCCCGGGGAGGATGCCCGGCGGCTGTGCCGGCTATTCCCGGCTCCCTTTACGGGAGGCTGGGGCCGCGGCAACTGCGGGAGCGCCGGGGGTTTGGAGAGGGGTGCGAAGAAGAGCCCTTCGCAAGGACCTCCGCCTGCTCCGCTGTCCCCGCACCCGGCTCAGCGGTACTGGGGTGGAGGACATGCAGCGCACCAGAGCTGCTGCTCCTCACTAACCCACCCAGCAACTCCCGGCTCTCTACAAAACTTAGGGCGGCCCGGCCGGTCGAGGCGGGCCGGGGCGGGCCTGTCGAGGCGGGCGGAGCGGAGCAGGGCGGGCGGAGCGGGGCACCGCCCCCGCGGGCCGCGGCGGCGGCGTTTATATGGGGGCGGCGCGGGGCGCCGCGGAGTTCCCGCAGTTCACCCGCTGCTGTGCAGCTGCCGTCGCCGCTTCGGCCCGGCACCCGCCACCCCGCCGGGAAGGAGACGGGACCATTTCGGATCTCAAGCAGACGGCCCTCTCCTATCTAGTCGTGGCTTTACCAAATCCTCCGAAGAGAGCGGGATCTTTCGGTCCTTCCTGTATTTCCGACCATTACAGGATCTAGAAATGTCGACGACACTTTTATCTGCCTTCTACGACATTGACTTCTTGTGCAAGGTAGGAAAGAACACGGTTTCCCAGGCGCGACACGGGCGGCCGGCGCTGGGCCGGGGTTCGCAGGGCAGCGCTCCCGGGTGCTGGGGCAGGGGACGCGTGGCTGTCGCTGCGGACGGGTCTCCGCCTGACAGCTGGCCGGGCTGAAGCAGCGCGGGTCATGCTGCGAGGCGGCTGATGCAAGGCTGCGCGCCTCGCACGGGTGTGTTGCTCTCTGGACAGGGCGGCTTAAGGGGTGGGTTTTTTGTGAAGTTGCAGAGCCGCCGAGCTGCTCGCAGGCGCTCGGTCGCAAGTGTTGCGCGGCCGAGAGGAACTTTTTTAAAAGTTGTGCACGCAGCTAAGCCTGTAAGGGGGCTGCTACCACGCCAGTGCTTCTTGCAGACCCACATTAGGTGCTGGCTGAGCGGCACGACCTCCGCCCCGACCCCCAGCAGTGCCCGGCGGTGCGGCGGAGGGGCCGCCTGGCCCCCGCGGCGGTGGGCTGGCGGTCACCATGCAACACCCTCTCTCTCTCTCCCGCTCCCTGTCTCCCCCGCCCCCTCCCCTCCTACCTTCCCTTCCCCCGCCCCGGCAGACGGAGAAGTCCCTGACCAACCTCAGCAGCATGCTAGACAAGAAGGCCGTGGGGACCCCGGTGACCCCCCCCAGCTCCAGCTTCGCGCCGGGCTTCCTGCGGCGGCACTCGACCAGTAACCTGCCGGCGCTGGCCGGCGGCTCCAAGTTCCCCAGCCCCACCGGCTCCAGCTCTTCCTCCACCTCCTCTTCCTCCTCCTCTTCCTCCTCCTCGTCGTTTGGCAGCCTGAAGGAGACGGGCTCCGGCGGAGGCGGCGGCAGCAGCAGCCCCACGGCCCTGCTCAACAAGGAGAACAAGTTCCGGGACCGCTCCTTCAGCGAGAACGGCGAGCGCAGCCAACACCTCATGCAGCAGCTCCAGCAGCAGCAGCAGGCGGCGGCCGGCAAGGGGGGCGGCTCCGGCGGCGGCGGCGGGGCCCCCATCAACTCGACGCGTTACAAGACGGAGCTGTGCCGCCCCTTCGAGGAGAACGGCGCCTGCAAGTACGGCGAGAAGTGCCAGTTCGCCCACGGCTTCCACGAGCTGCGCAGCCTCGCCCGCCACCCCAAGTACAAGACCGAGCTCTGCCGCACCTTCCACACCATCGGCTTCTGTCCCTACGGCCCGCGCTGCCACTTCATCCACAACGCCGACGAGCGCCGCCCGGCGCCCGGCGGGGGCACGGCCGCCCCCCCCGCCTCCCCCGCCGCGGCGGGGCCGCACCACCACGCGCACCACCCGCCCCCGCACCCCGCCGGCAGCACCGGCGACCTCCGCGCCTTCGCCCCCCGCGACCACCAGCTGGGCGGCGGCTTCGGGCATCCGCGCGGCGGTGAGCGGCCCAAGCTGCACCACAGCCTGAGCTTCTCCGGCTTCTCCGCCCACCACCAGCACCATCACCAGCACCACCACCCGCACCCCCACAGCGCCGCCCCGCCGCCCCCGCCCGGCAGCCGCCTGGACGCCGCCCTGCTGGAGAGCCCCGGCGGGTCGCGCACGCCGCCGCCTCCCACCTCCACCTCCTACTGCGAGGATCTGCTCTCGCCGCCCTGCGCCAACAACGCCTTCGCCTTCTCGGGGCAGGAGCTGGGGAGCCTCATCGCCCCCCTCGCTCTCCACGGCCAGAACTTCGCCGCTGCCGCCGCCGCCGCCGCGGCCGCCGCCGCCTACTACCGCTGCCAGCAGCAGCCGGCGCCGCCGCCTCCCGGAGGGGGCTGCCCGCCGCCCCCCGCCTCGCCGCCCTTCAGCTTCCAGCCCCTCCGCCGCCTCTCCGAGTCGCCCGTCTTCGACGCGCCGCCCAGCCCCCCGGACTCCCTCTCCGACCGGGAGAGCTACCTGAGCGGCTCCCTCAGCTCCGGCTCCCTCAGCGGCTCCGAGTCTCCCAGCCTGGACTCGGGCCGCCGCCTCCCCATCTTCAGCCGCCTCTCCATCTCCGACGACTAAAGGGGTCGGCGCCCGGCCCCCCGCGGCTGCCGAGCAAGTAAGTTAACGAGCGAAGAAACCGAATCCTCTCTTCTTTTTTTTTTTTTTTTTTTTTTTTTTTTTTTTTTTTTTTTTTTCCTCTTTTTTCTTTTTTTTTTTTTTTTTAAATATATCTATCTATATATATACACCGAGAGCTGAACAAAAGAAAAAAAACAAAAAAAGCATTTTGCAAAAGGGCAAATGACACGAACTGAACAAACCTATTTTTATAGAGAGACCTTGGAAGAAGGGGATTTTTCTTTCGGGGTTGGTTTTTTTTTTTTTTTTTTGTTGTTGTTGTTGTTGTTCTTCGGAGACAAGTTATGCACCAGCAGCAGCCATTCCATCTGTGTTAGAAAAAAAAAAAAAACATTAGAAAAGACGCCACCAGAAAGCAACAAACAATCCGGGGAGTGCGAGTCCTGCCTGTCCATCTCCTCCAAACCTTCAGACACACACGAAAAAAGTTACAAACTAGTTTTTCTTTCAATCCAGTTCAAATAAAAACACAGAACATACTAAACCTATAAGCTTTTATACGAAAAAAACCAAGAAAAATCCAACATCCTGCCAAGAATATGCCTTGATAACAACCTTTTTTTATATATCTATATATTATTATTATAACAAATGCTAAAATCTTCATTCCAAAGTTTAATATTGGTTCCATTGCCACCACTTAGTGGATGTTTGGCTTAGAACAATTTTTTGTTGTTGCTTTATTTGGAAGCACTCAACTGAGTTTAGTTTGTAATTGTTGGAGAATAACTGCTGATTTTTTTAATTTTTTTTAGCTGTTTGAGTTGATTGCATGAATGAGTCACTGCACACAACTCAATATGAAACTATTTAACTTATTTATTATCTTGTGAAAAGTATACATTTGGTAATTTGTTCATACTGTATTTATCGGGTATGATGAAAAGCAATAGATATATATTCTTTTATTATGTTTAAATTATGATTGCCATTATTAATCGGCGAAATGTGGAGTGTGTTCTTTTCACAGTAATATATGCCTTTTTGTAACTTCACTTGGTTATTTTATTGTAAATGAGTAAAATTCTTAATTTAAGAGATTGTATGTAATATTTATTTCATTAATTTCTTTCCTTGTTTACGTAAATCTGAAAGATTGCATGGTTTCTGTATAGAAATCGGTCTCGATGCTGTGGAAGTAGTTTGAGGAATTTCTATGTTTTTTTTTTTTTTTTTTTTTTTAGAATGTAAATGGTTGTAGCCCGTCCGAGTTGAAAAACAAAGTAGAAAAAAAAAAACCAACAACAGAAAAAGACTGACTTAGCAATCAGACTTCAAAGTGGCAAACCTAATTCAGACTTGTTTAAAGTAACCAAAAAGTATTTTTGTTGCCTAACTCCACCAGTCACACTGTGATATAGTCTCAAAGTATGTAGCAATAATTGGGGGTCCCAGTATTATGTCTCACAGTGCCTTCTTGAGGGTCCATGCTTGCCTTAAATATCTCTCAACCAAATAAGTATTTTTCTTAATGCTTGAGATAATTTGAATGTAGGGATGGGTTTTTAATTACAGCAAAATTTCGCCACTCTTTAATTTATAGAAATGGAGGCCATCTTTGGATCTGAAACTTTATACAGTACATGAACATATCTTGTTTAATTTTTCATTAAATTCCAAAACTTGTGTAATTTTTATTTTTCCTTATGTAGGGAGAGTCGGGAGTTTGCCAAAACTCTCCTGGACGGTGGATGAATGAACAGTAGCTTAGTTTTGTTTGTACATAGGTACAGATTGAGCACTATGTACTCTTTTTGGACTACTTTAACAGAAGTATGTTTTGAATGTAACTAAAGGATAAGTCAACTTGAGTTGTAATATATTTTTCGGGAGTCAGTTCACTACAAATTGTGTGAGACTGTAAACTTTGTACTGTAAATGTTTTGTAGTTCTCCCAATAAAATCTTTTTGGAAAAAAAAAAAAAAAAAAAAAAAAAGGCCAAGTAACCCTCACACTGTTGAAGCCCCGTCTGCCAGGCAGCCAGTGTTTCTTGCTAAACACCATCACCCCCCCCTGCTCCCCTCCGCTCCAGTCCCAAATAAGTCTAGCTACAGATTAACCAGTTTGCACGGCAACTCCAGTCCACTCCTTCAGCAATCGCTGGTTGGCAGCCAAAGCTAATAAATGCTTCCAGAAGGTTCAGGAGTGTTAGTGGTGTGCTATATTCTGCTTTTTTTTTTTTTTTTTTTTTTTTTTTTTCCCCAAGAGGGTAAAGGATCAAACCTTTGCTGTTCATAGCTTAACAGCTGGAGTGGAAAAATCCTAGTAATGGCACTTATCAATCACATTGCTTATGGGGATGCATGAGCATGTCATTAGCCTTCCTGGCCTGTTTGGGGTAAGGAGGAAATGGCAGTTTGGGTAATAAAAGGCATAATTGAGGTTTACCCTTTGTCCCAAAAGCTTTGTTCCTCTTCACTTGCAGGAATGTGGACTTCTGCCTCATTGCTTCCATCAGCTAGTTGAGGGTGTTAATCAGGCTAGCATTAAACTAGCATTAAACGTGTTAATCAGTTTTCAGGGATTGGGTTCTAGACAAATTACCTTTTGGAAAGTATATAACAAAATACTTGGTAGCCCAGGGGCTGTGTGCTCATTAAAACTGAAGGAATTTTAGCTACTAACTCCAACAGCTTGGTCCCTTATTTCAATCAGTCCCTTAAACTTCAAGTTATGATTTCTACAGCCTTACTTTTGTTCCTTTGTCATCCTAATAATAAATGTTGTTAACATTATGGCATCTGTCTGCTGCTTGGACTGCCACAGTACTTGCTATAAATACAAGGTAGAATGTAATATCAGTGCCATATGTTTGTGTAACAAACCTTGGACTGACTCTTGGTTTAAAATTAAAACAAACGTAAGCAATGTATGACAACAGAGTCCTACTACAGCAATCAGACGTTTTTTATGGATCAGTCTGATGTTTATGCTCTGAATTGCTCTCTTTGGTTCTCAAACCAATTTCTTAATAAACTTCTTTTTGGCACAGCAGAACTGAGCACCACCAGCTCCTACTCTGGACATCCCTGTCACAGGTACCATGGCTGCAAGGAGGAGACATTTGCTAGGATTTTACAGGAACAGAGAGTAGCTGTTGGTTTGACTGGTGTCTTAAGCTGATGTCTGAGCTCACTTTCGGGATTTCGAAACAATTGTCAGACTAAACTGGCGTTAATTTGGAGTATGTGTTTCATTTAGTTTCAGACTTTATTTTCTAGATAATGCTTCCTTCTCTCTCTTGCCCACCTCTTCCCTTGAGCCTGCCTTTTTCCTGCCACAGTTGAAAAGGGCTTTATTTATTGCTGTATTTCACTTATCTAGGACAGCTGTACTCCATCAGCACAATACTTTCATCTTCCCTGCGGTTTTCTGTTGGTTGAACAGAATCTGGGTGAGGGTGCTGGGGTTGGCTTCAGTGTTTCCTGGCTGGAAGATGACTTCTGAAAGCTTCATGGCAGCTGCCTCACATGAAACACAACAGCATTTTGTGCATTGAAAAGGCTGCCAGGATGAGATGGGGGCTGCCAGTGTCTCCCAGTGGGCTGGGGTAGAGCCTGAGCCACCCACTGCTCTGCTCCAAGTGAGCAGTGCTCCCAGGCCACCCCTCCTGCCTCCCGGGTGGGTTTTAGGGCAGCAAAAAGAGTGCTGCAAAACAATCTGTGTGCCACTGTTCAGAAAACCAGAAGTCCTTGAACTGGGAAGATAAGTGTCCGTTTTCTCATGCTGCACAATCAAGTGTTAACCTTTAAACTGGTGACTTATGTTGTTGATTTAAGCAAACGTTCTCTTGCTTTCGTTTCTAAATTCAGCGGAGCATGTGAAGCTGGTTGGACCATTCAGAAATTTCCTGATACCTTGCAATAAATTGATAAACTCTGCACAAAAATAAACTGTTATTCTTTGAGAGCTTTGTAAGGTCTGCTGCTGCCCATTAGAGGTGTGATGTTTCTCTTGGTGGCTGTGGCACTTAAAGTGACTGAGGATCTGGAAAATGGGGATTTTTCTAATTACTGGCTAGAACTGAGTCTTGCATGCTTATTCAATTGATAGTGTAAAAAATTGCAGACAAGACTTCAGTTTGTAGGAACAGATGTTATGGTATAGATCTTGAAATAGGATTTTATATGGCTTGGTGTGACAGCCTTTCCCCCTCCCCCCTCGTTAGGGGATTTTCAAATGTATCAAATCAGCAGTTTTGATTTTTACTCCCTAGTCCTCTCAGGTTCTTGGAGGCTTCTGATTTGTCTGGGTTTTCTCAGTTTTCCTCCTTTTCGCAGAGCAGGTGTGCTTTTCACTGCTGCTTTGAGGTTTGCTGTCTGACACAAGGTAATACAGAAAGTAAACCTGATTCAGCACAGAGCCACGTGGGTTGCACACTACCAAAAAATAGTCCCAGCAGTGTGCCACAAAGCACAGGAATGTTGCTCTTTTCTTAGAGCATCATGGCTGAAGCCTGAGCAGATTTCTCTGTGCCCCCAAACTTAACCCCTCTTCAAGTGTAGAGGCTGGAGTTTCAGCATGGTTTGGGTCACTTGTGGAAGAGGCTGTGTGGCCACTGGAGGCTCCTCTTCCTGCTACACTGCCGAGTGAAGGACACAGCAAACCAGCACCTCTGCAGATAAAGGCACAGGCAGAGGATGAGCCCTTCTTCAGAACAGAATTTCAATGTCCAATGCAACTCAGATTACTTTGAAAAAAGAAATTACTGCCTTCCTCCCATTTTTCATCCCCATCCCATCATAATTAGGTGTAACTTGGATTTCTTCTTTTTTTTAGAGGGTGCATCTGACAATTTTATTTTTAAGGAAGGCCCCATATTATTTATTTATTTATTTATTTATTTATTTTATTTTGCTAGTGTGGCATTAAAGCTAAGGGACTTGTACTATATGATTTTAATTGTAGAGTTTTCCTTTTCTTTTTGACCTTGAGTGTGAATCTTTCTTGACAGAGCTCCAGGCAGTGATGCCCTGTCATTGATAAGATAGCTCATTTCAGGTTTTGCCTGCTGAGCTTACAGACCTTGGCAGCACATCAATGCTGGAAATTGAAATTTCACTTTTTGACCCTTCAGTTTAAACTCAGTTCCTCAGTAGCTTAACGCAAAGATCCTGGATTTCCCACTTTGTTGCATCTGAAGTGTAGTTACATCATCCCTTCTGCCAACCCTGCAGCTGGCTGGTACCTGCCCAGAGAGGGGCAGGAATATCCTGAATGACCACAGCCAGACCTGTAAGGCCTCGTCAGCTAAAGAGCTAAGTGGAGGGTTGGAATGAAAATGATATACTGGAGGTGATGTAGCAGGTTGCCTCCACTAGAAGAGAGCAGTTTCTCCTCTCTGTCCCATCCTTGAGCTGGTTCAGGTCCTGGATTCAGCAGAGCACCCCAGCACCCTGCTTGTACCATGTGGCTGGGGGTGTGTGCGTCCTCCACTCCACTCACTTTGAGACAGCTCCAGGCCTTTGCCACGTCTGCCTGGAGGTTGTTGCATTTTATTAAGCAGGCAGCAAGGGAAAAGTGTTTTCTGCTGGGGTAGTGTTGAAGCAAGTCAGTGAGGAGTCTGGTGAGTTTCAGTGCTGCTGCCAGGGAAGGAGGAGGAGGTAGAGCCCTGTATCCTGGGGAGGAGGCAGGGGTGACAGGATGGGTATCTCCCCACCGAACTGCTAGATTGGTTTTATTCCTCCTGTCCGTTTTGCTCAGTTTGAAGAAACATTGTTTCCTCCACAGTTCTTCTGGAAATCCTTGGCATCCATTGTAAAACCATTTTCCTATATTCGTGATTATAAATTAGTCGCATAGAACTTGACCATTTCTTTGACAGGATACTGATGTTTAGGGGAAGGCTCAAATCAAGACAGGGCTTCAATCAATGTGAATGTATCTCTGAATAGTTATTTTGTCTGGTGTACTGGAAATCAAATGATAGTGTGGCAAAGCTCTGCATTGTCTGAGAAGTTGTGAATGTGGAAGGAAACACTTGTTATCAGCTGGCATAGATTTAACAGGTTGTGTATTTTTTGCAGCATAGCTACTGAAAGGGCTAATTTTTAGGGCTAATTCCTTTATTAATATTAAGAATTTAATATGGGAGAACAAGGTGGAAGAATGAGATTCCTCCCTTGAAGTCTAAATGGCCTTGTCTATAAAAAGGCTTTTTTGTCTCAAAGCTCAGTCAAACAGGTACAAGTCATGTCATCTCTCCTTTCAAAGGGGTATAATGGATGTATTAATGGAGACATTTTGGGGTGGACCCCCCCAAAATTTGCATTCCTGAGGAAAGCAGGCAAAATTACCCTGACAAATCTCCTCTCTGTTGCTGAAGAGGGATAGATGACATCTGCTGAGTAATTTCTATTCTGTACACCATCTGAGAAGGAAATACAGGGTAATTTAAACCCCCTTTTTTCTACTATGGTTAATAACATAAACAGGGAGCTGGATATGCTGAAATCTAAATACGAGGGTCCTATATCAATGGATTATTACCTTATCTTTTCTGAATGATTTTCACTTGAATACCTGGAATCATAATAGCTACTCAAGATAAGAAATGGAGAGAAATTCAATAACAGTAAGAGGCCTGGTAACTTATGTGATCTTGATTAGCCTTCAGCTGTGCCTAAATGCTGGAAAAGGATTCCCTGTACTGTATGCAAAGGGAGTTGAACAGCACTGTGGAAACCCTTCCCTCCTTGCAAAGGAGCACTAACAACTGGCTTTGGTTATAGTTAAGGCTTTCTTGTATATAGATATATATATATATATGTATATATACACATATATGTGTATATATATATAAATATATATATATACATACACATACACACACATATATAGATAGATAGATATGTGAACCTTCTGACTCTTCCACAGGTGACCGTTTTTTCACCCTAATTTTTAATTGCTTAACAATCCCCACTTTGCTGGCTGCGGATGGTCAGTAGCTCTGCCCCTGGCACTGGTCTCAGAGCTCTCCAGGGCGAAGGGTGGTGTTGGGAGGGGCAGCAGATGCCTCTCTGAATCCTTTAAATACTGCCTAACCTGAAACCGGACTTGGTCTTCTTAGTAGAGTCCCCAGTCCAGCTAATGGCACTGGGTGGTTCCCTCTCCCTCTGGGTGAGTGAGCAAGGGACAGGGAGAAGTGGAACGGGGCCCCTGCCGCTTCCCGCCCTGGGGGGATCCCTGAGCTGCCCTGAGGCCTCGCTTGTTGCCGGTGCTGCGGTGGAAACTGCCTCACAGGGAAAGCGCAGGAATCTCCTCCTGGGGCAGCAGAGCCCCGGGTCAGTGTTGTGCTGGGGATGAGGGGAAATTGTTTGTTGTGCTGGATGCCGTTCGGCACTGCCCCATCAGGCTGAGGTGGGAGGGTTCCATCCAGGGAACCTCTGCCCTCGTGTTAGGAAAGCTGAGCAGCGCGCTGTAAATCGTGGGAGATGAATTGGGTGTTGACACACACTATTTTTCAAAGGTCAGATGAGATGAGGAATGCAGTGATTTGGCAATCTAAAGGAACACTAACCCTAAAAAGAGAGGAACTTGTTCTCTGCAAGATCAGTTCTCTGATCTGTACTCATCCCACGGCTCCATGGCTGAGGAGCAACAGCAGGAGGGAGGGCAGGAGTGTGAGGCTTGGACCTCTGCTTTCAGCATCGCTGCAGCTTCGTATGGTCTTGAAATGCCTGTGAAACCGTGGTCTCAGTGATGTTCTGTGGGCTTTTATCTGAATACATGGTTGAAACCCCAGGATGTATCGATGCCCAGGGAACAGAGGGAGGCAAAGCCTCATGCAGCAGACTCTGTTGAGCTTTCTAGAGCTGAACCTGAACATTTTGCTTCAGTTTGGGTGTTTCATGTTTGGGGAGGTGTGGCTGGGGAGATGAGGGAGGTGCATGGAGTTAAGGGGAAGCCTGGAAAAGCTGTCTTCCCTGGAAGAGGTGCACGTTTATGGGCTAGTGTTGGGGATATACACCAGGTCATGACTTCTGTCCACTCAAAATATTTCCTGTGGTAATCTGCATCTTAAAATTAAATTCAAAGTGGAATTCAGAGTTCATAGCACAAAAGTTTAGTATTAACTGTTTGCTTCAAGAGAACTGCAGAGCAAGTAATAAGAATCTTACTTTATAGGGTATACCTCCATCTGGAAATATAAGGTAAGCTGAAATGTAAGGCTGTCGTTTAGCAGCTGCCACATTTGCAGTGGATGCTTTTTGATGACTGGGAACAAAGCATGGAGCTGGTGAATATTTCCAATAATAAAACTCTTAAACTTTCTCAAATGATCAATGATAAGAAGTTGGAGGAATGATACGCATGAAATCTCTACCTTTACCAAAGAAGATAACAGCAGCTCGTAAAAAGGTTTCTATTTTCCCATCCAATAGTAGATTCTGGCATGCGATCAGGGAAAACTGTGTATTGGGTTGATATGACCAAGAGTAACATGTCCCAAAAGTTCAGTACCTGGGGAGATGGTAGAGCCTGGTGAAAACAATTCTTAAAGTGCTTACAGAAATGCAGCCTGACTGGTGAGTACCATCTACTGTTGCAAGACTAATGGTGAGAGATTTAGAAAGGCATTCTTTCAAGCCACTGGTAAGCTCTCAGATATATAATATCTGTATATGCATTGTATATATATATATATATACACAGAGATATATATGTATAAATATAAATACTGTAAACAGTGATATATATAATGTATGTATAATGGTGTATACATTTGGCAATACTAAACTTCTGATCCTGGGGGCAGTCACTTGTAGTTTAATATGGAATAGGTGCTGTTAGGTTGGTAGGAACAAATAAAATGTGATGATGAATAAACTGTTAATATATGAAGGTGGTAAGTTTAGATGAATCTTACAGATTGATTTCTTAAAATACCTGTTACCAAAACCTCCGGAACACTGACACATCCACTTATGTTTTATGTCCTGAAAAACAATGTTTAGGTGTGGGTAACCATATTCTCAAGAAGCTCTTGCTCTAGCAGAGGCACCACCTGTTGTCAGAGTGACTGCAGCCCTTGCCCAGGAGATAGCAGCAGGAAAGGTCTGTACTCCCAGCTTGCTCTCAACACTCAAAACTGGGAAGAATTAGACTCAGAGTGTAGCTAGGATTGAATCTGGGAGAGACTTCTTTTGGGATGGTAAATCCAAGATCCTGCTCAGTCCCCTACAGGAGAGCATTACTTATGAGCATTACTCTAGCATGTCAGACATATTAACTCTTGGTTTCTCTGATTTTTTTTATTCAGAAATACTATTTACCCTTCCAGAAAATGCACCAGGAGTCACTGACATGGAGATCTTAATCCTGTACTTATTATTTGATTATAAATGGCCCCAGATGTTTAGCAGGGGCTCTGGGAGCTCAGCTGGCCCTAGTTTTTGCCATGATGTGTAGGAGGAGTCCCCAGTTAGCATCTTAAAGCCTGGAAGAGCTGGAAACCTGTCAGGTGCAGGTGGTTGTCCTGTTTACCCCTCTGCTCTAGAATTTGGGACCATTGTTTCCAGCTGGGATGCTCCCCTTGGGTCAAGCTGTTTCCTGGGCTGTGATTTGATATCTAAGGAGAGGTATAGGTATGAGAGAACAAGCAAAAACATCAGGGGGATGAAACTCTTGATTCTCTGCTAACGCAGGAGACATGAAGGGAGAAGAATCTGTCTGGGTTTTGTTGTTTTTTTGTTAAATATTACTTGATAACATGGGGTGCTTTTACCTTACAACTCAAAAACTGACTGAAAAGAACAATTATTCAAGCTGTGTGGAATTCATGGGGATCAAGCAGAGAGTGTTATCCAGATGGAAAAACAAATGCTAAGTACCTTGGAAAAGTTTTCTTGAAATTGGAGGAAATGTTCTGTAACTCCAAAACTAGTAGTAGAAAAGGAAAAAGAGGGTGGGTGAAAATGAGCCTGTTAGGATTACAATAACATAGAAAAAGGCAGAACTTAATATTTCATGGTTGTGTCAGCATTATGCAAGTGAAGGACAGCATCTTGTAAGTTAGAAACCACAGCATGTAAGTGACCTTGTTGCTTTGGCTGTGTGTAGGAAAAGAAAAAGAAATTGTAAATACCATTGTATGCAACTTCCTCTTGTACTGCATCCAACATGAAAGAAATAATTCACTAAAGCATCTGATATCCCACAACCTCTTAGTATACTTAGCTTTTAGGTCCATCATTTTATTAACTGGACAATTACCAGGGACAAAAATGTTCCAACAGAACCCAATCCCATTGAATTAATTTGTTGACAGTTCTGTGAATGAGCCCAATTAAGTCCAGGTGGAAATGCTTGTGCTTCAAAATGACTACCAGAAACCCAGTGCTGCCGGTGAGCTTTCAGGGAAAGGAAAATCAAGTTCTTCCCGCTCTGGAGGCATATGATTGTGCAGACCTGGGTGGCTACAAGTTCCAGAAGCTGCCACTGCCATAGCTTTCAACAGGATATGTAAGTACATGATTTCTTAGTATTTCATTTCTGAGGCATTCTGTGTTTTCAGAGGAATGGAAGTTTTAACTTTTGAACAGTACTTCATAGTGATGGGGATGGATGGGGAATTTAGGGGAATGCCTGTGGTGATGGAGCTCTCTTACCTCACTATCAGCATTTTGTAACATTGACTGTACATCTGGCTTCTTGAAGTTGTGTTGGATTTCTGGTGTGGAAGATAGAGAGTGACCCAAGCTATGGACCTGATGTTACAGGGAAGTTTTCTCCTGCAGCCCTCTTGTGAAGGGTGCTCTGTGTTCATTCAGCATGAGAGGTACGTGGCTGGTATTTGCTAAGGGCTAAGAAAAGTAAGATGCTAAGGGCTAAGAAAAGTAAGAAAGATAAATCCTAATATATTTGGTAAATATTCTATAACCTGATAAATATAATTGCTTCAGTGAAACAAGAGAATGCCACTTGCAACCAGTGAGCCCTTCAGGGGAGACCTAGGAGTAGTGATGAAGTTGCAAACAAGCTGCTGGCACTCCACTAAGGGTGCTGACAGGGGCCTGGGTGGACTGGAAGGCTCTGGAAAAACTGGAGAAATTTGATCCATGTGAGACTTTTCTTCAGCCAAACTGAAGCAAGTGGGAAAGGCTGAGTAAAGATGAAACTTTAGGATGTTTGTCAAAGGTGAACCTCTGATCCCATACGGCTTACGTCTCCCTGCCTGCTTATGGCTGTGAATGCTGCCTGTCCTTCACAGTACTTACTGTCTGTATGTATTTGGTCACACTAGATCCTTTTTCTGCTGATAGAAATACCTTCTCCATGTATGTTGGAGCTTCTCTGTCTCTTTAGTGTCTGTAGAGTATCTCGAGAATCTTTCTGAATACAAGGGTGGGGGTGTGTGTTGTGGGGCAGAGTAATTTATAATTGTAAGCAATATATTCCCTTGAGCATGGTTGTTTGCTGTGGTTTTCCCCCTCACCCAACAAAGTTTTTGTAGTAGCTTTCCTGTGATACTGCCTGTGTTAGGGACTGTCATTTCTGCCTTGACCAGACACTGTCCCAGCCCAATGCTTGCTCAGGAAGCTGTAACTTTTTCTGGTGGGCCTGAAAAGAAACACTTTGTTCTGCAGGGGTTGTTTTGAGCAGGGCTGACACAGCAGCAAAGCAGAAGACTATGAGAAATGTGCATCAGCCCCTCTTGCACAAGCAGTCCAGCTCCCAAGAGGGAGATACAGCCTCTAGCTGATGTTTCCCATGAATTGCCATGGCTCCTACATGGTTTTCAACCAACCAAGCATGCAGCCTGCTGGTATCCTTGTGTTCTGCACCCTAGAGGTGTCCTGTGCTGGCTGATTTCCTTCATTCATCTGTGCCCGTGTGCTCTGTTCCTACATCATGGTGTTGTCTTGCCAACTGATGCAGGCATTAACAAGTGGATGTTGGGTATTTCCAGTCCATCACTGACTACACTGAACTGTTACCTTCATGTTTCCAAATATGGGATCTCCAAAGGGCCTTGTAAATCTCTCTGCATTACAGCTAAGCTGCTTTAACATTTTTTACCTGGTAAATGGCTGTAGTATAGCTATAGACTAAATGGCCTGTGTCTCTTTTATGTACTTTCTGTTTTAGTTAAAAATTATCATTTGATGGCTGAAGAACCAAGGCAGGAGAATGTGTTGGGTTTTTTCACTTTATTTGACTGAAGCTATACTTATGTGCACCAACACTTACTTGCTGTATTTCTTTGCATGTACTGACTGAACTTTCCCATGCCAGACTTTGATTTGGTTGCTAAAAAGCTGAGTGCAGTTGTTACAGTTCATGAGGTTATGGGTCTGGCCTCCCATTTAAAAATTATCAACTTCCTCAACTTGTTATTCTTAGCTTTAACGTTACATTTTGTCTACCTATTCCCTCACGGAAAACATGCAGCCTGGTGTTAGTCACAGGAATATTCAGATTCCTATAGAGAGCAAGTAGCACCCTGTTCTGTGTTGTGCAAAACTGTTTATTTATCTTGTGATTGCAGAAATGAAAGAATTGCCTGTGTTTTAGCTGGACTGGTGTTTGGTATATGTCACTGTATGCATTTGCATATGTGTTTTATGTATTTATAGTTTGTATATTTAAATATAGGTGTATATTTAATGTGTATTTAAAATAGATATGTGCTTAATAATAACAACATAAGGATCCTATCATTCATTTGGTTTCAATCTGGGCAAATACCTTGGCTGGCCCTGAAGTGTGAGATACTGACAGAGGTCAACATTTCCTGTGTAAGGATAGATTGATTGGTCACTCATGATGCTATATAATAATGCTAACACAAGTCAGTGTCATGTGGTAGGACATCTCATTACCTGAGCCATCAGCGCTGTTTCCTAAAAAGTTTGTTGTAAAGTAATTGTTTTTTCTAATACAGCATTTCTCTTGTGCTGCATGATGATCCTTTATCACACTGTGTATGTTGCTGACAGGTAGCATGTGGCATTTATGACATGTCTATGAATGTGACAGTTGTGGCTGCACCCTCCTTAAAGTCATCATTGATACAGTGAATGATGTGCAACACCTGATCATTATATTACATTCCATCAGCAGAATTCCAAGCAGATGCTGATGCACCATTTGAGGTGACCTCGTATCATTTTTGAAGAAGTAGGAAAGAGGTTCTGCAGTTCCAAAGCAAACTTTCCATGACTGAAAAGTGTTGCAGTGTGCACTTGCCTTGTGTGTCCTGGGTTTTTGTACATGGTTGAACATATATTGATCATTTGGGAGTTGCCAGGCATGTGATTCTGCTCCAGGGTATTAAATCTGTTTGTCCAGATATCATTTAGAGTGGTGGCTTTACAGTTCTTGAGATTATTTATTTCTAGGCTAGTTCAACTAATGTATGCTGTGCTCTAAAATCATTAATTTTCTGATCTCCTAATTATGTAACCTGGGGTGCTGGGCTTTGCTTGGCATTACAAGGCTCTCCAGGAATTGGTTTGCTGTCTTGCTGCTCTGGCTCATGTCAGCATGCTCCCAGGGGTTCAGTCCTGACTTTATTCTTTCCTCCATCTGTATGGGAAGCTAAGAATTACTTTGGACAAATATGAAGGCTTTCTTGAGAAAGCTGTCTGTTTGTGTTGGGACAGAGTTTTAGCAGCAGCGTGTTTTCTGTTAGACACCAGGTAGTTTGTGTTCCTGTTTTCCACTGACCTCTATTGAAAGAAATGGAAAGAGTTGGGTGTAGGCTTAGGTGTAGGTGTGTTTGTATTTGGACAGGCTGTGGTGGTTGATGTGGTTAATATTCAATCACTCTTGTGTTACTATTGAGCTGAGGTGACCTTGTAGGGCCTCTTATATGGCAGTTACTGGGTGGATGTGATGGATCCAGTATCCACTGGTGGGGTTACAATATTCACCTATCGGTCTGAAGTGCTATGCTGAAAACAAGGTCAGTTTAAGAAGGCATTAAGCTGTTTTCCTTTTTTCCCTCCCTCCCATCCACCCAAAATGACTCAGCCCTGGTCATCCTGGTACCTGAGGATGGTTAGCATCTCTTGCATACATAGCACTTGGTGGTGGTTATTGCTGTGTGGTTTGACAATGATTATTTACTTGGCTGTGGAAGGACTTGCAGATGTTATTATTTATGCCAGTTCTAATATTGGGTTATTCAGCTGGCATATGTTTTGGGAGAGTAGTACTTTTATGAGAGTATACAGATGGCAGAAACCAGTGAGAGACCATGGTGCCTGTCTCTTCCTTGCAGCTGTTATGAGCTTGCTGTAAGAGTGAGCCTAATTTTCTCATTTAGCCACATCTGCAGCCTGTGTGCCAGTGTCTTAAGTTTGTTCTGTATGACTGGGGCTGGGAGCAGGACTTTGTTCTGGTGACCTGAAGGAAAAATACTTTTAAAATTTTTTATTGCTAAAATGTATTGCATTGGAAACACCTCTTCCAGGGACACTTGGCCTTTGCAGGGTCCTTTGAGCTCTTGAAAATGTAAATTGGTGCAAAAGAGATGCATCTTGACATCAGAGCTGCACCAGAAGTTGACTTTGGTCCGTAGCTACAAGGGTCATTGCCTGGGACACTGCCTGTGTTAAAGTGGGCATTGCTATAAAAAGCAGCAGATGTCATTAAACATGAGTGGGAAAACAACAGCTCCTGTTTTCAGTCGCTACCTCAATATTTCTAATGCCAGTTTTGGTGAAAATTTGTACTTTCTCAGAATTTATACTCTGTGTCTAGTGGAGAGGATAGTGGTGTTAAAACCCAGGTGCCCTGACTCTAGGCTGGTAAATTTTTAATTTTTTTTGTCATCTTGCTCATACTTGCCCTTCCTTGTGTTTATTTTCCTTCAGTACAGATGGCCCAATGCCTACCTGCTTTGCAAAGTTTTTTGAAAACTACAGAGAAATAGCATGGCAAATTGCTTTTGTGAATTTGACATATTTGCTTGTACAGCTCTCAAAATGTGCATCTCCAACACATTTCCGGGTAGGAGTAGACAAATGCTGTTACTGGGGACTGTGCCACAACTCTGATGAGAGAAGGAAAGGTGTGTAGCATAGTTTTGGGAGAGAAAGGCTCATCTTGTGACTATACTCATGGCAAAGAGGGAGAAAAATCCCTCTCAACAGCTTTTTAAAATTATTTTTCACCCAACATAATTAAACTGGTTTATGTGGATGTGGTACTTAGGGATGTGATTTAGTGGTGGGCTTGGCTGTGCTGGGTTACCAGTTGGGCTTGATGATCTTAAGGGTCTTTTCCAACCAAAATGATTCTATATACAACTGCTAGTGCAGAAAATAAGCCCAGTCTACAAAGCCTTGGTGAGAAGCTTTCAAACCTCTGGGGACTGTAGGGCAGGGATCAAATGGTCTCCTGCACATTTGGGATGCAAAACCTTTGTGACTGCATCTGGAATGAAAGTGACTTGTTGAGTTGTTGGCTTTTATTACCACTGTGTTTGGTGACTGTAGATCTTTGCTTCCCAATGACCTTGTGTCCCAGAGACTAAGCCTTTGTAATGTTGATGATCTATTAATCTTAATATTTATCCTCAAAATATATAAAAAGGAATTATGACCTTGGCATAAGAAATGAAAATAAATAAGTAAGGGAAGCTATTATTTATTTTTTCAACATTTGCATTCTGTGTAAGACCTTCACCAAATGTTTTTCTAACATGAATTCATCTCTTCTAACACTCGGGTACCCCACTGATTTGTTCTTAAAATACTCCTTTCTGCACAGCAAGCTTAGTGCTTCTCAGACCACCCAGAACAACTGTACCTACTTAGACTGCAAGACACATCTAGTGATTGGACCTTTTAAAGTTTTAAATAATATTTTGTTTTCCTTTTTTTTTTTTTTTAATTAAAGCCTATATTTTCTATGTGAGATTTTTAGGGGATTAAGAGAGGGAGCGGCTGCTCTTCTCCTGTTTGCCATACCCACAGGGGGCATTTAGTCTGATCTTACTTGAGCTCATGTTTGTCTGACAGAGCTTACCCTAATGTCAGAGGTAGATACTGTACTCGTGCAAATAATAGATGTATTTGCTCATGTGAAGGGGCTGATTAGTTTGTGTCCATCGGTGGCTGGCAGTACATGTTCTCCATCTAGCTGGGCTGTTTCCATCTGTGGATTGTTTCTGCAGCAAATCTTTGCTCTGCCTTTGAATTCTCAGAGTCCCTCCAGCCTGGATTTCAAAAGTAAATTCAGTTTTAAAGTACGTAAAGTGGGATAAATTGCCAGGCTTGCACCTCAAGGAAGTAGAGGTGGGGTGTGATGGGCAGTGCAGTGGCTGCCAGATCAAGCCAACCCTGGAGTGGGAACCCACCAGGATGGAGCCTCTCTGCTCAGCAGTAATCTGTCCCCTGCTAGGAGAAACAACACCATTTCCCAAGCCATTTTGGCAGCAGCTATCCAGTGCAGTGGTAGTATGTTCACCATCCTCTGGAAAAGAATCTTCTTTAAAGAAAGGCCAACCTAATGAGCTTGACCATCCCACAGGGAGTTACGTGATGTGGTGCACAGCCCTGCACCTGAGGGGGTGCAGTGGAGATTGTGTGTGTGTAAGAAGGCTGCTTAAACTGACACTGAAAAAAACCCCTATTTGTCAAACAACATGTTGGCTCCTCATATAGCAATTTTGCTGTCTTTTAGCTAGAGTTATGTAATTGTGCAGAGCTTTCTAATTTGTCACCAGAGAGGAATTTCTTGCTTAGAGAAATATTTAGTAGATGTGCAAATACAAGGGGTCCACATTCTTAGGGATATTTTGCTGCCAGAGTACACCTATGTGGATTTTTTTTTTAAATTTCATTCTTGATTGAAAAATTCTTCTGGCCTTTCAGAGATGTGTTCTGTATTATACTTCTAGATGGATAGAATGTTAAAGTCTACTTCAGATTTTTGGTCATTTCTTGCTGTCTTGATTATAGTTGTCTACTGAGCTCAGAAGACCAGCAATAGCTTGCCTTGCCTCCCAGGAAGATGGTGTACAGTTAATATTGCTTTTCAGCCAACAACCAGAACAACAAAAATAATGTTTTCTAGAGGAGAAAATTGTACTGCCAAAGCATCATCTGGTGACTTGGGGCAATAGCTTTTAATTGGAAGAGGGTAGATTTAGGTTTTTAGGAAGAAATTCTTTAGTGTGAGGATGATGAGACACTGCTACATGTTGCCTGGAGAGGCTGTGGCTGCCCTCTCCCTGGAATTGTTCAAGGCCAGGCTGGATGGGGCTTTGAGCAACTGGAGGTGTCCTGCCCATGGTTGGGGGGGTTGGAGCCAGATGATCGTGAAGATCTTGAGACCTCAAAGTCTCTTCCAACCCAACCCATTCTGTGATTCTATGGATCTTGTGGTCTACAGCTTGGATCTCAAAGTCTAAAAAAAGGGCTGTCTGATACAACAGCCTCTCTCACCTATAAGGTGGCTGCTGAAAGCAACTTCATAACTTATTGTGGAAACTTACTTTCTATAGGATTTCTTAAGTTATTTATTTCACTAAATATATGATACAGCAGTGGGAGACTGAACATGAAAAAAAATCATCTTAGCAGTTGCTTATAAAGCCATCTTGAATCTCCACAGAGGCAGCTGGGGGATCCAAGCAGAGGAAGAGAAAACTGGTTCTGGTTTTAGTGAAGGAGTTTTGGAAGTGCTGAAAAAGAGACAAGCACCAAGCTGAAAGCACACCTGGGTTGTAAAGAGGGAAGAGAAATTCAGTTCTTGGTTGCTAAATAAAATACCCTCAAGTGCTGAGGAGCAGGGGGAAGTCCTGGGCTTGGTTTCCACTCTGTTTTAGTAGTTATGCTGCTGATGGTTGCACAAATCACTTAGAAATGTGACTGCTGAAGCTCCTGTTGGGTAGCTTGATGTTAGCTCCTATTGGCAGCACTGGGGCTCAAGGTGTCATCTTGTCCCCACCTGTCCTAGGGAGGCTTTAGGTACAAAATGGCTAAATCAAAGGCATCATTAAGATAGTGGTGATGAGGCAAGATACAGGCTCAGGCATTGTGTGCCCTGTCACATGGAACAGAGCACAGCACTCTTTACAGAATGCTTTAGTGGGCTTCTGAGTTTCTTGGTACCTTTTTGGGCAGCTCTGTCTTCTCTGCAGCAAAAGAGCTACCAAAGAGCTAGCTCAAATACTGACACTAGCCCTTGGTCAGACCTGATGCTGCTAGGCATGCCACAGACATTTCCAATAGCCTTGGGCTACTACCTTCCTTCTAGCCAGTTTCTTGAACCTGGTTCCTGAAGTGGTTTCTGTAGATCATACTAGAAACAACAAGAGTCCAGAGAGGCAAAGAAACTTCCTCAGCAGAGCTCAGATGTCAGCAAAGCAGGTTGCAGCTTGGTTGCCATTTGTGCTGAATGTCTCTCATTCAGCACAATGGGGAAAATGGGGAAAAAATGAGAAGAAAATGTTATTTTGAAATCTTTCACTGACTGATGATGGATAAGAGCTGTTCATCACAGGGAAACTAATCCAGGAGTCAACAGGTGCCTCTTCTGCATTCTGCAGCTTGTCATAGAAAAAAATAAGAGAGCACAACAGGTTACTCCGATTTGACATGCAGTGCCTGGGAACAACAACCGACAAGTCCCAGTTTGTGTCCAGCTGCTTAAAAACTACCACCCAGCTTGGTATTATCCTCCTGCCCTCGGGGAGCTTGTCTTGTGAAAAGAGTTATTGATGGCTGATTTCAGCATTCCTCAGGGTTGTGCTCATGGTGAAGTGTCTGCCCCAAGTCCTGATTTCAAAGTAAATGATCTCTGGGCCATAAATAAGAAATATTTTTCTTTAATATATTCCTTTCTTCTATAATCTCAGTTCCTATATAAATCACTCCTTTTGAAGCTTTCTTCATCGAAATACTGGGAGTTTGAGCCACAAATCTTAGCAGAGATGATGCTACAGTGTTTTCAAGTCCTGTTACGTGATGGAATGCCCTGATGTGCTTTTGTGCCCTGAGTAGTTACCCATTTAAATCTGATGAATAATCCATGTTTCATACGACTTTCCCTGTTAAACTCCATTTTCCTTGCACTCCAAGAGCTTTTCAGAAGGGATCTTACTCATTCCAAAAGTTCATTTCATGCATTTTAAGTGAGGCAAAGGCTTTTGGATTGCAGGGGATTGATAATGGAGGTCACAGTGAGGGCTGTATGGCCCGTGGGCTGGGTTCAGGCTGACAAGAAGTCTTGCCCCAGTGTGCTGCCAGCTCACTTAAGACTCCTGTCCGTTAGGATCCCACAGACTGGGCAGGGATGAGGCTGGGATATCCCAGGTGAATCAGGGCAGCTCGAATGACACTAAAATACACATGTTTTGACATTTTATGTAGGTAATGTGTAATGCCTGGAGCAGCCTGGTAGAAGATGGGCTAAGAGCCCCTGATAATGGCAATATACATGTGTATTTTAAAAAGGGGGTGTCAAAAGGATTCTCTGTTTCTTGGCAAACAGATCCTCATTAACGTAATATTAACTTCCTTTCTGCTTCTCCTCTCCCTTTTCTAATATCTCTGACAAATAAGTCTGGAAGCAAGAGTTGGTGGACACATCCCTCTTCCAGAAAGACATTTTACTTTAGCTATAACTTTTCTCAAAAACAGGTGTGTTGGGTTGGTCAGTCCCCCCCTGCTCCCAAAAGCAGAGGCATCCCTTTTCTATTCCCCCTTTTTGCAGGTTGTTTACATAAGTATCAGTGGAAGGTGAGACAAAGAATTAATCTCTGTAACCCAGAAAGCACAGTATTATTAGCTATATGCTTGGAGTTGCATCATTATTAATCACCTGTAGCTATTACCATCTGAAAAGCAATTTTTCTGTAGTCATTCGTGGCATTCATTATGTTAGACAGTGCAGAAACACAAATCAGAGATAATCCTATTTTGGTGGGTTGCAACCTAAATAAACAAGTGGCACAAAGAATGGAAGAAAGCAAAACTGTGAAAAACTTTAGCATCTACAAACCCCTAATCTTTCTGTTTTTCAGCTCCACTTCTGTAAAATGGAGTAATGGTGTTATCTTCTAAATTCAATTTAGATTGCAACCCCACCAGAGTAGGGATTAGCTTCTAATTGTTGAGTTTTTTGTTCTTTTGTGCTTTGACTGTGCTGAGCATTAGATGCCCTGATTTCTATTGGGAGTTGTGAGTACCACTGCACAAAAAAATGTATGTGTTTGGAGCACTGGATATTTTCAGTTCAAGGAAAATTGAGAAAGACAGAACAGCATATGATCCATGTGATGCTAATTGCTGCCTCTCATTGCCTCATTTGCTCCACATATGTAAACAGGTCTCTCTGCCTTGAACTGTGCTTACACAAAAATGAGATGGAAGTTACTGATTGTAAGATAATAAAATTCAAGGCTTTTGTAATGAAATACAGTTCACAAGCTTGATTCTTAAGTTTTAGGAGAACTAAAAAAATGAAAAGCCTTCTGGAATTTTCTGCTGTTGCAGGGTTTTGGGGGGTTGTGGTTTGTTTTGGTTTGGTTTTTTTTTTGAGGTATAGTAAAAGCACTGATTTGTAGACCTGATAATTGTGCTCAGTACATTCTGTATTTTATTAAAGGGCTTTTTACAGGAAAAATTGCCCCTGCTATTTTTTTGCAAAGAACAAAAACAAGAAAGTGCATTAACTCCTGTTGGCATTTTTCTCAAAATAAAGCTGGTCCTATTCATTTCCCCACTGCAGCTGATTTTGCACTGAGATATGTACTGCACCTTACATGTTCAGCTGTCTTCTATGCACAAGTAGAATGTTATAAAACCTTTCATTAGCTTCTTTTGCTAATGTTTGAAAAACAAGGAACTTGTAAGTAATAAAATCATGTGGTAACTTTGGCAGGATGGTATTCAAACACCCCATGCTCCTGCTAAGTGTGAATTCAATGTGTCATCAGTCAGTGAGGAAAAAATGCATCATTTCTATATGTGTGAGTGCTTGCAGAAGAGGAGGCTGGATTAGATGCAGCCTAGAGCACAAAATATGAAAGCAGTTCCAGCCCTTGGTACCCTGATGCTCCCCCAGCAGTTCTGTGGGGAGCATTTCTGCATGCAGGATGGAGCTACTGGGAGCAAGGGGGAGGCTATTCCTTCCCTTCAACTGGTCCCAGCTGTCATTTCTTTGCTTTGAACCTTGTTTAATACATTGTCCCTATGCTCTGGCTCCTTGGATATGGAATCTAGCATGGAAGGATGAGTAGCTGAGCAAAGCAATATTTCCCTGTGTAAAGCTCCCTGGACTTGAGGGGACTTTTGTCAGTGCAAGACTGGATCCTGCTTATGGAAAGGGCTTACTAGGGAAAGGCCTGGATCAACACACTGTTGTTCCCCATACTATATTTAAATGCATATATGTAATGGAAATGTAGAAATTAAACTTCTACACCATGTCTCTGTAACCCCTATGAATATTTGGAGCTATGAATTTACTGCAGTGGTGTGAAGTGCCCGTTGTTCAGAACAGGGCAGTGACTTTCCTACCTCCAGCAATGGTGATAAGAGAATAATTGTGGTGGCAGCAGACAAAGGTACTTATTTTTGCAGGGATGACTGGCCAGGCTGGGGTAAACTGAGCCTTGCTTATTCCTTTCCCACCTGGGTTCCTGGGCTGACTTGAGTTTTAATTTATTTTCCTGGTTTAAATTTGTAATAAAGATGTGGATTAATTTCACATGCCTGGTGATCATTAAAGGACAGCTGCTCTTTGCCACTTCCCTTTAGCAGATAAATGTGTCTTTGTTGGTTTTGTATTTGTTTTCCCCCATTGGTTTTGTATTTATCAGTTCTTCTAATTAAAACAACAACAACAGATAAATGAATGCTGTTTCTGAAAAGAAAAATCCCACTGCCTTCAATACAGACAGTCAGTCAGTGTCATTTTGCTGACAGGATGCTTTGCTTTTAAGAAAATCTGGCATTTGAGTTTTTCCTTGGCTTTTGAGAGGAGCCAAATGCATAATTCACTTGGTCTCTGTGTGCAACTTTTGAATTCTGCCGTGGCTCCATTTGCAAGAGAATAGTGGGAAGGATGTACAGTGCCTACTTCTTTCTTCCATTTGTGACACAGAAAGAAGGGGTGTTGGTTTGATTAACTGTAGGCCACTGAAGAGTCAGCTGAAAAGTAGCAAATATGTAAATGAACCCTCTTCCAACTCCTTTAATTGTTTGCCATTGCTTGTGTATAATGTGCTGGGACACCAAAACCACAGTTACTTGAAAACTGGTACTGTGTAAGCTTTCATTGGGAGACTCTGAGGGTATACCTAGGGTTTTGGAGATACACTTTTAGGAATGGAGAAATCCTCCATGGGCTTGAGGACACAAGGAATGTGATTGCTGTTTTTGACTAGATACCAGTGGCACCATTTTAGGTGTTAAGTGGTGTGGGACACCTGCAGCAGATGCCTGTGTGGATGATTTTGCAGGAGCAGGTTTTGAAACCTGAGCTGTCAGTGTGATCTTACCATGGATTAGTGTTAACAGCCTTGTTTTTCTTGCCTGAGACTCATTCCCTTGCAGCTGTAAAGCTCTGGCTAGTATAAACAGCTAACCCTGAATGCTATCTGTTGTCTGACTTAAAGAAGGTTTAAGCTGCTTTTCTCCAGTTCCTGGCCTGATGAAGTTTGGAAGATGGTGAAGGTGTATGGCAGAACTACCACCATGAGATGAAAACATCTCTTCTAGCTCAGGCATGTTAGCAAGGCTGTTGGGGGGAGCATCACCATGATCCAGACTCTTAGGAAGGTGGTTGTAAAGAGGTAGAAATGCGGGGGTATGCACAGTTTTAAGTCTCAGATTCCCCAGGAGGGAAAACTAGAAAAATAGGTTTCTTGCTGTCCTGACAGGGGTGCCAAGAGTGAAGTGATACAGAGATAGCTGAGCAGGGGACTATGAGGGGGGAAAAAAAATAAAGCAAATGCCAAAAAAACCTCCAACAAATTGGGTAAGTGAGAAACCTATAGAGTATCTGCTTTACCTCTGGATCTCTCAGCTGCTTGGCTTACTGAGCAGTGAGTTTTTTTGTAAAAATGAAACCAACCAAAGAAAAACAAAACAAAGCAATAACAAAAAAGCAACTAACAAAACCCCCCAAAAAATAACCAAACCCCAGGGATGGTATACTTCTGCTTTTTCTCTCTCACATGTTTTCCAAGTTCTTGGCAAATATTAAATCTCTTGGTTTTCTTACTGGTCCAACAGTAAAGAAAATAGTATAGGTTTGACCATAAATAATTCTTTGCAATATAGTAAGAGCAAGGAGTACTGTTTGATAATAAAATCACTGTAGGTACCAGAGATAGTTACCCCTAGTATGTAAATGTGAAACTGTGCAGAAAACTTAAGATGCTATATTGGTAAGGATGTTAAAATTCCAAACACCCCATTTTGACAGGTGATATATGCTGAGGAAGTATTGTTAATACACTCTGTGTTTCAGAAAGCAGCTTTTAACTGGGAAGGTAAAATCTGTGTGCATTGTAAACACCTGGTGTGGGTAGAGGGACAACTTCTGCCCAAATCCCCTCGTGGGATTTCTCTCTGGCATAGGTTGCCCAGGGAAGTTGTGGCTGCCTCCTCCCTGGTGCTCAGCACTGGACTGGATGGAGCTTTGAGTGAGCTGGTTTGGTGTTTGGTGGAAGGTGATCCTGCCCATGGCAGGGGGCTTGGAACTAGGTGATCTTTAAGGTCCCTTCCAACCCAATCCATTCCACAATTAAAATGGGCAGCTATCAGTTGCTGAGGGATGTATAGCTGGTGTGACTACAGCCATGGCACTGCTTTCCTGCTGGAATAAGATACAAGTATGGGCACCACTCAACTCGAAGCAAAAAGGAAGTGCTAGTGGGGAGGTGCTGGCAGGGCCAGAGTCTAAAGCATCTCTGCAAACCCTCTAGGGCTAAATGTCCTCTTTGCAGCATTGGGTTGTTCTGTTTTGTGTCTGCTTCAGCACCTGAGCTGCACCCACTGCCAGCATCAGTCCCAGCCTCTCCCTGCCCCAGACACATCCCCCAGTGTGTGCTGGCACAGATATACCTGGAAGCCAGCTTGGGAAACTGATCCAAATAAAACCAGCTCAGCAAATACAACACCAATACTTGGCTTTTTCTGAGATTAGCTTCCCAGTTCTGGTTTGCTGTGGCCTCCTGGTTGTTTGTGCTGGTCTTAATGTGGGGTGAGCAGCTGGACAGGGTCAGACCATGCATTCAGGATCAATATGGCCTTATACTGCCCTCAAGATACTCACGGAGCTAGACTTCAGGTTTGCTAAAATGTGGTTTCCTGTTTTTTAGTGAAGTGTTCTTTTTCTTCTTCAGTATTCAGGGAAGAGCACTAGTAGCCCTAGACTATCCAGCAATGCTCATTGCAGCACTAAGCCTACAGGTTTATTTAACACCAAACAGTGCCCAAAATCAATTAACATCAACAAGCTAAAACACACGGAATTACATTAAAAGAAGTTGTTCCATATTTTAAATGTGGATTATTTGTTGTTGGTGGACAGCATAGCAAGAGAAGGTGGTGTGGAGCACTGCCTCTAGGATACAGTCATTCTAGTGTCTAGAGGATCTTGACAAGTATATATGTGTATGTATATATATATTTATCTATATACAGAGCCCTGCTATATTAGTGGTGGAACTCTTCCAGTTGTCAGTCATCACTTGCCCTCTTATTTCATGTTTTCTTTTTGTAGGGGAGGGAGAAACCCCAAAAAAACAGCAATGGAAAAAAAAAAAAAAAGCAACAAACTGGGCAGTGTACCTAGAATGTGTTAGATCAGTGCAGACACCATGAAAAATAACCAGGACATGCCTTTGTGGCTTTTGATGTAGTTATGGCTGTTGCTGAAACTAACAGATGCAAAAGCGAACTGCCAGATATCCAGCATGTGTGCCAATGCTGACAAACCTGCCAGATGCCTGGCAGCTGGTCTTGCCCCAACTCCAGTGGCTCTCTTGTTGTTCAAAAGACAATCTATGTAAAAAAAAAAAATAATGTTTTTCTGAGCTATCTCATGAGAACATCTTCCCATAAATACAGTACGTAGTTCCTAAAAAAGTTAATAATCTACTGAGTTCACATTAGAAGGAAGAAGGATGCTGTAGCCCTGATAATCTTTATCCAGTATAAGTCAAGCTTTTCAGGGTGCAGCTTAGTTGCAGTAATTGGATGGTCTGCCATTCAGAATGTAAATAGTCATTCTGTCCCCTACAGCAAGAGTTGTTATATGGAAGCCAACTGGGCAGGTTGGAGAGAAAAAGCTATTTGGATTTTTATAAACAAAGCTTTTGCTGTTCCAGGCTACAATGCTGAAAGGAAATCGATGTTTTTCCACCAAATGTGGGTTTATCTGGCCAGAATAAACAGTTATGACAGGATATTGGTGCTAAATTTATTAATAGTTTTCTTCAGCTTTGATAGTCTGGGAAAAATTACCTGAGATAGCCAGAAAATGTTAGATTCACCTCAATGTTTTTCCTTCACTTCCTTTTTAAGCTTCAGTTAGATATATTGCAGTTTAAACAGCTGACCTTGAATATGCCATGCAATCACTTTTTTTAAATTATATGAATGTAGTTGAGGGTAGGAAAAAATACTCCCTGAAATGGAGTAAATGACATGATCCTATAAGGAAGAGAATCTCTAAAACAACCATTAACTTGATGCTGGCATTTTAACAGCTTTGTGCTGCAACTTCTGTTAATATTTTCAGGAAATGAGATTTCTTTCTGTTCAGATTTCAGGGCAGGGGGGTTGACTTGCAGCTCTTAGTGTGAGAGCTTCAATTCCAGATTTCTTAAGGCCAGATTTTGTTTTGTCCATCGTTAATTTAATGAGACTCTGTGTTCTTCAAATGATGCTCCAGGATGTTCTTTAAAGGATGAAAATCACCACAGTGTGTATCTGGAAATATTTTATTGGGCATTTGGCTCTTGGAGAAATTAGTGTATTTTTCTGTGGGGGGCTTTTGCCCCAAACTCTCCTTAATTCACCACTTATTTCTGTGCTCTTACTGTCATCATGCTCACCAGGTAAGATCAGAAAACTTTATTTTCAGTCTGAAGTATTTTATCACCTTACATCTTTCTTGCTTATAGTTTTTTCCAAATGTGGAGACCAATGCTATGACTGAATTCTTGTGGCCAAACACCCAAGACTAGCCTGGTGATCCTGTGAATGTACAAAGGGCTCATTATAAAGGTCATAAACCTACAAACCTGTGTAGGCTGGGTGCAGGTCATGAGTAGGTGCATCAGTTTTGGCACAGCAGCAATGCTGCACAGTAATTTACAGAGAGAAAACAGAAAATGAACACACCTTTCCACTTGCAGCTTCAAGTGTTAATTCTGTTCTGCTACAAACCTCTACTTTCCCCACTTGCTTTCAACTTTGCACTTAGCCAGACTAAATTATACTGCTGTTCCTAGTGTTTTTGAAGCACCTTTGCTTACTTTAGGGGGTATGGAGAGGAATGCTTTGAAAAATCTGTTATTATTATTATAATTTCTATGAGTTTCTTTTAGGTAAAGGTAGCTGTAGCACTCTAGTTCCTCTGTGTTTGAAATATTCTATCAAAACCACCATTTGCTCTTTAACCCAAGTTACCAAACATGCTGAAAATGAAAGAGCTCATTCAGGGCTGTGGTCCTGCCAAGCCATGGCCATGTGCTTCTCAGGACCTTATTTACAAATGAGTTCCACCTTCCCAGACTTGTAAGCGATTCAAGAATATGATTTTTTCAGAAAGGATAAAAAGAATCACTTTTTTTGCTTGCCCTGTGAAGAACTGTTTAGCAAGATCACCTTGAGGTGTTTTGCATGGTGAATGAAGATGGAAAAGGAGCTTATTTACCCCTAAAGTGAAGTATGTTACAAAACTGTTACAAAACTCTGCTGCCCTGGGGTCAAAGGCCTTGGCAAGTCCACTCACTTGCTTAAGAAAAGGTACAAGGCAGGATTTGGTCTGGAGTAGCTCAGGTCCTCATTCTCACCCCAGTGTATACAAAAATTATTTGTATCATGAAAGTGAAGGTGGTGTTTTTGATCCATAAATGATCTGCTTCTTGTTCTGTTGTGTATAAGGGTGTACAGAGGTAAGGAGCCTTTACCTTGATATGTGGTTGTACTGGTAGATGCTGAGACCAAGCTGAGAAGATTGCTAGGCCGATTACTGCTGATGTCTGACACTAATGGATAGACTCTGGATTTCCTCTCTAATAATTCCCTTATTATTTTTGCTTAGCTAGCTTTGTGTTACTGTGCTCCTCTATATTCCAAAAGTCTCGGTAGGAGTTACCCATATTTGAGAGGCTGAAATCCCTCTGGTTGTTTCCACAGTGCCCAGACTGTTTCCCTGCCTTTTCCCTGTTGCCATCTTGCTGTCAGGCTGAGCAGCAGCTTCTGGTCCTGCCATGTCTTGCAGCAGGAGCAGAAATCACCTGGCAACTACCTGCAGGAGCTGTTATCCCTATTGCAGCAGGATGAGGGAATGACAGTGGGGTCGTTCAGTGTCTGCTTGCCTCCTGGTAATAGGAACAGCCACTGCAACTGCTTGCTCATCAGGTCTGCCCACCCCTGCAGCATGGGCTGGGAATCTCTTCAGGCAAAGTGTGGAAGAAAGACAGGGAAAGGCAAAGGGCACTTACTGGCACAAGAAACTTCTGTCTTTGAGGCAGATAAAGGAGTGGTTTTGCTGGCTCACTTCACAAGAGGCTTCCTTTGAATTCTGGAAAATAAGCAACAAAGTGGATGTTTTAGTTTGTGCCTTGAAACCAGGGGTGAGGTTGGGAAGGTTTAGGCAAGCATCCAGAATACGGAGAGTGAGGCCTGCTCTCCCAAGCCAAGGAGGAGCCAGGAACAAGTGTGGGAAGTGGTGGCAATTGCCTAGATGTTCTATCCCAGCACTCTTGTGTGAAATTAGGCACAGAAATTTGTGTATCTGAAGGAAGTGGAGAAACTCTGGTGCCTAAGAAATCATCTGCTTGGAATTTCCAATTATATGGGCTTCACCCCAGAGGAAGCTTTCCAGGCCAAAGTGACTTACGGACTAGGTTTTTTTGGAAGAAGTTGATCTTCAGTGGGAAGTGTCTTGCGGAGGAGGCTATGTGAGGGATACAGCTGTTGTGGTCTCTTTATATGGCTGCAATGCTTGGGCAAGTGACAATAAATGCAGTGAATGCAGGTGGAACCAGCCCAAAGGCAGTTGCACAATTTTCTTCTACAAGTGCTGGCTCACTGCCGTCAGGCTCGACATGGACCTCCAGCAGGCTTGGAGGCTGCAGGTATTGTAGCATGTTGGTCTGCAAGGGAACAGAAGGCCACTTTGATCTGCTGGGCATTGAGGGGAGAGAGGAACCTGGGCATGAATAGATGTGGGGGGACAGGGAGCCCCGTATGTTGACCCTGTCTCCCTAGGGAAATGTGGCTCTTGTCCAGGCAGTCTGTCTTCAAGGACACAATGCAGTAGCTTGCACTCCAACAGGGACACATCCCCTGGAGGAAGCTATTTAACAGTAAATTGGCCTGGTAATTTTTAGTGATGACCTTGTGTTAATTACAAGTTGCTATATTAGTAAATCCCTTCTGAAGGCCAGCTGTTGTGTTGGCATTATCTCCCAGGCTCAAAATCAACTGCTTGTTTACTAAGTCCCAGGGCAATTCAAATGTCTTTTTCCTCCCCCTTTTATTGTTTTTAGTCAACACAGCCAGGTGATGAACCCTTTTGCCCATTCCTTTGTCACTGTGTCTTCCTGCCTAGCTGCTTGGATGGACCATGACTTCTTAATAAACCCTGGGTGTTTGCTGGCCTTACTTCAAGATATTTGCAACCCCATCCTGGACCAGTGGTCTGCTGAGAGGTGTTCAGTACGAAAAGAAAACTGGCAATAACTCCACTAAGTGTCTTGTTTTTAGTGACATCTTGGTGGCCAGAAACTCCTTGGAAATCAAAAAACTTTTTTTGGAATGGCAGCAGTCACGTTAGGAATAGGTCATAGTGGGAACTGTTCTCTTGTAATTGGAGATATGAGGAAGGGTACATTTTAGGCTTGGTTTGGGCAGACTGATGGTCACAGAACCACCTGAGATGTGCCCAGGATCACAAAACAGCCCAGAAGGAGTCAAAAGGCCTCTTGGGATAAGTTATCCGCACAGCAGCTGGTGGCTCCTGTACCTGTTGGGGACAGTGTGTGCCCCCTCTGCTCTGACAGTGATGTGTTACTGTGCTGTCCCTTCAGGCCCATGTCCTCTGCTCTGGGGACAGTGGGTCACAGTGCAGGTGGCAGTGTTGTGTTCCCAGTGGACAAAACATTTTCAGAAGTGAGTGAATATTTGGTACCAAGTGCTCCTTAAGATTGCAGCATGTGCGGGGCTGGCTCAGTGAGTAGGGTGCTGCTCTTTCCCTCTTGGTGTTGCAGTGACCAACTCTGCTTTGACAGTCTCCTATCTCTGGATGCAGGTACTGCTGGGAAAAGCTGACTTCTGATTAGGGAGGGTCCATGTAACTATTTTACTAGTGCTTGGGACAGAGCATGGGTAGTGTAGCCCTCAGAAATACTAATTTACATAGATGTTTGCATAGGAAGGCACAGGGAAGCAGAGTAGAATACTGCCAAAGACTGTGTGGGGCTCATCAGCTGCCTCCCCTGGACATCATGGCCAGCACTGGCCAGAGCAGCTGCCCTGACACTGTAGGGGCATCCACCTGGAGGAGGCTGCTGTAGTCCTCCTGTTCTTAGAGCAAACTTCTGTGCACATGGAGGAGGAGGTGGTTGGGACCAGTCTGCCTGCATGGTATATAATGACTGATCAGCCTAATCTATTGTTTTGAAATGACTGGATTTGTGGATGAGGGGAGAACAGTCATTAATACTAACTTTAGCAAGGCTTACGACCCTGTCTTGCAGTGTTCTTGTATCCAAGCTAGGGTGGATGTCTAGGTGGGTTGGATGATTAGTCCCAGAAGATAGTGGTTAATGGGTCATAATCTGTCAGGATGCCAGAAACAAGTGCAACAGAGTGAGGGTCTGCCTTCGGGCCTGTCCTGTTTAACATCTTTATTAGCAACCTGGAGCTGGTGACATAGTACACTCTCATCAGTTTTGTGGATGACACCAGACTGAGAGGAACAGACAGTGCACTTGAAGACAGGCATGTCATCCAGAGGGACTTGGGCAAGCTGGAAGGGTGGGCCCATAGAAGCTTCTGAAGTCCAGCAAAAACAAATACCAAATCCTGCTCATGGGAAGGAAGATCCCAGGTCAGGGATATGGGCCAGGGATGGAAGGGATCTGTGGGAAAGGCCCTGGGGTCAAAGAGGGTATGTGAACCAGAAGAGGACCCTGTTAGCAAAGGAGGCCAAGAGCATTCTGTGCTCTATCATCAGCAGAGGGAAGTGATTAGCACTCTCTGGGTAACATCTAAGAACTATGTTTTTTTTGGTCTCCCTGGTACAAGAAACAAGAATGATTTCAGCAGAGATCATCACCACTTGCCCTATGAGGGCAAGCTCAGGGATTTGGGTTGCTCATCCTCAGAGAAGAGGCTGCTTTGTGGGGGAACTACTCTCAGTGCCTGGAGGAAGGTTTTGAGTATAGATCCAGGCTATGCACAGCACTGTGTGGTGACAGGGAGAGCAAAACCAGGAATAAATTGAAATGAGAGGTTCAGATTGGATATGAGATAAGAAGATGGGCAGTGGAGCAGGTGTGCATGGTGGCTGTGCAGTTTCTGTCCTTGGAGGCTGTAAAGACTGGACTGGATAAAACCCTGGGCAACTTGGTTGACCTCATACCTAAGTTTTCTTTGAGCAGGGAGCTTGGACAAAAAACCTTCTTGGGGTCCCTTCCAACCTGCATTATCCAATAAGCAACACTTAAAAACTAAGCCAGTATTAAAATCTACATTCCCTAGATGAGAAACATGGTTTGCATGCAAAGTGAAGATGGAACTAAATCAAACAAAGTAAACCAAATACTACATTTATATTTTGTCCTGCACTGTAAATCTCCAAGTACATAGGAAAATGGAAGGTAAGGCTTTCTTTACCTATTTCATAGAGATGGTATTTCTATTTTATGTGCCTAAAACTTCTCCTTTTTTTTTTTTTTTTTTTCTCCTTATCAGTTTCATCCATCAGAAAGCAATTTGTATTAAGGACACCGAATGTGCCAGATTTTTACCTGGATTCTGATGAATTTTATTTTTTTCCCTGAAGGATGTCTTGCCTATCTCCTCCTGAAGACTAGAAGGGAGTCTTGCATATCCCTCCCACCACAAATGTCTCATCACCAGTGAAAGCTGCAACACAAATCTACTTCTGCACAGTTCTTCTGACCCATGTATTCTATGTGTCTGTACATGTTCATATGCTGTAGCTTCCTCTTGCCCCCAGCCCAATTCTCTGGCTGCTGCAGGACTGAGGTGTGTTTGTGGGCACCAAGTCCTGTTTCTGTGCTTCTGCAGGAGGGGCCCCCATCCAAGTACAGAGCAGCTGGAAAACTGTAAACATGCACCCCTGCCTTCTCTCTTTCAATGATCTGGCAAGTGTTTTCAGACAAATATTTCTTAAAATTTTAAATTTGGCTTTTTTGGTTTTTAATTTCTTGCTTGAGAATAGGCACGTTGATGTTGTGGGATGTATTGTTTGCACTGCATCTGAGTAGTCTGCAGCAATGCTTTGCATATGAGCATGTTGCTTAATGTCCCTTTGTGCTCTCAAGGGAAATTGCAATTCCTATCTGGACTATAAGTGATATTGGTTATTGTGCACAGTCTCTAGGTTGGATGGGTCTTTGAGAAACCTGATCTAGTGGATGGTGTCTCTGCTCATGGCAGGGGGGTTGGATCTAGATCTTCAAGGTCCTCCCCAGCAGAAACTATTCTATGATTCTGTTTCATCTGTTAAATAAGTTGAAAGGCAGACAAAAGTGTATGCCTCTTAGCAGAGGCAGACCACTGAATAATGTCTGAGCAGACAGTATTTCAGGAGTACCAGAGGAAAGTTTTGCAAGCAGCATTGCAATGGGAGCAGAGATATCCCCAGAGTCAGGAGTCTAAAACACATAATTTCTCCTGCCCCTTATGTCAGCCTGTTGTGTTTGTGCAGAGTTAGCATAGCTTAGATCAGGTGTAGAGGAACAGATACAAGTACTTTTACAAATTTAATTAAAAAAAAATAAATTACTACTAGTATCCCTAAAGAGAAGAAACTAGATTTTGAGTTAATGATGTAAAAAATTATTCTCTGTAAATTAAGCAAAATTTTTTCCAAGCAGATTGTATGTATGCAGGTAGGCAATTTAGTATAAAACCACACTAAGTAGTATAAAAATATGATTTAAATGTAAAAAAACACCCTGATCTTAAATGTGGACAACTTATTCAAAATTAATTAGGTTCCTTGACTTCCCAGGAACTCTGCTGGAAACTAACAGTCTCCTGGTCCTCCCCAGCTCTTGCCCACCATCTCTGTAGTGAGCAGTTCTGATAATCAATGTGAACTTTGGGCTCAGCCAAGGCACCACAGAGGGAGCAAATACCAACTTAGTGTCTGACCTGTCCTTGATGCGAGTGCTTCCAACTCAGGCAAAATCACAGTTTTACTTCCTAAAAAAAAAAAAAAAAAAAGCTGAGAAATTAATCCTGAGAGCATTTTCAAAGGGCTTATTTTTCTGTTCATTAGCTTCTTATGATAAATTTTTTCTAACTGTTAAGTTTGTACTGAGAAGAAAGAATTAAGAAATGCCGGGGGGGCAATACTAATGGAGCTGTGTCTATAATCTCTCTAGATACACAATATATGTGAACTTTCAGTGCCAGGCTGGCTATGTTTTGTAGTTACTCTGACTGCCAGTTCTTTTGTAGCAGAGTAATCTCCGTGTCACCAGAGGCCATTGCGAAAGTTTACGCTTTTGCACAGAGCAGCTGAAATAATTCATGTCACCACTACAGAGTATCACCTTGTTACAGTGCATATCTCCAGGGCCAGAGCAAGGTTTTTCCACTGCCCCAGGCAGGTACAAAATTGCTGTCTAGATAAGAAGGGGCACAGCCAGTATTGCTGCTGGCGTCGGAGCTGCTCCTCTCCTGTGCCTTGCTGCCCTCTAGTAGAGGTGGCAAGAAGAAGGCATGAGGCCAAACTTCAGCTGCTTCCAGCAGTTTGAATAAAGATGCTAATCTGTGACCTGCAATGGTGGAAGGTGAATATGCTCCCCTTTCTGCTGCACCTGCTAGCAGGCAACTGTGTTGGATGGCAGGGTGGGGTAGTTAGCTGGAGGCAGTGAATCCTAACAGGGCAGGTAAAGTTGACTCCAAATTGGAGTGGTGGAAACCAGGTCTTGTTCTTTGCTTCACTTCAGCAGCAAGGGTAATCCTTTCAAGCAGAGGATAAAGTGAATAGATGGACACTGTAGCATCTTAAATCAAGTTGCTTGCATACCTTCTCTTTGCCTCATCTGAGATAACAACTGCTGCAGCCAGGGTTTTGCTACCTGAGATCTGTGCTACCCATTTACTGGAATCAGACATGCTGAGACAACATCCTGCTATACTGTTGCTACATCTCAGCCTCATGTCCACCACTAGATCAGACATGCCTATGACAAGGGGCTATGGTAGCCTGCTCGGAAAAGAGATTAACACGGGGAAAGCAAAGAGAAGGATGAATTGTACCAGTTAGGTAGATCCACCATATGAACTGAAGTTGTGGTCTGTTGGGATTTTGTAAGCCTAGGATGTTGTCAATGCATGTTTCCTGTTGGCGTTAGTTGCTACTGCAAATGTTTGGCAGTTTTGCAAAGCACATCAGTAGTAAACTGTTCACCCAAGAAGTTGGAGTACCCTATTAATGACCATGCAGGACAGTCCTGTTTGGTTTCTGTGAATTTAGTTTTCTTGCTTAGGTGATCAAACTACCAGAGAAGAGGCAAGGGGTAGTTTTAATTTCTTTACTTCGGAGCTGTTAGACCATTTGCAGAAGGAGGCTGCAGGAGTTATGATAGGCTGAGGAAAGAGATGTTAATCACATTTTCAGAAAAAGTGTGAATTATAGTTGAAGTTTTCTCTTAAAAACAGGAATATCGACCACAGTCAGACACGTGGTATGGAGCATTTCTGCCCAAACAATAAGAATTTTGCAAGTTGTAGAGCTTTACAGCGCCAAGCCTTGAGTGACCTTAATTATGGGCCATGCTGTCTGTGTGTGAAGTGTTTATGTGACTGGGTGACATGCAGATACATATTCATCTCCCTTTTTATTTTAATACTAGTCTGTTCTTCCAAAAGCATTCACCTGAAGGCAGAGGGATTTCCCTTTGGACTCTGCATAGGTACGTAGCAAAACACCAAGGTTTTAGAAGTCTTAATAGTTTGTTCACATTCAGTAGGAGGAAACCTTCCTCTGGTGTAATCTGCATACAAATGCAACAGCATCCTGGGACCATAGAACCCCTCAGAGTTGGGTGGGTTTCCCCAGTGCAGTCATTGCACTGGCTCTGTCACCAGAAGCCCTGTGCTGCTCCCTGCCAGACTTGTCCTAACTTGACTCCTTGTACTGCTCTGAGTCTTCAGGCTGTTCTGCATTGCTGAACCAGGCTGGGGCAGGAGCAGCTGTGTTTAAAATCTAACCTCTGGCATCTCCCACAACCTGGGTAACCCTCTGATGGAACTACACTTGTGCTACATCTTGGCCACTGGTGACATCATTGAAGATTGATGTCTGCATATAGCAATATAACTGCATCGTCATTATGAGAATGCTCTTCAGTTTTATTCAAAAATGATTTGTTCAACCTGCATAGAAATTGAATTTGGCTTGGAGAAAAAGTCTTGCAGAAAGCAGTAAAATCAGAACTGTAAGTGTATTGCAATCATGTGGTACAAATAAAGATTTAGGAAGTTGTAAAACATGGCGAAAATTTCTCTGCTGCATGCTGGCTCGTGATTCACTAATGTTTGGTGTTGCATGATCACCAGGTTGAGCATTCGTGTTGTGGTAGTTGGTAGGGCTGATTTCATCCATTCAGGAATCATGAAGCTGTATTATAAAACTCAGTAGCTTGACACAGAGGTGCCTTTTGATTTTGCTTTGATTTTAAATGAAAGCTGATATTCTCTAACAATGATAGAAATACAGCAGCTGGGACTTGAACAGAAAAGTAATGTCCTCAGATCCCTTTTAAACAAATGAAAAAAATTAAGATGGCCTATGTATCAGGCCGGGTATTAGTGTACTCAGCTTTGGAAAAGGCTATCTGTTGGGTAACCTTGATGAAATAAATTTTAACAAGAGTCAGGTGCAGTTAATTTTATTTGAAAATGAATGTTCATTTACTGAGTTTAAACTGAGTTAGCTGAGCAGTTTATGATTTGTTGTTTAGAATTTTTTTTTGTCCTCTAATTAAGGACGGACTTCCATCTTGTGACAACACAGGAAGGAGGGACTGAGTGCATAGCATACCAAATTTTTTATCTCCTCCTCTCCAAGTTGGAGTTCATGGGTGTTATTATGAGGAAAGCTTGCAATAATTCTGTGCAAGCTTTCCTGTTGTATGGACTTAATTTTAAAAATTATATTAATCAAATTATATTCATCAAGTATAGTAAAAAGGTGAATTCTGATTTCACTTAAGAGGTCTAGAGAAACTGAGTATCATTCTTAAATTTACACAGCTCCAGGCAATGTTAAGAGACTGCAGAAGCTTATAAATAGTCGTGAATGTCATTACTGGAAAAGCAAATTCTACCTAAAGCTCTATTCCCAGTTGCCTATTCTTAGGAGCACAACTCATGTTTGCTTGTGGATTTATCTGAAGCTGTTATCCCTGCCCCAGGGCTGTGTCTCTGTCAGCAAGATTGCTGTGCTCACAGTGCTGAGATGTACCGCCAGTCCTCAACAATTTGCATCTGTGCCTGTTAACCTCTACTGCATGTGGCAGCATTTTGTGAGATCAGTCTTCCATTTCCTGAAGCTGACTGAGAAATATGGGGAGGAGGAGGTAAACTAAAATACACGAGGTCCCTAAAATAAATAGGAATAAGGAGATGATTTGTAAACTTTGACCCCGATAATTACCTCCGATTCTTGTAATCATCTCTGAAATGGAGGGAATCAGGATTAGAGCTAGTCAGATTCTTTATAGAATAACATTTTATTCATGCTCATTAAAGAACTGTGCTCTTCAAGAAAAGTGTCCAAACCTCAGTTCCCTGCATAATATCTCTTACAGAGGAATTGTAGCCATGAGATCTTTGAGGATTTTTCTAATCTTGTTTCCCACAGTCAAGGTGACAACAGGGGAAACTGAACAGATGTTGTCAAGGAAAGTGGCATCAAAACAATTTTGACAGCTTTGTTTTTAATGAGGATCACATTGATACTGACAAAAGTAAAGTTGGAACATTAGCATAGTTCCTTGAAGAGTTCAGGAAATCATTGAAACTAAATGGCGTGACAAAGTATAAGTGACAATTAGGCTTTGCATCAAAAGTGCTTGCTCTTTGGTAGGTCAAGTGACTGCCACGCTTCCTAATGCCATGTAAAATGCAACAGTGGTATATCTGTAAGGCAGAGACCTCTGGCCAATTCACTGTTGATGCCTGAATTGTTTTTTCCTCCTGCTTCTCAGGCTGAATTTAAAATGTGGGACCCATGATATACAAAAGTCTTTATTTTAAAGATAATTGCCCTCTTGACGCTCATCAAAGGTTTAGTGTCCAATGGTGAATGCCTGAAGTGAATGGCTTTTTTTACCCTTTTTTTTTTTTTTTTTTTTTTTTTGGCAAGTATTAAGAAACCAAACCAACAAACTCAAAACAGAATTAAAACCAATCAAAACAGAGTCAGGAAGACTTGAAATCTTGATCATATTCTAGATACTGAAAAAAACAACTGAAAAGCAGAGTGTGATCTGGCATTTCATGTGTTTCTATATTTTTTGTAAGGTTTTGGATGTTAGTACAACCACATTTTAAAAAGTGTTTTTAACCACCTGTGTTATCTCTTGTCTGCTGTTGCGTGATGCCATTGGGTAATGACAAAAGAAGCAGCAATAGCGTTGGGTAAAACAAATTGACATCCTAGATTTATGTGAAAAGAGGCTTTTCTGCTCCATGATATTTTCAGATCTGGAATTTCTCACCAGGACAACTTCACTCATAGGTCTAATGTAGTTAAATATTTTTACTAATGTAGATGGGCAGTTTGTAGGCAGTGGCAGCATTTTATCACTAATGCTTTACTGGTATTTAACATGGTGTTTGCAGATATAATGTACAGGTTCATTTTTTATCTGACAGTTGCTGTCTAGGTGTAGTAAACTATTAGAGAATTGCCTTGGGCTGCAAGTAGTATCTGCATCTAGCTTTCAGCATCACAAATGTTGTCTTGAGGAACCTTTCACTGAGGTCCCTTTGTGATCTCCCCATTAGCTTTCAAGCACATAGCACTTTACAAGGTTGAAGCTTGAGGGATGGTTTCACTGTGTTGCTCTCTTTTAAATTGGACTTTGCTGCTATCTTTTCACTGAGGAAAAATTATAATCATAGACTGCAGCTCCTACTGCATGCTCACATCACATAACACCTGCTTTTTCTCGCTATCCAGTGCTTTTCTTTAAATGGTGTTCTGGAAACTTGGAATTCCACACCTTTTGTTGTCTTTGGAGAAGAAGGTAGAAATGTGAGCACTTAACATCCACGAAACAAACAAGAAAATCACTGTATCTTTTTACGTCTTAAGGTTCTCTCCAAACATCTGGCTAATGGCTTTTAAATGATGATTCTGGGTCCTTCTGAAAATACTGTTCCTCTAGAAGTCCAACATCAGATGACACGGTGACTATTTGCGTAGTGTCAGATTCTGTAGACTTAGTCAGAGGCCGAGTCATCTAAAATCATCTAGATGTCTTTCATTCTCTACCTTTACTCCTCTTGCACACACACAAACACACACACAAAATCCAGTCCCTGATGAACTGGTAATGCTTGGGCTTCACTGCAGTTTTGATTGCTGCTTTGTTTTTTGGCACTGATTTTTAACAACTTGCATGTATCTTAACAGTCTGAGATGTTTGCTGATTCACCTTGAGAGTATAAAGCTAGGCTCTATTTTGGTTTGAGGACGAACCCATCCTTGCTCGGGTAGTTAAAGCTGGAATATTTTTTGATGTAAATAATTCTATATGGATTGCTTTTTCACTGATAATCTAATTGAATTATTGTGTATGTAGAGGTGGAAACCTAAGTGTGTGCTTCTGCTAAAGAACAAAACACAGTGAAGTGGCTCACCCAGGACTATTCTCCCTGCCAAAACACAGGGTTTTTGTACAAATATGCCACCCTTTTTCTTTCCATCAGTAGCCAAATTCAGCTGTGCCAAAGAAAGGTCCTTTTTTTATGTAACCCACACACTGTGGAAGTTGCAGTCATATTTTCCACTAACCACAGAGCTGTGAGTGAGATGGCACGTGTGTTTTAAATAAAACTGGGAGAAGAACTGATGTAATGCTCTCTGAGATGTTTTTCCTTTTTCCACATTTCTCCTTCCCCACCCCCTTTTAAAATTTTTTTATTTTAAAGTTTTTTATTTTTATTTTTAAAATTTTTTAATTTTTAAATTTTTTTGTCCCTCCCCCCCATTCCTGATGGATGTTATATGAATTGATATTGTTTTGTTTGGTTTGGTTTTTTTTCTTACTGCACACCACACTGAGGGGAATGGATGAGAAGGGCAGCTCTGACACCTTAAGCCTAAATATAGATGGATTTCTTTAAAGTCCTTAAAATTACAGGGTGATACAATGTACCAACTTGCTGCATAATCTTAATAGGTTTCTTCTTTGTCTTCTCTGGGTATAAGTGAATTAAACATGATACTCTGTTAGAGCACATGAGCAATATGTGACTTTTTTTTCTAGTGGCATGTTGAACTGCAATTATCTGTCTCTTCAGTGAGAACACAAAATGATTTTGAAGAAAAAATGTATTTCAGTTTTGGTCTAATAAACTGCAAAGATGCTCGTTCTGGAATGACAAGTGAAACCTGTTATTCCTCTGCTACTTTTTCTACTGCTGCTTTCATTGATTAAAATAGTTCAGCTCCTGCTTATAATGGCCTGTTTGGGAACATTCAGATCCAAGGTTTTTTTATATATTTTCATGGGGAATAGCTCCATCTTTTTTTTAAAAGAAAATGTTTAAGGCAATAAATCTAAGTAAATATCTGTACTTACTAAGGTTTGAATTCAGCTTAAAAAAAATAGAATTCAGGCAGACTGCTTAGTCTGGGTATGTATCTCCCTTGAAGTCCTTCTCCCATTACAGCAGTATAGTGTCTGTGCCCTGCAGCCCCCTCAAGGGAGGTTCCAAAGGCTGGGTCTCAGTCACCTTTTGATGAGGTTCAATAATTGGTACTCCTTAAATCTGAGGTGTGTTAAGTAGTTACATGACAAGCCACTATCTCAGCTCATCTCTTTGCATACCAGCATGAAATGGGGAGGCATCCCCAGGTATCTTCCAGGGACTGAAGGGTTAAACTTGTGCTGTTCAGACCTCAAGGTTTAGCCTGAACCCTGAAGGCTGGGATCACTCAGGTTACCTTCTTCTTGCTGTAAGCAAAGAGCACAGGGGCAGACTGCCTCAGTGGATGATCTGGCAGTGTAATTCATTAGCTGGAAGCACCTGGTTTATGTCTCTGCCCCTGGCCACTTCTGACAGTGGCACTTAAATTCATAGTCTCATTTTCAAAGTAACCTAAGGATAGGAGCCATCTCCATCCGAGCTGATCTGGCTCTTCCCCTGTCTCCCTTTCCCACCCAGGAACCTGTGTGGAGCTGATTTAGCTACTAAACCAGCTGAAAAGCTGTCCCCTGTTTTTGTCTTGAGAATTACCTTTCTGCTGCTGGGTGCAAAACTATGTGTAGTTAGGGATGTGCCAGCCATGGAAGGAGTGGGAGTGCGTAGGGGTCTAAGTCAACTTGAGATGTGGTTACACAGTGGTTTAATCCAGTCTAAATCGTGTCAGGCAGTCAATGTAAATAAACCTTTACTGTAAGGGAGACCAAGAGAGATTTGCCTTACCGAAGCTGCTATAAGCAAGAGACAGCTGAGGGAATGCAGAATGGGATCATTCATGAGAGGTCTCTGCTGCAGCACATGAAAAATATTCCCAAGGAACTGTCAGAACCAAAGGTCCTGTGCCCTGAGAGGTAACAGATCTCTCCTCTATGGTGCTGAAATGTTTTGCTTTTTTTTTTTTTTTTTTTTGACAGCAGATACAGTGTGCAAATGCAGCAAAAGAAAATGCAGAATAAGCCAGGCTAAGAAAATTTTGACATGATGACCACAGTGCAAATGTTTTGTTCTCCCTCTCCAAAAGCTTGCCCCCAGAAATGGCCAAAATACAAGATGCAGGTCCTTACTCTCATGGCTTAAGGTCAGCATGTATAGCAATGATAATCAAGACTATAGTTAATATAAACCCATGGAAATACTTTTTTTTTTTTTTTTAAAAAAAAAAACCAACTTACCTATTTTTCCTTAGTGGGAAATACCTGTTTTTAAAAATGCTTTATTTGAAAAGAAAAATAATCCTAACCTTCTTAGGCTTTGGTCTCTTACTAATTTAAGTTTTGTGTGGTTTTTTTCCCCTTATTCTGTGGAAGTTTGCTATACATGATAGACTATGATTAGACTTTAGCTATGTTGTGTTATTACTGAAATGCTACTTTTTCATGTGAAAAGGAGACTTTTGGTCCCTAACTGCTGCTAAGCACTCTCTATACCTCCTGTGCAGATTTTTAGTTTTCTTAAGAAGAACACAGACTCATCTGAAAATACATTAATTAATTAATATAATCATTAGTAGGAAGAACTAAGTTCAGAAGAGCATCTTTGCTGCTTTCAGGGAAATCAAGTGACATCCAGCCCAAAGAGGCTGCCAGGAAAACAAGTGTTTTTGCAGACTTTTAATGATCCTTATGCTTTCCTTGACAAAGTCAACACCATCTACTGCATGCAGAGCAAAAGCCTAGGAGAGAACACTTTACAGAGACTGTGGCATAAGCTTGGCAGGAGCCTGTGAGCAGGCACTCCTCAGAGCTGGCAGTTATATACCACATTTTGATAAGAGCAGAAGAATGTGTCTGTAAAATATAAAACCCAAGACCAAAGCACTGCTGTATCAGCACAGCTCAAAACCCAGTGCTTTGTGACTCTCCACAGTACTTTACCCTGCTCAGTGTGTGCTTTAAGTGTTAGAGCTGACACTAGGCTTGCAGGTTAGTGTAATATCCCTGCAGTGTAAATGCTATTTATAGTAAGCTATGACTATAATTTATTTACTGGAGGGAGGAGGAGGAGAGCAGACAAAGAGGCAGTCACTTCATCCTGCTAAAGTCACTGACCAAACCGGAATAAAATCCAGGTGCCCCTGAATCTAGTTCTTCCACTTCCAGTTTTTCCACTAAGCTGTATTTAGTGTGGCTGTGATGTTACATATTTATAACTGCACCTCCTTGAGTGGCAGAGATGGAAGCCACATGGATATTTCACTCAGCAGAAGGAAAGATTAGTTACTTTTCTGTCCCCCTTCCAAGGAGAATTGTAGTAAGTTTGATATTGTCATTAGATGTGCTTGCAAGTTGCTAAATAAATGAACAATAATACCACATTCTTTTAATTTTTTTTTCTTTTAACACTGAATAAGAAACTTTGAGAATAATAAATCCATAGTTACGTCTCCTCACTTAATGCTTTTATATAGCTGGAGATCAGTTTGGAGCCCTGGTTTTGTTTTGTTTTGTTTTTTCTAAGAGTTGGCATATACATTTCAACAGCCTCAAGACCTGCAGGATGCATAGATTATGCTCTGGTTTATCTTCCCCAGAGTAAACTGCAGCAAACTACTCACTGGGACAGTGCAGTTACAGCTGTAACACACATATACAAACAGTGGGGTCACACTCCGGTATTCAAAACATATATAAGCTTTGGGTGTGCTGGTGACTCCCTCTTAAATCAGCCAAAATAAGCTAAAAGGAAAAACAAATACGTGCAAGTAGAAGTAGTTTGAGCTAGGTGAATTGCAGCATTAAAAACCATGCATCTTTGTTCCTAAGTGCAACCTACTTAGTGTTAGGCAGGTTGCTTTAATAACCACAATAAGCATTAATGTATTTCCTGTAGAAAAGCACAGTTGCATGCAATAAATATTTTTGCTACACTGCAACAGGTTAATTAACAAATGTCTTCTGCCGGTCTATGGGTAATACTTGTGCTGACAGGCAGATAGAAGACTTAGCCATCATCCTGACAAGATGAAGCCCAAGCTCTGTTTCTTGCAAAATAATCTTTTATGGGCTCGGTAACCTTTGTTAGCTAAGCGTGTACAGAGAGAGAGAAAAAAAACTTTTTTGTAATTCTGTCAATAAGAACTCATTGTCCAGTTGCTTATTACACCTGGCTTTGTGTGATGGCCTCTAGCCCTAACTTGCCTTAACTGTAAAAAGTAAAAAGTGTGAGCCTATGAATGAGAAGTAAAAGTCTCTCTGCACACTCAATCCAAATAAAGACAGACATATGAGGTCAGGTTCTGGACAGGCTGTCATATATAAATGCTGTCCTCAGGGCCTGATTCTGATCTCATTCCTCTGTAACTTTAGACAAACTCCAATAAAGCTATAGTGACTGCTGTGAACTGCCATGAGGTCAGGCTTAATTACCGTGATATTAATTATAAACAAATACTGTACTGCCTCTGCAGCTTTCAGAAAGTGTCCTCCTCATATTTTAGTGGTGACATTGTTGAAGTTGGGGTGGTTTAAGATGCAAAGGCTAATCTACACAAAAAAGAAATTCCATTGCACCATTTGCAACTTAATGGTGTACAGAGAGGAAGGGAAAACACTACATAAATACAGATGTCTCTACTTCTGAGGCTTTTCTGTGTTCCTATTACTTAAACAAGGATCAAGAATCATATTATTCCATGGGCTCAGTCTTCATTTACAATAGCCTCTTTGAAAGTCAATGTGAAATGGGTTTCCTGGATTGGTTATTGAATTCTCCATGCTGACTCCACTGTGAGCACTGGGAGCCTTTGGCTTTTTCCTTAAAAATAGCCCAGGTTTTGAAATTTGAAAAGCAGCTGCATTTTCCCACCACATGGACTTTCTGGAAAGGAAATGTTTCTCTCTTTCTCTAAATGTCTAATATAAGGTCTGTACCAGAAAAAAAATTCTCAGGAAAAATATTCTCTGCCCAAATAGAATTTTACTCATACTTTGCATGGCCATAAATGACCAGAGAACAGGAATGAGCAAAGAGGGCCCAGTGATTTAACATATACTTGAGCTAGTGAAATATGTATGAAATATCATATGCTTTATGTAAATTGTCAAGGATGACAGTTTAACCTCCTGAACATATACACAGAGACCCTCTTGTTCTTCCTCAAACTGTGCCACGTAAGTCAGTCACAGCCAAGCACTGTACAACATCACACACCTTGTGCTGGCTTTCATTGGCTCTCCATGCCAAAACCTCTACTTTCCCTCAGATTGTATTTAAACAGACCAACACTTTTGCCAAACTCTCCTGTGTATGGTGAGGAGAGTCCCACCCAGATCATCTGCCAAGGCAAGTGAAGCAAATTGGTCCAGTTTTAGTGTTACTGAATTTGATGTTCCTCTTGATCCATTGTAGATGGGAATGGAAGGAATGTCCATGTACATAGTGTCATATACAGCTTCCTATGCTTATACTGTGCATGAGAGAAGATGGGTTAATGACAGACTTCTAGCCTTTGTTCCAAATGTTGTGGTTTTCTCTTTTTTTTTGTTTCATTTTAGTCAGACCCCTGAAGTAATTAGCACACCCTGTGGTTTGGGTGGTTTTTTTTTTGTGTGTGTGTGTGTGTGGTTTCTATCTGAATACCCATGAAGGAGTTAATTAGCTTGTTTGCACTCTCTCATTAATTCATTTTCAGCTGAGAGTTTAATTGCTCCTTTATTACTGATGAGTAAAATAGCTTTAGGCTTCCAATTAAAATGGACTTTGATGAATGTATAAGAGCTGGGCTTTCAGCTTGTTGAATGGGCTCTGGAATTGCTGCTCTGCATCCCATTGCAGGCCGGGCTCCTTCATGGCAATGCTTCTTGGGGACAAGTTCTTCCCAGTGGCAGACTTGGTATTAGGGTTGTAGCCACTGACTTCACCTGATGGGAGGGAAATCAAAGGGGAGCTAGAGCCTGTGAACCACCCTGAGCAGGCAAAGCTTAAAAAAATAGATGGAACCACAGAAAAAAATCTTGTTACCAAGGCAGCTGAGAGATGTGCAGAAACACCAGTTCCCTCTTTTATAAAATGGTGACTCAAGTCAAGTTCCCAGTTGTGGAGGTCTGAATTTCTACCTAGGGCATCCCGAATTGTACTGGGGTGCAAAAGCTGGTTACAGGTGTTTGGGGGCATATCAGGCATTTGTCCTTAAAATAACATCTCTTCCTCCTGGTGTATGCTAATGTCTAAATGCACGTAAATTTGCTTTTCTGGGCTTTGATTTGTACTAGGACAGTAGTAATTCCTTTCTAATGTATTTTGAGATTGTTAGATGTCAAGTATTATGGAATAAGTAGGGATATTCATATAGAGAGAAACAGCCATATGAATTGGAAACAAGAAGAAGAAAGTTCAAATCTGTCTTTGTCTTTTTTTTGTCTTTTTTGTCTTTTTTTGTCTTTTTTTGTCTTTTTTTGTCTTTTTTTGTCTTTTTTTTGTCTTTTTTTGGTCTTTTTTTGGTCTTTTTTTGGTCTTTTTTTGGTCTTTTTTTTTTTTGGTCTTTTTTTTTTCCCTCTCTACGATTCAACATGAAGAATACATTATTTATATTCCCAGTGGTGACTGGCTTGGATCCAATGACCTTTGCAAAAAAATCCATTGCTAGCATGGAAAATGTAGTAAAACAATGTAAGCGTGCTTACTGCAGCCATGTATATTTCTTAACACAATAGGGTCCTGAGACGAGCTGAAATCTCGGGATTCTTCTTCAAGAAATGATCCCACATGGGAGCTATTGTGATGCTCCCTCTGCTGGCTCTCACTCTGCCTCCAGATTTTCCTTAAAAGACCTCACTTGGGCATTGATCCAAACGAGGCATCTTAATGGGAAGGGCCAGTACAGCCCAAAGGGGAGAGACTATGTCTCTGCTTTGGATGGACAAGAACCAAAACTATGGAGAAAGACATCTGCCTTCAGATAAGATGATCACAGATAGCAGGGGGAAGAGCAAAGTCAAGTACTAAAGACATTCTGTAACTGTTATTGTAAATCTACTTAAAAAGCTGGTTGGAATGCTTTGAGTACAATGCATCTTCGTGAGAAGGAAACACTATCAAAGATTTCTGTTCTGGAAAAAGATCTAGAACTTCATAAGCTGAATTACAGAATGTTTTTAACACTGTAACAGCTTTTTTGCTTTGCTCATAAAATCTGAACTCTTTCTGACTTTTCCTTAATTATGGGTTTGGGAAGAATTTCTGTTTCCTGGAATAGTGAAGGGGAAAAAACCTGTTTGTTTTAGAGATATGTTTTGGTTTTCTTTTGTTTTGCTTTATTTTGTTTTTTCTTTTTTTCTTTTCTCAAATCAGAGGGTCACAAGATGACCAGAGTATGACACAAAAATTACAAAAAAAAAGAAAATGATTGAAAACAAATTTAAACAGAATTAAAAAAAAAAAAAAAAGAAAAAAAAGACAGAAATGCAGACAAGCTTGTGGCAGTACAGTCTGCTAACAATTTACTCTGGAATTCTCTATGAAAACTTCAATTGTTTTGCAACATACAAGATCTAGCTATGACGATGCTCTTTCCATGGCCAAAAAGAGAGTGAAGAAAAAAAAAAAGGCAGCTTCTTTAGATGATACTGTGGCACCTCTGTCCTTGTTTTAGCTGACTGCTTAAGCACATGCTTAATAAATGTGCTTAGAGAGTCTGCTGATCTAATCTTTGCTTTGTTATCAACTTGAATGCTCACACAGGCTGACTGAAGTTGCTGGAGTTCATTACTGGTGTAACAGTACAGCAGGACAATTGCTTTTCATTCTCAAAAGTAACTTCTCTTTGACCTTCTCTGGTCTTGTCCCTTTTGACCAAATAGGGGAGAATGTGCCTTGAAATGAAGGCAGGCTATGGTTATGATCTGTGGTGGGGATCCCACATAGTAAATCTAAGCTTCCAATTTTATAAAGTGGGAACTGAAACAACAAGATGTGAGGAGGAAAAAGTTAAGGAGTTGAAGGGCAGGTGCTGTGAGTGCAGGTGGGAAAAGGGCACACCAGAGACCATGTGCAGCTCTCGGTAAGCCTGGCTCCTGCCTCTGGCTTCTTGGTTTCTCTGGGTCCTTGGTGCTGATGAAGCTGCCCTGAAATTGTAAATTGTTATTCTGGGTGTTGCTGAAAGGAAGGATTGCTTGCAAGAACCTCTGTTTCTGGCAAGACCTGTTTTGCCCTGATTCTGGCTACTTTCTGTCCTGTCATCATCACCCCAGTGCCTAAGCATATATTCTTAGTAGGATATCTTTCTGGATGATGGTCCTATTTGTAGTTCCTTGTCTCCTGTTTCCCTGTAGGTGTTGGCTTATATATGAAGGAATCTCATCAAAAGTATCTTTCTATGAGGAAGGTTTCTTCTAAGTTGATCTACGGAGGTGTTGAAGAGCACTGGTGTTGAAACCATTGTATGCCAGACTGGTCTGTTGTGGTGGACAAATATAACTATGTAGACTTTTAGAAGTGTTTTTTGATATTCCAAAGTCTAGATAGCCATGAGGCTACCAACCAAAATTTAACCCAACTATCCCTGCCAGCCTGGACTCTGCTCTTTCTCAATCAAAGTTCCTGCTTATTGGAGCAACATAATGGATTTTCTTTAATAAAAAACTAAAAAACAAAATCCAAACAAAAAACTGTCATATTTTCTGCTTAACCAGTATTGGTGCCTCTGTGAGTTGTGTCTGTAAATGATTTAGTTAAGTATCTTTGAGGTCTGGTTATTTTCATAGAGGATGTACATAAAATCCAGTTTCTCCTGTGATGTAAGCTCCACTGTGTTCAGGGAAAGTGACTTTTCCCACAGTTCTTGCCCGTTGTCTAGCAGAATCATCACTTCCATCTTGGTATTCCTGGGCTAGTACCTTTCTGGCTGTATCTGATGTGTCCTTGCTGCCTTCTTTCTGTGCCTGTGTGGTATTTTTTGCTGCTTATCTCTTGCACACAGCTCCAAGTGGTAACTCTCAAACTCTCCAGAAAACCCTGACACACAACAGCACAGCTCTGCTCCCACTCTGGCCCTGCACATGATCTGTGTTTTGGGTGTTGGCTTCTCTAGTTTTGGTTATCGAGCTCAAAGTATCTTCAACACCCTTTTACACTACCCCTGAATGGGAGGTGGCTCCTACACCCATCACCTTAAATGACCACAGGCAGCCAGTGGCCACTTCACCCAAGTGGCTCCTGGTAAGCCCAGCCAGAAAGAGAGGGACGGACTATGGAGAAATTAAGTGACATAACTTATGTTCAACACGCCATGAATTATCATCACTATGGCCTCGTTTTAAAGCTTTTATGCATGCTAGACTTGTATCACCACTACTTAAGTTTGCACATGGACATAGTCTGCAGGTAACCCACCTTCATAATGGCATAAGATACCTGCAGTTTCTTCCAGTTTACATTAATTTGGTACAAGATCTCCCAAGAGGCTGGTGGGTAATCAAGGCTAAGAAGGATCTGGCCTAAATTGCACTGCAGTCAGTGGCAATCTGATGGTGGGCTTCGATAAGCACAGGGCTCATCCCTTCAAAGGACAAAAAAAAGAGGCAGTAAGGAGGCAGAATGATGGTGCAGTAAAACACATCTGAAGCGAGATGTTTGGCAAAAATGTCAAGTGATACTTTTAGTTTGAAAAGGAACAAAGGAAAAGCTTGCAATGTTTTAATTGTTAGGAAAGTTGTTGATTGCATTGTGAGAGAATTTTCTCACTTCTATAACATTTCTTTTTGAAAAAATTGTTTACCTTGCTAATCTGGATGGATATGAGGATATGGGCATGTATTCTTGTTTGGTATGAGTTGGTGTAGCTTTGTACAGGAGCTATGTTCTTATAGAAGATGAAAATCTGTCCCTTTGTTTCTTTTAGGGGAAAATTTCAGCAACTGTACTTCAGAAAGGTCACTTTTTTTTTTTTTTTTTTTTTTTTTTTTTTTTTTTTTTTGTATTGTGGGAGCCCCAGGCTGAGTACTAATGTTGAACTAGCATAGAAGTTTCCTAATTGCTACTCTGATAGAAAGCATTTGGCTTCTATACAGCACTAGAGAATGTAGTTTTCACCACAGTGTGGTGAAGTTATTCAGGATGATATTTTACTGTAGCAGCATGACACAACTTCTATTCCAAACAGCTTCAGGAAAACTTGAGGACATTTTCCCCTCTGTCTCACTATTTCATGACTTCCATATTACTTCTATGCTGTCTAAAATCTGGTAATAGATGCAAGAGTAGCATTAGCATCAGATGTGGTAGGTGTGAGAACCATCACAGTTCTCATGTCATGGAGCTGTGAACTCCCCTGTATCTGCTTTGCACCTTTCTGCTATCGTAAAGAGGAGGAGAGCAGCCATTTGCAAAGCCAAACTCTCTGTGTCCTGGCCAAATCCTTTATAGATGGGCCAATTTCCTTCCCAAATGTTTGATCATGGTGGTGTTGCTGATGTTCCAAAGACAGCCTGGCAAACGGCTTCTTTTTACTGGCAGGAAGGACCAGGCTGTGGAAATTTAACTCTGAGCTCACTTATTCTGAGGAAAACGACAGCCAGATTTCAATGACCGAAAAGCTTCAGACCTTTAATCTTGGTCAGCTATCCCTCATTTTCCTTTCCTTCCAGAAAGGTTATTTAGAAATCAAAGGGCTTCAGTGAAATTGGAAATAAACTATAGTTAGGAAAATATTTTCTAACCAGATAAAGACAATCCAGAAAATGCCTCTGAGCTCTGAAGTATGTGCTACAGTTAAATGAGAGTTGGGAATACTTTTTTCCTGATAATGGTGGTTTTTTTTTTTAACATATTTAATGAAAACATCATAGATAATATTAGATACGTGATATTTCAGAAATTCATACTGGTTTTGCTGACTGTCCTGGAGCCTCTTTTGTCTTCCAGTAAGCTTGCCTAAATGTTACTGATTATTTGGAACCAAAGATTAATTGTTTTACTCAACTTTAACCAAGCATGCAAATGTTTCCGGGAAACAGGCCATAAACTAGGCCTTAAGCATCCAGAGTCCCAGAGATTATGTCCCAGGGCCAGTTGCAAGGATATTAGAATATGCTGCAAGGTAACACAATCTCTTTCTTGGATATGCAGAAGATACCTGGGGAGAAATTGCTGGTGAGGCAGCTCTGGGAAGACTGTGAGCCAGATCTAGAAAAAAATCTGGATGGGAACTAAAATTATAAAAACTTTTGCTCACCTGATGCCCAAACTCAGCTCCTCAGGCACTGGAAGCTCTCTTCTGCCCATGTGTTTTGCCCAGATGATCCTTGGTGTTAGTGAGGTGAAACTGCTGGGTGCTTGTGTGGACCCCTGGCCCCTGCAGTATGTGCCCCTGCAATGAACTCTGCACCCAACTCTTCAGCTGCCTTTAAAATGTAGCTGGAAGGGGTAATGCCCCCTTTCTGGGACTGCCAATGACCACAATGCTTGTCCCAGTTTCTCACCTGATTTCTAAAGGGAATGAGTGTGGTTACTGCTCCTGATCCAGAAGATGCTTGTCTAGGATTGCTTGGAAAGGGGTCAGAAACTCTCCTTCCCTCTTCTCCCCTGCACCTTAGCCATGAGGGTAAACAGTGGGGCTCACTCTTGCCCTTTTTCCCTGGCCCAGAGAATGTTGTCTTATGTAAGGTACAGTGGCTTAATCAGGAACAATGGGCATAGAAATGCCTTTAGACAAGCTCCAGCCTGGGTACAGTGTTGTGTTCCTGGGGGCAGGAGGCAGGACAGAAATCTGTGAACTCACCTTTCCCATTTCTGCACAGTGGTTGAACCACCCCTCTATTTTATGGATCAGGGAAGGTATAATTTCCTAGGTACTAGCAGAAAAGGTAAAGTCCAGGGCAATTATTAAAGGGAAGGGAGTAAGCCAGTATCTTCAGAGTGTGTGCTTCCTTGACACCCAGAATGAAATGACATAATGAAAATGCTCAACCTCTCTCTGCTCTAGCTTGTTACAGACAGTGCCAACACCAGCCAGATCTGTCTGTGTGTGGCAGCTACAAAGTGGGGTGCTGGGTGCTGTTTGTATAATGGTCACATAAGCACAGTGCTTAACAACAGCCTTGAAGTGTCCTTTGACCCAAGTACCTGTTTTTACATAGTTTTAAAAAAAAACAAACTTCAAGGCATCCTTTACCCTCATTGGTGAGGGCTGAGACTGTCTTCCCCTCACATGCACACATACAGAAAGCAGAAGCTCTACTCCAAGAAGGTGCTGGTGGTGATGTTTCTGACTCAGGGCTTCTTGCAGATGCTTGTCACATCCCTCCCATTTGAGGGCTTCCCTTGGCAAGCCCATCTCGAGTTGTGATATTGCTCACAGCCCCTGCACTGCTCCTTGGTCCCATGTGATGGGTACACCACACAACTGTAACCTCTTCCTCTGCCAAACAGTGGTAAAAATATTGCAGACAGCAAACTGTTGGGTTGGGGTTTTTTTCTGTTGTTTGGTTGGTTTTGTTTGCTGTCCCTTGTTTTTTTCTTGACAATTTTCTCCCAATATCCCAATAATGAAGTTGCACAGAAATGATACATCCTCGTGTATATCTGCAGCCTGGGGTCTCTCTGTTGACATGCTGGCTTTAGCAAGCCTGACATGTATCCCTTGGTACAGCTGGAGCAGAGACTATACTGAGAAAGGTCATGGGGGAGTGGAATAAGTTGCTGTCCCAGATGAGGGTGGTGAGACACTGGAACAGGCTGCCCAAGGAAGCTGTGGCTGTCCCCTTCCTGGAAGTGTTCAGGGTGAGGCTGGATGGGGCCTTGAGCAACCTGGTCTACTGGAAGCTGTCCCTGCTCATGCAGGAAGGTTGGAACTAGATGATCTTTAAGGTCCCTTTCAACCATAGCTATTCCATGTTTCTTGCAGCTTTTCCACTGGAGATTGCAGGCTGGTAATACTTGAGGTAGAATAGGATGGGTGTGTGCACCTCAATTGCTTCTGGACAAAGAGCAGCAGCTCAGGCAGCCTTCATCAGCAGATTGTGCCAAAGGGTTTCTCTGTGGTGATACAGAGCTGTCAGTCCATCAGCTTCTCACCACTGAAAGGGATGTCCCCCCTCTTCCTGCCACCCTGCTGTTGTGGTCCTCTCCATTCCTTGCACGGGGAGCAGCACCCGTCTGATCTATTGGTTGAATTAATTTGATGAACAGGAAAAAAATATTAGTTTGGGGACGCACCTGTTTGACTGGATTGTTGTATTTTTATTTATTTATTTATTTATTTATTTATTTATTATTCATGAGGGTTTTGTTGGTAGTTTCCCCCTTTCCTCCCCTAGATTTAGTGAGCTGAGCTGGCTCTGAGAGGCTGGCAAACTGGGAAGCCCATGCAAAGAAGCAGTAGGAGTGGCAAGAAGGGAGGATTCCCTCTTGAGTTGACAGTAGCTGTTAGACCAAGCTCAGCTGTGGTGGCAACCACAGCCTCATTAAGCAGCCAAGTCTGTGGCACACTCAGCATTTTCCCTTTCTCTGAATGCAACAGAGCATAGATTGAGCTATACATCTGCAATGCCAGGAAGAAATGTACTTCTGTGCACAAAATAAAACTTAATTTTCTTCATTTAACTCTTATTTTGCATGGAACCCCTTTTATAGTTTTTCCTGTATATTTTTCCATTTTTTTTCTTTTTATCTTAGCCACAGAAAAGAAAAAGTTCTAAAAAAAGAAAAAAATCCTGACAGACAAATTCTATACTCAGTGCTAATGCAACTAATTTTTTTTCCTTTTCCCTTTCCCTTTCCCTTTCCCTTGAAAAAAAAGTTGGCAAAGATTTCCAGTCCTGATGGCTATTTTTGCCAGTAAACAAATAAATTTATGCAGGTAATTTTGACCCACTTTGGATTCCACCGGCCAGAGAGGTGGAAAGCCATTCCTTGAATTTTAAGATGTTTGTGGAAATAATACCCTTTGTCTTACGAGAACTGAGAGATCTGCTCCTGGTAGTTTTACTGAAGGAGCTGTGAGGGCTGGACTTTGCATATGCAAAGAGCAATAAAACAAGCAGCCAAATGGTCAGAGAGGTCCCCATAAACATACCAAAGTTTGATGCTTGGTTTAAGTAGCGAGCCTCCGATGTCTGTAGGAGATGAGTTTAAGCTGGGCTGCCAGACTGGGAAGCAACACAGGCATGATGGACCCATACTTGGTTTCCCAGCCCCCCAACAGGGGGAAGGAAGGAGGACCAGAAAGTGGGTAACATTTCAAACCATTGGTTTGTCAGTGTTTGGTGTGTGAATGTATGTCAACACTATAGAAAAGAGAAGATGTGGGGGGGTTCCTTTTGTTTCAGGAGGTTTTTTTGGGTCTTTTGTTTTGTTTTGGTTTTTCCTTGTTTTTTCCTCTTGTTTTTATTAACCCTGTCATTTAACAAAGAAAGCACCAGGGCCTCAAACAAGCAACTGCTTCTGCCATTGCTGCCTATAATAGGACTGTGCTGGTAATAAATTACAGCAATGAGCTTGTTAGCAGAGTCCAGGCCTTAACCACTTGCTTAGTTACCGTAGCTATAGCTCCAGATCATCAAAGTGCTTGAGGCAACCCCGTGCCTGACAAGAGAGCTCCTCTAACTCAGGCTCTGCCAGGGAAGGAGGCAGGATTTCTATCTGTGAGTAAAAATGCTCAGCAGCACTCAGTACAGCTCTACTGCGAAGATAAGTAGTGACAGCGGGTTTTTTCTCATTTTTTTCCCTTCTAATTTATTAATTTGATCTGCAAAAGTGTGCACTGACTAGTTGTGTACAGAAGAAAGCCTGCCTGAGCTTATTCTGAAGGCAGAAAAGCAGCTTATCTTTAGTCTTCCATGAAAAGACCTAGATGAAACAGAAGATGGGAGCTTGTTTCACTCAGTACTAATCACAGTAATGTAATATGTATTTGCTTTTCTCAATTACAGTCCTGAAATGGGAGGCTCTAGGGAAAACAATTTTTCCTTCTCTCTGACAATCTTATCATTTTAATGCTGCCTCCTGTTTATACATGAAGGAAGGGAAAAGAGGGGATGATAGCATGAAGCACTGTTACCCAGGCTTAGAGCCACAAAAGCTCAGTGACAGGTCCACAGTCAGAGGCAGGGATCTCTAGAGATCATCTAACGTAACCTCCCATTAAAATGGGATTTCTCAGAGCACATTACACACAGAATCACAGAACACTTGGTTGGGCCTGGTGGCCTCACCTGGCTGGCTCCAAAATGTTAAGCCCATCTGGTGCACTTCTGATCTGGGGCAGAGCCAGAAGAGGAGCTCAGGAGGGGATAGTAGGGACTGGTAGGGTCCCTGCACCTGTGTGGCACAGCTCAGCCCTCTTGCATCTCTGCCTCTTTCCCTAGGTCAGACCCTGGTTTCTCTAGGAAGGGTGCCAGGGGCTTTTCCAGCCCACTAAACACATGGCCTTTGCAGTGTGAAGCACAGAGATGGTTTCCCATGATGGGGATGTGAAGAGGAGGATTTGCCAAGCTCCTGATGGCATTAGGGGAGAGTGTGTGGTGCCTATGGCATGGGAGGTGTCAGGGATGTTTCCAGAGGAGGTCCAGAGCAACTGTGATGTGGAGGGACCTCGAGAGGCTACAGGGTGGGATGGAAAGTCTGGAAAGGTAGCAGCTTGCCATACAGCTCTGCTCTGGCTGATGTATCAAGTTCATTGCTTCTGAATGGGTAAACAAAAATCACTGGAATTGGCTGTGTCTAGAGAGACATGTCTGACCAGCTGTGAGCTTAACTGCTGTCCTTTTCTCATGTAGGATCTAGTCCAACCTCCAGTAAAGTCAGCAGAACCTTGTTGACTTAAGAGATTGTGCATTTTAGGGCCAAGATATTTTTTCCACAAATATCTTAGAATTTGGGTGGTGGGTGGGAGGGTCATTGGCCAGCCCTGTTTCCTTTCCTTGCAATTCATTTTGGTCAGGGAAAATTTTGCTCTTTTCAGAAATGATCTTTATTTAAAACCAGAACTTTTATTATTTTTTTTAAATTTTTTTTTCCTCTAAAGCATGCTTACTTTTTAAGAAAACTTTTAATGATTGAATTGAAAAACAACACAGATATTTTTTGTGGTTTTGCATTTCTGTTTTGTTACTTTTTCATTTCTCCCTTTTAAGAAGCTAAAAAGGGAAGAAATTGAAGGAGTAATTATGAACTTCTTTTTCAAGAAGAGTCTTTTGAAATAGCATTTTGAAAGTAAAAAAAAAAATCAGTTTATATGGAGTATCATGAACTTCTTCCCTCTGACTTTGCACACATTTAGCTTGGGTTGAGCTGACAGGAATTTTTAGGCAGTCACCCAAGAAAAGAAAGAATCATAGAATGGTTTGAATTGGAAGAGACCTTTAAAGGTCACCTAGTCCAAGCCTTCTGCAGTAAGCAGGGATGCCTTGAACCAGAGCAGGTTGCTCAGTGTTCTGTCCAACCTGACCTTGAATGTTTCCAGGGATGGGGCATCCTCTCTGGGCAACGTGTTTCACCATCCTTGTAAAGCATTTCTTCCTTGTATCTAGTCTGAATATATCCTCTTAGTTTAAAACTCTTACCCCTTGTCCTATTACAAGTCCTGCTAATAAGGTCCTTCTTTTTTATAGGCCTCCTTTAAGCACTGAAAAGCAGCAGTAAGGTCTCCCTTCTCCAGAATGAACAATCCCAGCTCTCAGCCTGTCTTCATAGAAGAGATGCTCCAGCCCTCTGATCACCTTCCTGGCCCTTCTCTGGACTTGGCCCAACAGCTCCATGTCTTTCTTGTGTCAAGTGTCTCACGAGGGTGGAGGGGGAGAATCACTTCCCTGAGTTTGCTGGTCATGTTTGTTTTGATGAAGCCAGGATGCAGATGGCTTTTTGGACTGCCAGATCATGTCCAGCTTTTCATCTACCAGTACCCCCCAACTTCTTCTCTACAGAGCTGCTCTCAATCCCTTCATCCCTCAGTTGCTATTGATACTGAGGGCTGACCAAACCCATATGCCATGTGCCAATAACTTGGACTGGTTGAACCTCATGAGATTCACATAAGTCCACTTCTTGTGCTTGTCCAGGTCACTCTGGATAGTATCCCATCTTTCTGGTGTGTCAGCCACACCATGAAAGGGAGCTTTAGGTTGTCCAGGTCTTCAGTTTATTTGAAACCACTGAAAAAAATTTCTCTTTGTTAGCTTCCATCTCTCAAATTCATCAGGTCACTGTAAATAGGACAGCTCAGAACTGGAAGGTTACTGAACTGGAAATATGGTGAAGAGTGAAGTATTTCAGTGAGGGGACCTGATGTACCAGTGACCACATACAAAGATGCTAAAGAAGTCTACAGGTAGATATCAAGGTCTTATTCACTTCCAGAATCACTAGCTTGTCTTGTATATTCAAGCTTCCGGTTTTCCATTTAAACCAATATTTATATGGAATGCAAATATTCACACTATAAAATTTTTAACATATAAACCCCTCTATCCTCCTAATTATTCATTCAGCTGTTTGGACATGTGCACTGACAGAGACAGGATGAAGAAACAGTGGCTTGAGTGTTTTTTAGTCTGAAGGGTGTTTTTATCTGTGTTAGCGACTGTTCAGTAGGCAGCAAGCCCTTAATAATAAATATTTTCTTATCCTGATTTTGTTTTATTTTTTCCTGTTTCCTTATTTCTACGGCTTGCCCATCAGCTTCATGCCAGTCTTGGTTAGTCTCATCTTGAGGGATTGCAGGCAATGAAAACGTTCAGTTTCTGGGTGGGTTTTTTCTACTGCAAGGCTTTGTTTACAGGATTTTTTATTTCTGTAAAGAGCCCTTCATTGCAGAGGATCCCCAGCACCTTTAGTGGATTCACTGAAAAGCACCTAACTGTTTCTTAATGTGTTGCAGAAATGCAGCCAACTTTGAGGAGGAAGGTGTTATTTTTGCAGTTTTGGACAAGGTGTAAGACAAAAATATCTGCCTCAACTCGGAGCGTGGAGCACAGGGGGGTGAATTTCTGGGATGTTGTTACATTTCTGGAGTGAAAAGAGGAGGTGGAAAGGCTTTGCCTGTTTAGGTGTTAGCTTGAGTATTATCTGAGAGATAGCATCTGCCTGACCTCTGTTCTCATGTTAGAAAATTTGGGATAGGTTTGGGAAACAGTGTGCAGTCTGCTGGGTCAGAAAGTAGTGATCTCCTTGGTGGCTTCCCCTGAAATACTAACCAGATTGAAAAATATTGATCCTTTTGGTGTGGTGTTTCAGAATGATGGAGCATACAACTGCAGCAATATCCAGCAAAGAACAATGAAAATTCAGTGCATAGAAAGCTTTGCTCATGCTGAGGTAATGAAGAACCCCACAGCTGTGTTCCTCCAAGGTTTCTCATAGTAATTTTCCATGAAGCTATGGAAAAATATTTATCCTTCCTTCTATAAACATGTCTGTAGGAGATTTAAGGGAAGGCGTGCTTGCAGGCATACACAGAAGAAGTCCCCTACATAATTAACATAATGTCTAAGTGTTAATATTTCAGGATGTTACAAACCCCCCTGTGTTTTCTTTGTCACTCACCCCACTTTTGTGTATAATTAGATGCAACGTATGTAGTAGAGGTCTGAGGTTCTGCCCACCTCTGTGTAGTCTGTATACCAAGAGAATCTTCTGGGATAGTACAGATTAAAGAAACTGTACTTATTTCATGTCCTTCAGTAAGTTTGGGGTGCAGAATATGAAAACAAATGCTTATGAGGGTGGCCTACCTCTCTATTAGCTCCTTGCTCACATATACCTGGATTTCTTGCCCCTGCACTTCCCACCTCTCTGTAATCAGCAAAATTTCCTTGCAGCAAGGCCCTTTTAATAGTGAGGCTGGTGCTTTTATCTGCAATTATGTCTCATCTGCCAACAGGCACAGTAAGGTAAAAAGGGAGAGCTGAGCACATGCAAAGCCTCAAATGGAAATTTGTGCTTGTGTGGTTGTGGTTATGGTCGGGCAGTAACCAGCTTTGCATTCCAGGGCATACACAAGAGATGTGTCTGAATCTTCTGAGTCTGCCAGTTCACTCAACATTATTTCAACAAAAGCTTTTTGATCAGGTCACAGGGTGCAAGATAAGAAAGGAGTTCTTTGGCTAAGGCCATCTTCTTCACAGATACAGGACCTTAAAGAGTTGCACAGGTGCAGGTGATTTTCTGTAGGATGTCAAATCTGAATCATCTGCCTAAGTAGGCATGGATTACCATTACTGGAGCAAATCTTTCTTCAAGCCCAGTCAAGTAGGAAATAATGTTATTTTACTCTGCAATAGGCAGAAAATTTAAAAAAAACCCCATGCCTTCAAACTTGTCATGTAGAGTTAATCAAACCTATAATAGCAGTTTTGTGAAGAATCACACCACTTTGAAATTTGTTCCTGTTCTGCTGTTGAAATAAAAATTACTTTTTTCAAGAATTCCTCATTCACCATCATTTTTCCAAAGCTGTAATTTCTGAATTTCTTAGGTGTTCAAAATAGAGTCAAGGTGTTTCAGTGCCAAAGATCCTATTTTGACTTAGAATGAGACTGGTATTTCAATCAGTAGATTAAATGAAGTCAAAACAAGATTTCTCACAAAAAACCCCAAACAAACCCCTGGAGTAATTCAACTATCCTGTGCTCATATTATTGGCAATAATATAGGAATGAGAAACATGAAAGGTCATAAAATGGGATTTTAAATGACATTTCTTAACGTTCTTCAATTAAATTTTAAATACTTTTTCCTATGGGGCTTTCCCTAGCATTAACTGAATTTTAATAAGAAATTGGGGTTTTAGCAAAACATATTTTTGGAAGGCTATTCTGAGCATATTTAATACTCATCAGCTGGGGTTCTTCCCTTTCTTGCTTTTGGAAAATGCTGGGTGGGGTTTTGGTTTTATCTTAGGGTTGTTGTTTTTTTTTTTTTGTATCTTTGGGTTTCTTTTGATGGTGATTGTGTTTTTGACTGAAACAGCAAATTTAAATAGTGAAAAGTTGCATTAAAGAGCCTCTGGGAAAGTGGAGAGCACTAGGAGTACTAGCTCTGATAATATGAGTTTCTGTTTGGAGCACCTATCATCCTCATCATAAATGGGGATCACATGGGCTGTAATTGCATCCTGCTGTGAACTGCTGTATCAAACAGGCTGAAGGGACTTGGCTATGAGAGGAGGATTGTGCCTTGAACATCAGGGAGACATCAGGCTTGGTTAGGAAACTCAGGTGATGCAGTGCTATCAACTCCAAGCTAAATTATTCTACTGATTTTTTTTTTTTTCCCCCCAGTTCAGAGCTTGTTGCCTTCTTTTGGTCTGAATATTCATTTTGTTTCAGCTTCCATACACTGTCTTTTTCTGCCAAATTACAGATCTTTATGACCTCTGTGACTATTCACATTCCCTGCTGGTACCTGGAAATTGTAAAACATGTTTACCTTACGATTTGATGTGCTAATTTGATCCCCTTACATCTATCAATGTCAAGCTTCTCCAGATCTTCAGACTTGCACTTGGCCAATAATGATCTCATAGGAAACACAAGGTAGCCCCCTGCTTTTTAGCCCCTAAACCAAAAAAAAAAAAAAAAAAAAGTTCCTAAATGTAAGACTTCTTAAGCAGTGTGTTATTCAGGTGAATTCACTGTGGATGTTGTTAAAGAACAGGCCAGAAGACTGATCTTTGTTACTGCAAATCATGTTTTATCACTTTCAGATGTTACCTGCAGCTATTTTACACATAACTTCAGGTTGTTAATATGGGTGTCGGAGTGTTTTGAGCACAACATGGATGGCTGCAAGGTTTCACATGCTACTAGTCCATACTGCCTTGGGTGACCCTTAGGTGGGTGATGAAGAACTGCTGGGTTTAGTGAGGCTCTGTAAAGCTTTAGAAGCTGCTATGATGCTGCAGCTTGTGCAATCATTTATCTAGATCAGAATTTCTAAAACTCATATCACATTGTCACTTTCTTATTTTATTTATTGTACCCCAAATCATGTAGTGGAATTTATATAGCAGCAATTACTATATTCTGCTGACTACTGAAATTCCCTTTCCTGCCTAAATGACATTGCTTTTGAACAAAACTGTCTCTAGGGTTGTCGTGCTCTCTTTTTTTGTGCCTGATAGTTCTGACTTAACAGCACTTACAGAACTGCATTTGACCTTAGCTTGCTCAGGACTGACTACTGTTGACTCCAAATTACAACACGTAATGAAGGTGGAGATCTTATTGCCACAAGGAATCAACACACCTGAAGGTCTGAGTAGGATCCTAGAAAGAAAGAGAAGCTCATCTGTATGCAAGCAGATGAATAGGAACATCCATAATTATGTGAAGAAAGTACTGGACTGTCATACAGAGGACCCAGAGGACCTACTGCTTCTCCTTCCTCTGGCATACTGTAGTGCTTCAGCCTATCTACATTTTCATTTGTACAGCAGCCATATGGTGCCAAACAATTGGTTCTCATTGCAATATAAGGAAAAAAGTACTATGCTATTTCTGTAACCAGTATATAAAAAAATTAGAGGAAAGAGTTTGTAGTAAAATAGTCCAACTGGATGTTCAGCCAGAAGCAGAAAGTGAATGATTGATGTAGGACAGTTGTAGCAATTCCTCTCTTCTTATGGGATTTACACCCATATATCTGAGGAATGTGTTGAGCCCTTTGCCTTGGTGTCTACTTCTTCTAGTGGTCATTCACTTTTATGTTGACTAAGCCTTATTTAAATATTGGCCTTGTGAAGCTGGGAAGAAACAGATGAACTGCAAGAATGAGACAAAAATATGATGTAATGACGCTAAAATAAACATGGTACAGGAAAGGCAAGAAAGTCGAGCTCTGTGAAAGCTGTAGAACTAGCTGGAAATCTTTGTGTGGAAGACTTTTCCAGTGGAAAATGCTGATTCATCCAGCCCTTTGCAAAAAGGTGTTAATTTCATATAAACCTTATTTAGGAGGAGTGATTGAAAACCATTTCCATAACATTACAGTCAACCTTTGAAGGCTTAAAAATTACTTCAGTTTTGTCTTTGATATTATTCACTCTGTTTTGAAACCTTGATTGGCTGGGAATTTCAATTTCTGTTTAGCTTTTGGACTTTTTCAGAATGGATTTATTAATTATCAAGGCTTGATTTTCTTTTATTTTACTTTTTTAAATAGAAATGGTGACTTTTCTCCTAAAGTGAAAAAAATAGGTTACATAAATCTATTATATGGGAAGGGTAGATGAGCAAGAGTAACCTGAAGGGAAAAGTCTACAAGGAAAGTGGAGAAAATCCCATATGATGGAATATTCACCACAAGTATTTGGCTATCCAGCACTGGTGTATGTAACTGGACACCATCAGGCTATGTCAGTGAGAGCTCAGCCCTGTGTGGTGGTCAGTGAAATCTGTCACTGGGCATCAGGAGGAAAAAACTGAATTTTTTTCTCCTGACTTTCTTGATCTCAGTTTGGCTTTTGAAAACCACCAGAGGAGCATGGTCCCACCTAGCCACAGCCTTTTCCCATGGCATAGGATGGCAAACTTGCTTTCCTGCTTGGTGTTTGACTCTTCAAAGCCTGAGAGGAGCTTGCAGGGCCAGTCTCCTTGTGTTACTGGCATTTGTACATCCTAACCTCAGGGTCCTGTGGGACTCACTTTGTGTTTTCTGACCACTCATGGGTGACCATCCCAGAGAAGTGCTAGGAAACACTGTGCTTGCTTACAGCCAGGACAAAGAGGGTAGGGAGGTTGGCCTTGGAGACCAGAAAAGGAAAGCAGGATGAAAAGCAGCATGTTTTTGTAGGCTGGCTTCTAGCCAGATGAGTAACAGCCACCTTTTGTTTAAAAGGCAGGTAGGAACAACCATGGAGGGCTTGGGTTAACAGAGCAGGGGTAACACTGTGTGGGGTTTTGCTCAGAGAAACTGAGCCAGGGAGAAACAGTAAATGCCAGCCAGGCATAGCTATTGAAGCCTGTTTAAATGGCTCTAAAGGAAGAAAAAATGGAGAAGTTTTTTGCATTAAGTACTCACTGCATGAGGCTTGAAGCTTGGCAAAGAAAATGTTTCTTCAGTCTTTGTTAAAAAAAAAAGTAGGACTTTGAATTATTTTAGTTTTTTAACAGAAATGTTACTGCATCAATGAGAGAACAGACTCTGTCATCAATTTTGCTGCTTAATGGAAACAATTTTGGCTAACTGCCTGGGGTCAGCAAAGACTGGGAATTCATATGATGCTGTATCACTTCCACGGCACAGGCAGTGTTCTGTCCACAGAGGTCCAAGTGTTCAGGTGACCCAGTTCAAGAGCGATTTGGGTCTTGGCTCCTTAGTCAAAAGAACTATGATGTTTTACAGATGTAATATTTGTATCTTCCAAGTCAGGAGGCTGTAGCTGCAGTAACCCTTTAATAACCACTGTCCTGGAAGAATCAGTGTGCACTGGCGGGGTGAGATGGAGAAATGGGGACATCTTAGCCTGGGGCAAGGACTGTGACACTGCACCTTTGCAAGTAATGGTTTGCTGTCACATGCTAGGCTGTCAACTGTGGCTGATCAGCTGTTGTCTCATGAGCCACAGAGCTGTCCTGGCAAGAAGGGTGAATATCTCTGGTATAATATATATATATGTGGGTGGGAAACCTGGGGAACCACTGCAGAAGTTGCAGGGTAAGGCCTTTCCCTGCATGAATCAGAGCCTTCGCTAAGAGACGCAGGTTTAGCAGCTACCTGGAGACATAAACACATGACTTGATTGCTGTAATGAGGAGCAGCATGGAGACTGTGGGCCATGGGCAGGGGAATGACCTGTGTCTGTATGAGCAGCTGCTGCTGACCTGCCCGCAAATTAGCATGAGAAATAAGCATGAAAAATGCACATAGGCCCGTCGCACATTGAGTTCTCTGTCTGGAAGGGAAACAAAGCCTGTGTTTTAGAAATAAAAGCAAAAAAGAAAGTCTGGTAGCACAGTCCGCTGAGCCAAGCATTCCTACTCCTCTCAAGGACAATAGTTTGTGACGATGCCTGTTGTATAGGAAGATACACTGGTAGGGTGATTATATCTGATTTGCTGTCACTTCGTATATGAAAAGCTTGCTAAAAAAGTGGGTGGGTAGTAGGAATGAGTTGTGATATTAGAAGAACCTGCAGAGCCACCTTTGTAACTACAACACTGTTAAAAGAGAAAGCAAAACCCAAATGCAGCGACCCATCTACTCTGCAGTCATGAACAGCTCTGGTGGTAGAACACAAGTTCCCTGAGTTCCTGGAATGATCTTTTGTATAGGGCAGATCTGATCTCAGAAAAGGCTTAAGCACCATTAGCAAGAATAGCAAGGACATGTTCTCCTGCACATCATGTTTAGACCATGAAAACAGATTATTGAAAATATGTCATCTAGCATGCATAATTAATGCCACTTTAAAAAGATCAGGCTATTTAAAACAATATTTTGAACAATGAATGTATACACATGTATTTTTTAACACTTGCAGAATATAATTAATCCTTTTTGATAAAAGATATATTTTCAAAGTTTTGCTACTTCTAAAATGCAGATGAGCCAAAATACAGCTATTTTCCCGTTGTAGGTGTGGCATAAAGCTGTTTAAAGATTGTTGATATTAGTGGCAGAAGTTAGTTGTCTCCTCAGCCTTTTTCAGATCTGGTTTTGTGATGCAGGTGGGATGTGCCCAGCATAGTGAGCTTGCTAAGAACCTCTGGTGATGGGTGCAGGATGGTCTCCTTCTGAGGGGTGCCAAAATTAAGGGCAAGAAGGTGACATGCAGGAGTGAGTAACCAGGCCAGTGCAGCACCACTGGCTGAGCGTTCAGGTTATTGCTCACTCTGACTCGAGTTCTGTTTCACAAGCATGCATTTTAATGATGAGCTAAATTAGTTTGCTTGTTTAATTGTTTGATGCTTTTGGCTTCAGGAATGAATCATCCCCATGGTGCATCCATGGGTGCCGGCAATGGTGGTTGGGCATGGAGGAATCCTGGCTGGGTGTGCAGGAGCTGGGAGCAGTGGCTGCAGCTGTGGTCCCCAGGGACTCAGGTTCTGTGGAGTTGTTTGTAGCTGGTGTATTACTCCCTGTGTACAATTCTGCAAAATCCTTGCTCTGCTACAGCTGGGATCCTGTCCTATCCTATGCTTTCCAACTGGATTGGCTGTGCTGGCTGGGGACTGATGTTGCTGCTCTAAATTTGTCAAGATTTCCTTCCCCTCTAGAAGAATGTAAACATTTTTGTACCTCGTGGACACCAGTATAGTTAAAAGCTGAAGAGAAGTAGGGGAGAGATAGGTATTTGTTTAGATATATATTTTTTTTGCCAGGTATCTAGGATAGTCTTACCTGTTATCTATGTAACCCAGGTTGGGGGGTTGCACATTCATGCACACATAGTGGGAGGGCTGGGGAGGTGAAAAAAAAAAAAGAAAAATTACGCCCCATCTGGATTAAATATTTACACAGTTTTAGCTGAGCAGGGGAAGAATATTTGAGTTCAGCTCACTCAAGCACAAAGAGCATGTTTCTTCACTTCCAGGGGCCGTGGTGCTCCTTCAGCTGAACCCTGCTTCTCTCCCACCTGCACTTTCTGCTAAAACAGTTCCTGCTGGTGCTGTTTTAAGACCAGCTCTGTGTCATTAACCTTGTCATCAAGTTTGACTGCCTCTGACTGACCTTGTCAACTGTGTAGGCACAAGGCAAAAGTTTTGAAGAACAGCCATTTTCTCTATGTACTTGTCTTGCTCCCAGAACTGAGGCTGGTGATGGTAATTCCAGTGGCATGCACAGCTCCATTCTAACCCCATATTCTTATATTGATGGTTCTGTGTTTAGGATTGCGCTTGGCTTTTGCAAGCATTTTCACTGTTAGACTCTTAGGGAAGGGGTCATTTTGAGCAAAGGCTTGTTGACCATTGTTTCAAATTCTTGGTGTTTTTAACCCCATTTTATCCTCGTGTGATTTAACAGCACAAGTCACTGTTGGGGTATATATTTGTGTTTCTTTGCCAGATAAAGAACAACATGAAATTTCCCCAAAGTTTTCCCTGTAACCCCTTTGTCTTCACAACTCCCTCACCCTCCTTTTTCCTTGCACTTAGCAATGCTGGCAAGGAATCCAGGATAAACTCAGCTGCTCCCTCCTTCCTGTGTGCTTCTCCTTCAAATGGGATCTGTTGTGGTTGTGATTAGGACTTGGAAACTGCCTGATCTTAGCAACAGGTTCTGCTCTTCTTCTCTTAGTTACTTCAGCATCTGCAGCCCTGGCAGTGCCAAGGTCTGTTCAGGCATGTCAGTCCAGTAAAGCTTGAGGTTAAACAAATGTGGCTTTTGGCTTAATCTAAAGGCAAGTAAAATCACAGAGTTGTTAGTTGGCTCTTTTATTGGACTTTTTTTTTTTTTTTTAATAATAAAAAAGACCTGATTTCAAGTTACACTAGGACCATTTTGGCCCTGATTTATTTTTTGAATCGTTGATAGAAACAGTAACATTTCTGTTAAAGGATCTACAATGGGCATCAGGTCATAGGCAAGCAACAGTTTAAGGAGCTTCACTTGTTCCCAGGAAATAGAAACTCCCTGTTCCCACTAGAAGCCTATCTGAGCAATAGAAGATGATTTCTCCAGGAACACGGAGCTGGCTCGACCTGGCAGGATGAGGTTGCACAACATGTTGGCTTCAGTGGTAGACCTGGATGAAATTCCCAGCTCTCCTCTTTCCTCTCCCTTTCTCTTGTGGCATGGCTGTCAGCAGTCTGCATGGCAGTGGTGAGTGAACTGCACAGGAACACCCTAAATTAAAATGCCCCCATGCCCTGGGTTTGCAGGAGGACAAGAGCTGGTGAGGAGCTAGGGTGTAGAAGGGGAACTGGCCCACCACAATGGATACAAGGAGAAGGGTTTGCAAGTCTGTCCTCTCTGCTGGCGGCATGTGCAGCTGCCCTTTCTTACCAGCATGGAGAGTAAAGGGGTCCTAGTCTGGCAGGATGCCTACCAACATCTGAGTAGGCAGCAATGGTCTCTGCTGTCTGCATTCCATCCTTTCTGCTGTTAGTTGCATAGTCTTACAGTGACTTTCTGTGAAAAGCCAATAAAAGCAGAATGCACAGATGCTGAAATGTTCTGTTTGGCCTTATCTGTTATGCCATCCTCCATGGGATGACCCAAGCTCTTAGTCTAACCTTGTCTCCATCTGCTTGGAACAAACCTGAATCCAGTGTAGAGCTGAGCAAAAAAGAAATGAGGTTCTTGGAGGCAGAACTATGATGAGCCTGGCTAAGAACAGTGAGCTAACTGCAGCAAAAATGCTTTTGGCAGATACAACCTTTCTGTTTACAAATACTAGGAAAGAATTCTTTGATTTTTTTTTTTCTTCATTTTTTTTAACCAACTTTTCATCTTGCTCAGTGAATGGTTAGAGGGATCATAGCTGAGTCTGGAGAGTACTTGTTAGGTGATTTGACTATTTGTTATTTGCTTGAGCTCCACTGGTTGCTTACAGTGTACTGTGTTTTTTTGGTGGTTTGGTTTTTTTCATTTTTTTGATACCTGCCTTGGGAATTCCCAAACCACAAGAAGCTTTTACATTAGCTCTGCAAATGTTCTCAATGCAAATAGTTGTGCCAGTCTTTTGGCATATCTTCATTAATGGATATATGTTTGCACAAGAACGTGCAGTGTTATCCATGTTTGTGAACCTTCTTGAAGAAGGAACTAAATTGCTGCGAATGTTTGCAGTAAGCTCATGAAAAGAAACCTTGGACACCATGAATTTGCAAGGTTTTCTTGAACAAACACCTGTAAATACTTCTTTCCCCTGCTATACCATATTCTCCAGTATGTACATAGCTGTGGGAAAACAGAACCTATATGTTTTTTAAAAAGGGGAGTTTCATTACCCATTGCTGGAAAATGCTACATTTTTGTGAGCTCAATTAAAAAAAAAAAAAAAGTCCTAATGTTCTTGCTGTAGAGTAGAGGGAAGTGTGGACCATTAAGCTCTGTTGCTTCTAGAGAAAGTGTAAAAAGCAGACTGAATTCTGCCTGTCCCACACCATTGTTTGTTGGAAATAAAACTTCTGGTAAAACAAAGGTCTAGAGCATATGTGATTTTCCAGATGCAAAGAGTGGTGTGGGTGCTGGTTTGGTTTATGACCACAGCTGCCTGAGAGAGCTGTTTGGTTGGGCTGGGGGGGGGGAGGTAGCACTGTCCTGGTAACTGCTCCCTGCTCCTGAATGGAGACAGTTCACTTGGGAAAGCTCCTGTCCTCATCAGGCATTTTCTGAAATGAATGCTCCAAGTTCCTACATGCAGCCCTGTTTGTTCATAAAGCTTTCCTGTAGGGATGTCTGTTACAGCACCCTTTTTGTCTCCATCAAGATAGGAAAATTCGGTGTAATTAGCAAAGTCTGTTTGCATATGAAATATGATAGTCCCTTAAAATTTGTCTCATCCCCTATATGACATACTCTGTCTCTGCTTGAATTAGTTTGCTTTGACTAACTCTTGTTTACCTGAAAAAAATTCTTTTTCTAGTTTGAGGGGGGCTATATGTTATTTTTTTCGTGCCTTGGTATTTTAGAAATTCTTGGGTACTCTTTGAAGGTGGTTTCATGTTGGAGCAAGTGTAATCCCTTTTTGCACAGGGAGAGACAGCTTTGACTTTTTTTTTTTTAGGTGTAGAGTTTTCAGGTAGTACATATGCATAACTATCCGTCGGTTGCTTTTTAGCACTTTTATTTTTTTTCTACTTTGTGTCCTGTTGTTCAAGTCTCAGCAGAGAGGATGTTGTGTTGTCTGCCACGGCTGTGGTTTTGCACTGTTTGTAGAGAGTGTATGTATTTACTATTTTGGTGAAATATATGTCTATCCATTATTATCTTATACAAATGGGCTTTATCTGCTTAGCCCATGTTGCTTGATTCCAAATGCATGATTTGTCCTGAGGAAATAATTTAGTTCTGGCAGTACCTCCTGGTTTTAGTCTTGACAGGCCTTACCAGATAGTATAGACTTTGAACTTTGCATGTCTCTTCCTTTTTGTCTGTTGCTTCTACCAGCACATGTAGAAGTAACACTGAACTTATTCATGGTCTGCTTTGTGTGCACCTCTTGCAATACATGCTAGAAGTTTCAGGGTTGCTATCAATAACTCTTACAATATGTTCTCTTGTGGTTTATGACCATTTTCTACTCACATGGTTTCACTTCCTTAGCTACTCAAGGCAGATAAACAGATCTTGTTAGATTAATTGAAACAGGAATATATAAATACATACTGTGGTTGTGAGGATGGCTCTTGATGATACTGTTTTTTTTTCTGGACCAGGCTCAGGATGCACAGCTGCCCCTCACACATGGTCCTATGCATGCAGGAACTAAAATGGTATTTCACAGCCAGTTTATAGCCTTATATATCAAACCATTGAGTTACCCAAGACACAGGAGGCACATCCTGTGTTACCACTGAATGGACCTATTTAAAACTGGTCTACTGTGGGTTATATCTTTTGCTCTTCCTCATCTTTGTTACTCCTGTGTGGGTTGTTACAGTAAGAGACTATACTGAGAGGCATTTCAGAGCAGAAATCTTGAAATTGCCATGAATATTTAGAAGTCTTAGATTTAAAGTGATTTCTCCAACAGGCCACTTCTGTGGTGTGCTAGTGTAGTTAGATTGATGTTTGGAGAACTGCTACCTTTCTGTTGCCTGTGTGACCACTTGGAAAACTGAAACGTAGGGTAATGTCAAGAAATTTAGAGTACTGCTTTCCTGAAAGGTGTGATGACAAAAGTTCATGCAGAGGAATTAATAAATGCTGGATGGCTTTGGCTTCTTGCCTACCTCTTGCACTTAAGTGTTGAACTTGGTGTCAGAAATAAGTGGCTTTCCATAAAGATGTGAAATCAGAAACCTAAAAAGAAATATAATCCATACAAGCAAAGAACACAAATGACAGCAATACAAAATAAGGCTGTGATATTGCTCCAAGGACACTAAAAAAGACAGAAAGGGGCAGATCCTGTTGAACTCCTGGTACTCAATAGCTTCCATAGGCTACAGAAACAGTGGGAATGGCAGCTTGAAAGAACCCATGTAAACTTCTTGCAGTGCTCCAAAACCATCTTCAATCTGTAGAAAGGCAGGAAGAGTATCACATACAGAGTTTTCATCAGCTGTGGCTGAGAGGCTCTTGGTGTTATTACCAGTGGTACAGAATGGATGATTTGGGTGAACAAAAGTCAAACTATACATTAGCAATGAGGACAAAACCAGTGTCATTTTGAACAGGGTTGCTCAGTAAGCTAGAAATCAGCCTGTCAAATATGACAAAGATGTGTTCTAAGATGTTGAGGTAGCTCACCTCAAACACAGTGTAAGCAGAAGAAAAAGCATAAAAATAAACCAAGTTTTGTGCAGGAAAAATTGCACAGAAGAAAGAGGGAAAAGCAAAAAAATTACAAGAATATTCTGGGTTGAAGAAAATCCCACTGTACTGAAAAATGTTCCAAGTATAGTGCAACCCAAATTAATTATGGCAGGTGATATAATTGTTGAAAAGTTTGTCAGCATATGTAGACCCCACACATATGGTAATGCCTGTAAAAGACAGTGCTCCAGCTCTATAATAATAATAATATGAAAGAGATATAAACCTCAATGTAACACCAACACAGGGCAGCTGCCTGCAGTCAGGAAACTATGACAGGTAGGAGGGTATGTCACCAATGAAGGCATTGCAGTATTAAAGGGAAGAATGTGAAAATGTAATCAAGCATAACAAGTATTAAAATCTTCACAACTGATCATCCTCATACCACTATGCCAATATAAAACACAGGGAAAGCACCAAGAGAAACTTTACAAGACAAGTGCAGCTTGTACACACCGTGCCAAAAGTCACCAGTATGAGTAAATTTATAAGCCTAGTGATACACAGAATGGGACAGAGCAGAGGCTGATAAAAAAGAGACACAAGGAGCTCTAGCAATATAGTCTGAGCAGACAAATACTGTGGTATCCCTACAGCAAAATTACTGAAATATTATCAAAATGTTTTTGAAGGTCTGAGATTTCTTCCAGGCACCTGGAAAAAGATTAAAGAATTCTCCTGCTGTAGCACTTGCCCCACACAGTAATTGCTGTACAAGGAGGAAAAAATGTGAGCTGTAGAGAAAAAAGGTAATGTTCCCAGCTGCAAAGTCTACACAGGGGATCAGCATGTGGTCATCATGGAAAAGCCAGCCAAGCTATGATTTGCAAAGCTGAGCACCTTGGGTCTTGCTAGAAAGTGTGTGTAATTGAGGAACCACTATCTGAATGGCAAAAATAAAAAAACCAGCCATATTTGGCACAGAATATTGAGGGCACTGGCAAGTGGATGTGGGAAACGCCTACCTTACCACATTCTGGGCATCAGCAAGTCTTCAGAGGCAATGGAGGATGGTGTTTAAGATCAAAGCTGAAATGAATGTTATCAGTGCTGCCAATAAGAGGTATATTAACATAAAGGGTCTGTTACTGATGAGACACACTTTTGTGGACTGACACAGTGGCAGAAGTGTTGGAAGCTGTGTCAAATCTGAAAATTATATCAAATGTGATAGCAGTGAGATACTTTATGAAATGCTCTTTAAAAAGGGCAGTTAGTGGCTTTTGTCACACCACTCTGATTAACAATGCCAAGAGTCAATCACATTGAAAGGGACTTTGGTAATATGTTGGGGGTTTTGGTGTGTGTAGTGTGAATTTTGGGTACAGGGATGTCAAACAATTTGCAACCTGTGGCTTTTAAGTCTTCATATGTTTCTGTTTTGACAGCTGTCTATGCCCACTCTGGTGCTATGTTGGTCTATATTGAGACAGTCTATTGAACCATAGCTGACCTTTGAAAATGTAAGCACTTGGAGAAATTTTGAAATGAAGCCTTGTGAACTTTAATGACAGAAATGCCTCCTCTGAACCGAGCAACTTTATACTTTCTAGAAAGAGCTGCTGAAAAGTCTTTACTGGGAAGTACCTGAGCCTGGCACTTCCCCTGTATGTGGGAACATCCTTGAGAAACAGCCTTATGTGCCTGTCTCAAGCCTTGGTTGTAGCAGTCAGTATGGTCTTGCAGATGTTGCTGTCAGAACTGCTCTGAAGATCTGTATGCTCCTATCTTGATGAGCCTAGCTGCTGCTCTGGTTATCTGCCCAGCTGTAGAAAAGGAATGCATTTTAGCACAGCATAGCTGTCAACCACCAGAAAAACGTCACTAAGACCTCAGATAGTAACCTGACAAGTCTTTTAGGGCAGCATTGCAAAAAAGTGTCCAGTACTCTACAAGAGACAGATGAGTATATGATTAACAACCTTATGTAAAAAGAGTTTGTAGTAAGAAATTGTGCAAGCTAGTAAGATCCTGAGATCTTTGACCTGATAGAAAGAATAAACCAAGCCAGATACAGCCAGTGTGTGGGCAGTGGTGGAAGGAACTGCGAAAGAAACCACTGAGCAGAGGTGAAAGCAGAGATGGACATAGGAGAAGAGCTGCACTTATCTCCCAGAGTTATCAAAATGAGCAAAAAGTCCAAGATAACATCATCTGAAAGCAGCTGGATCGATTTCTTGAGAGCAGAAAATATTTAAGAAAGATATAGTGAAGCAACTGATTAAAATGCTAGTGATATCATATTCTTGTCATAATAACCCCACTTAGCCAGTAACTCTGGAGCAGTTGTAAAGCATGGTGCAGTGAAGCCAAAAAAAAAATAAAGAAATGCACAGCATTTTTGAACAGCCCTGGAAACCTTTTCACCTAAAGCCATGCTGATTGCCTCATTGCTGTCAAATACTATTTGGGTTATGAGAAATCATTTGAATTGTTAGATGTTGTTATTATGACCATTGTAGACACAGCAATAATGCTTCCAGGTAACGTGGTATCCCAGGCTCTGCAGTTTCCACTGGTGGGCTCTTCTGTCCTTGCATTGAGTTTGGACAATTTACTTGGCAAAGAGAAAGCAATTGTGATGCATTATTGTCATTCCACAGCTGTACAAGTGGTGGGACTGAATCAGCATTTTAGGTTACTAAGGTTCTTTTAGACAAAGCTGCAGCAAGGAAAGAAAATGGATGGAAAGCCACTCTTGCCCGAAGAAACTGCCCAAAGAAAACGTAAGAACATCCTGATAAAACATTTGGTGTCAAGTTGTACTTGGACTTCAGTACCTTCTGCTCCAGCCTGCTGCAGCTGCCTGAGAAATAATTGTGTGCTGGTGCCCTGCAGAGTCCATTTGGACTGATTTTTCCAGGCTCTGTATAGAATCATAGAATAGCTGGGTTGGAAGGAACCTTTAAAGGCCTTCTAGTTCACTCCCCTGCAGTAAGCATGGACATCTTCCACTAGATCAGGTTGATGTGGTGGTTCCTTATGAAAATAATTATTTATTTAGACTTTGATTTAGATTATTGAGATTTCTTTCTGTACTGCTTTGGTCCCCTAGAGAAGGGTTTTCATTCACTTGCTCATCAGAGCACACACTTCTCACGTAACGGGCAGTACTTGCAAGTCTCCTTCCAGGTTGAAATAAAGCAGCCCATGAGGTTGAGGTGGCCCCAGTGATTTGTCACATGCCTCGTAACTAATTTGTCCTTTTTTTTTTTTGTCAATAGGGAGCTGCTTATCTGGTGTCTGCAATTTATTTAAAGACTATGTGCTGAAGAGCTGCTATAAAATTATGTGAACGCAGAGGGAAGGTACACTCACCACAGTGATAAGTGCAGATGAGCTGCAATAGTAGCTTGGTTTTAGGACAGGGAATCAGCAAGTTCTGACAACTTTCTCACACTCCTTTGCTCTGAGGCACTGAAGAAGTCACTTCCCTGCCTCAGTTTCTCTATCTGTAAAAAAAGTAAGATAATGTTGATGATAATTTGTTTTCCCCAAAGGGGTCTGAGTGGATAAATTAGTTAGTATCTTTAAAAAGCTTTGAAGATGAAAAGTATAGTGTAGATATAGCCTTATTAAAAGTATAGCACCAAACATTCATATTAATGAAAGCATTATTCTGGAAGTTCAGCACAACATGCAATGTAAAAAAAGTTCATTTATAGTGGTGCAGTTAGTTAATATTCATGGCTTTGTTCTCAGCTCATAACTCTGCAGTGGGAATGCAAAGATGGGAAAGAGAATAAGGGATTACTGTAGAACAGGGCAGAACGCATGCCGTGGACTAATATAACAAGTAATTTTGCCACTATAAAATAACCTTCAGACAGCTGCAAGGATTTTCACGTACTGGAGCTGGAACAGGAGAAAAGGAACAGATCTCGGTAGATTTGCTTCTATAATACTAATAATAATAATCTGTTTTCCCTTCTAGGCAAAGCCACAGGGCTAGACCTTGCTTGTTGTGGTGTTTAGTCACCTTTGCACTTTATCTTACCTGCAAATCTCGGGCTGGGAATCAAATTGCAGCCCTCCTTGGCAGGTTAAGTCACTGTGATCCACCTTCTATTGTTGAGGAGTCATTGCTAAACCCAGCGCAGGAGGAAAATTACTTGTCCTGGGGTGAAAATCAGAGGCAGTGATGTCCTTCCTTCTTGGGAAACCTAAAGGTGATGAGGCAGGAGAACTCTGATTATGTTTTTTTTAGCTTTAGGAACCAAACCTTTTTCCTTTTTTTTTTTTTTTTTTTTTTTCCTTCCACAGAAATGTCTCTTTGCGTCCCTGATGTATGGTTTGAAACCGCTGCAACTTCTCTGTTTTCCCTTGAGTTAATGTTTAATTCCTTCTTAAACATTAACCTTAGCTAGAGTGGCTTTTGTAAAAGAGGACTGCTGTGCTAATAACACCAATAATTTCCTTTAAAAAGCATGGGAACAATGAGGAGCACTGTACATGTCTGAAAAGTACACTGTCTTTTAATGACACGTTACTGTTTCGCAACCCAAATATTATTTTTTGCCATTTCTTCTGATGTTTACAAACTGTTCCTGCCCAAACTGCAATCCATAAGTATTCTGTGGTGAACCCACCTCTTGTGCCTACACCTTTGTTGTGAAGCAAAGCAGAAAGGCAGGGATCAATGTCCTTTTGCTCTCACCAGTTCATGTGGCATAAGTCAAGTGCAAGTCAAATATAAATATATATGTAGCTATAACTACCAGATGAATGGCACTTGGCACAAACATTTCTCAACCACAGACATCAGGAAGCTAATTTTTTTTTTTTTTAAGTTATCCTGAAGCAAAGACTGCATGGCCAAATGCACACTAGCCATATCTGCAGAGGTGCATGCCTGGATATGGTACCTTTCCAGGTGGGAACCCAGATGGATTAATCCTCTCTCATGGGGAATGGGCATTAAGGGCAGCAGGGGTTAGAAGAAGAGGTGGAGAAGCTGTTTCTGGACACCCAGAGCAGCCATAGCTCTGCAGGTGGAAGCAGGTTGCTAGAGGAGGATTGGGCTGGACTGCAGCCTGGAAACCCCAGTTGAGTGGCAGTGCAGGATCCCATGTGGAGCATTGACCTGTGGCTGTAAAACTGTTCTCCTCTTGTCTTCCATGTGTAATTTAGCTATTCTTCTTATCAGAAAGATGAAATAATGTCAATTTTTTGTCCTTTTTCCTCCTTATAGAGGAGGGAGGCTCCTCTATATAAAAGCATATTTTTAGGTAATTAATGGCACTGAAAGAATTAAAATATTTTCCCTTCGAGAAACAATCTGCATATCAGCACATTTACTTGTGCCATTTCAAGGATAAGTTCTGAAACCAATACAGCAAAAGTGAAACCCAGGCAGTGAGGGTATTTTATGCTGCCTGTGTTGGGAAGGTGAGTGCAGCACAGGGGCCAGGCCTGATGTCTGCATTGTGAAAATCAAAGCCATCCAGGCAGCTTTAGGGAAAAGGAGGAGAGTGGCAGATTTAATGACATTTTGGGTTTATGTGGCTATGAACAGGAGTAAAGGGGTTTGAAGCAATGTCCTTAGGCCCCAGACTTAGTAATTGTAGCAGTGCTGGGTGGTACTGGCAGGTAGATTGGAATCTTGTCTGTGAACATAACTACCTGCAACATCCCAGGCACCAGTGCTTAGGCCCATGGCAGCAGAACCATGAGAGATGCCAGAGCCAGTGCTTGCTGGTGTTACCACCCCAAGAAGCAGTGTCTGCTCTCCTGTGTGTGCTGCTGCCACAAATGCATCTGACTGACTAAGGGTGGCAGCAGCACAGGACCAGAAGACACTGAAGACTGAAGGAGATACTGCCAGGGTGGGCAAGGAGAAAGATGTCTGGTGGTGTGGCAGATTTTTTGATGTAACTGCTCTGTGGGAATCTGTTGTAAAGGAAAGGGTGTATGCTGAAGCCACATGACTTTGCTGGATGCTGGCAAGGAATGCAGATAGTCCATCAGTGCCTCTCATGGGAAGCTATTAAGCCCATGTATTCTGGCTTATTTCTTCCCCTGGAGATGTTTGAGAACCTCATCAGTACTTCAGTTCCAGAGACCTCTTGGCTGCCCGTAAGTCCCTTCTGAAGCCATGAGCATGGAGAGTGTTTTCACTGTGAGGAAGGGTGGCATCACTGCCCAGGATGATCGGGAGCTGAGAGAGAGGAACTCCTTTCCTGGAGGAGGCCCTGAGGGGTGGAGATGAAGTAGGAAGAGGTGTTCTTGATGGTGGGTAGCAGAAGCAAGTGAAGTTCTTTCTGGACACCAATGGCTGGTATAGCTCTGCTTTTCTTGATGATGCTGTTCTGAGTACAGTTAGTGCAGCCTTTAAGCCCTCTTCTTGATGCAATTAAGTTTTCCTAGATACCTTTTCTGCAGGGCAGGAATTGTCCTAATTATTTTGTGGTTCTGGCAAAATCAATTTTTGTTGCTGTTCCCTTTGCATTTGCATAGTAGGCCATGCTGACCAGTCAGCAGCTCTGCAGAAAGCATCCCAGAAATGCTGCCCCTCCAGTTCTGCCAGCGTGGGTGACAGGACCTGGATGTGTTGGCCCCACTGAACTCCCCCCTGCTCTTCTTCAGCTTTTAACAGTCCTAGGAACAGAAGAGATCTTGGAGCAAAGGACTTGTTCAAGAGTTTGGTGCATAGTGTTTTGCAGGATAAGAGGAAATAGAAAGCTGGGCCTTTATTAATTTCAAAAAAAAAGGAGAAAAAAAGATTGAGACTTCCTTCTCCAAAAATGCCCTGAAGCTCAAGCACTGCTTTGCTCTCTCCTCCTTCTACCTTGTGAAAATTATACCAGTCCAACAAGCTCCTTTACTCCTCACTATGTACTTCCTGGAAAACAAAGACACACAGAACTGGAAAGGACCTCTTGGGTTAATGAGTCTACACAATCCTGTTTCAGCAAGCATGTTGCATTTGTGTGATCCCTTTCTTAAATCTGTGAGGCTTCTTCTAAAAGCCAGGTCTGGGGTTTTTTGGAGCCAGAACCCTACAGGGAAACCATTGGCCTAGCTGGGTGAACAATTGTAGCCTTAAAAATCCAAACTCATCAAACATCAGTGATGTCCTGCAGCTTCTTTTGCCTGGCAGAGGTAACCTTGCTACCTTTTCACCTTCAGGAGCTGTTGCACCACACACCCAGCTGATCCTGGTGCCTGCGTGGCCCTTGCTCTGTGCCTGCTGCTGCCCAGCTGGGCTGAATCCCTGCCAGACCCAACTTCTGTGTTGCTTCCTCTGCCATCACTTCCTCTGCCAGCCTTCTGCCCAGACAGGCTTCCCCTTGACTCAGACCCAACCCAGTGAGAAGAGCAGGAAGGCGTGGAAATGTTTTTGATGAGAAGATTGGCATAAGAAAGAGTCACAAAAAGGAGTGGTATTTGCACGTAGAAGGTGGGCGGCTGCTTTACCTGTCAGAAAGGGCCTCTGCTGGATGTAAATGGCTAAAATGAGAGAAGGAGAGGAAAGCAATAGGAAGCCCGAGTGGAAATAAGGGCAGATGGGCCTGAAACTGAGCGTTGGGCAAGTGAGGGCAGACTGCTGTTTATCAGGAAAGAACAAGAGGCACCAGAAACAGAAGGGTGGCACAGTGAAATGAGTAGGGAAGGAGCAGGATTCTGACAGTTAAACCGCGGTGTTGTTGGCTGTACAGATACATCAGTGTCCTCAGAGCTGTGTTTGTGTGAGGCTGCAGGTATGAGATGACTCTGCACCCTGCAATGCCGGAGTATAAACTTCTCTCTGCCTTTGTATAAAAGCTCCAAGGATATCCCAAACACAAGGCCCTGCATTTCAGATTTTTCTGTTTAGTCTGCACGCCATAATTTAATCTAATATGACAAAATATTTGTAAGCACACATTTGTTTTGTCATGTGCGTGTTTTACTTCATATCCAACGCAGAATTAGCATCTCACTTGCGACGCTCTTTCTTTAAAAGAAAGGAAAAAAAGCCTCCTCTCCGGCACTGGCCTAAGCGTTTGCTAATCTACCGCGATCAAGTTTTATGACCCCGGGTCACACTAATCCCCAGTGGCCATGTAGTGACTATAGTTTCATTGACAGAACAAGGTTTGCGCGCTGCAAAGCGCTGCTGCCTCTGGTTCTGGCCGGGGTAATTCTGGGCGGCTGCGCGGGCTCCGCTCCGACCTCTCGGCCTCTTTTTTTTTTAGATAGATTTGGGGACTCTTTGAACCAAGCAACGCCCCTTTTCCCCTCATTCAGCCCTTTCTTCTTTGCTTGCACGCTGCTCAAGGGCGAGTTTAATGTGGCTCTGGACTTCGTGTGACTATGGAGGTTAAAGTTGCATGTCAAAAAAAAAAAAAAAAGGGGGGGGGGGGGGAAGAAAAAGTTTGCTCAGATTTTGTCTCCTACTTAATAAAGAAATTGTGTTGCTCTTGACCTGCAGATAAGTAACCTTCCTAGGACAAAGGTTACAGTGAAAGTGCAAAGCCATGTAACTAGCAAACTTTAGGATTCAGTGGGTGGACTGTGGGTGCAGTTATGAGCAGTTCAGCACAGTTTTAGAAGTTCAGCTTCTGGGGTTTTTGTCTTCCCTTTTAACCTCTGCATACCTCAGTTTCACCATGCATCAGATAGGAATATGGCAATTTTTTCTTGCTTTATAAATCACTGGTGATTCCTAAAAGACAGGTTAATACCATATTAATTAGTTTGGGGCAAGGAGAAAGAGCCTCAGGAATTCTCTCTGCTGGGCTTTTTTTCTAACTAACAGATATTCTATGAAACTCTCTTTGTTTTATGTTTGTGAAAAGGAAAATTCCATCAAAAAGTGTGATATTGCTTATGTAAATGCTGCCATGACTCTGCTAATTTTACTTATTAGAAATCCATAGAACTCCTAGAGTTCAGTTTGAGTTGATTTCTTGTATCATTGCTTGAAATTTACATTTAAATTTAAATTCGTTGATTCAAATTGCACTGGAAAAATAAATTCTCAGTTGGCATGCATTTTTCTTGCGTGCCCCTTACCCACAGGAGGAAGAACTGAAGGGTTTGGTGAGGAACAAGGCAGGAAGGATGTGATGCCTGCCCACTTAGCACGGAGGCCCTGCTCGGTGCTGTGCAGGAATTCTGCAGATGCACATTCCCACCTCCATTTCTGCCCTGGGACCTGCGAGGGGGGAGCCAAGAGGAGGACGATCGCCTCCGGAAACCTCAGCCCATGTCAAGCTGCTTTCAGCACCTCTAAATTTGCTAATGGCGTTAATTTAGTTTAAATGCTTTCCCCCTTTCAGAGTCTCTGCCCTTTGTCAATAGATGGGACCAGCCTCCTTCTGAGTTTGAAATGTGGAAACCTTTCTGCTCACTTGCCAGACAAGCTCTACCTTGGATGTAGCAAACGTAGTTTGATATCTTCAGCAGACTGTCTCCTCTCTCTTATGCTGCAAATCCTTCTCAACCTGGAGGCAAAAGCTGAAATGTCACAAAGTAGGCAGCTGCTTCTTCCTAAAACACCTGTGAGTCATTTCCCAGTGGGCATAAAGATACAGATAACCTGGAAGGCTTGCAGGGGACAGGTTCCATTCATCACCTTGCAGTTCCTTGCTAATCTGTTTTAAACCCCTCCAGACACTTTTTTTCATCAGTCTTACAAAACATTTCAAACTTCTTGTCATCCAAGAGAACCGTGTTGACCACTGGGTATTGGAGGAAGGCTGAGATGCAGTAACATCTGACCTAATATTCAACTGGCATGCATTTAAAGTGCATTTGTGAGCTTTGATTTCAGTAAATAATGACAGCTATTCTTATTTCCATTATTATTATTTCCATTATTATTGTGAAAGCAGCTACTGACACTGCATGTTGGATGCCTGCCAGTTCACAAACTGATATTGTTGTATGTTGTCACCCTGGTGATGCAGACTTACCTCTCAGTAATAATTGCACAACAATAGTTGTGATACAGAGATAATTGCTGAATTTTTTTTAATATCTTGAAAAAAACTCCATAATTGTCTTAAATGTAGCAGAAGTATGCTGTTTGCCTAAAAGGAGAAAGGATTCCATACAAAGAGATCTGTAGTTCAGGTAAATGAAGGTGATGTCCTGATTCATGGAGATAGAAGCTATTGCAAGTTGTATGTTTAACATGAGCTGATGTGTAGCTTGAGAGGCAAAAGCCTGTTTGCTGAGGATTAATATAACAATCCTTACTCCTTTGTTTTAGTGTTTTGTAGCTGAGCTGACTGCTGGTGAGAGTGAAAAGAATTTAGGCAAAAGAATGAAAAAGGCTGGATTGCTTAACTGTGAAGTGGAGCCAGGCTGATATAATATGCCTCTGCCTATTGTGTCTCCAGGCTGCAGCATCAGGCTGAGGGTGAGGTAAGCTCCAGTTTGCTTCACTTCATGAGGCTTGAGGGGTTCTGGTTTATAGTTGTGTTCTACCCAAAGAAAATTTGTTCATGTTCCTCGTATTTCTCATGTTTCTTTTCCCTGTGTCCTTTTATTGTCAAACACACCCATATAATTAAATAGCCTCCTTTTTTTTTCCTTTTTCATGTATTTGAGGTTGTGGTGGGGGTGCACTCGTGCTCAGTTTTCAATTATTTGCAACAAGCACAAAGGCTAGAGATATATTTGGTTAGAAACTGTCTACATGCATCCCCCCACCTCACAAAGGAAAACTGAATAACTCACCTCATCATCTGGATGGAACATTTTTAGAAAATCCTGGAATAACATAAGAACTACTAAAATTGGGTAATAAAAATGAGATTTGTACTCAAGTCACATCTGTTGCTTGGTGTAAAGGCCCTAACAAGCAATAATGCCAGTGGCTTGTAAAGCCTGCAAGGTGTTTTTAAAATGTTCTTACATGAAGTCAAGTAGAAGCAGGAATATTTCTCAAAGTGGTTTTTTTTTTTCATGTCTTGCATTGCATTATTACTCTTTGAATAGCTCCTGTGTTCAAAAACTGAACTAAAAGCTTTGTGTCTTGTCTAAAATTTTTCACTTAAAGTCTTCATTAAATAGTGTTTGGTGTTTAGTTCCCCTTATAATTTGGTATCCTTTGGTAATGCACTCTGGAGGACATGTATCAACAGAGGAAGTACATTATAAGCCTATTAATTGTTTGTTACCAAGGAGGTCTATTTTTTCTTTATTTCTTAAGAATTACTCTGCAAAACAGTCATTGTGAATAAAAGAAAATACTCTCAAGATCAAGTAAAATGGCAAAATGTGGACATCATTCCTTTAACTCTTTAGTTAAGCTAAAATGACCTTTTTCTGTACAAGGAAACTTGGGCCACTTTTATAGATCCACTAGCAAAACCTTCAGGTAAATTGTTATTTCCTGTATCAGCACAGAATCTCAGAGTAATTTGTCCAGTTGACAAAACTATGGTCCTACTCTAATTGACAATGCAGATATATTCTTGAAAACCACTATTTTTTCAGTGAGTGAAGAGTGCTAAAAGGATGAGAGGGATATAAACTGTCTTGTGTCCTTCCAGATTAAACATAGGCTTGCAGGGAATGGTGAATTTGATTATATTCATAAGTATACTCTTTTCCTGTCCCTTTCCCTTCTGAATTAGAGAGGGTCTTGGGGTAGGCCAATGGGAAGTGTGAAATACAGGAAGAAGTAGGTGAACGAGATCTGAATATAAGTAATTTTCTAACACTGCATGTGTTTTGTCTTTTTTTAAGAAAATTTTAAATCACATATCAACAAGATATCCATCAAAATGAGTTATAACAACTGAGAACTATGTGATGAAAGGTAATTACAAAGCACCTGCTGTGTGGGAGGGTGAAGGAAGGAGATAAAATTTCATTGGAGATGAGACTTGCAGTTTATTTTGCAAGAATTAATATGGAAGAGTCTTAATCAGTTATGAAACATAATGAAGTTCATTAGATAACAATTGCTTTTTATTGCTTTTTATTTTATATTACCTGTGAGAGTTTTCTAAAAGTGTATAAAGTTATCTACAAGATACAGGGATCTCTTTCTAATTAGTTGCATGAAGCCACTGCTTGTGACTCCAAACAACATGTGGACCACTTCTAGAGTGCTGTGCAGTAAACCATTAGTTTTGTTAACTTCTGATCAAGTCATGCCCTGGAATTATTGCTTGCTTTTTTCATACAGTCTACTATGGATGGAAACCTTTTATGATATGAGTCATGATCTGCTTTTAAGAATATCCTGAAAATTAGCTTTTCTCTGTTGAAAGCCCACTGCCTGAGGGCAGCACAGAAAACACTCAACCAGTCATCATGTTAGAGCAAGACACAGTCCCATAGTGGTAAGGTTTTCTGCAAAAGAATAGCAGATATTTGCAGGAAAGCAGCTTACTTCTTTCTGCCAGCAAGCTTCACTGATGCTCAGATAGTTTGGCAGCGCATACCCTCACACCTTCAGAATGATGTTATGCAGCAGTTGCAGTCACAGAAGGATGGTCCAGTGAGGGGGGCTTCATGTCTGACACATGGCTGTGTCAACCTGCATGATTGGCAGCCACCACAATTAATGTAATAAATTTGAAAAGTAGACAGCCAGTGGTGGACCTTCACTTTAAAATCAGTGGTAGGGTAAAAACATACTCTGTTGATCTCAGAATATCAATTAATTGCAGGGATCTTCTACTTCTGGAGAACTGTGTGCCCAAGCAGAGAAGGATGAGAAACAGAGTGGTTGCTGGTGTCTTGCAGTAAATTGTTCCTCACTGGATTATCAGGGCACTCTTTCCATTAGGTTTTCTTGTAAGCAATTGAGCTTTTGTGTTTCAGCCTATGTTGAAGTATGCAGAAACTAAGGAAGCATCTGAGGGAATTATGCAAAACTGTGAGGACAGAGGTGAACTTCATTCAGAAACTGTGAGAATCTGAGGCACAGCATGTATATTGCAATCAGGGTTAGGTCTTAAGCTTTCCTCAGCAGTTCTTCTATAGTTGGATACCATGTGTTCAGGTCTTGGTAGCCTTTTGGTTACAAATGGTCATAAATGCACACTTCTGTCTGTTCTGCCACGACTCTTGCAGGAATGTAGTCAATAAAAGGATCCATGTGTGATGTGTGCTGTACTTGGCATTTCTGTATGAGCTAGACTCTGCATCTGCAGTCTGTCCTGCAGCAGAATTCAAGTCTGTGATGCTTTCTGCCAAGCCCCTTGGCTTATTCCTCTTGTTTGTGTTTGCAGCAAAACTATCTAAGGAACTTCTGTGAGATGAGGTTCATGGTGTGGGTTTTGCTCTCCTCCACTCCCACTGCTGGGAGCGCCAGAAGTTCTGATCAAATTCCAAGTTTGCTGCAGCACAGCGACTTTATCAAGAGAAAGCATGCTGTATGCAAAGCATGGTGAAGTGCCTTCTTATGAAATGAGGTTTGACTTTCTGTGATATCAAAAAGAACATTAAACCAGAATTTAATATATCCTGGGAAATCATATTTCACAATCTAATGCCTAGAGCCCTTTTCTTTTTAATATGAGGATCAGAATTTGGATCTCTCTCATGGTTTGCCTAAACATTTTATGTTGAATGACAGTAAGTTAATAAGTAGAAAATAGTGGGTGGCTAACTACAGTTTAGCAGTCTTACGCTTTGTCTAACGGGGAAAGCTGTAGCTATAGGATAAGGAGCAAATTTCAAACAGTAAAACTAAATCAGTGTAGCCACATCTTGTAGCCACTCCTGTTTTGGTAGTAAACTAGATGGGTTTATTTTAGCTTATTTCTATGAAGGCTTTTAGACTAAATCGTGAGTCTTATCCTGCCTCATCATGGAACAAAGCTCTATCCATGTGAGGGAGTTGTGCTAATGCATCTCTAGCTGCTCAGCCATCTTGGTAGGATTGTTTAAAGCCTTTGAGGCAAGGAAGGCTGCTGGAACCGTTGCAAAGTGACTTAGTGAAAAGAAAAAAAGTTGACATGTGCTAAATGTGTAGTGACTCCTCTGATAACACACGATAGTGTGGAACAATGGAGTGGGCAAGCTTGATAAGAATTTCCAGTAGCGTTGCACTGAGGAAAAGGAGCTATGATAGCTGTGCAGAAAGTGGTTTGTCAGAGTCTGATGAAATGGCAACTTTTGTGAAGTGAAAGGAGGGGAGTAGATGCCTCCTGCCTGAGCCAGTAATGGGCAGCTGAAGCCAGGGGGGAATTATTATGCTGGGACGTTGCTGCAAAAGCTACTGGGAGCATTGCCTGCTCCTCCTGCAAAAGTAATGGTAATGATGTTAGTGTCAGGAGAGGGTGATGTTAGTGTAAATGCTAATATGGCTGCTTCTAAGGGCTTTTTGAAATGCCAGTAGAAGCACTTTTTTTACAAGTGTTTATGCTGTAGCTGTCCTCATCAGGAGAGTGTAGCATCTTCTGTGGTGATATAGCATGACCATACATCACCTTTCCTTCATTGTCAGATTTTACTATACAGGATTGAGAATTATTTCATGTACTTTGCTTAGATATGAACCACATAATCCTGCTTATCCTAGCAGTTAGCTACAATTAAGTCTTGAGTGGTTCCTTTAATGAGAAAAAAATGGATGACGAAGTTGCATATGTGTGGGATTCAAACAGGTTACAAACAGTACCTATAAATCTCTGAATATGTTGTTTATCAATCAGTTGGTGAAAATTTCTTGGCTTTCTAATTCTCCAGAGGTCTCTGTTAGTTCTTCCCCAAAGTGTTGCCACAAATCCTTCTCTACTGTCTATTGATCACTGTCTTTGCTGGTCTTCTCTCTCATACATGCAAGGTTCCAGCAGCTTGTGGTCTGCATCTTTTTTTCCCATCTGTCACATACATTTGCATTCAAATCCCACAGAAAACTCCTCAAGCTGTGTCTGGTTTGATTCCTATTTGTGAATTTTTCACAAAGTATTTTGCCAATGGATTCTATCACCTGAGTTTCCTATTTCATGAGGTAGTATAGTTGCTTTCTCTACCTGTCCTGGCGTTGCAGTCACCAGGTTCAGTGAGCACCCCAACCATGTGCTAGCACAGTGTAACAGTGCAAGGTGAAAACAGGTTAAAAATGTAGACAATGAAAACACTTTATGTTAGGGAAATCATATGATCATGCAGGAGGTAACCTTTTACAGAGACTGTAACAGTATGCAACCATTGTAAAACCGACCAGAGCAAACCAGTACTGTTCATGGATATGAAACTGAAGGGGCAGTTAGGAAACGTCCAGATTTTCTGCATGGCACGGTGGGATGGCATTAAAAGGTCCAGTGCAGCTTCATATCTATGCCTGAGGGAAGTTTCACTAGCTCAGTGGGTCTCTGCCCAGCAAAATAAACCTCCACCAGCTGTTGCCTACATAAAGATGAATTGTATAAAAACTGTGATACCAGAGCACTGCAAGGATGAATGCCCATGCCATGGTGCTTACTGTCTTGGCTGACTCTGCAATATATATCAGCATATATTAAAAAAAAAATTAAAAATTGCATTATAAAAAGCAAACTAATACATTTTCCATTTTTTTCCCCTTCTCAAACTTCCTCAAGAAGGTCTAAATTATATGAAGTTGGCAGGTTCAAGTGTGACTCAACTCATTGTTTTCATTCTCTCCTTTTGGCAGCCTTCAGTAATTCCAGATGTTATTTCTCTAACCACATGGAAAAATTCTTATTAAAAAAAAAAGGGGGGGGTGTGGAGAAAAAGAAGCTGTTTTCCAGCATTTGGTATATTTTTTAAGCAGTGATGGTACTGCATAGACAGTGCTCATGCGCAGCAGGCGCTCAGGCCAGCTGGAGGCATGCCCAGGAGGAGACAGCCCCAAGATAAAAGGCTCTGTGTTACAGGGGAGCAATGAGAAGAAAGCCAAAAGCAGCTAGTGAGTTCAATAAAATGGAGTTCTCTCATTCCTGGGACTCATTTGTTGGGAATTGTAAGGGCAGACCAAATGGGGAATTCATCCTGAACTCGCTATATTGAGGAAGCTCGGAGAACTCTAGTATCATGTCAAGGAAAGAATGAATACTTTTCTTGCACTGTGACCATGGGGGAAATACACAGTAAACTCATAAATAATGCCTTGCTCTAAATGGAAGAAGGATTCATGCCTGCTTGGATGGTGTGCTTTTGGAGCACGTGAACCTACTTTGCTTGGCTCACCTGGTATTGCTCAGCTTAGGGAGAAACTGGGAAAGCACTTCCTAATTTAATATATAATAAAGGCTCGTGTGTGTCTTGTAGCACTGCTGTGTATGGCAAGCCTGCAATTTTTGAAGTCTCCTTCTGCATCCAGGAGTTCCAAAGGTCTGAACCAAACTGCCCCTCTGCTAGAGGGGCTATAGAGCAATCCATTTCTGCAGTTCCCAGCCCAAGGTGAAAAAAAAAAACAAACCCAAACCGTGGTGGACTGAATCACATTGCCATAGTGCCTCTTGACAATATGGGGTAATTCTCGGCTGAGGGAAGCTGAGCTCCCAATCTCACATCCCACCGGGAGAGAGCCCTCGTAGCGTGTTTACAGCCCCCCCCTCTGGACCCAGCCTGCACCTTGTACCATCATCGGTGGCTTGCTCTTAAAAGTTAGCTGCAAGCTTCAGAGCATGATAAGCCAGCTAGGACCCCTCAAATTTAGGAAAATAATATATAGTGCACAGAAGATCACCCACTCTCTCTAAGCTCTCATGCAAGTACCAAATCTTGTTAATGAAGGCTGTTCCAGTGAGCACACATATAGCAGCAGTCTCAGAATGAAGCACACAGGAGGAAAGAGCAGTGTGCTTTTTGAGTACTGAGAGTTTTCCCTCTTAAATGCAGCTTTTACATAAAGGACCTCATTGACACCTCCTTATTAGACCAAGTTTTGGACATTTCTCACTGTTAGAGAGGCAAAAGAAAACCCTTTCAATGTGAAAAGAAAGGCCAGCCTGCATCTAATTGATTGGCTTGCCACGGTTTACTTTTTTTGCTGATGTTGCTTTTTTTTCCTCCCACAGTCCACAAGATGCAGCAAAATGGTGTGGTGCTAGCAAAAAAAAAAAAAAAAAAAAAAGATATTTTCTATCCGTAGGTGGCAGAAGGGGGGAAAAAAACCCCACCTCTTTTATGTAGATGTTGGTAAAAGTGTGAAGTGTTATTGGAAAATATTTTGTTTTGAGATTAGTTGGTGGTAAGTCATGACTAATGCTTATTGTGCCAATATTTTCTCGCATTTGGGTTACCAGGTTCCCCTCCTGCCCCTCTTGCTTGTTTTATGTAGCTGATGGAGCCTGCTAAAACTTGTACTGTGAGGTTTTTGGTGCAGGAACTACTTCAAGATTGTTTCCATGTTGCTTAATGCAGTGGGGCCCTGGCCCAGGACTAAAGACTTTGGGCATTATGATCACAAAAATAGTAAATTCAGTGGTGGTTCTTGGTTACACTGACCTTAGCAGCATCTGGGTCACTTCAATTTTGGGACTTGGGGGATTCAGAGCTGTTGTTTTGTTTCATTCAGGGAGTGGAAGCCAAAACTCCAGCCATGTTCATTGTGAAGTTTTCAAAATGGAAAACAATTGTTGATTTGAGTCCAAGATATTTTCTGGCTCTGGTAATCTTGTGTTCAGCATGATCACAATTAAATACATTCAGTATTGGTTTTAGGGGCTTAGTGGGATGTATTGTGTTAGAGCAAGAGAAAACAATGCATCTGTTACAGTTTTTTGTTTTATTTTAGGCTTTTACTTACTTGAAGTTCTCTGGTTTTGTGGATAACCTGAGGATCTTCTTGCAAAGCTAGCACTGACAGCTTTACTTTTCACTAAAAAAAAAAAAAAAAAAAAAAAAAAAAAAAAAAAAGAAAGAATAAGGCCACGCATAGTTTTTCTTTCCTTCAGGTATTCCAGAAAGAACTTGCCCCATTAAGCTCCATCTGGCATACTAACAAAAATCTGTGTCCCCAGATGATCAGAGATAAAACTTTGCTGGGAAGTGATGTGATGATGCAATTGCTAGCAGCAAAGAAGTGCATGTTCTGACTCTTGGTGACCTACACTGGACCAGATTCAGACTGGACTGCTACAGTCAACAGCAGCTGCAAAGTTATAAGAGCTTACATTTTCCAGAGCATATAAAAGCTTGCTGGAACGATTCACCCCAAATGAAAGGAAACATACTTGGCCACATTGCTTCTAGCTTGGGTTATTTCCTTCTTTTTGTATTGTAGGGAAAGGACACAACAAATATGCTGCTTGAACAGAAGATCTGAAGAAGCTATGTGGAAAGGATTTATTTTGTTCTGTTTCCAGGGCCCTGTTTTAAAGAGGTGTTTGTATTCCTTGGTGACATAAGTTAAAATAAACCACTAAACACTCTGAGTTTTCAAACTCCATTTTTGTGAGACAAGGTAGGGAGCACACTGAGGACATCAAATGTGTCTACCAAACTACTACACCAATGAGCAAGGCAAGAGCTGAAAATATTGCTGCTGATAGTATTGTTTCCTGCAGGCTTAGATTCTTGCAGTCTTTAAAAATCTCTATGGATATCTTAGATCATGATGTGTTAGAGAAATGTCTGAGCTCTACTGAGTTTGCACCATTTTATAAAATCCTTTTTAGAGGGAAGTTTAAGAAAAAAGACTCCAGTTTTGAATCCTGTTGTCTGGCTGATTTTGTTAAAGAAGAAGTGTTTGGTGAACTCTGATTCTTCCTGGTTCTCTGTACTTGGCTAGGATATCTTGGTTGGGTAGCCATTTGTTTCAATAACATTCCAAAAAGCTGCCACTTGGTAATTAATGAGTGATGCTTTTCAAAAGTAGCTAGCTGTCATTTTCTGCTTCTTCTCCAAGTACTGGCAAAGTCTAGTACCTCTTTCTTGTGTGCAAAGCAGCTGTAGGCAGCAGCTACTCAACTAGACACATAGCTTGACTGGAGAACAAGGTCTCATGATTTGCAGCTTATGGCAAACTTTGTCTTTTCATTCATGGTGCAGTAATAAAGAAAATGTCCATGTGTTGCTCATGAAGTAAGGGTAAATAGGTGACATGCTGTCTTTGGACTGTGGTTAGACTCATTACAAATATCAATACTTAAAACCATGAAGTTGCCTCCTAACTGCTAAGACTTTTCTTAAGAAAGGAAGAGCTGAGCATATTGGGTTCACCTGCAGGGGAAGCTGAACAAAGTGAAGAGGTACAAGGATCAATAGTGCTAAGTACGGAAGAGACAGTGAACTGGGTAGCTGCAGCCCGAAGGTCCCTGAGGCCTGTGGCAAGTCAGTCCATCAAATGAGACAGGACTCTAGTTTAATCCTTTGTGTAGCTCTCCTTCTTGTATATGTGGAATGCTGAGCCCCGTCGCAATGTGGAAGGACCATAAGGAGGATGGAGACATTGAGAAAGAAAATGCTCAGTAATTTTTTGCAAGGGATAAGGCAGAATGTAGTCAGTTGACACACAGATGTTAGAGGCAGAGGACTGTCCATTTGAAAAGCCTCATAAAGGTATAATTGCAACTTATTATTGAGTTATGCAAAAAAGAGTGTTAGCAAGTACTCATGAGTAATGAGTGTGGAGGATGGCTGGAGACTTAAAAATTATGTTAGTTTCAGCATTCAGGGGTAGTAAGATTGCCTGAAAGCAATTTGACTATTTCTGGCAACAGGTTTGAAATACTTGACATTTTCAGTAGTTTACAGTTGACTTCTCAGGCAGAGAAGTCTTAATTGTGAATGTAACAGTCCATGCAGCAGTGAGTACACCCCAGCTTACAATGAAAATAAAGCACTCCTAATAAATAAATAAAATAAAGAAGGAAAATAAATCTCCTTCTGATTTCAAACAGAAGGAGAAAAGAGCAACACTGGGAAGTGCCCATGATTGCTATAAGGCTGAAGTATTGTTACTTCTGTTATCCTGGGGAACATAGGAGTCTGGTCAAAGGCAAGTTAGTGAGGTTTGTGAGATAGAAGATGCAGAATAATTCTCACTGGTCAGACTATGTGGGCCCAATGGAGATGTTGAGCGGGGACTGAACATTGAGACTAGCAGGCTCTAGCATGTCCAATCTCTGTCATTTCACTATAATTTGTCAGCAGCCCTTTGCAGGGGAAGCAGGGCCAAACTGAGGTCATTGCAGTTGTATCAGCTCCAGCAGAGGCAGAAGGCAAATGGAGAATGATGGAAAGCTGAGCTCTACTTGGGAATCTTTGCCTAATAGGAAATGTAGTAATAAAAATATAAGAACAACATCTTTTTTCCTGCCTCTGACAGTGGCCAGTAATGAGCTGGAAGTGTAGGACAGTCTTTGTGATGATTTTTAGTGTACTCTCTTGGTTTTCAGTTTGTGTATTGCATTCTGAAGCCAGAGATGGGATCCTTGAGGTTAGGAGCCCTTGAAGGTCAGTGATGTCCCCCTGTTGTGTAGATTACACAGTGGGATGTAGCAAGGATGATGAGAATTATTGCTGCTGACATCTGCAGGTCCTTGGGAGAGAAAAGCTGATTACTAGGTTCTTCAGGTCTATCTTTCAAGTGATTAGGCTGAGCACTGAGGTATTGTTATGCATAGCTGGGAGATGGAGATGTGAACTTTTAAGAGGCTATGGTATGACTCAGTTGTTTTATTGTGAAGTCAAGATCGTAAACTAGATAAAATCAGCATCTCTTGGAAGTCTTGGATCTGAGTAGCTAGTGACCAAATGCAGTTTATCCAAAATCTGCAACTGTGTCTCATTGAGTATTTGTAAGAGGAAACAACTCAATCTGAGTAAGAACTTTTAAGGTCAGACCCATAGTACTGGTGCTACCAGTATATGATTTAATCTGAGTACAAGACTTTCATTTCTAGGGAACTGCACTGGAATAACTGCTTCAGTGATTTCTGCCTGCCTAATACTGTTGCTTTTTATGAAAGACAGCCTAGGTCTTCCTGTTAACTTTCCCAACCAGCAAGTCAAGTAACCTTTTAGGAAATACTGCAGGTCACTTCTGAAGCATGCCTTGCTTCATGGAAACCTTTATTGCCGAGATGAATGATATTCTTAGATATTCATAGGAAATAAACAGCAATAATCCTAGCAGGAGGTGTTGGCAGAATGAAGTGTGAACAGGAAGCGATTAAAGATTAAAGGCAATCTCAGGAGTTACCTGTAGCTCACTCTGTGATTATAGGTGGGGCTGGAACAGGTCACAACACAACGTAGCACCTGCTGACAACAAAGCAAATTGTGATCCAAAGTTTGTTCCTCTCCCAGGCTGGACCCATGTTGTATCACCGGGCTGATCATGTGGAATGCAATATAAGATGCTTAACAGAGGCTTTTCAGCTCTGACTGTGTTTCAGTATAGACCTATACATATATTATGCGTCTTATAAGCAAAGTTGTAGTGACTCCTAGATTAAGCTTCAAAGACATTTAACATTAAAATATTTACCTTAATTTTCATTATTATTATTATTATGCAGTGACTGAAGCAGGAGTCTAGGCAAAACCAGTGTGTGATCGTGTAATAAGAACTGCCTCATAATGACAAGGGAGGCAAATGATGGTTGCACCATCCACCTTCATTAGTATTTCCCAACCACTGTGAGCTTTGTAGGTTGTTTGTTTTTTGGCTTTTTTGTGTTTGTTGGGTTTTTGTTTTGTTTTGGGTTTTTTGTTTGGTGGTTTTGTTTGTTTGTTTTTATACTTTTATGCCGATTAGTCATTTTCCTTACTTTCCTTAGTGCAACTTTTGAATAATAATAGTGTATCTACTCTCTAATACAGAAGGTCATGCATATTTTCCATGTGATTATCAAAGTATCATTGCCTGGTATCAACTTTTTTGTCTATTTTCATTTGCCATGTGTTCTCATTTATGAATTTACAGTATGTATGACAAATGAGGGCCATGTATTTTGTCCATGTTGTTTTCTTCCATTTCTGTGTAGACAAATTCTTGGGATTTGTGAGAAGAGACATACAAGATGGAGTCACGAGTAAGAGTTACTGTTTTAATGAACTCTTTGAAGTCCCTCTTCCAGTTTATAGCCTAGAATTGATACCCCCCCCCACAATGAATATGTATCTCACCCTCCACGCTCTCCATCACCCTGACCTGTCTTTAGAGAAATCTTCTAATCTAATCCAGAAGAGAGACGTTTTCCTGTGGGGATCAGGATGTGCAAGTCTTGCACAGGACACACTCTTCCTGCAAATAGGTAGCCTTTATCTGAGACCTGTCATTTACATTTCAAATTATGTGGTCAAGAGGTGAGTGGACTACCCTGGGTAATTAGAACATGCATGTGTAGCAGATGAGTTCACAGATCTGAATCTGAGCATTCCTAAACCAGTGGTGGTGATGAGATGGGGAGCTGGAGGAAAGGAATCACAGTGCTCCATACCAAACCCCCTTCATGCTCAGGTCTGTCTCTGGCCCTTGCTCTCTCAGATGGAGAGCGATTACCACTCTCCTTTATTTATCCCAACCCTTTTCTTTCTCCTTTGTGGTTCCTTTGTGCTACTGTTTGCATTTGTTGCCAGGTCTCAGCTTGCTCAGGCTTTTCAATTGTTTGCCTAAGTTTAATCTTCTTTGAAAGGTCAGTCTTGTGCTAAAGAAGGATGAGCTCTGTGTTGAACAGTGCAATTTTGGGCATTCCGCAGTCTGGGAAGTTTGCTGTGTGGTGCTCCTCATTAGCTAGAGCAACCAAATTTACCAGGAGCAGAATGTATTACTTATGCAAGTCTTATGTAAGATACTCAGCTGAACAATTTAGACATAATCACTGAGGCAAGAGGGTGGTTCCAGGATATACCCACTGTTCTTAAAATATTAGCTCCACAAACCAGCAGTAGGTAAGCAAAAGGAGCAGAGCAGTCAGCTAAGCAGTTTTGCTGTTGACGAGTCTCTCTAAAGCACCGCCCCACACATGTGATGAAAAAAAAGTCTGATCTCTCATCTTTCCAACTGCTGCAGAGAAATTTGCTTAGACACCAGAAATGTTGCTGCATTCCCTCACCTGGAGAGGGAGTAATTGTTTGGGACACACATGATTTGCCGTTCACATTCCAGCTCCTCCCTGGGTAGGTCTGTTTACTCTAAATTGTTGGCTGAGTTTGGGTCTAAGGGCACTCATACACAGATGGCAAACAGGTTTGACTTGACTGAGGACTTCACAGTGGGGAGGTTGGAGGCAAATTGCAAAGCCCCAGCAAATGAAAGACATGAAAAATTAAGCAGCCTAGTTAAGTTTAAAAAGTCTTAAGTATCCAGCCTTTTGTTTCCTTTACTGGAAGCTTTGAGGGAAAACTGGCTTAAAAGGAAAAGAAAAGCTAGACTACTCCCAGTAGACTCTATATCCTCACCCAGGCTGCCACTGCAGTGCTTCCCCGTGTTGTTTCACTCCTTCATTGCACAAAGTTAAGCAACTTTAACCTCAGAGCTGTCAAATCTGGAAAGGCTTTGGACTATCTGAACAATGACCAAACTATTTTTCAGAGTTTCTAGGATTAAATATTAGTCATGCTTCCCAGTTGTTTTATTTTAGATATGCACATATGCTCTTCGAAAACGCAGAGCAGGAACCACATCAGTATTTAATTTCTTGTAAAGTTAAAATTTCCTTTGCTTGCACCTTTCAAAACAACATTTCCCTGTTGTTTTTGATGTTAGGGCAGGATAGTCCTTACAGATGTAACCCAAACATCTGAATATATCTTGCTTTAGAGGACATCATTCACCAGGAGGCAGATGGAAGTATTTCTGATGTGAAGGAAGGGGAAGGAGCCCACAGAAAGAGGTGAGCTCTGATTCACATCTTCAGAGCTTGTAAAGGCCATGTTTGCACCATCTCTGCTAAGTGTGCACTGTTGAGGGCTTTATGCTGCTTTTGGGGTCTCAGTGGAAGCCCTGTCTGAGAAGGGCTCTCCCTGTAGGCATGATGTTATGGGAGCTGGTCAAAACACAGGTATGAATCCTAAATAGCCTTGGACAAAACAGTGAATTATTGACTCCAAGCCTCATTTTGCACCTTTTCTAACAGAGCTCTGCAGCACTGCAGCACCTCTGGCACTGCCCATGACAGCACCTGTACCTGCACCCCTCAAATTAGAGCTAGGCCCCAGAGTTTTGCCAGGGAAATTATAGTCTGGAAACTTTTCAGCTCTCAGATGTGAAGCAAAATGGAGACCTTTTCTTTCTTTCTAAGGACATGGCACATGACATAAAATGAAGTGCCAGGGAAACAGTGCTTATGTTATTTGATGTGAATCATGCAAAGCAACAAAACCTTGAAGTCCAGAAAAATTCAGACAACTGAAGCTATCTGAGTAGAAGGTATGAGGAGAAAAGCTATGGTGTCTAGTGTAAAATTTCAAATTAATTTGCTCCAAGTGTGTTCAGGGCTCTGTACCAGCCTTCAGTGAATGTTCCCAAGTTTGAAATACTCTACACGGAAACTCATGATGCATGAATCATATACAGATTTTGGAAGTGAAATGTAAATTTTCTTTCTGTAATAATTATTACAGAAATTCACCAATATAATATTGGTGAAAAAAGCTGTGCTGGGTCCAGCAATGTTTCTTGGGTTTGTATGTTAGCATTTGAAAGAAAAAAACCTCCAAAAAATAGAGAACTTGTGTGGACAGTAGGACAGGAAAGCCAAAAGCCAAAATATTTTCTAGGTAAACTGCTTTAGAAAAAGAGAATCATCTTAGACTAAGGGCTTGGAGTTGGAAGGTAAGGATACAGTCTGGGGCATGGTGAAGTAAGGTAGATTGAACAAAACAGAACAGTGATGCTCTGGAAAGGGGGGGATCCTGCCCCCACATCAGTGTTCATTCCTGGTTGATATAGTAGTAGGGTTTTTTTTGTAGTAGTGGTTTTTTTTTTAGTTGAGAGTTGGCCTGTTTGTTGTGGGGTTTTTTTCCTGTTATTGGCTCTGTGAAAAGAAAAGTGAATGCCAGAGATGGTGCCCTTGGGAGATGGCTGAGCCATGTGGCTGGGCCAGGGGATGGAGTGAGGCACTTGGTCTCTGCAGCATGGAGCAGTTGCATTAATGCCGGCCCAAGCCAGAAACTGCTGAAAGGGGTAACGGCAGTGCTGGTTCATATCTCCCACATCTGATTCCAGAAACCAACCTAGACAACCAGCACAGCAATCTGGTATTGCAGACAATTCACAGGTCCCTCTGGGCCCTTCCTATGTGCTTTTTGCTCTCTGCTGTGTACTTGCTGCCCTTGTGTTATCCTTGTACTCATTTGTTGAGGTATCTACTGACATTTAGTGACATCACTAATGCTTTTATTTTAACCCCAGAAAACCTGGGCTGATGTTTTCAGATTTGGAAACTGGTGGCAGAACAAACATCTAAGATGTCTGTAATTTTCTCTGGGGAAAGAGAAGGAAACTATAGTTTCTGTGAGTCACTGCTGATATTCAAAACCATGTACTGTAAATGTTTCAATTAAGGAAAAATTTATAGCTATTCCCCAGGAACACTACAGGCCATCCAGCTGTCAAACCAGTATTTCTGCTGAGGAGATGGAGCCTCTTCTTGCTGAGAAGCCTTTCTTTTTTCTCCCTCAGTAAGTATAAAAGACACACAAAACCAGCTGGTCTGATGGATTAGAAAGCACTGCACCACGTCAATGGGCACCCTTGTTTGTGTTGTTGAGAAGAGATTCTTAGTTAAGAAAGAAAGAAATGCCTCTCCTGTAATCGCCACTAACGAGGAGACCCTAGTGAAGATTTTTGTTTTTTTAAAAGGCTTTGGAAAAAGACATTTTGGACTCTTGGATTAGTTTATGTTCCCTCCCCCTCTCCACTTGATCCTTAAGGATTTGCCTGAGTCATGGATTTTTACTGGGCTTGTTAACTCTGTTGTTATTTTTTTTCGGCCAGGCGGATAAAGAAATCTTTTTAGTGAGAGCCACTCACTGGGGATTAGCTGTGAGTGGACTGAACAGGGCAGTGGCTCCCCGGAGGGGCTGACCCCTGACTCCTCTTGTGCCTCCTCTCTGGGGCAAGCTGAAGGCTCCCAACAAGATTTTCTCTGTTCTAACCCATCTTCCTCCATGCAGTGACAAGCAGTGCAGAAGATGGGCTCTGTTATCACAGCTGCCGTTCTGCAAAACCAGGGAAAATGATAAAGTAGATAGAATATCAAAGGATATGGTGACTGTTGTTGGAAGGAAACCGTAACTTCTTTTACCACCTAAAGGGATGGGTCTGCTTTCCTACTCTATACTTCTCAGAACAGCCTTTTCAGCAGGGGTTTTCCCTAAATAGCAGTAGTTCTTCAATACATTGTGGAGTTGAAAGGTGGCAGGACTGACTTTTGGGAAAATTTCTGAGATAGATGGTATCCCTACCTGGTCCTGATGGTATCATGGGTGCTGTGGTGGTGGCAGAGAAATGTTTCAGGAAGGAAGCCTCTTGCACAGGCTTTAGCTGCTGTATGAACTGAACCCATCAACTTTGGGAAGTTACAAGCAATGTATTTGGGATGCAAAACAAAGTAGGAAGAGAAGCCAAAAACTAAACTGAAACATTACATGTAACGGAGGTCAGATTTTTTGTGTTTAGGGCTAATATGCAGATGAGTATCACTGAACAAATGAGTTATGCAGATTAGCTCTGAGAAAATTGGTTAAATACTAACCTATCCACTGTTTTACACAGTCTTTGAAATCCTGCCTGTTTTACAAAGCAGCCAGTTCCATCTTTTTGCAGGTTATTGAGGACTTGGATCAATTCATGATGAATAAGGGTCCAACCTACTCTATTGAAAGGTCTGTCAGTCATTGTAGTATACTGGTAGGTTTTCAAAAAACAGCTGTGGAGAAGGAACCTTTCCCTCTTAGCTGTTGTTAGAGGAAAAGCAACAAATCACTGTCATTTGAAGTGAGCATCAGTTCACACAGAGTTATCCTTAGTAATGTGGGTAATTTGTTATGTGAATAAACTCCAGAGTAGTAAAGCATTGCACGTTAAGGTGGGATTTTCCAACAAGTCACGAGAACTAAGATCCAATGCACTGTCACACGGTGAATGGGGGAGGAGTGATATTAAATATACTGCATGTCTTTAAGTATTTATGCATTTGCTACATATTCATGTACAAATACAAACATATACGTGTGAGCTTTTTGCTTCACAGCTTTTAATTAGTAGTTGGTTTCTTATAAACGTAGTTGGCAGAGGAATGCTCTTAGAGGCTTTATAAAAGTCTGGGAGCTATTGAAGTACTTAGGAAGGGTCTCCATGTGTGAGGTGGCAGGCAAAAATGAAGATATTGTGTAAAAATCTGGCAATGAGCAAGAACAATCAAGAAGAAGCAGGTGATCTGCAATAAGCATAAAAAGAGGAAGGCCTTTGGAATTAATATGCCAAACTTTGTCCCTTTCCAGTATCTCCTTTGTCACTCACTCTCTGCAGACCTGCTTTATTTCCAGGTTGTTTGTGGATGATGGAATTCCTCGTCAATGCAAGCAGTCTGAAAACTTCTAACCATTGGGAAACACAGAAAGCTGCAGTGTGCATTTCTCCTGCAATAGTACCCCCATGGAAAGCCAGGGCAAAAAATCTTAGAATCTCCCTGTTGGCTGCCAGGGCCCTTACTGGCTGAAGCAAGGGTTTGTGGCAAACTGCTGGGAGCTCGAGGGAGGAGAGCTGCAGCTGGTGCTTTCATCCCTATGCTGCAAAGAAACTTTCTACAGAGATGGTCTGATTGCTAAAGGTAAAGCAACAAGTTCCAGCTGATCATGTCTGGTTTTGTACTGGGGACATCTGGTGCCCTCTCCGCATTGCTCTTCTTCCCCCTGGCCGGCAGCAAGTCTGGCCCTTCAGGCCTGAAGTAAAACGGATTCAACTCACTGGCCTGGAAGAAAACTAACGTGACAAAATGGGAATTGTTTGCTCCTGGGTTAATGAACTGAATCAGCTCAGTGAAGGCTCTGATGAACATGAGTTTGATGCAAGAGAAAAAGGGTGCGTTAGCATGACTGGGATGGAGAGAAGAGAGGGTGGGACTGCAGGACATGCTACTTTTGGCAATGATGAGCTAACTGTGAACGTGACTCAACTTTGATATGTGACTTCCTCAGAAGGGTTTTAATACAGGACTCTGAAACAGGAACTGCTTTTAGCACAAGCTGTGCCATCGCCTGTCACTATCATAAACAATGTGGGCTAAAACAAGACCTTGTTATTATCCTGCACACACTGGACTCACAAATTCATTCAGAGGGACAGCAAAGCATACATGATTGATGTTGGCCACACTGTTGAATGCACTTCTGCAAGTCACTCAGGCACTGTAAAGGTGAAGGTCACATCAGAACTTACTGAGAAGGAGGGTATGAATAAGCAGTCAAGATGGAGTTTTATTCCTAATTTACCTATAACCATCACAAAAGCACTGTCCTCCCAAAGGAGAAATATACTGTCTGTAGAATGTGATGAAAAAAGTGTTAATCACAGATTAATATCCTTAGCCTGGACAGGGTATTCTGGGGTTCTCATTTATTTTGGTTCTGAAAAGCATTTATCATGGCCTTATTAAGGCTCATGTGACAAACATTTTGGAAGCTCTGTTTCACATCAGCTAGCCAAGTTCCTTTTAGTTGCGTTGCTCTGGAGGTCAGGGCTGAGACCTTTGCCTCACAAGGTGACCCAAGAACTTAGGGAGAGAATTATGTTCTAATTTACTGAAGGAGAAAGTTTACATTTCATTGTGTCTTCACAGCTTCAGTGACTGAACCATCAGGTCACTAATGCAAATCAGTACTAAATTGTGTGAGTAGAGGAAGGTTTTTCTTTAAAGGAAAAAGTAAATATTTTCCCTTGAGCTTTTTTTCCCTTTATGTCTTTTTCTCTTGTCATTTCATCCCCACCTCACACTCCTTTTTCTTGTTGCTATCTTTAGTTCAAAACATATACCTGAAGTCAATGGCAAATGAACATACTGCTTTCCTTGAAAGAGTTTCTTTGCTCACAACTTAAGGCCAAGGCATTTTCCAAGTAGTAGAATTCTGTAGACAGTGAACCGTGGAAGTTCAGATGGTGTGTATGTGGCTGTGGGACCCTCTCTTCACCCCTTTCCAGCGTTCAGCTGGCATTATCCACACGCTTTCCAGCACCTCTGTGTTTCATCTGCAGCTGTGTGTGGTCTTTGGCAGAAGTGTAAGTGCTCCAGCTGGTTGCTCAGAGAGGTGAAGGACTCTTGCTACACTTCCTTCTGAAGGCCCTGGTGCAATCTGAATATGATGGGGCACCCTGTGGGCTCTGGTTCGATCTTGGGTAACCCAGGTTTACCATACCCATTGCTATTAACTTGTCACTGTGAAACAGCAGTTGAGAACATCACAAGCTGTAGCATCACCCTTCAAACAGGTAGCAGCTTTCCTGCTGAAACAGGACATCTCAGCCCGGAATATAGGGTGTATCAGAGAAGGAACAAACCATGCAGCTTTGTACTGGTCAAACTCCAAGGGATAGCCCTTAAACTTCAACAAATAAATGTGCATTTTAAAAAACCATCCCACCTTCAGCACCCTTTCAACTTAGGTATAACTTTCATTGGTGTCACTGAATTACTGGATACATCAGAAGGAGCCAGATACCATATAATTATCTTTGCAGTCGTTTATGGCAACTTAAGGATTTAAGTCCCTCAAATCCTGTTGTGGCTTTAGGAAACCTCAGGCTTTGCCACAGTTTAGTCCCATTTGAAAAACTTGTCAAATCTTAGCAAGAGCTTTGTTCTGACCTGAGCTGGCTGTTAGATGTCACATGTTATTGGTATTTGCATTGTGATTTTCTGCTGTCCTCAAGAGAAGCAGTAGCCTTTATTCAAAGGAGGGAGGACTCTGTGGAAATGTAGACTCTTACTTTGGGTTTTCCTTTTTAGTTATAAGTGCCTTTGGAATAAATCTGAAAATGGGGGATATAATTCAGATCAACTGGAGCAATAAATTCACTGGATCACACATGGAAAATTTTAAGTGCTCCTCAGATGTCATCCACATTTATTTAAAATGTTCTTGGCTATAACATGATGTTGTTGTGTGGACAGCAGTACTAACATTTTGTTGACCCCCAATCCACCACCTGGAACTAAGTTATTTTTATAATCGGCAGATTTTCTATAAGCAAAATGGTGCAGATTTAGCAGCTGGATGGAAATGCCTGGCATGCTTTCTGTGGTCATCCTTGATTGCAAACATTACAGAGCAAGGCAGATGTGCTACACACATGTTGTATATTTGCATATTTGTGAAGGGATTGATGACTGGCCTGGCTGACCCACTCAGGCACAGGCTACCTTGTCTCCACATTTAACCCTTCCTAAAAGATCACTGATTCTTGAAGCAAACAGTTGGGTAAATCTCTGTTGTAATTTTATTTGCAAAATCTGAACCCAGCCCAATGGGACTGTTGAGTGTGGCAAATTCAGTTTAACCAACACTTGATATAAAATGTTTGATAAATGCTGATATTATTTTCCAAATATCCTGAAGATTTTCTTCAGTGTTGTTGGAGAGAACTTTAGAATGGCAGTCTCAATGGTGACCCTTCTGTGTTTCCTTATACCTCTATGCAGATGATCGAGATATATTCTCCTTTCCTGCTCTGAACATTTCTTCCCATTTTCTGTTTTGTCTGAGCTCAGGCAAACTAAATAAAGAGCACCTTAGGCTCACATTTTCCTGAGCCTGCATGCTTTCTGTCATGCTGTCTAGGCTGTCACCCTTGGATTTCTGCAGGAAGAAAGCAAATTGTGACTGGATGAAGAAAAAGAAAACCGGAGTTTTGTTTTTCCACAAAGATTAAGAGAACTTTTTACTTTTCTTCATACAAGAAATAAACGCTTGAAGTGAGCAGAACCATGGTCAAGTCATGGCTCAGTATCACCTTGGATCCTCTTCCCTCTGGAGAAGCTGATCTTGAGCAGTTGGGACTCCCATAGGTCATGGAGTGAGAGTCCCTGAGCCTGAGAGAAGGTGCCAGATTGCCCCATCCTGGTGGGTTTTAAGTCCCAGTGTTCAGCATAGCTGGGAAATGGTATTGTCTTTGCTGCAAGGCCTGCAGTCTCTGACATTTACACATGTTTTCAGCAGTGGGACAGGGTCCAAATGATGTTAAGAGATAGTAGAAAGCTTACAACTGAGTGTCAGCAGAGTCTTGGTGGCTGTCAGCCTTTCTCAGAGTCCTATAGCTCTTCTGGTGGAGGTGCAAACCAGCTTGTAGAGCTCAGTGTCTCAGCCCCTTGATGTTTTGCTGGATGTTATTTATCCTTAATTTAGGCCAGGGACCAGGAATCTTTGGTCCATAGGCTGAGATAATTCCCCACTTTCTCTGCATACAGCCAAAACTGTGTGCATGGCTCCAGTTGTGACAGGGTTGGGATTTTACCCCAGGCATTTCTGCATCTGCATGTATAATTTGCTCTGAGCAGCTTCAGACAGCCCTAGGATTAAAAATGCCTGTGCAGGTCTCCACAAGTGCTGTCCCTGTGCCATATTTTGTAGCACTGCAGTGATGTTACACACATGAGGTGGCAGGGGGAGAAGGGTGACTTCCAAAGCAGGTAGTCCTTAGGGCTACAGGAGCAGGACCTCTCTTCAAATCATAATTTTAAGCAGTAAAACTGTGTGTTACCTGTTGGCCATCACAACAGGCATTTGCCTGAGGCTCCCAGCACCCGCTATGAGGCTTTGCAATACTTTGCAGTGCAGTTTTTCTTCCAGCTCTCATCCTTCACCAGTTCTTTATGCTTCTTCCTTCTGTGCCTTCTTGGTTGCCTCATGTCTTGGTGGTCTCTGTTCTGTTTGGGTGTGATTCCTGGGAGTTCTGCACTCCTGCATCCTCCTGTTATGTTAGGAAATGCCTAACCTATTACCTTTAAGAAACATCCACAGTAGGAAAGACTCTGCTTTCCAAAAAAACAGAGCACAGAGATCCAGACCTGTTCGTTTCTTGGGTTTTAGGTCTGGGGCTTTGCTTTGATCCAGCCCCACACATGCTAGGTCTGAACCTGTGCCAGTGTCTGATCTGACAGTGTTTTGATTTGAAAAAACATGTCAATGTTTCTTTGATTATTTGATTATTTTTTTTCCATGAGATAAATTAAACTTGAGTGGTTTTAGGGCAAATATTTTAACTTTTTGGAGCAGTTTCTCTGAAATGGAAATGGTGAGATCAATAGCTGCTGAAATAGGAGTGACAGCCAGACCCTGGGCTTCATGTCCCTGTGTTCAGAAAAGAATCTGAGCTGAGACAGCTGGGGAATCCTTCCAGGCATCGTAGACACCTAGGTAAGTTCATTAACAAGTAAAGCAAATATAAGTCAGTTTAAACAGAGAGCTAGTTAAGGTGGATAAGTTGGGAGGAGCCCTGGATAAAGGTGTCACAAACCTTTGCCATTGGTCTCTGTTAGTTCCCCAATCCCAGAGTGTGCCTGATGAACCCAGTGTGCTGATGGAAACAGCTTGGACAGGCTACCTGGAGTCAGGAGATGGATGCTTTGTCCTGAAAGACTTACTCCCGTTTGTTATGATTGCAGGGCTGCTTTAGCAATATTTTGGGCAGATTTTCTAATCTCTTGAAGTGTTACTTGGGCCCAGCTTTGTTTGAAGGAAGAATTCCTTGTACTGGAGCCTTTCCTTAAATAGCTCCAAGTGTTTAGGCGACTATAAATTGTATCCTGGTATGACTTACAGCTTTTCTTTGCTGTCTGCTTTTGGCAGCTACTTCAGCAAAGAGTTGCATTTTGAAAACCAGACAAAGTTATGTATATCTGAAAAATTAGAAGTGTCTCTGAGCAGAGAAGCCTATCAGTGAAATGATATCCGGTTTTCTTTTTGTGCTTTTGGTGTGCTACGTCCTTGTGAAGGCTTTGCAGACAAGAGTGTTGTATTTGTAGCCTGGAGTACACTTGGTGGTATAACAAATTGCCAAAGATGCCTGAGAGAAATCTCTTTCCCTTGATGTCTTGCTGACCAGCTTGGTATGCAACGTGAACCTCTGACCAGCACAGCAAGTGCTTCCAGCTGGCTCCTGCCCCCAGCTCCTCTGGATGCCATCTCTCTCGCAAAGTAGCTGCACATGAGGCAAGGGGCTCGTCAGAGAACATGTCACTGTATCTAATTTTTAGGGGCCAAGCACAGTCTCTGCCGTTTGATCATTGGAAGAGGACTCCTGTGAGTTGCACTTAATATCTGGGAGATGCTGTTGTCTTTATAAATGCCTGGGGTTGTCTCAGTTTGCTCTGATCTGACCATCTCCCCGCAGCCTTGTCCTGGAAATTTATTTTCTGAGTTTTTGCAGAGAAGTTTAGGGTGGCAGTTGCTGAGACAGTAAACATGCAATTCTGTGGCTTAGAAAAACCCATTGGTTCATGATGGCCACAGCTCTCTCTCTTAGTCAAGATTTGGGATATGTTCCAGGTAAGGTCCTGCTTTTCCTCACTTCCTATCTGCAGTTATACAAATTTAATCCTTCTTTTGCACTAGCACCAATGCTCATGCAATTCTGTACTGCTTCATGGAGGTGGTTCACCCAAAAAGTAACCTGAAAAAGAAGTGATGAGCTTTGTGAACCTGCTCCTCAGAAGGCCGTGTACATGTTAGTGCTGGTCCACAGGATAAAGTGGGAACACATAAGCCAGTGAGGAAAGAGCTCCAGCTGTGTGTTGGAAGAGTTTATACTGCACACAATGTCAGTAAATTCGATGGGGAATTAATAACCTTATCTGAGTCACTGACTAAATTGTTAATATTACCATGTTTGTCCTGCAGTAAGAAGTATCAGGAGGCTGCAGTCACGATAGGAACATCAATGTACCAAGCTCTCTGCATGCACCAGGGGAAACCTGCACAGTGATTGCAGTCTCCATAGATTGACAAATAAACACAATAATGACAAAACAAATGTGCTTCATTCAGAAGAGCCATGCTGTTCCTGATTGAAAGTCCCTCTCACCTTCTTGCCTTGTATTCTGTCCAACAGGGGCAGGAGCTTTAGGGAGGATGGAGGAAATACAGGGCATTTATAGAACTCTGCTGTATCCAGCAAACCCTTGCAGCTGCTGGGAAGCAGGACTTCTGAGCTATAGGTTTTCTCCAGATTATAACCATTACTGATGGAGACTCATCCTATAGTATGTCTGAACTGAAGAAGTCCAGTCCTGACTGCCTCTGCAGCAATCCATTTCTATATTATATACTGTGATCTTGTGTTCTCCAAGGAGATGCCTTGATTCGTGTATCTGAGATAAAGTGAACAGTTAATTCTCCTATATCTTCTCTTGTGGCATGTGTAACTCTTGTCAGCTGGCATAAGTTGAGCTATATTAAATTTTTCAGGTGAGGTGACCCAAACATTTATGGCCTAGGGACTGTTAGTGGGGGAAAACTGCAGCCATGGAAGTGGGAGCTGCATTGTGCCCTTTATAAGAGGGCTGAATCCTCACCACTCCCATGGCATAATCTGCTTTTAGTATTTCTGTGAGCTGAGGGACATTTGACAAACTGAAGGAAGAAGTATTCCTTTACACATCATGCTGGGTTTAGCTCCGACTTGAATCAAGGATAAGGAGGATTTTTTATTTTTTTTTTTTTGCTAAATATTGGGTATTTTGCTCTTCATGAAAGATTGCAAGGTAGAAGTTTCTGTAAATGTATGTATCAGCTTTTCAGTCCTCACAGCTTAGTGCCTAGCACCCTAACTTAACCACCACTTCTGTTATTACCCTGGGCTATGAACTGCAGTTGAGGAGCAGATATAGATAGACCCCATGACTGGGCAGAAACCCTGGGCAGAGGGGAAAAGACTAGCAGGGGCTGATATCCTTTTTGACCAGTACTGTCAATCCTTTATTTTTGAACCATTTAAAAGCAGAAGGAGTGACCTACAAGCTTTAAAGGAGTGTACTGCTGCCCTCTTTTCATGACGATCAAGGTCAAATCCTGGTGTGTGTCATCTGTACAGGAGCACACTGCATCAGCTGTTGCAGGTTCCTTGATTTCTGTGCTTCTGGAAGAACATGGTGTCTTTTGGGGGAAAAAAAAAGGAAACTAATTTAGAGGATTTCATTAGGTACGATGAGCTGGCTCCCAAAAATTATTTAAAGAACAATTTCCTTGGTTCATTTCAGAACAGAACTCAAAGTGAATGCAATATGTCCTAGTCTTGTTCCCTATGTAAGTACAAGCAATATAAAATAATTCACATCAGATCTCTTCTCAGAAGCTAATGACCACATCCTTCTCCCATTCTTTGGGAATTCTAAGGATGTAATGAATAAATTTGGTTTGACATGAGACAAATTCTAAGAAATTCCCAATTCCCACCCCTGCTTCTCCTGGCTTGTAGTTGATCACTGCTCTGGTTATGCTGATTCAGCCTTTTGTGGGGCTGGGCTGGAATGATCCTGTTTAAACATCTCCACACAACAAAGTATCCACCAGCAAAACCTTCTTTTCTCTTATCAACTCAGATCTGCAAGTCCAGCATATACACATTTATATACATCCCTCCACAAAGTCACACTAATATAAGTGAAGTGGCACTGTACTGTGGGATGGAGTACAGGTCTTTGGCTAAGCATCCAGGAAAAATAGGTGGCAAAACAAGAGACTGAACACAAGTGAGTAAAGCAATGGTATTGGTAATTCTTTGTGAACCCTGTGGCCTGGGCCAGCTTCTGCTTTCAGCTGATGGGCACAGAGGCTCCAGATGGAAGTGGCCTCATCTGGTGGACTACCTGTCAATATGGTGATACCAAACATGACATTTAGGGGGTCTACTTAATTTTGATAAATTTTTTTATGCCTGTTTGATATTTGACAAGAAAGCACCTTTGGTCTCTCACAGACTCTTTGAATAGGAACATCCATATTAAATATAAAACACTACACAATTCTTTACAGTGAACTGAAGGAAAATACGAAGTTGAAAAAACAGGCTACTGACTTCAGCTCTGTCTCTGTTTAGTTGCCTCAGTTTTTCATTTATTCATGCTACAGTAAAAGATGGTATGTAGAGGCAGCTCCTTCTAAAGATCACATTTTTCACCTTTGCTGACTAACATGGAAAAGATGATATTTTCAAGGTGTAATGCTTTTTCTCCAAGCCTACCTACAGTTCCTGCCTCTAGTACAGTAAGGGCTGGCTGAGGATGCTGCACAGGGGGCTCAGCCTTGCTTTGTTGCTGACATTTGTTCCATTACTCAGTTCTGTACTGGTATTTGATGACCTGAATATAAAGATGAGTTTGGTATTTTAAAAGCAAGGCCATGAAAAAATGTTAAGTGTTTGTACATTGCTGGATTGTTTTTAGTACCCTTGAGTCTGCTTAGGAGAAACTTTTACTTTCCCTCTGACCTGATTTACCCAGGAATGGGTAAATCTGGATAACTCCAGATTTTGGCTCCTCTGAGCATGCCAGGTAGAATTGATATGCAAAACCTTAAATACTCTGGGGCTCAACCAATTAAGAGAGATAATAACGAGCTGGGCTGCTGAGAACTCCTATTCACTTGCAGCATTCTCTAGTTTAAAGTTTCTTCAGACAAGATGCAGGGGTAACACTCCGGGGTGGCAACACTTCCTTTTTAAATTACTAAGAGACGTTATTGTCTTAAATGTAAATTAGATAATTAGTGAGGTCAAGAGACCACACAAAAGATTTTATTGGTTTGAATAAAATGCAGCCTGGCATCAACTACTATAGTAACAACCAGATTTTCTGAGTAAGTATGATTCACCATATTAGATGCAATTTCACTATGTGTCACCCATCTACTGTATTCCCAATTTATTATAGGGCTGTAATTAATGAAATACAGCTTTGTTTGCTGTAGACTCTGTATAACCTACTCCATTTCTACATAAGGGCTTGGCTTTGATTTCTAGTCAGTTTCTGTTCTATGCATGATTTTTTTCTTTGACTTTTCTCTCAATGCTTTGTTTCTTTTCTTGCAGAGGTTTGGTCGTATTGGTTTGGTTTTGGTTTTTTTTTTTAACTATTTTTTAGAAAACCATAATGAGTGAGTTGAACAGATTGTAAAATGTAAAGCTTGACTTGTCTTTTTGGCTATCGCCCATGTGTTTTGGCTTTTACTACCTATTTGGCATGCACTACCTCTTCATCCAGATGTAAGTGGTGCGACTAAAGTGAAAAAGCTGTGGCTGTGTTACAGTGATGCTTTTCACAAACTTCTTGTGCTAAGGGCTGTAGGTCTTCCTAGCAAAACACATTTGTTGTTCTTCAGATTGTATTCTGAATAGATAAGTACATAAATGATGAGAGAAAAGATGCCATATCATCTGGATCACGTGCAGAAGGAACTGAGGTACTGGGAAGATGTGGTGAGAACATATGTGAAGTTTATTGTAAATTGGAAACTGAATCCAAGTCACGTTATTCCTGCGTTAGAGCATTACACATAAGAATTATCTCCCTTTTCCTTTAGACTCTCCCACCCTAAATTTTGGATTGGCATGGTTGTTACAGAATACTTTAAATAATACGCAAATTTTCACCTGAAGAGAACATGGAAAATTTTAAATAGATCTCTGTTTTCTGGGTAATGTGGTTAGAAAAGCATTGTCTTTATTTACACATGAGAGACAGGGTTCCTGCCAGCCAGCAATGGGAGAAGGACTTCTCCCAAGTGAAATGCTCTGTGAGGTGGTTACCACAGCAGAGCTGGAAGGGAAGGGAGGACTGGCTCTGCCAGTTAGGGAGACACGCTAAATAAATTGAGTGCTTTATGCAGTGGCAGGAGCTGAATCATGTGCCAGACAAAGCAGACAGCAGGCGTAAAGCCCAGTTAGCATCCACCAGTTATAAAGAAATGTCTGACCACAGACAGGGGGGTGACAGAATTGGATTTTGTATAATTCTTCACAGGTCTTTGAGCTTGCAGCCCTATGCTTTTTACTTAGACCTGGCCTCTTTCAGGCTAGGTGTGTGGCATGAGGCTGATGTGAAACCTCTTTTTAGTTTTCATACCTCTTTGAAGGGGTAGAGTGCCCAGTTTCAGCACACATGTATTCAGTGTACTTGGCGAGATAGGGAAACGTTATCTTTCATTTTATGGACAGTTATTTCAGCACGAAGTAAACAAGGTCCAGACCCTCAAAGGTACTTTGCCTGGCTCTAAATGATTTCAAGGGCATTCAGGCCCTGCATATTTTTGAGGCTGGAGACTGATGTGATTTCATGTGTTGACACCAGCAGAGCGTGGTTTTGTTGCGGGCAGCACTGGCAGAGCCGGGATTTTGAGGTCCCAGGCCAGTGGCTTAACTGCTGGACCAGCCTGCTTTTCCTAATCTTTTGTTCAGATCTCTGCCTTAAACCTGTCTGTTCTGCATGATGAAAACCACTGTGGTTTTTACACTGAGGCTGTGCCTCTGAACTTGGAAAGACTATGTGCTTCTTGGGTATGGGAGGTCTGTTTTGTTGGATTTCTCTGCTGTGGGAACACAAAGCCCAAGTTCCAGTGCTGGGTGAGCAACATTCAGCACACGCTCACCCCAGACCACTTCACTGATTAAATCCTGCACTGTTGAGATAATAGTGAAATAATAGCACAAAATACCAGAAAATCTGTAGCATTTAGATTATGTCAAGCAGGAACATCTTCAGGAAAGAGTCCACAGAGTAAACAAACAGTGAAGTAAAGAGGAGAGTGCTTCTACAAACTGTTTGATCACGAATACACATATATGTGTGTGTGTGTGTGTGTGTGTAAAAGCAGGGTTTAACAAAAACACAGATGAATTCCAGGAAATTCACAGACTGAATTTTGTTTTCGTTAGTGAATTCTGCTGGAGCAATGTGCTTTTTTAAAAAATAAATTTTCTGCTTGTTTTTATTCAACTGGCTCAAAAAAAGTGAGCAAATCTACCTTTCAATTGCTTTGAGTCTGCCTGTGAGTTAGAGAAGGCACCCAGTATATAATTTTGATAGGGAAGGGGGGAGCTGGGGGTTGAGGGAAGAAAAAGCCAACTGGGCACTGAGCATCTCTGTTCCCTCCCACTGCAAGGTTTATTGATGCTGTCTGCAGATTTGTGTTTGCTTTACTGCTGGTAGTTATAACTGGTGATCAAAGGCTACTATAGCTGTACTCATGAAAGGACATAATTGGTTGGACTCTTTAAGTCCTCTGTAACAATACTCAGTTTTGTTGTGTTAGGCAGTGCTCCACAAAGTATAAAACCTTGTATGATTGCTGGGGCAGTTGGTCAAATGTTTTCTTCTCATCTCTATTCCCTTTATACAGGAAACCACTCTAAAGCTCAGAGTCCAGGGATGAAAGCTTTAAACCTGGAGGGTGCCTGGTACTTCCTGAGCATCTCACGGGGGAAATGTTCAGTCCTGAAACAGCTTCGCTGACAGATATATTTTTATAGCCTATTATTTTCTCTCTTCATTCTTTGTTTCATTTGAATATAATAGGCTCTTTATTTTTAAGTGTTCATCTGTTCCTGCTGTTTATATCTTCACCCCAAAATCATAATTCTCTGTGTTTTCTTTTTTGTTTTTTGGCATCACATTTGGTTACTGTTGAACATATGTGCTACAAGGCCTGGATAGAAGCAACATTGTTTGTTTTTTGAGTAATAAATTTTCCACTTTCCTTTCTGTCCTTTCCAAAGAATCCCATCTTCCAATTTGAACCAAAAAGTTACAGACCTATTTATAGTTTTTGAATTTTGGCAGTGATGTAGGCATGTTGTGTGGTTTTGTGACTTCATGAGAGAAAAAGCTGGAATTGTGGGTGAATATGTAAAAATGTTATTTTCCTGGTTCTTTCTTTGATACATGAAGTGGGTAAAATACTTCTGATGCAGATCCTGGGTGTAGCATGTCTATTCTGAGGACTGCTCCAGGGTTCCATCAGAGAAGCTGTCTGTGTCTATAAGCTACTGAGGGAAGTTTCCCAGGGAATTAAAGTGTGATCAAATTCAATCAAATAAAATGTACAGAAGGGCTTTATTGCTTGACAACACTTATATGTAAAATATGAGTCCCTTGCTAAAAGTGAAGTTATTTTTCTTTTCCATGCCTTCTAAAATTATCTACTTCATTTAGTCTTTCTAAAAAGAAGAGATGCACAACTTTCTGGTGGGATAGTTTTTAATTTAGACAAATAAGCTGTATAGGGCAGAAGTTTTTGGGAAACATAACATTGCTTGCATCCTGTCAGTTATGGTTTGCCTGGGGGTGTACAGAAGAGTGGGCCTCTGAAGCAGCACCAAGCCCTGAGAGCTTACAGGCTGCAGCACGCAGAAGCCTAACACAAAAAGTGACACAGCTACCTGGGCCATATTTGTAAGGACATCCCACTGCCACAAGATTTAAAAATCCCTATGAGAAGCAGGCAGCATGCTTGATACTTGCATTCTTCCTAGAAATTCCATTTTAGGGTGCTGTCTATGCAAACATAGTGCAAACCCAAACCAGCACCCTCCAGCCCCTGGGGAAGAAGTGGTGGCTTTTGCCCAGCTGCCTTTGGCACACAGGTGACTCTGCACAACACCAGGTCAGTGTGACACGAACAGATTGCTTTGGACACACTGCAGCAGATTTCACTGTGGGTTCTTGCCCTGTGAAAGCAAAGCAAGTGGCAGAGCCAGAGCCAGGCTTTGCTCTCTGTGCTGCCACTGGCTCTGAATGAGTTTTGGTTGAGTTCTTGTATCTGGTTCTTAGATGCCCACCTGTAACTGGCAGCTACAGTGTCTGCCTCAGAGAGTACTGAAAACAGAACAGGTGGGAAAAGAGACATCTGACCCAGAAAAAATGGTTTTATCTGTGTGCATATGTGTGTGTGTATACAGTTATTTAATACAGAACAAAACTTTCTGCATGTATATAAATATATCAGTTTAGTCTCCAATTTTATCATAATGAAAACTCAAATAATGAAAATCTTAATTACAGAATATTTTCTCTTCCCTCCAGCTTTGTTAAGGCTCAATCATAATGCATCTCAGTGAGAAAATCAAACAGAAATGGTTTTGGTGAAATGGAATTTGCTGCTCCAAAGCAAGAAAGTTTCAGGAATGCCTTTCTGTTGCATAACTTAATGCAATACCTGGAAATTATTTTCGGCTTCTTGCAAAAGAACAGCCAGAGTTCAATTCATAATTACAATGCAATTAATAATTACTATTTTGATTACTTAACCTTTTTAAGTATGCATGTTCTTTTTATGTGCTTTCCTCCATGCAGACTAATCATCTTAATTATGATATTTGTATTTGTATGTACTTAGCACCTATGAAAACAAAACTTAAAATGCAATCTCAAGCAAATTAAAAACTGTTTTGTATGTTTGGAGGCTATCTCAGTGGGAATGAACTAGCATTTTTCATCTCCTGTTGCTGATAGGGTGTGGACTTTGTCTTATGTCTTTTTCCCAGACCTTTGTCAGAAAATGCTCTCTCTCTGTTCTCAGTATTTTGAGGATTACCAGTAATAGTTTAATGTTCAGCTCTTGGAGCAATGGGGAACCAAGTGTATGCCATGTAGTAAATTCTGCTAAGGCCTGAAAGAAGGAAGTCTCTGGAAGTTTATACAGCTGATGCATTTTGAAACTGGACAATGTAACTGGCTTCTCATGTTTCAGTCAATATTAGGGATTGTAGACTCTTTGTCAAGGTTCACAGGCCTCCTTGGCAATTAAACAGTTTTTAAATCTTCAGTAGATGGAGGTCAGTATGCAACCCTGTGCAGAAAATGTCTGTCTGCAAGACTGAACAAAATTACAGATACAGTTTTTTAGAGAACTAGAAATTGGATTTTCCCCCTCCAAATTTCATTATCCAAACAGGATAATGAAAAAGATAAAACCACCTGAAAAGGCCGTCTCCAAAATCTAGTGAGATTAAGACTAAATTTGAATCTCACTATGCTGAGGCCCTGCATGAGAAAGATGTCTAGATGAAAAAGATGAGTTAACTTTGTGGTTTGTGTTTCTTTGTCTTTTCTGGCTGTGCCAGGGTTGCCTGATGCAGTGCCTGCCCAGGCTCCCCCAGATGAGCACTGCAGCAGGGGTGCATCTCCTGCACCCCCGGTGTTTTCAGCTGAGTTTGTGTAGCTGCAGAAGTGTCTCAAGCCTGACCAGTGTGGAGGAGCTGGGAAACTCAAGGGTCTAAAACATTATACAGCATTTCCTCTCCCTCAGATAAGCCCGTGCTAGCTGTGTTTGTATTGGTATCTCCTGGGCAGCTTTCCCATTCTGCTTCAGCTTCTTCTCTCAGCACAGCGTATTATGGATAGGTCTCAAAACTTTTCCTTTTGCTCTCTGATTCAGATCTCTACAATACTGGGGAAGGAGAACTGAGGTTTTGAGATTTAGGAGACCTCAGCGTTGTGTGTTTTATTTGGGGTTTTTTTGCTTGTTTTTTTGATCTAAATTTTTCTTTCTTGCTGGAATAAACTATAATGAAGAGTAATAATATTTCACTGCCTCACTAGTTCATGCAATGGCACACACAACAGTTTTTGAGATACTTGCAGGAGCATCCCTTAGAAAGTAAAGTGCTGTTGTTGGTGGTATTGTGATACTATAGTCATGTCTGAATTTTCCATCACTTAAACACAAACCTAAGTTTTCTGTACGTCAGCTTGGAATCAGTTATATCATCATCACTGGAATCCAGGGAACAAGGTACACCAATAGTATGCAAGTTATTTATAATTACATGTATTATATAATATATAGGATATATTATAAATTATATAATAAATATATATAATGATAATTTGTAATTATATATAGGATTGTTCAGTTTGGAGAAAAGGAGGCTGAGGGGTGACCTCATGGCAGTATACAGCTTCCTCAACAAGGGGAAGAGATGGGACTGGCACTAATTTCTTCACTCCAGTGACCAATGACAGGACTCAGAAATGGTAGGAAACTGAATCAGGGGAGGTTTAGGTTAGAAACTAGGAAAAGGTTTTTCACCTGAGGGCAGTTAAGCAGTGGAACAGGCTCCCCAGGGAAGCAGTCACAGCACCAACCGTACCTAAGTTCAAGAAGTGTTTGGATGATGCTCTCAGGCACATGGTGTGATTCTGGGGGTACCTACACAGAAGCCCGAGTTGGACTAGATGATCCTGGTGGGTCCCTTCCTACTCTGCAGATTCCATGATTCTATTTGTCCCCTTCTTATGGTAGGAGACAAGGAAATAGAAGGAATGGGTGAAGGTTTCTGTCACAGATAGGAGCTGGTATTGATCAGGTATTGCTTGCTTCCTTTCAGTTTGATAACTTTTCCAGTTTCTTCAGCCTGGTTACTTTTATGCTACCATATTTATCATTATACAGCTGTTGGTTTTCTTGTTGCTGATAATAGCTTATTGAGACTTGAGGAACTTTATTTGCTTAACCTTGGATCTCTGGAGGAGAAGCTGGTTACTTGGAACTTTTCAGCCTTCTGCTCTTAAAAGTGCTGAAAGCAGCAGCTCTAATTTAGTGTTTTTTATTGCAGCTTTAAGCACACAAATAGAAGTCTTCGTTCTTCCAGTCAGCATTAGGAGACCAGAGAGTCTGGAGTGTGTCAACCATATATTGGTCATTCAGAATTAATCAACTTACACATGCCTATGTATTTATCAGGGTCTCTTCCACTTCCAGTGTTTTGGAACTTCTCTGTTGGAGAAGTACAAAACCAGGAGGAATATGAAAAGGCCCCAGCTGTTAATGTACTGTAAATAAGGTCAGCTTGGCTTCCTGGCATAATTTGGTACAAACATGGTGTTTTGTTACAAGGATGAGTCTCTATGCTTATTTCTATGCAATGCCATTATGCTTCAGCTGCAAGGAAAGTTTGGATTTTCTGATTGCTCTTCTCATGAAGATTGCTTAAAATAACAGATCCTACCGGTGGCAGACTGATTAGTTAATTTTATAACTGATAAGAGCAATAAACTCATAAACATCAAAGGGCTTAGGTCCAAAGTTCAAAAATTGAAAGAAAGAACAAATATCTGGATGTTTGATCATTGATTTCCAGCCCCTGTTTCATGTATACTTGTGTGTTATGCCACTTCCCTTTTTGTCTTGGGCACTCTGTGCGTCACCACTGCTGAACTCCACGCCGGGTGTTGTGCAACTGCTTTGGGCCTGCACCTTACAAGCCCATTGGATTTTGTTAGTGTTCTGGTTCCACAAAGTGAATTATCCCTTTGGATGGAAAATACAGCAAAATAATAGATATGTTGCTTTAGAAGGACAATTTCACAAGTATTCCTTGACAGAGGTGGTGTATACTGGATTGGATGTCTTTTTTATGTTAACTAAAACAAGATTTGTGTGTGTAACACATGGAATAAAATTCTAGAAGCACGTTTCTACCCAAAGCAGTAGAGTTAAAACATACTTCTTTTCATTCTGATGTTGGCTCTGAACCCTACTCTTATTACTTTCATATACTGAAAGTTGTTTGCAATATAAATCCAGTGACAGGCAAACTCTTCCCTGGAAAGCTTATATTAATGTGTAAGAATGCTACTGTTCTTGCTAGATAAACTAATTATGCAGAACAGGAAAAGTTATTAGATCACATGTGAACTACAGTCATACAGGAAGTATGTAAGAAATACATAAATTAACCCAGATCTCCCAAATTTCTATCAGTATCTTGGCCAAAGAACATCTTTCCTCTGTTCATTTCCTCTCCCTTGCTTTTCCTCATCTCAGGAATGCACTTTATGTTGACAACCCCAATAACAATACATCACATAAAGATAATACATTGATTATCTGGTGGGCAAATGTAAACTCTTCCTTTTTCTTCTGCCAGCCATCTGTATTGTGGCAGAGAGGGCAGAAGCCACTGATTGCTGTGGCTCAGTAAGTAAATCTTGCTTGCAGATTTTCTTGTTTAGCCTTGAGAAAAGGGTCCTATCCCTCCCTTTCCCTCCTGCTAGCTCTGATGTTTGTAGGACACTGTGTTACACTCATTCACTTTATTGGTGTGGTGTAAGATGGGTCCTGGGTAGTTTTTTGTGGGTTACTGAACCAAACTGATAAGGTAAGAGGCTCTACAAGTGCCAAGATCACTTCAAGCCCAGGGAATTTCTCTCATGCAAACATTTCCTCTTTCCTGATTCACTGTCTCTGGAAACAACCAGGAACTCTTTGAGAGAAGCTATTCCATGATGATAAATGTGGCACAAGTGTTCTGTATTTTTGCTTGTATTCACTAGATACAGATCAGTGTTTTTCTTTTCTCCTGAAGTCTCCTTTATGTTGTGGGATTGTCTAATGACAAGCTCTTCAAAGGGCAGAAACAATATTCTTACGCACATGGAAGGCTTCCATTGTTTCCCCTGCTGCTCCTTTGGCTTGATGCTGGACTCAAGGAGTAATTGTGGGAAGTCAGTGCTCCTCTTCTTAAACATAAACTAGGTTGAACTGCACTCTTCCTGTCTGCTATTGTTAACAAGAGCATTAGAAAATTGTTGTGTACCAAGTCAGTCATGGAAAAGAAGTGGGACAATTAGTGTTTTTTCATGGCTGAATGCAATGCCTACCTTTTCACCTACTATACATATGGTCGTTTGTTATATTATCTCAATGGGAAGGATGATTTCATTCCCATTAATGAAAAAATATGGGTAAATAAAGCATATGGGTTAGCATTATTCAGTAAAGACATTGTGTTTCAGACCAGTTAGCCCATGAAGAGAGCTGTTGTGTGTTTGTTCAGCAAGCATGGTAAAGAGTTTTTCAAAGTTTTCTAATCTCCTTAGCTAAGATCATTATGAAATAATTTGTCCTTAACCTTCTCCATGTTGTGACAAGAGAAGTCAGTGAAATACAGTCAAGCTTAGAACCACATAAATAACTACTTTCTATATTTCTTAGTGTCTTCTTGCTTCAGATCAAGATGGGTGAAAGAGTGAAAGAAAACATTAACATACTGAAACATTATATATCTGGATATATTTATTTGCAGCAAAGGATTGGTATAAAATAATTATCAGAGAAATGCATTACACAATTGCATACTTTAAGTAGGATCCTCCTGTAGATTCATTCTTTTCAAGCTTTGATGGTTGGAATGAAGCCCTTCCTGCTGCTAAAAACTTCTCCACTCATACATCCTTGGGGCTGTTGTTCACAATCTTCTGCAAGGAATTTTCACTGAGGTCAGGAAAAATGCCATTTCAGAGCAATTTTGAAATAGCATATGGAAATTCCTGGAATGGAGAAAATAATTTTATGTTTGGAATAAGGTTAGAGCTTTTGGTTTTCCTGTTTTAAAGATACTTCTAAGAAAATACTAATTTTCTGAGCAACAGATCTAGTTGCCAACTGTGTTAAAGACTGTCGGCTTTTAAAGCATTTATCTTGTGACATAGTGTGTTTCCAAGTATCAATATGGCTGATTTAGACTCAAGAGATTAATCATCTTAATCTAATTTAACTTTTTTTTCCTTTGGTTCCTACTTCTCATAAGAAGGAGATTTTTAAGGCACCTTTATAAGGTGGAGGCATTTATCTTGTTTCATCACGTGATTCAGAGGAGCATCATCCTTTTGATTAGGGTTAGAAAATTTTCTTTTTTTAATTCATAAAGACAGAGAGTGATGATAAGCATGATGGAAGGATTTTTAGGTTGATGAGGCATGAATAAGTGTTAGCTTTTAATAAAGAGATGAATAAAGTGATTGTGTTCACTGTGGCTGAGCAATGTATTTAAGAGTATCTAATGCTGCTATTCAAAAATGCTGTTTTAATAACCTTTGTGTGCAGATAACTGTAGACCCACGTAAATGTTATAAGTAAAGAGTCCTTTTCTGCATAGAAGTGCTCAGTTTCAGAGCTGAGTTTGAAACTGCAAGTCTTCTGGAAAAGGAATGGAAAAACAAGGGTTCATTTGGAGGAAGTAGTAACAAATTGTAGGTCTTAAAATGTGAAATGAGAGCTAATGGTGTGTGCTGCATCAAACTTTACTGACCTATGTGGCCAGTTGAAAAAATGAATTTTTGGGGTAGATGTCCGTCTTAAAAATGTATGTTTTCATATCCTTGTGTTCCAGAAAGTCAGTGTTCTGAGTGAAAAAACGCTTTAAAAAATGAAGACCTGTTATTATTTTCTGTTGAAGCAAAACGTTGACAAGTTTCATTCTAGTGAAACATTTAAATTCAGTAAAACCGTTTGAGCAGAATCTAAAATACTCTGTCCATCATGTACAAGATCAGATACGTGTTATAACTGTGTTTGAGAGTCTGGTTTTCAAGGAAGAATTTGAAGTGTTCTCATCACAAAACAATGCTTCTTCATTATCACTTGTGCTCTGGGATGCCATTTGGTCTTTGTATTTTAGGGCCTAAAATGAATATTCAGTGGTTCTGTAGGGATAAGGAGTAAAACCCTGGAGCAGCTGAATTCAGCAGTTTCAGGTCGATTTTGTATATACAGTCTAGAATTTTCCTTTTTTTTTTAACCATTAAGAGTTGTTACAGCCCTTCTCGGGTGGTTAAACTGTGCATACATTGAGCTGGAAGAGGATTTCTAGGCATATTATGAATAGTCCTAAAAAAGTTTGTCCCATCTTAACTTCCTGACCAAACTGTAAGGGACTGGAAAGGCAGGGAGAGGGTTGAAGGACACCACCCTCAGCTATTGGAGGCAAATGAGGTGCTTCCTGTGGTGATAAAGTAACACTAGTTTTACAGCTATGGGACACATGGGATTACTTGTGAAATCTTCCTGACTTTGGAAGATTTCAGCATTATATAGGTCAGATTTGCATGAGACCCTGGTTTATGTATGGAGTCTGTTGTTTTAAAGCGATGTGTAATGACTTAGCCATTGCCTGGCTGAGGGCTCTTTTTTTAATGTTAAACACCCCTGGCACTAGGGTGGAAGCAGCCTGGTTGGCCCCATTTCTGAGGGAAGTGCATCACAATGGCACATTAGTCATCCTTGCCTGATAAAATGAAGGAGGGTGAATGAAAAAGCACAGCACAATGTAGAGCTCAGAGCTGGTTGTTTTTTGTTGTTGTTGTTGGGTTTTTTCCCTTTCCCCCCCCTTTTTGCCTGAGAATTTTAGATTTGAAAAACTACAGGCTCCTTGGGATTGCAGGACCTGTAGCAATGGTCGATTCAACCTTTTATCCTTTGGAAGAAGAGACAAAACTCTGGCTTCTGCTGTGGCACGAAGCATCTCGCGTGTCCTTGAAAGCAACAAAATAGGAAAGCTCTGCCTGCTCTGTAAACATTGAATAGCACATAGCATTTTCTGGGTGAGCTGGGTTTTTGTCCTGACTCTCTACATTTTTTCTTCTCCTCAGTTGTGCAGTTAGCTGCTGCCTTCCAGCATGTTACACAGTGCAGTTGCATTGCATGTGAGCAGTGTTTGCAGCACATGAAAGACTCTTTAAGTCATCCTGACCAATTGCACTATACTGAATAACTGCTCTTAGTTTTTCTTTATTTTGGTATGCAATAAATGGCAGTTTTCCAGGACTGATTAAATGGTGCAATGCCAGATGTTAGGATCTGTTGAGCTGTAGATCGGGGCAAAAAGCAGATTTCATGCCTCATGGTAAGACTTTTGCTCATAAAAGCAAAACAGAGGTACTTTTTTTCAGTCTCATAGTTGCTGGCAGAAAAAACAGGAGGACCTTTAGATGCAAGAGAATGATCTGAGCACTGGGTGTGTTAGCTGGATCATCAGGATGAGAGCGATGTGTTATTTTGCAAGGAGAAACAGAAATTAGTCAGATGTTAACCATCATTGCAGGCAAGTGACAAAAGTGCAGCAGTGAAGAGACCCCACTCTACCTACCAGCTGATGCTCATAATGCTGTAGACACCAACCCCACACCTTTGTTCAAGATTTAACACTTGATCCTTAGTTCCCTCATTTGTTCATCCAGCATCTGGTTCTGTAGGCAAAGTATTGTGGTGCAAGTTGCTTAAAACTGGCTCATGAATTCACTGGGATATGAAGAGTTCTTTAAGAATAAGAAGCATTTTTATATGTAATATGATTTATAGGTTTGCTTTTTCTGTATGACTAATTTCATTATAATTTCAAGCTGTGATGTTTCACAACAGAGAGAATCACCCTCCACTGTTGTAGTCCCTTTTATCTGCTTCTTATTTGGTTTGCCATTGAAACTCGGGGACAAATGCCTCAAGAAATGGTGCAACAGTCTCTCTAAGGCTTGGGAGGCCTGGACAGAGCAATGGAGAGAACATGTAACGTGCAACTTGTGCACTAGGGAATCATGAAGAAGACATTCAGTTATTGTTTTTTGTTTTCTGAGTAAAATAACAGTTATAATTAGATTAAAAAGCAGAACTCAGGCTTATGAGGTGTTCAGTACCCTCTGTTCCTTCTGACGACAGTAGGGCTGAAGAGTGACAATTCAGTTGTTTTTTTTTTTTTCCCCCCTCCTCTCCTATGGCTGTTCCAGTCCTCGGATGATGTTGAGATTAAACTTCTGGAATCCAAGTTTCTAACTCCATTAAAAAGACTAACTCCAAAGCAGATAATAAGGCTATGAGGATAAGCTGCTGCTTCTTCATATGAGTGGAAATATTATTTTAAAGAACTATGTGTGTTTCATAGGAATTCAGGACTAGGTTTGGATTTGTTTTTTTAACTCCTTTTAAAAGATGTTCAGTTATTATTGGGCATGGATTAGATATTTTTAGGATAAAAATTATTTGGTTCATGCCCAAGGAAATCATAAGATCACTTCTCTGATATTAGGCATGTAAGTAGAAATAAGTTTCAGGGTTTTCTACTCTGTGTGTGCTCCCTATACATTTTACTTTGTGTGTGCTTCCTATACATTTTACTTTGTGTGTGTTCCCTATACATTTTACTTTGAATGGAATGACAGTGTGAATTTTGAGACTGTCAAGGGAAGAATGTCAAAATTAATTCAATTACTTTTGAGATTATGTGAATCTTAGTTACATGTCTTCATTGTGTTGAAGTTAAAATGCAGTTGCCTCTGGAATGGAGTTGACAACAAAGAGAGCAATTAGGCAGTGTCAGTGACCATTTATTTATGCATTTCATTTTCACATTCCTCAAGGGCCAAGACAGCCCCACCAAGAATCTGGGCTCTGTTTTAGAGGGACCAAAGTTGATATTAAATCTGCTGATAACCAAGCAGGTTCCATAGGTGTGTTTTATCACATGTTGCCTCTGCCTCACTGGACAAAACTTATTGCTGCTTTTTATGCCTCTGTCATTGAAATGGAAAAAAAAAACCCCAACATGTGATGGGGGGAAGGTTTGTCTTCATGGTTCTTCATTCAGCTCTTTGTATGATCGTACCTATCAGTCCTGATGTTCAGGGATGTGCAGACTAACACTATTGCTCAAAACTTGTTTTGTTCTTTGATTCTTCCCTTACTTGGAAGCATAGTTTTTAGATGATGGAGAAAACATCTATTGCTTCTACTTCAAATTAGTGGACTGGAGTTTATCAAGGATGCAGGAAAAACTACAGAAATTTACCTAATGGAATGCATCTGAGTATCCATGTCCAGTGCAGAAAAAGAAATCAGAAATAAAATGCAGGTGTCACACTCTAGTGATCTGAATGTGGGAGATTGGTTTCAGAGAATGACTGCAATTTTTGAGGAGGGAAATTGGGGTTTTGTTTTGTTTTTTAATCTGTATTAAAAGACAAACACACTTGCAATGTGAGCTCGAACCTAATGAAATAAATGTGGGACCAAAATCTGGTAGACAGCAATGAAAATAAAACTAATTTGTGACACAAACGCTTTCCATTAAAAAACCTCAGCGTGCTAGATGGATCTTGGTCTGCTTGAAAATATAAGGTCTCGTATGTCTGTCTCTACAGAATGCACAAAACTTGTCTTCTAGAATTTCAGTACTTTAACAAAGCTTTAACAAAGCCGTAAAAAGAGCTGAAAATGAGGGAGTCCTTGATCTAAACGTCACTGACTTGGCAGGGCTTTGGACAGTTGGCATTCACATCAATGCCAGTGTTCAGCTGACATCCTTGATCAATGTTATCTTTCTTACTGCAACTGGCAAGGGACAAGAGCTATTGTGACTGAAACTTTGAAAGTAATATTTAATTAAGTAAATTGATGTGCTCATTGGGAAATGGCAAATAATTTTTATGTGGCCTTTTTTTCTGTATTGAAGGCTCTTGAAGATAAGCTCTTTGCACTCAACCAAGTGATATCTTTACAGTAAGTGCTTAGCTTGGGTGGGTGTCAGTGGTGGAGCTTTTCCTTTAAACCTATGCATAATCCATCTGCACCTTCAGGAAAAAACAGATGGTGTTTTACTTGTGCTGAAGGTACAAATGATTCTTCTGAAGTCTGAAATGGTTGGTTCTGCTTAAGGACCCGAATCAAGAAAAAAATACCATTTCAGTGAGTTGCTTCCCCACAGCTTCCAAAACTGTTTTTACATACACAGTGCTAATGGAAACGGAAAAGAGAAAAATACTGGTTTGGAGGGGAAAACTATTAGCAGCTTGTCCAGGGATATGTAACCATTATCCTCTGCTTGGGCCTCCCAAAGAAGTGGGAGAAACCAAAATGTGAACACGCAAGAGTTAACCACACCACAGAGCAATTTGTCTATTGTTTCTCTATTAATATCAGTCACCAACTCACCACTCACCACCTTTCCCCAGCAGCCTCCTTATAGCAACAAATGGCGCCATAGGCAAACCAGATACAGTCTGGTCTCTGTTTTCTTTTCAGAAGCATTTGTAAATTTCTTATAAAGAAAAGTAAGAGAAAATGGGGGAAAAGTGTTTATTTTGTAGAAGCTGCACCAAGAAGCATTCTGAGCAGGGGACTTTCTTTTTTTAAATCACCTCTGCTATTTGATGGGCCTCTACATTTCTCTGGTATGATCTGATTTCCTTAAAGGGGTTGTTCTGTGTCAGTGGAATAGGTCTAGATTCCCTTCAGAGCAGCCTTGATGATCCTGAGCTTGTATTCTGAACATTTAAAGCTGCCTGTCAGAGCTCTACCTCTCAAATTGGACTCTGTTCCTTCCAACCTTTAGCTTGCAGCTAGTTTTCCTCTCTCTTTAATTCTATAACACAGTTTTGGTTTTCCTCAGTGACATATCTGCACATAGTTGCTACATGCATGTATTTTTGTCTGCAGCACGATAATATCAATGCATAGACTGGTTTTTTTCCCCCAGCAATGTTGCTCACAGTTTCTAAATTTAAATCTGTCCTTTAGTAGGTAAATCCATTTTTTTTCCTTAAAAAGAAATAAATTGGTTTTCTCCTTTTTTGGTCTTCAAGCTCATTTCAGTTGTAGCTGACTTTAAAAGATGGAAAGCATTATCTTTCTTTACATGGAGAAAAACCATATGCTTTATTTCACTGTTCGTTATTTCAGTTTAAAAAAAAAAAAAGCAAACAAAAAAGCCCATCCCAAAATGCAGACTTGTGAAAACAAGTCCCAACAAGATTAGATAGTCTGTGTCTCTCTTTTGCAGCTGAATCTGACATGAACACAAAATGCCAAGTGTCCTCAATAAAAGCAGATTTCTAGAATTTTTACAGTTGTTGCATTTATAATAGTTACTTATTTTCCTTTGATGCATCTTTTTATAACTAATGAAATTTTAAATGGGCTGCACACATTAGGCTCTCCTATTGTGAATGAGAGCCTAAGCAGTCCAGACAGAACTTCTGGAGATTGGTTACTTAAAGAAGAAATCCTCCATTCAACCACAGAACTGCAGCACAGCCCAGCAAAAATGGATTTTAAAAAGTTGTTCTGCAGCAGCAGGAGTTACTGTAGGTTTTGCAAGGAAGTTAAATGATCATAAACTGGGAGGGAAGATCTGTTCAGCAAGTGTGATTCCTTCCTGCTACTCATTTCTCACTGTGGAGCCTCAAACAAATGGAATTAACTTGTTTTTATTTAGCAAATACAACTGAGACAATATTTTAAATTTGCCACCAAGATGAATAAAAATTCATTAGTAAAAATAAAAATTAAGATTACTTCCTTCCCATCGATGGCACAACAATTGCATTTAAGCTTTTCTCATCTCATTTGATGGTTTGCATGTATGTATATGCATATAGGCTGGTTGGGCTATTTAAATAGCAATGGCAAGACCTGAAAAGGTTTTAAAAGTTTATATACAAGATTTTTTTTTTTTTTTTGGGTAACTTTTGTCACCTCTTTGAGCAGTGGGGGTGGGGAGCTTTGCTATATGATGTTAGAAGACTAAAACTTTGCTCAGGGTTGCTGAGCCGTTTCTGTTTCCAGGCTGAAGCTGTGTTTGATGTATCTGTGGCTCTTGGTGGTGTTGAACAGGAGAAAAAAGCTTTCTGCTTAGATTTTCCCGGCTTTTGAAGAGCATCTTATCTCCTTATCTGTTGCAGACTGTGCTGTAAACACTTCTTTAACTGCTTCCAGAGCTCGTTTCCACAGGCACAACATTTGGCTATGCCATCTGATTACCACCTAAACAGAGGAAAAGTCTTAGATGCTCGTTTTGTTGCCTGCCTTACACTGGGTTATCACCCAGCCGGTGTTTACAGGACACCAAGGATAACGCTGCCCAGATGCTCTGGCTGTGGCAACCCCCGCAACACCAGTTTGCTGACTCCAACCACCTTATCCGAGGTCTGGGCTGTTTGTTTGGGCCGGGGTCACCCCATGGTGTGCTGTCAGCCCTGACAGGAGCCCGCCCTGCTGAAGATGTTGAAGCTTGTGTTGTTTAGGCCACTTACAGCTTTCCAGCAAACATTTTTAGAACAAAGTGTTACGGTTTTCCCAGTGGCTTGTTGACCCCAGGAGCATTTCTTTAACATAAGGCCCCATAGAAATACCACCTCTTCTCTAAGTACAGGAACAATTATGGGCTTGCTAGTGAAACACATGGATATTGTAAGGGTTGCATGATTTCCAGAAGACAGACTATAAATGCTATTTAGCCTGTATTTTCCTTTGGTCATTATCGTTGTGTTTGGGTGTGTGGGTTTTTTTCCATTTTATTATTTCACATGCTGATGATTACTAAATGATGATTATTAAAATCTGTCATGTCAGCTTTTCAAGAATCAGCTGTCATAGGATAGCTTGTTCTTAAGGAACACACAAAATAACATTTCCTTGTGGCAGATTTTGAAGTGTGTCTGCAGCATTTGCATACCCACTAGTGCTAAGAACTGAAGAAGTAAAACCATTTTCAACCATGCTGAATGAATATTGGGAATAAAATATACAATTAAGTTATGTAGTGTAGCCCCAAGTTCATGCCAGTGATATCTCCCTGAAAAGAATTAATGTGTTTCATAAAGTGAACACTTCAGAAATGGTCACATTCCACCAAACACATACCTAGCATATAAAAAAATATCCATAATTTGTAACACAACCATTAATTTCCTACAAAGTGAGTAAAAGGTACAAAAATCTCTGGCTTTACACAAATTTTAAAAAATTATGTATCTGTTATTTTTTTTTTCAATATGTATTTAAATTTCCTCTTTATTTTTTTAAACTTTATTTTTAAACTGTGTTCATTGGAGTTGGGTATTTCTAGTTAAGATAGTTTTTTCTTGTTTGTTTATGTCATGAGGAATTAGGACTTTGTTTCCTGTATATTTTGACCTTCTTACACAAGAAACTTTTGTGTACAACACATAAATGACCCCTTTGCCTGAGGTCCTGCTATGCTTTTAAGCGTGTGAATAGATGTTTCTTCCAAACCTTTCTTCCTTTAAGGGCTGGAGGTGTAGGGTTCTTTTAACTGCTTCATATCCACATTCCAAAACCTATTTAAAAACCTGAGTCTGAAGTCCAGCTGACAATGAACTCTATTTTCAGCTAAAACTCCCTCCACCCCCACTTCGCCAGACACTGTTTCTGCTGCTGCTCCACTTGTGATAAAGACCAAAACTGTTGTTTGGCTGACATGCAGAAGGAGTTGTTTATCAAAAGGAGGCTATTCTAGGAGGATGTGCTCTTTAAACAGAACAATGGGGATTTTGAAGATAACCAAATCAGTACTACATAGGTGTTAGATCTGTTTTAAATTGTTTCTGTGTTGGAAAGTAGGAGGGGGCCCGGGTATTTGGCTTTGAATCCTTGGCTTGCAAGTGTGAAATGGCTAAATCCAAATTAACTGCCAGCTGTGCTTTGTACTGCAGCTCATGCCTACCTACAGGGCATGAGCACAGCACCTGGGGAGCACAGCACTGCTGGGGGGTGAGGAAAGGGTCTTCTGAAAATCCAAGTCAGTTTTATGATTCAGCTGTGCCTTGCACTTCACCCAGCAGCTTTTTATCCATCCTTGGTGCTGCTGGGTTCAAAGGGCAGTTTCTAAATCAGATCTATGGGCAGAGTCATCTTTTACTAGTTATAGGTGTTCACCAATCCTATGGATGAAAACTATTTTATGGACATGCAGAGAAGTTTCAGCAGCTGATGAGTGAGAGGAAAACCCAAGGAGCCTCATGGGAAATGTACTTCCATACAGAAGGTCAGTAGATGTTGTGTGGTGCAGTTTTGGTTGCTCACAACTTCTGCAGAGGGAGGATCTCACCAAGAGCAAAGGTGTCCTTCAAAGGCAAGGGAAAGGAACGTTAAATTTTCTATTAAGTGCTTTCTCTTCTTTCTGAGCTATGGCAATTCCTAATTTTCTCTAACAGAAGCTTTTATTCAAATATTTCCTCAGACAGTTGTGTTATTTCGTCATCAGGTCCAACTGAAAATTTCCATTTCTCACTTCCTTGCAATGACCTTTTGTGATACAGTGATCTTATTAAAAAGTATCTTTCCAAAACTAAAAAAGTAGAGATTCCTTATAAAGAAAGAAGTATCAACTTTATTTTATTTTATTTTTTCCCCTCCTGCTGGCTAACAGCCAGTACCTACAGCCTGTTAGCCTATAATGTCACTAAACATAAAAAGGAGCAGAACATTTTCTTCTTTAGTGTTGGTCAGATATATTCACAAGTGATTTGTTTAAGGCCACACAGTGAAATTTTTGCAAAAGTGGGATGATTCTCTCTTCCAGTCATCTGGTTAAATCTTAGGCTAAATATACCCTTGGATATTTGCAGGTGCTTTAGGTGAAGATCTGGAGGTGCCTACTTTTCTTGAAATGTCTGTTTTGATTGACTAGGGAAGGGGAGAGGTCTTTTGTATTTATCTAGTAGACATCTCCTGGCCCCCAGATTCAATAATCTATATTTTCAGATGTTTCCTACCTTTGCCCTCCTCTAATACTAATGCAAACTTAAATTCTTTTAAGTATGGAAAGGACACCTGAATGACACTGCCTAACATCACTTACACAGTTTGGCATCCTCACCTGAAGCCTGGGTTTGTTTTCTTGAAGATTTCCACTAGGTAACCCCCATGGAAATGCTAACCCTTAACATGTCTTTCTATTTTGAGCATCACCTTTACAGCCAGGTGTGATGATGTGGAGAATAGAAGGGGCTGTTTGTGCTAGGGCCAGCCTTTGCTCTTTGTTTTTCACTTTGTCCTGAAGTGATGTATTTTCAGAGACTGTATTATGCAGCCGGGAAGAAAAAGTGACTCCGTGGTTATTCAGACAGATGCAGGGATGCACTTTGCCCAGCGAGGTAACTAAGGGGTGGTAAGCTGATTATTGCAGTAAGTTTTGCCAGAGGCAGTGCTGGCAAGAGTGACAAATAATGAACCTTTTCTCTGCTTGCTCAGAGTAATCATGGTGTCACAAGAGGACACAAGTATATCTCTGTTAATGGTGACAGGTCTGTAGTTTCCTGTAGTAGGCAGTCCTGGTGGAACTGTGTGCTGTGCTCTGCTGTTAAAAGTTTGCAAACAATTTTGCAGGTATGTTTCCTCCTTGAGTTTAACCAAAAGTTTTCATTTAACCAAAATTATCATATTTAACTGAAATAGATTCCTAAAGATGGGCAGGGCTTTAATTATTCTATCTCAGTACAGATTTAAGGCCCTACTGTTTGCCTTTATGTTTGAAAAAGATGCCCTTGACTTTATTTATTTATTTTTTAATCTTATCCAAGTCAATAAACCTTACTTCCATTTAGCTGTGTGGTTTTTGGCTTTGTTCTAATAATCCTTGACCTACCCACATAGATTCAACTGGCTTGGAATAAGTGTTGTGCCTGGTTAGCGCAATAGGTCACACACATTGACAGAGGTGATGGAAACCAGATTTTATGACAATGTAAAAGGGTAGAAACCTTACTGAAGAGGAAATACATTCCCACGATTCAAATACCAAGCAGTTTAGTGGAGGAAGTGTTTTTACCTCGCAGTGCTGCTGGAGTCCAGTGAGGGCTCCTCTGATTTGCGGGTACCTACGTGCCAAAGTTTGCCAGGGATCAAGCTCAGCACATGAATTGCTGCTGCTTGAACTCTGGACTTGCTTTGCTGATTGGTTGTTTGTTTTAACCACAGCGCTGGATAGAGCCTTTGGAGACTATCACAATGTAAATAAATACATGTGTGTTTGTTTCTAGACTGTTTAAAAAAGAAAAAAAAAAAGTAACGTGTGAAAGAAAGGGGAAAAGCTGTTAAGGACTCATTTGCGTGCCTTTGAGATGCAGGAGGCACAGGAAACAATAGGTTTAGGGGAGGGATAGCAAAATCGTTCCATAGGGGTATAATAATCAGGAAACACGGAGAGTGGTTAGATGCTGTTAGATTAGATTAGTGCAGATTGATCTGGCAAGTGGTGTTTATTTTGCCATTAATGAACCAGAGGTACTTCAAGCTTGCAGAAAAAGTCATCTTCCACAAATCAAGCTTGAAGAATGTTTCATTTTGTGGGTTGATTGGTGGAGGGTTCTTGTTGTTTGGTTTTTTTTATCCACAGAAAGAAATAGAAATTTAAAAAATATTTTTGGAGGGTAAAGAGGCTAGTGTAGAGCTAGAAAATGAGAGGTGGCAGTGAAGTAGTTCAGGCACACTAAATTGCTGCCATGATTGTCCCTAGGCTGGATTTTTGCTAGTGCTTTGCACTAGTGATATTTTTCATTGTGCTTTTGCCCTTGTTATAATTTTAAATGTGACGAAATATGCTGACTTGTACCAAGTTTTATGTTTCAACAAAGGAGAGACTGCAAAGAGAAAGAATAAATGAATTCACTGTTGGCTAGGACTAATTTTTTGTCATTACTAGCTTACATCATGGATTTTTCTGCCAGTTAGCTGTTTGAAAGTAAAATAAGAGACCTGGCATGGCCTGAAACTGAGGGAAAGGTTGGAATTTCAGAGGGACAGCCTCTTACCACTGCCAAATCATCTCTCATTTACTTTGCCTTTATAGATTTAAAGTAGGGCACAAGTCTGTCTGCAAGCAATCCTCTTCAATACCCGTGGATTCACTTCAAAAGTTTTACTTGCTGTTAACTTCTAACTTCCTGTGAGGGAGAGACCTCGTGTAAGATATAGCCATGGAGTGTCACAGAGGTTGACAAAATGGCCTGAAATGCAGCCTCCCTACCTCTCCAGTGCACCTACCACCTCTCACAGTGCTCCCCAGATGTGCCTGGCTCTAAACAGCCACCCTTGCAAGTACATCTTGATGATAGTAACTAGTGAGAACCTTTTCCAGCAATATGTTCCTGGACTAGACAGTCCCTGTTCCACACCTTTGACTCTCTTCCCACACTTCCTTCTGATAGTGCTCTTTTATGCTTCTTTTCTTTTGGTCCCCTCCCTCTCCCTCTCCCTTTCCTTCTCTCTCTCCCTATCTTCTCCCTTTTCACAGTTAAACTATTATTGTGAGGGAAGGCTTCTTCTGTTGCTTTGGTCTCTTGAAATGTAACTAAAGCAAACATCAGCCTTGTCAGAAGGAGGGAGATGGTTTCTCATTGGAGCTGCTCCTGATCTTCAGCCCACTCCTGTCAGGTACCTTTCTTTTAACCTACACTTTTGGTGGATAAACATCTAAACATCAGTGCAGGTCCTTATGGCTGGAAAGGGACTTATGTGATCTTTGGTAAATATATGTGTTTGTTACTATATTATTTTAATAGCATAGCTTTTTCCCAAGCACCAGATGCTGGCCTATTTATTCATACTGGATGACTTTTCTGGTTTCAGTCTCTTGATTTCTAAATCAGATTTGAGCTATCTATTAAGTGCTACAGAAATGGTGTGTAGACTATTACTTTCTGGCCTATGTTAAACTGTAGGATTGATTTATATTTTTCAGCATTTCTTCTGACCCACTTTGCTAAACTAGTTTCCAGTTGAAAAAGAATGTCTTTTCTCTGTTCTGGTTTTGCTATTTCCTTTTGTTGGCCAAAACATTTAATAAAAAAATTTCAGCAAGCAAAATCCATGGACAAAAGTGTAGGTGAAGGAAATTTCATTGGTTGAACAATACAGAAGGTCAGATTTGGTGACCTTCATTTAAAAATACATTTTTATACATTATCAGTTCTTAACTGTTGTCAAGATTATTTTTTTCCCTTGAATTACCAACATTAGGTGAGCTGAAGATAAATCCTTTTCTTGTTTACTTTTTACTTTCATGACGCTTACGATGATGTCATTATATTTGCTCACTGGTCATCCACAGAGTATTTCATAATAGATATATTGCCAGGTAATAATCCAGTGGACTCAATTTCCCTGTATTGATTTTTTGAGAGCAGAAGAATGCAGCATTCACATCTTCACTGTACTTTCAGAGTTATTTTAAAGAAGGAAGGCAGGCAAACGAGATGAGCACTCTCCGTGCCCCTTTGTAGTTATCTCTCAAACACATGGTGCTGTTCTTGGAAACTGTGAGTAATCCTTACCTTTGTGGCTCTGCCAGCCTGGGTGTTTCAGGTGAGAAATGAAGTCTTTTGCTGACACAGGGCCCTTTTTACTCCAGTGGGTTTCTCTTTATGCTTTCCGAGAATCCAGAAAATCTAGTGCATAGGTCAGGCAAAGGGAAATCAAGTGGGTGCCATCTCATCTCAGTTCCCGCCCATCCTTATCATGTGCCTGTGCCCTCCTGGGCAGGCTGGCAGTGGCTCTGGGGAGCAGCCTGTGACAGGAATAGCAGGGAGAGCTGCTTTGGGCTGGAGCAGGGCTGGCTCCCTTGCCTGTAGGGAACTGCCTGGCTCCAGGCTTGCCCTTGCCACGTGTGTCTCAAGCCATCCGTGTCACACGCCGTCTCCTCCTCTCTAACTCACAGTGTTTCTGGATCGTTTCAACAAGATACCAAAAAGTCCAGCGTGGCAGTTTTAGAGGCTGACTTTGGGCAGGATTTACATTTTAGACACCAGATCCTGCTCGTCTCTGTACAGATAAAAGTGCTCTGAACTTCCCTGAGCTGCAGGCGAGCGCTGGGAGTTACAAACTGAGAGGAAAAGGCCTTGCCTGTGCTCTTTGGAAGGGCAGCATGAGAGGGATGCATGAGGTGGCTGTGTCAAGGTTTGATGCCTTGGGGCTTGTTGGAGCCACAGCAGTGCACACTGTGTTTAATATTGTTTTTTAATATTCTTTTGTTGCACACACTCCCCATGCTGCAGAGACTGTGACACTCCTTTTATATTATTTTCCTGCTTTCAAGGTGAACATTCTGTTTAGCACTCTCCTCATTCACACCATTAGTCAAAACTCAACATCTTTCTCTGTCTCATGAGCATTTGAATGTGTGTGAAATGTGTGCACCAGAAACTAAACGGTAACCACCTGCTGTTTTCTCTATAATTACCATTGAGCAAATCCACTGTAAGTATTTGTATCTCCACTTTGGATGCCAAAGAGGCACTGATACTTTTTAAGACCATCATCTGTTGGTCTGACATGAAAAATAACCTCACTGGAACAGGAACCTTGTCCTTCTCTATTCTTTCCAGTGCTTGAGAATTATGTTGTAGCTATGATATTTTGGATATTGCAACATTGTTGAAGCCATATGGAGATACCCAAATTTGTCCTAGTCCTAGATTTGGAAATGGCTTCATGTCACAGAGGCAGCAGATATAGCTATTTTTGAAGATGCTTAAAGTCTGTACATACCTGGATAAACTTTAGAGGACCTTTTTAAGCTCTTATTTTAGTGATATGTTTCAGTGGTTATGCCAGTGACCATTTTTATTACAAGGATTAATGTTAATTCAAGGCAAGCCAGAACATTATTATAAACCTCTTGACAGCTCTGTTTTTTAGAACTTTGACATGTAATCAAAGGTGGATTTATCTAATGCTAAGAGATGAAACAGCTACCAGCCTTCGGTTTCCTCCCTTTTATTTTTCCAGGAGGTTACTGCCAGAGTAAACTGAAATTGGAAGTGATTTGTGTTAATGCTGCAGCCTCCAGACTCCACTTACTCAGGAGTTTAGCCAGGAGGATCAGCTGATCCTGCTGCAGGATGGTGACCTCTGGCAGAGACATGGGACAGAGGCAGCTGCCTCAGCTCTCCCAGCTAAACCTGCTTAAGGTGGTGAGTGGGAGTCGTTAATACCATTATTTATTTAATTTTAGGGCTACTGGATTTTTTAAATAACAGAATACATGGGATAGAAGCAAAGGAAAACTTGAATATACTATTGCTAGCTGATTCCTAACTATTGTTGCTTTTTACTAATGAGATACTAAAAGGAAAAGTAACGAGAAGCAGTCCTGGCTTGAAACTTTCTAGTTGTATAAAATGGCAGCCCCCACCCTGAAATGTCTGGTGCTGTTGGGGGGTGTACAGTACTTTTAGGAATACAGGGCAAAGGTGAATTTTTAATTAGCCTTTTATTTTCCTCCAAATATAGACAGGCACTTCTTAGCTTTCTGTAATTTAGTACTTGAAAATAGGCGGCCAAATGTACCCTGGGAACCACTTTTGAGGGAAGCTTGCTAGAAAAATGGGAATCCACAAGTTTTTTCTATTTTAATAAAGAGAGGATAAAGGTTTTAATGATGATAGCTTCATGGAAGTTGCAACCCTTTCCTCTCCCCAGCCCCCTCCATAATTCCCTTTATAAACAAAACAGAGATAAACCAAATGCTTGCTTCACAAGTTACTGCAGGAATCACATTGGCATTGTGTGTTGGCTTGTACAGTGCTGGCTCCTTGTTTCAGTGTGCTCAGCCTCTGAAACTCCCAGGGAAAGGTGTGTGTGCTGTGAGTGCCACCTCCTATGCTCAGGCCCACTGGGAATCTGCAAGTAGTGGTCCTCTCAGGAAAAAAGCTGAGAGCACTTGGCAGTAGAAAGTCTCTTGCCCATACTGGAGATAGTGACAGAATTGGCACTGAGGAGGTGACTTGTCATTTTGCAAGACCTGGTCTAGGGCCAGTTTTCATTTTCATCTTGTTCTCTTTCTGGTTTTCGTTCTTGCTTGCTTTTGTTATTTATACCAATGAGCCAATGCTGCTTATTTTTAGCAGCCTTTTCATTTTGCTCAGGCACTGATCCTAAGTAATGGAATGCCCGCGGCCCTCCCTAGGGTACCATCCCATCTCTAATAAGAGCAGATGAACACGAGCTTTGGTGTGAGGAGTTACTGATTTGCTTCCAGGCTAGTAGGTGTATGCAATATATGTAAAAGGTGCCCATGCATTCCATATATTGGCACTCCAACATCTTGCCAAATGATGTTGTATGAACCGCTGTTGGTGAGAAATTATTTCTTTATGCTGTGTAGCTCCATAAAGCTTGCAGCCTTGCAACTTGCTTATTTTAGAGCATATAAAGCCAGCACTGAAAACCAAACACACCCAAATATACACACCCATTTCCACAAACAGAGCAAAAGCAAAGTCCTCCCTTGAGTGCAGACAGTTTCTGTTCTGGGAGGAGCAAAGCAGATGGATCAATTCATGGAAGCAGATGTAAGGGTTATGTAGATAGGAGTACGTGATTTAAGTGCCATTTTTTTTCCTTTTCTCTCCTTGGTCTTGCGTCACTGGGTAATTGCTGAGATGCTAAAACAAGGGACAAGAGAGTCCTGAGGGAAGAAGTTATGGAGATCTACTGAGGTGTGGATGTCCAGGGAGCCCCAATCTCACAGATTAGCAGCTGACCAGCAAGCATCTTCTACTGAGTGTCCTTGCAGCTTTATGTCTGCTTTCCTGCTTTAGAAGGCAAATGTATGACCTTAGACACTGTCCCTCTTCTAAACACCTTTAAGCTGGAAATAAAATGTGACAGAGGGTGTGTCCAACTTGAGACAACAAAGTTTACCCTTTCCTACCCTTACTCGAAGTTTGTCCTAAAGAACTTCAGAACCAATCTGGAATAGCTACATACTTAAACTGCAAGATGGAAGATGAAGACTCTTGTGCCTTGCCTATCCATGCCAGACCTCCATCTCTTTGAGGTAGGGAGGGATTTACTGGGAGAATAAGTTGCCCTTGGTCACTTCTGCCTTCTTTGCATCAATAGAACTTTGCTTCTAGACACTAACACTTGTGTTGCTGTTGGTGAGGTGTCTTCTACCTTATGCCTATAACAGTTGGAGGTGGGATGAAAGCAGGTGAGGAGGTCACACCTTCAGCATCACTGGAATCTCACCCAGCTTGCAGGCATGGCTGTGCAACTGCTTGGTTCTCTCAGTAGGATCTGGCTTAGTTTAAACAACTCCTGTGGGTTTTTGTCTTTCCCTCTTTTAGGCCTGACTCATTTTTTTAGGTACTTACTGTACACATGCTTCTGCTGGCAGAGGAAATTAATTTGCTGTTGATGGAGGAAGACAGGAGGATGCAGTCAGAACATCTAATGGCCCAGTGCCTAGTTTGGTAATGCTGTGTCCACCCAAGTGTTCTCACTTTTGTCACTGATAGGAAATTACCATTGATTGCAATTGAATGTATTGGAGACCCAAGAAGAAGAAGAAACCTTGTTTTGGAAATAAAGTTATGCTGCCCTTTAGAGGGACCCACATACTTTTTCTGTGATAGATCTTTGTAATAATTTCACCTTTCTCCCTGCTTTAGTTTCTGCTGGTTTTATCCTTGCCTCTGGTAGATCTCTGGGATGAAGCAAGTCTTCTCTGTGCTAAGTCCCTGTTTTGTTACTTTCATTCAGAAGCTGTTCTTTTAAATTCAGCCCTGTTTGTATAATATGATCTCCATGCCTCTCTGCCCCCAAATTACTAAAACTGCAGCACAGTTGTCCAAGGCTTCTTTTTCAGTAAATGACTCTTATAACTGGCATTCAGATTAACTATCATCTTAGTCTGAAATGCAGTAAGATGTTTAACACGTGTGGGATATGATACCCATCTCAAATAAATTCAGCACTGTGTCAGTGGATGTTTTCATATTTTCAGGTAAGCAGGCTGGTGCTGGGGAAAAAGGTTGGTCTGTTAGCACCTCTGCTCAAAGCAAGCCATCTTCCTTTCTACATGGAATAATTATTTTTTCACATAAGGTCTGTAGTGCCTCTCCTATGTTTGCCCTTGTAAGTCTCAAGCGTTGCGGTACAGATCACCCTTTATGAGTGGAATCCGAGATCATGTGTCTGCATTTAAAGTTCCCTGCACGTGGACAATCATGCACTGGCTTGTGAATTCTGTAGGTGTAGAGGCTATGGGCCCATATTTCAGGTGTGAAGAAAGCAGGGCCTTTTTTAGTGCGTAAAGCACCCATGTGTGCAGCTTGAAGCAATGAGTACCTTTGGCAGAGCTTTAAAAATTCTGTTGATTCATAGCTGGCATCTCCCCATCTGCATGGGCAGGATTACATGTAAAAATATCTGTCCTGTACATAATGGGACCGTTTAGAACATCCGTGCAGCATAAAAAGAAAGTGAACTTGGTCACATTTTACCTCTGTGGAAGACTTACTGGGAAGACTATTAAAAGGCCTTTTGTCTGCCACAGAGTAGAGCTCACAAGTGGTTTCAGGTGGCTGGCAATCCATGCTTCTGTTTATACAGTTCCAGCAAGGATTAAGGATCTTCAACCAAAGACAGTTCAGAAATAGGTTATGGTGGGAGAAGTGATTGTAACCAACATGCCAAGGAAATGTCTGAGATAGGAAGGCTTCTATCCTGGATCAGGAATCCTGGGGCTTTCATGGATAAAAAGTTGCAGCTGGAGTTGAAGAGGGTGTAATGACACACAAATCTTCAGTTTAATCATCTTCTAAAGTCAGTCCCAGAGTTGCTTACAGAAGATGAAAAAAACTAAGGAACCCGGAGGAGGAGTGATCTGCAGCTGTCCTCAATAGCGTTCTTGAAGGAGATCTTTTCTTCATTGCATTTAGAAGTTCTGCATGTTGCTATTTTCGAGCAGCTGTGTCTTGGCTACACCAATACGCTCATTGCTGGAACTATCTCTTAAAACTCTGGCCAGCACCTGAAAAAATATTATTATTTAAGATGGCATTAACATCTAGGTTCCAGCCACAATCTTGCGTTAGGCTCAAAATAGCTGAAATACGAGAGGCTGTCCGTGCCCTAGAAAGTTTATTTTCTACCCGCAGACGCCTAACATTGAAGAGGAAATGGGTAAAGGTGATCTAGTTTTTCATCTAATATGATCTGGCTATATCAGTCAGTGAGATTCTTAGCAGGTGTGAGATTGCAGTAAGATGAGAACAAGAAAATTTTATTAAAAACAAAAAAGTTGTGTCAATCCATGCTCAGTAGTGGGTCCAGGAGAACTACCTCAGGACTGAAAGTTAGGACTGAATTTCAGCTTCTCTTACTATCTTTGCAACAAAATTATAGCATACCTATGTATAAAATCTCTGCTGTGCCAGATCCAGAGCTTATACCTTGTGCTGCTGAATGCTGCCACAGTCTGCTACTCTTGCACAGCCAACACAGTTCACAGGAGTCTGTCCAGGAGGACCAGAGTGACTGTAACTATGCTGGTGCAAGAAGTCATCATATAAGGTGAATTCTTAATTGTGCAGAGTATGAATTTATAGAAGCAGATTGGCATGACAACCTGAAGGGAAAAAGAACAAAGAATATACAAATGCAATATGTCCAGTGGTACAGCACTACAAAAAGTAAATGGCTGTGCTGCAAGGAGGAAGACGATCTCTTAACTTCAGAAATGTAAAGCAAAAAATAAAATTAAAGAAATCTAACAGGTGTCTTTCTTTACTCACCAGTCTTTTTCTTTTTCTTTTTCTTTTTTTTTTTTTTTTTTTTTTTTTTTTCTTCAGCAAATTTCCAGCTTTTTATAATCAGAAGAGTTTCCCTTGGGGAAACTATTAATGAAGCCAAATGGAATAGCAACAGGAGGGCTAAGTGCATATAAATTCAGGAATTGAAGGGGGTACATTCAAAAGGAAAAAAGGTACATTACCAACATCTGTTAATTAAAATATGATAACTATCTGGAAGTAAGACTTTAAGGCTGACCTCTGGGCTAACTGGCCCACACGGGGAAACTGGGGCATCCCTGGGGTAAAAAGTGCAAGTAATCTTAATGTGATGTTGAGTACTATGGCTATGTTTTTAAACTACTGCAAGTGAAGTGCCTTTTTGTCCTAAGGAGGATGAAGCATTAAATTAGATGTTTTGCAAGTGTTTAAATATATGCTTTTGTTAATATGTTATTGGCTAGTTGATATTTTTAGTAAAATAATTTAGTGAAATCTTTAATACCTAGCTCTTTGCAACTGATATTTTAATTGTAATTAAAAGCAGAAAAGGGTACCTGAAACATTTGGTAGTTTCAGCAGTAAAACTGAGGTGGGTATCTTCTGAAATTCACTAATACAGCTGATGATAAAAGAGACACAGAGAATTTATTTTAAGGGAAAAATACCCCTGCTGGTAATTTATTTTTTTTTAATCCATGGACTATCCAAAAGAGAGGAAAACTCTGGGAAGAAAGAACCAACAGAATTGAAACTCACTGCTGAAGGCGTTAATGCGACGCTAAGGAACCGTGGCCTTCCCACCGCGTAGCTGGCAGCGTTACCGCCCGTCTGTGCTGAGTGGGATGTGCAAGAAGTCAGGGCTGAAAACCCTCCACCTGTTTTCAAAAAGTAAGTGCACACACACTGAAGTTACTCAGCGTATTCATTCCGTCTCTGGCAGCCCGAGTGATGTTGTTACTACTACTTTTCTGCTGTCTCATATCTGCCTCTGCCATGTGCGAGCTGATAGGGGAGCTGTGACATACCACACCCCCGCGACTGGGAAGGGGGTCACATGGACTGGTCTCATCCAGAGTACTTTAAAGAAACTGATAAGCTCTATCTCGTTTAACTTGGCCTTTGGAAGACGCTTGTGGAAATTTCTGCAAAGGAGGTGACATCAGTTGTTGTCACAGCTGCGGCGTAAGTCTGCAAGGCCGCGACTGTTCCGTATCTGGCCGGGGTGTGTATGTGTGTGCAAGCAGATATTTTTAATAGATTACATTTAAATCAAAAACAGTTCATATAGGCTGGTGAGGAGGTTCCATCACTCAAAATAGGTGCATTATCATTGAGACTTGAAGCAATGGTGGAGTAGGTAAACTTAATAAAGCAGAAAGACAACCGGCTTTGGAGGGCTGATGTTATATTTGAAACAAACCTTCTCCCCCAGGGAATTCCAAGTGTTAGCATGTGGGACATAATCCAGCTGCTAGCTACTCAGACTTTAAATAAACCAGGCAAAATACCATATTCAGGCTCTAGTAACTGAGGCAAGCTGTGATTGCAAAACTTTCATCTTCCTTTTCCAGCTGGGTCAGAATGACAAATATTTTTGAAAGAGCATTTAAACCTTAGTGTTTCACACAGCTTTCCTTCTGCCTCTCTGGAGTGACGTGTTTCTCAATGTAGCTATAAATTTAGCAAAGAATCTGCTTTGTACAGTTTGAAGTACTGTCCCAGGAAGGCTGGAATTGAAAATGGGTTAGAGGGAATATTTCTACCTTGAGTGACAATGATATTGCTACCAATATTACTGCTTTCCTAATTAGATACTTTTGAAATCACAGCATGACTTCATTAACAGAGGACTATTCTTCTTATGAAGTTGAAGTGGGGAGACTCTTAAAGAGAAACATATGTGACTTTATGGGGTTTTCTTTTTTTTGTTTTTTCTTTTCTTTCTTTTTTTTTTTTTTCGACATAATGTAAAGGAAATAATTAAATGTGTCTCTAGAATACACCATAGCAGAATTTCAGGAAAAAAGTGCATGGGAGACCTATGTCTGACAACTAGAATGTGAATAACTTTGAGGAGGCCTGAAAATAGAATGCTGTTTGCTTTGTCTGGTGGTTTGAAATTTACTTCAGGTTTTTGTGTTTGGGTTTTCTTTTAATTTTATTTTAATAACCCTCTCACTATAATTTATTTCTAAGGTACAGAGATGCTTGGGAGGGGTGGGAAACAAGCAACTTAATGCAATCTATGCAAATAATCTTTACATTTTTTTCCTAACATTATCCTATATGAGACTTCATTCATCAAGACTAGTCAATTTTTCTGTGATAAAACCTGTTGAGCAACGTAGTCCACAACATTTAGGAATTCAATGCTCTTATTACCGTCAAAGAACTGGTATCAAGCTAGTCCAGTCAGCTTGAAAAATGACTGATGGCTGACACAACTAACCTTCCTGCTTCTTCTATTCTTCCTTTAGACAAAGACACACAAATTCTTGTTCAAACCAACAAGCTTATCCTGAATATATTTATAAAGGTGAACTCTGCCAGGCAATGGTTAATTACATACAGTGCTAGGAATATCTTTTGAAGGTATCCTGAACACTGTGACAGACTTATCTGTCACTCAAACTATTTATAATTCTTGGAGTTTAGAGGGCAGACAGATGTTTATTTTTTCATATGAAATGGCAGCTCTTCTTTTGTACAGAAGAAATGGGCTATGTTGGTACGGATGTGTCAGGCAGATCTTTAGGCTGCTGTTTTTGGGAAATTTCATGTTTGCACCCCAGATACACTGCTGCTCACCCAGTCGGCCTTGCTGGGTTTGTAGCTCCATGGCAGTCAGCCTGGTATCTGCTGGTTCTCTTGTTTCTGGGGATGTTGGAAGAGGTTGGGGCAGGGTAACTCAAGAAATGTGGAGATGTTGTCTGTCCACATAACACTTCCCTTAGAAAACTTTTAAGGGCTTTCAAATTGAACAGAACTATGAGCCCAGCTCTAGTATTAACCACAGTGTAATCTTTGTTTCCTTTATTTTTTTTTCCCCAAATGGCATGAAGGGCTATAGTAAGGCCTATAATCATCACAGTTTTTCTTCTAATTTTCCTACCCACTTCAAACAATAAGTATTGAGGATTTTTGGCAAAGTGTACATGCAGGTCATCCTTCCCTCCTCTTCCCTATTATGTATCTTGAGTTATTCTCAAGTCTGTGTTTCTGGGAATGGTGGGCAATGTATAGAATCATAGAACTGGCTGGGTTGGAAGAGACCTCAGAGATCATCAAATCCAACCCTTGATCCACTACTGCTGCAGTTACCAGACCATGGCACTGAGTGCCACATCCAGTCTCTTTTTAAATATCTCCAGGGATGGAGAATCCACTACTTCACTGGGCAGCCCATTCCAATACTTGGTCACCCTCTCGGTAAAGAAATTCTTTCTAATATTCAACCTAAACCTCCCATGGCACAACTTAAGACCATGCCCTCTTGTCTTGCTGAGAGTTGCCTGGGAAAAGAGACCAACCCCCACCTGGCTACAACCTCCTTTCAGGTATAGACACAACGCCTTCAACAGGAACCCAAGGAATGTTATGAGGGTATCAAGCTTCCTGTTTCCCTGGGCACTCCAAAGGTTTATGTGCCAGTAAAATGAGAATGAATGATGAACTGGTGTTCATTGACAGAGACCTTATGGGTCTCCCTATGCACAAGAGGTTTTGGAAGCTGATAACCTTTGTGCTTTATGTTTTGTTTTGAATAGATAGAAGAAGAGAAAATGGTTACTGATAGATGTAAAACTGGATGGACAAACACGGATATTAGCTAAGCTCTTGCAGTAAAGATGAAAATCCGAGTTATTTATGCAGTTGGAAACAGAGTTGTGGTATTTTCATTATTTTGGCACATAGTAGGAACTTTTACAGCATCAGGAGATGCTCCTGCTTAGAATTTTAGTCTCTTCTGTTTTTTTCAGGTCTTCTTTAGTTAGATGATGGGATATATTGCAACTTTGGTCTGAGTGCTGGCCAAGTGTAAATGGAGGGCCAGATTTCAAACACTGAAACTGAGAAGTCTCTAGGTCACTCTAAACTTGGCTGGAGACAAAGCATGTTAAAGTTGTTGGGTTTTTTTTTGCTGTTCAAGAGGAAGATAAAATGTCCATAGACAGAACCACTATTACTACTGTATAAGTTATTCACTTCAACACCTTTCTCATATCATATCAAGTTAAGGACTATTTTGTGCGTCTGGTATACATCCAGAACCCCTGTTGTAAAGTCAAGGTTGCACGAGATATCCCAGTTTGCATTAGTAAATGCTATAGCACAGTTTAGACAAGTGTCATAAGGCTATGTAATCAGAAACCATACTTTTAAGATTATTATTTTTCCAAAGGATATGAAATAAAGATTAAATACTGAACTTTGATTTTCAGATATATTACACGCACACACCCTGTCCTCCCCTTCCCAACCCCCATCCTAAACAGTAAATTCTTGGGAACCTAAAAGATAAGAGCCTGAAATTTTTAGCTTTTTTGAAATACACTTAAAATACAGCCATCTTTAAAAGAAGCCTAAGTACTATGTCTAGTGGAACCATATTAATTCCAGAAGGAGCCTCTGATTTCCCTGTTTTTTAAAATTGCATAATATCCACTTTCTTAAAAATGTTTGTTGTCTCAATTATTCCAGCATCTCCACATTATAAGCTCTTGAAGCTGATTTAAAATTTCACTGTGCATTTTTGTAGTGTGGTAGAGAGGACAAGCCAGGACTTAAAGACTTAGGTCCTATTCAGAAGTTACCCGTGTGCAAAAACATTTTTCTGAAACAAATAGGAAAGAGCTGGGTGCTCTTACGCATGTGCCTGCGAGATATTTGGAAATCACTGTGATCTGTTCTTCAGAAACAAGAACCATAAAAAACCAACCCCTCTGGAATTATAAGAAGCATGCACATTTTCTTTTTTGGGAGGCATTAAAGTGGTTTTTTCATGTGCACCTACGATATGGTGGCTGGAATGGCATTTGGAAGGGCTCCTTAACAACGGTCTCATCAGAGTCCTCATATCTGCTCTGGCTGTAGTGGAGACAGAGTGTTATTTACCCCAGTGTGGTTGTATAGCAACCTCTGGAAGTTACTGGCAGAACTCTGTGTTGCTTAGCATTGGCAGCCACTCCAGTCAGTGGCAGTGGTGAGAGAGCCCTGTGCTGTACAAAGCCAGGGACAGGGAGACTTGCTGAGCAGGGGGGTGATGGAGAGAGGAGGCAGAAGGACTGGCCACAGCACAGCTCCTTCCTCCAGCGTGGTGTAAGGAAGGGCACAAAACTGGTCTCTCGGGAGCTCCATCTTTCCCAGGTGTGAGCCTGTGCCAAAATGATTTCATTCAGCCCTAAACTTGTAATGGAAAATCTTGCATGATTACAACTTAATATACCCTAGTCTGTATTTATGGCTGAGTTGGCTTGAGTTAACAGTACCTTTGGAGATACGCTGCTTGCAAAACACGCACCACTAGCCAAAGCATGCCTTTTATCAAGATGGGTTAGGAATATCCAGTGCTTCCTTACAGGCATGTCACTACCCGTAGCTTAATTTAATAACAAGTATATTACTAGATTATTGTAGTGAGGTTTCTACTGGCTTTTTTCTTCATTCTTTTGAATCTCTTTATTTACTTAATTTCCTACCGTCAAGAAAAAACTCGATGAATACTTGCAAAAGAAGGGTCAGATGGCAAGACTGGATTGAAAGGCAATATTTAGGTTCTTAGAATGATGCTCAAAAGAGCCTGTGGGCTTGACTATTGCTACACAGCCCAGTACGCTGTAGAGATCCCTGAGCTAAAGCCATGATCGGAAGCTCTGTTAGTGTTGTTGTGTTCTCCCATGGGCTAATTAAAAGGGCTGCCTCTCAGCATACCTAATTAGCTCCATTCCTGCAGCATCCTCAGGGGCAGGGCTAATTAGCGTGGGTGCTTTGCTATACAGACACAGCTACATTGCCTCTGGGATCTCAGCTAGCATCCATGCATGGCATTACAATGTACCATGTAGACAAGCCAGTTTCCTCAAAGCTACCCCAGGATCTCTGACAGCTGTTTGCTGTGTAGACTTGCCCAGTGCATTAATGAGACCCCAAAAGCTTATGCAGGGAGAAGGGTAGCAACTCAGGATATGGGCCAGAGGGTAACATTTTGGGAGACAGATGTTTTAGGGTAAGTCCCAGGTTCATTTGCATTTACTTTTTGCATCTACTTGTTGCCTTTGGATTAAAGACAGTATTAAAAGTAAGAACCAGCCACAGTGAGGCTAAAAAATAGGTCTTTTTTGAGATGTATGAAGCCTGAATCTTATGCTCATTTTTGCTTTTAGAATCTCAGCTAAACTTAACAGCTACAAAAGATAGTCCAGAACTAATGAACTGAAGTGTTTTAAAAGCATATTTTCCCATTGTTGTGGTCATATAATGATGGCAATGAAGTATCCTTTGACAGACCCTCTTCTTGCTGATGTTGAAGTGCTTTGCAAGCATGAGTAAGCACAGCTTCATATGAGCCCTGTGATCAAGCATTACAATGATTTCCATAGTATGGACAGCAAATCTGAGATGCAAACACCAGCCAAAAATAACCTGCATTTAGTAGAAAGAACATGTTGCCTCTGGTTTAACTTATTCTTGCACCTCAGAATTTTCTTGTAACAACATTTTTCTTACCATCACTGTTTCAACTCTGATATCAACACTGATATCAGGTGACTGCAGATTCAGTTCTGCTGAGCTGACCTGAAGATGCTGCATTGCACTACACAAGAGTTGCAGAAAGGTAGCTTCTTATTCACAAAGGGGCTGTACTCTGCAGAGAGCTGAGAAACAGAAGATCCACTGTTTCTGTCTTCTGCTTTCAGTATCAGTAGCAAGCTGCACTGATACCTTCCTTGATAGCCCAGCCTTGGACAGAGAAACAGAACCATTTGTGGTTGCAAATTCCAGCCTCTTCATGGAGTCCTCAGAAGCTCAACACCTCCCAGGAGCTCAGTGGGAAAACTCTTCCTGGCAAGTGGAAAAGATCTGTCAGAGACGGCCCAGTACAACTCTTAATCTTGCTTCACTTTATTCTCATCATTCTAACCACCCCAAAGATACATAACATACAGCTACCCAATTTTCTGTCCTTCCCACAAGGAAAGCCTGTGGCTACACCTGCATCATATCTGAAATGATCTTGGGAGTGGCCTGAAGACTGCTGTGCTCTTCATCTCTTTGCTACACGGAGTTCAGGTTGACTATGGGTTCCTCTTTCTCTGGCACATGATGGTGATGCCCATTTATGAAAAACCCTTTCTTTACTAGGAGGGCAAGCTGGATACATGCAAGTGACATGGCCAGCCAAGGGGAGGTGGCTGCAGGAGTTCCTCTGCAGCTGTGTCTGCTCCTCAGTGCCTTGAAATGCACAAATCAGCCCAGAACGCATACCAGCAGGTAAAAAAATCTAGACAGTCCCTAACTATATGCTTAAATTCAGCCTCAAGGATTAACATTACCTAAAATAAAGAGCAGGGATACCCTCTGCTTCTCTCACTTCCAACAGGGAGAAATACTGTGAGCAGTGCTGAGCCTTTGCACCATTTCTCTAGTGCAGGCAGGATAGGAGTCTCTCACAGCCAGATCACCCTGTGCCTGGTTCCACAACCACCTGCCAAAAGCAACAACCTACCTACCCCAACTCTGGGGCAAAAAGAGCCCATCTTTCCTGCCTCACCACCTTGAGTTGTTAGGCATAGAAGATGAGCTTTCAGACAAGAGGTGAGTGAGACCACGTATGTGGTTCCCCCTTACTGAAATCCTGGAAACATTCTTTCTTGAACTATGTGTAAAATAAATCAAAGATTTAAAAAAGGCAAAGAGGAACAAGAGACAATAAGATGTGTGTCTCAGCAAGACTTCCACAGAGAAGCCTCGACATGTGTACAAGGTGAAAAAGAATAACAGGATGACTTCAGCATTGGCTTGTGATGGGCAGGGGAGGGCTCTTTTCATCACAGCCTGGCAGAGAGACACATAGCTTCAGAACAGTGTGGAAGTACAGGTCCTTACTTCAAAAATATAAATCCTCTTTTAATAAGTGACTGAAAGTGTAGGAGTTCCTTAAGAAAGTCATCTTTCTTAATTCTCATTTATTTAACTCTTTCCTTGCCTGATGGAATGCTGCTATTGCTTTAATTTTCCTGCTTTGCTGAATTGCCTGCATGTTTTTGGGAGCGAGTGATTGAGCAGTATTACCTTACACAAGGAGGTCTCCAAAGGGTCAAAAATCAACACCAAGACTCGCTCCAGAAAATTGCTGAAAGTTAGGGAAGTTGCAAAGTTTTTAGTGGCCTCATGATCCCAGGCTGAGACAACAGCAGGGTAGGGCTACTGCTTTTAAAGGAAAAGGCACCCACATTCTTGCTCAATGTGATTTTATCCTACCCCTGCCCCCCCCAGGCTTAAGTTCCAGTAACAGATTAATCTTGCCTATCTTGAGCAATGTGTCTGGTCACCTAAGCCCTGTTTATAGTCAGTGAGGCTAAATAAGCATGTCCAGAGGGCAATTCATCCCACCTGTGTTAATTTGGGGAGGTGGTGATGGTGGAAATAAGTGCCCCTGGGAAGGGCCTGCCTACTCTAGTTGACCACACAGGGAGCCCAGACAGCTTTCTGGGACTGCTTTTTGTCCATGGCAAAAGTCTGAGTAATGCAGTGCTGCCTATGGTTTTGATTTGGTGGAAGCAAGGAAATACTGGAGAGCACATGAAAGAAACTGTTCTCAGGCTGAAGCCCTGAACATTAACCAGACAAAACAAAAGTGTAAGTAAGGGTTCACACCTTTGAATAAAGGAGACAAATAAGAAAGAGGCTAGTATTTTAAATGTGCTTGTAGGTGAACAATTGCTAGCAGGATCTGAGCCTAAGACATAAAATCAGTATTTGCATGCTGGTTTTGGTCTGTTATTGTTGAAGCTGTGATCAGGTTTAGAAGTTATAATAATTTACAGGGAGTATGATATCCTTGAAAATGATTTTGCAATACAGATAAAACATAATGAATCACCTAGTGCCATAATACAAAATTTTCCACTCCCCTCCTTGTGTACTATTCTGATATCTGTACTCCACCAGTATAAACAAAACAAATGGGTTTTGATTTACTTTGTGCAACAGAAGTCAAGGCTAATTTTCATAGAAATATTTAATTTATATTGAGATAAGACTGAACAAGCCAGATTCAGACCGACAGGTTTATCACTGTAGTCTAGTGTATAACTCTTGTTGAAATGATGCTCACTCTGAGTAAAAAGCAGGTAGGCTAGCAGAGACAAGAGATTTCCCAGCCTAATAAAACCCAGAGGATTCTAGTCTGGGCATACTTCATATCTGTGCAATCTGAGTGAGGCTGGCAAGTGTGTCTTACTCTCTGCTGCTAGGTCTCTCCTGCTGTTGGAGCCAGCACCAAGCCAAAGGTGCTCAGCACCCAGCAAAGCTGAGTCTGCTGGACTCTGAGACAGTGCAAGGATTCTGGTGAGAAGAAAAAGACTCGTGAGAGTAACTCGATTCTGTGCTTGTCCATAAGTGGATTGCTCTGCTGAGTTTAGCAAAACAGTCCTTTAGCACGTGTGTGTGGGAAGGCAGAGTTGCTTCTCTATACGACCTTACTTTGTGTAAAGACACAACCAGAGCAGTGATTTCTCTCTCCATTCCCTCTTTGCCAATTTCTGGAATCTCACTGAGGAAAAAAAAAAATCTAGTTTATGTGAAGGAGCAAATTTAAATAGCAAGCAAGCTAGCAAAAAGTTTCTTGCTGAAACTTGAAACCACACTGAAACTTCTGGGATAATGTCCCAGAATTATTTCCCTGCCATTCATCTTCATGACCTGATTTATGAATTGACATGTGCCTAACAGGGATGACCCTGGCATGGGACATATATTTTGGTTAAGGCAGCAAATCCTTCCTGTACCCTCTCCCTACTTTGCTCACCGTGGCAGAGGAAAAATGAGGGCATGTTTGTAAAGGTGCTGTTTGCTTCCTTGGCCCGTGGTGCTGGCTGGCTGACTCATAAGCCTAACATAGATAACATCAGCTGGCAGTTATTTAAACCTGAGGTTTCAGGTTAAGGAGTAACAATGAATGCAAATCTAGCTGGTGAGTGACTGTTTGTAATGCACACGTGTGTTAGGGCATGAAAATTTATAAAGATGGTTGCCACAAAGCCCTGTAATGTTCAAGTGTAAGGCACTATATAGGGTCTTAGGGTCTATAGACACCTCCTAGGGTGTATGTCTGTTTCGATGGTGTGGAGGTATTCCTGCTTCTCAGGTACCTCTCCAAAAACTGCAGCTTGTCCCTGGGCTCAACAAAGAGGACGCCTATCATTTGGAACCACCGCTTGTTAATGACAGAGGATCACTGGCAACTTTTGCTGCCTGATGAAAGATGAGGGTATTCTATTGTAGTTTAAAAAGACATTAGTGTTGCTTAAGTACAAGTAATTAGTTCAGCTGTGCCTGGGAATGTTCCCATGCACTGGGAAATGGTCATCTCTGCCTGTGACTCACTGCCTGTCTCTCTGGACACAGGGCATCCCAGAGACCATCCCTATAGCTGGTTGCAGGCAGCCACCACTTTGACAGAGAGAGGTGTGCCATTTGCAGGACATCTGGCCACAGTTCTCAGAAATATCCACAGACTGATTTCATCATCTCATTCTTTCAACGCAGCAGTATCAACTATGAGTCTGTCAGAAATGTTTCAGTTTAGAAAATGTCTTTTTTTTATTCTGTTAGTGAAAAATGGCCATTTCCCCCCCCAAAGAGATATTTTTTTTAAATTCCCCACCCTGTGGATGGGCAGGTGGCTTCATCTTTCCTGGCCTCTCACTCTTTCCCATTCCTGTACTGCTGGAAGAACTGCATTGCTCCTGCCGCTTTACTCCTTTGTGGTGTTGCTGGTAGTAACTGATACAGACTCCTGGGTGAGAAAGCTCTCACTGAGCCCTGGGCTGAAACAGTGAAACACCAGTGAATGTACCAAGTAAGCCAGCAGCAGACAGGGACTGTCTTTAATTTTTTGTGGTTTCCTACAGTGGCGACAGGAAATGGAAGAGCCTCTGGGATACATCATCGCTTTTCCTCTTCTTATCTCTATGGCAAAGTCTGTTTCTGCTTGCAACAGTTGTCCCCCCCCACCTCTTCCTTGCCTTCAGGAGCTTAGATATGCATATTTTCACAGGGAAGCCTGAGAGAATGTAGCCTAGATTATATTAATATAGGTGCCAAGACCTTAATATACTTTTGACATTTATTTTTTGGTGTGTGTAGAAAATCAATCCATAATACTTTTGTTAATAATGCTATTGTGGACAAGAAAAGAACAATTGACTTCATATGAAGTCTGTTCATATGAATAGACCTTCTTCTGGGTTTGGGATTTGTTGGATTACATCAACATGACAGAGCTGATTCCATTGTGTTAGTTACATTGCATGGTGTTGTATATTCATTCAGGAAGAGGAGAGACACTTTGATCGCATCACCATATATTAGTACCTTTAGGCTTAGTCTTTACTGGGGATATTAAATTAAACTACTTAAAATCATGGAAACATTTGAGAACAAGGCATCCACACACATTAAAACATCCCAGAACAATTTACAAATAGTTCAATTAGTATTAGGAGTAGCTTACCTTTAGCACATTTAATAGCCAGTTCAGTGTTTAAAACCAAGCTAGTTAAGTGCCTGAGTGGACACAGGAATTAATTTGAATCACCTAATTTCCCATTGTGTGTTCACAGTTCATCAGACATCTCATGAAAGATTCATAACTCCCAGGAATAGGAAATTCTTAGAAAAAGCTGCAGATGAATATTGGAAATGGTAGGATAAAACTTAGACTTCAGCAAGTCTTGTATAAACAAATTTTGTTCAGTGATTCAATTACAAACTCTTGGTTCTTGTGTAAGTATGACCCGGGATATAAAAATGAAGTTATTTTTCTGAGACCCCATCCCACTGTACCTCACAGCAGTGTCTTTTTCTCTTCCAGTGTGGTTTTGGACAACCAGATATAGTTACCATACAGACTTCCCTCTCTAGCTGCTAGCTGTAACCTTGCAAAATCTCTGTAAAGTGGTGTAGGTTCCTGTGTGCAGTTGAATCTCCAGAGTTCCTCTGTGTTACTTACTTTATAATATGTATACAAAGCATTTTCAGGTGTTTTTTAAAAATGAGTTTGCTAGTGTTACCCTGCAGGAAAATAAGTCACAACACTTGAAACTCTCTCATGGAAGTTTATTGCATCTTCTTTGAAAATAAAATGCTTAAGCTGGTTTTAAAACCTGTGAGGAAAACCCCCTCCCATGGATTTCACAGAACTTTTGCTATCCTCAGTCTGCATAATGATAAAGGGGGAAATGCTTTAAGGACCCATAGGTAATCAAAGCTACTTATCCAAATTAAGATCAATTTTACCTGGAATAAGTGATTAGAACAATGTGTTCAACTCAGGTGCTTTGAACAAGTTAAATTATGCTTCCCTCCCCCTGCAGCATCAAATAGCTGTGCTGTAACCACTGCTTCCTCTTCCCAAGTGTTTTGTTCTGGTTTTGTGCAGAGTGCAATTGGTAGGGAATTTTTTGGGTAGCCCATGTTTACTTCATAGGAGTTAAGGTTGTGTACAAAGTTAGTTTCAGTCTGTTCTGTGAGACAGTGACAGCAGCATAAACCATCAGCAATGTATTCATATTGAGTTTACTGGTGCTGTGTAAATGTGTCCAGATAAGAAAAAGAGTTTCCTAAACCAGGAGACACGTTTCCCCCAAGATTTGTGACAACTTAGTTTTCTATTTATGCACAGCCTAGCATTCATTGCAGAAAAAGAAGAGGAGGAGACAGGGCTCGTGAGTTTGGTGGTTGTCTGGCTTGACAGATACTATATGTTCTTGTAAGCCTAATTTCTAAACCAGAGAAAACTGCAGACATTTGGATAAACAAGTGATTATATCTAAAGTTTCATGAATTTGTGCCTCTGTTGCAACTACCTTTGCATGCACTTCTAAAACATGGCTTCTATCTCCTTCTCAAGAGTTCCTTCTGACAGAAATTCCCTCAAGAAGTGGGTCAGTAAAATATTTACAAAAAACACCCCTATATGCCCCCTATATCATGGTGTGTAAATACTGTTGCTCAATGTCCATTTGACAATCTTTTTCTTGGCCTTTTATTGCAATTCCTTGGATATTGGATTGAAAAAACTCCCTATCATGGTCTGTGTGTGACTTCCCTGTGCAATCAGTAGTGAATGGTGATGATTTCTGAAGCAAAATTTTCAAATTCTTTGAAATCACATGTAGTAGTAATTTTTTCAGTTGTTTCTTCCTGCTAGTAAGACAGTTACTTCTTGCATTTGAGTGGATACACACAGAGCTTGTATCCATTCACTAGCAAATAATATTGCTTCATGGACTGTGTTTTTTCTTATTCCTGTTCTGGGACAGGAAGAATTTATCTGTGTGGGTTTTAGCCCTTTAAATCACTTGTTTTCTTCATTGAAGGCCAATCCTGAAAATCTTGCTGTTTATTCCCTCGTCCTGGCTAGCAGGGATGATAAAACCAGGCGCACAGCTGTTTATATGTTTAAAATGGGAAAAAATAACTTCATTTTGAATAAAGCTTAATCCCCTCAAAGACTGCTACTGCCCTGCTGAGCCAATGTGTAAAATGAGCAGTAGACTTTACCCAGTAATGGTTAGAACTTTCAATGTAATGGTAGGGCTGTTGTGGTAGTGTGGGACCAGCCTCTGGACAGGCACTCTCCCTCCCCAGTAGGACCAGCTCCTTTTTCTGCTGCCATGTTGGGTGCAGGGGTGTTTGGGAAGAGAAGGAAAGGGCATCTAATCAAGGAGAAAACAGGAGTCAAGCAGCACATGACAGAACTGAACTTGGTCCAGTAGCAGAAATGGAAACCAGAAGATTCTCCTAAACTCTCTGCCAATGCTGTTTACAGGCGTGGGAGCTCAGGTGTAGGCAGAGTCCATTCTCTACAAGGGGCTAGAGGACATTTGCCCATAATAGTTAAAAGAGAAATAGGTGCTAAGAAAACTGCAAGAAAGGAGTCAGGTGGGCAAGGATGACCTAGATGAAAAATGGACTTGTTGATTGGACAGCAGTAAAGCAGAATGTTACATAGAACTGTGAATACTGCCAAAAACACAAGAAAGAGTGCAGTTTTAATAGCAGAATATGACTGCATTGTGTTTAGCAGATGTCTGCTATAGTATTTATACTGCCACCTGCATGGTTTGCCTCCAACGTAAAATCTGAGAAGAGATGAAAGGATGGTGCCAATAAGTTCTCTTTTTCAGGAAAATAAGACTAATACTTATTTACTTAACTCTTATTTATTGTAGTGTCCAAAATGCATTGCAAGAAGAGCTGAGACAAAAGAATAAATCCAACCTTTGAGCCTACGGGATTAAAATCATGTTGCTCTTGACCTTTTCTGACTCCTCAGCATACATGTTACACCAGTAAGCATGACTGACCAAATCCTACTCATGTCAGTGTGGTGGTTACTTCTGCTGACTTGAGTAAAGTTTTTGTAGGAATGCACCTCATCACATTTTGTCATAAGATTTAATGTTAACTTTCAAGGTCAGCTTCAGTAGCATCACTTGACAAATGACAGGAACCAAAGCTTATTCAGGGATATAAAATATTCAGGGATCAACACTGAATTTTGACCACTGTTTCTATCTGCTCATGTGATCTACACTAATACCAAGTGACTACCATATGCTCTGCCTGCAAGTGCTGTAGTTGGCTCCTAATGATTCTTCTAGATTGTGAAATGATTTATTAAGATATGATCCATATCAGAGAGATTACAGATCAGAAGTAGTGTGATAAAAACATTTGGCAGGCCACGTTTGTTTGAAGTTATGCTAAGAGATGAAAAGAGTGTTCTAGAAAAAAAAAAAGAAATTACTGTAATGAGTAAAATATTTTTCTTCATAAGCATTTCTAAGAACTTTTCCTAAAATATCCATTTCACCTCTTCAAAGATTTAAAGAATTACATAAACTCCTGAGTATTTTGCCTTACAGCAAATCCTACAGCACTGTCAAATGAACTTCCAAGAAAATCCTTGCTGTTTTTCGGTATCTCACTGTACATCAAGGTGATAGCTGGCATGCTATGTTTCAACCAGATAGTTTGCTCTCTAAGGAGTTATGCTGACATGAAGTTAAAACTGTAGTAAAACCTTATAACTTTACTAATAACAATCTATAATTCCTCAGGGTCTCACAAACTCACCAAAATTTAGGTGGCAGGAAGGCCACCTAATTTTTAAAGAGTTCTGAGTTATTTCAAGGTATTTACACAAGTGCAGCTAAACTTGTGTTTCCTCGACTCAATGCAACAAACCTTGGACCATGTAGTCATGATTTAAATGACTTCTACAGTTCATCAAGGAGTCAAGGCTTTGGCTGTGTCTTCAGGTGCCTGATTAGGTATTATTTGCACACCTCTACAGAAAAACAACAGGTTTGTATAGAGAAGTATGTAAATGTTAGTATTATGGTTAATTATGTTGTCCTGATTGACACAATCTGTTAAATTTTTAATTTTACTGTTGAATGTATTTCTGATCTATACTTATGGGGTCTCCTTTTCCAAAGAATGTGAAGACCTCTCATTTATTTAAAACATCCTGTGAAGGAGGACATGGTACTGTCCTGATTAAATGGGACAAACTGAGACTTGATGCTGCACCAAGACCCAAGTTTTCACCCCACATGAGGGAGGGTGTGTGCTTACCCTGGTGATCAGCTTGCTGTGTGTTGCCAAGCAGTTCCTGGCACTGCCCTGGGGTCTCTGTGCTGAGTCAGCATCACTGGGTGGTAGATGAGCCCTGTGGCTTCATGGGGGCCACTGGGTTTTATAATACCTGTGGAGAAGCTTTGGCCCATCCATTTGCACTCTCATGGCACTGTGTGATCTCAGCATTAATCTGGGCATCCATCTCTGCTGGAGGAAAGCCTGCCATGTTGTGTGAGGCTTACAAAACTGGTGTTTCATTCAGGCCTGTAGCAAAGCTGGGACAGTGCAGGGCTTTGTGGGCTGAGAGGGTCTGGTGTGCCTCCTCTTCCAGCTGCTGGTGGCTTTTAAAGGAGTACAGTTCCTGCCAGTGCCACTCTCGTGTCCTCACCTCGCCCTGGGAAAGCAGGACTGGGCTGGCTGCTGCCATTGCTCCTGCCTCCTGAGTGAGGCATCATCTATCTCAACAGACCTTGGTTTAATTTGGGTGTTTACAGATCATACCCTCTACTTAATAATGCCTCCGTGGCAGCTGTTTTGTGCAGATATCATCATGGTGTAAATGTTTTCACCCAAAGATCCTTAGATACCTACTAATATGGTGCACTTTCTCACGTGTTTGCTGATTGCTATTTGTTTACCCAAGAAAAATGCTGAATTCATAAGGTATATTTTCCCCCCCTCTACTCTTGTTTCAGGGTAATGTTTAATTCACTACTTGAAACAGCTTTTCAGTCTCTTCACTCTAATAAATTACGAAACTGAAAGGAATGGAACTAAGCTCCTTTAGCTTAAATTTGCTGAGCTTTTGTTTTGAAGTTGAACAGTGAATCTTAGAAAGCTTGTTTTTCATTTGTCCTGAAACCTTGCCCCTCCTGCCTCCCCCTTTTCATGCCAAAGAAAGGTAACCAGAGACAGCTGGGGGCTCTCTTTCTGCCTCCCTTCAATGGGAGCCTCTTCTGAAAGCCTCTTTTATGTACCTGCAAAGACCCTGCTCTGCTAACCACTGCGGCCCGAGGTTCTCAAAGGTTGAATAGGTTTTCATTGCCTGCATTTCTGGTCTGAAGCAGACTGAGAGAAATGAGTGTTAAGTAAACGTGGTGGCAGCCCTGCCAGCGTCAGCATTCCAGCCCGCAGCGCCGCTCCGGACCGGGACACTACTGGCCCAGCTTCTGCACATCCAGCTGTCGATGGGGTGTGTTGTGTGTGTGTTGTGTTTTAGTTGTTAGCAGTTGAAAAGAAGAGGGATGCGAGGCAAAGCAAGGAGTGGCGAGTTTTTATGAGGCTGTTTATTCTTCTATAACAAGTGTGTGGTGCCTTATTGCTGCTGAATGGAAATTTAATACAGTGATAAAGTAAAACTGTAAATTTACCAAGTCTGTTTTCAGCCGCCTTTGTTCTGTACCTCTTAGCATCTGCTGAAAACGTGTTCAACAGCACTCAAACATTTCTGTGAAATAATATGTAAGCCTCTTCAGCACCACAGAAATCAATGTTTGCAGGCTTTTAAGCCAAAATGGAGTTTTGTTTGCCGGTTTCTATCAGGAGCATTTTACAAATATTCTGTTGCAGTTTAAAGATGAAGATTTAGGATACAAAGGTAGTTGATAACAGAGGTTTTTGGATTTGGTGTTTTTATTAGGGCAAGCTCCAAAACACTCAAATGCTGAGCTTACAGTGGAAGTTACACCTGGAAGGGCTGTGCATTCAGAACATGCTGATATCAATGTCAAAGTATTGTCTGTTGGAGCAGGCAAAAGAACCTGAGCTGTGTGAATTAGGGCTTTGTTTCCACAAACACCTAGGCATTGTATATACAGGAAAGCTTCCCCCTTCTACCAAAAATAACCCTATTCCTTACCACACGTAGGCACTCTTACTCCAGTTCCAGACCTTCCAAGTGAAGAGAATTTTATTGAGGAATGGGAACATGCATTCGACAAGTTCTCTTGTTGTATATGTAGTGTGGGCTTTGCATATCTTTCCAGTTGCTTCTCTGTGAGCTAGAGGTTGCACCCCTCCCAGCTGCTTGTTCCAGCTCTTTTGCTGGGTAATACCAATCCCTTAAGTCTGTCATGGAGCTGACTTGGACTGTACTCCCCTTTATGTTTCACTCCCAGTGAGATGGTGGTTATAGTGGCATTGAGGGCATCTTGAATCATGTCAACATTACCTGGTTAAGGTACTTAATGTGGATGTTCTAATGGTGGCCAGAGTAGTGCTGTGATGTTAGTGTTGAATTTTCAGCCTAATGTGTGATGTTAGGAATGAAAAGGACAAGCAAAAAAGCTTGTGGCTGGATCATCAGTGGAAGTGTAACAATAGAAATGGGAGCTGTGAGGAGCTGCTAATGTAATACATATGTTCTGCATCAGTAGGGTGCCACTGGTGACCTGTGGCAGACACAAGGGCAGACACTGCAAAGGGTCCTGCAGTGGAGATGGCAGCAGGGCAGCAAGCAGCCTCACCAAGCCCCAGGCCACTGTATCTCCAGTGCACCCCACAGCTCACAGCTCCTGGAACCAGAGTGCAGCTACATGCTGCTGGGCTTCTGGATGCCCAGAAGCATAAGCTGGGGAGTAGCTTATCCAGATAATTTTCAGCATGAATTCCCACAGCATCTGAAGTCACATTTACAAAAATACGTGTGTAGAGCTGCCACTCATCAACTTTTTGGTCTCTTAGGAAAATCGTCATACTGACTTCAGAGTGACTACTGATGAACAACGCACCAACCCTTGGAAATGGGCTGTAAAGCATCTTTACAAGGGCATCTTCTCTGTACAGTCAGAATGGGGCCCAATGCACCTTTGACTGAAGGTAAAGGCAGTCATTAAGTCCTTGAAAATGAAGATCCTTTTCCCCTTTCTTTCCCCCTTTTTATTGTTGCAACTATGTGTTGCCATGTCACTCCTTTTTTTTTTTTACTCCTAAATGATGGTACTGTGTTATTTGAATAGTAATTATTTTCGGGTTTGTATGTAGCTGTTTGTCAGTTTATTGAAATGAACTGCCATCCCAGCACCCTGATCAAAGCAAAAACCGTGAAATCCCACGTGTTGCACTTTTGAGAGCATCAACAATGAAGCTAACCTTTCACCCTCGACTTTCTTTTAACCCTAATTTTGAAAGACAGTAGCAAACAATTTAGCTAACTTCTTAAGTGAAAGAATATTCAAACTGGCTCGATTGTAATGCAGCGTCCTTTTCAAGTGAATGGAAGATCTCAGAGTAATGCATACAAATACAGAGGCTGGGTAAGTTCATTACTTTGGAGTTTCTGGTGCTGCAATAGTAGTGAAATGGTTAAAAGGTTGGCTTTAAAGTGGTCACAATTAGGCTTCAAAGTTAACACCCCACCCCACTGAGATGAATGGGAGCAGTTGACATTTCTTAGTGCTATTGTTTCAGTCTGGCTTGCTATAGCTTCTAAAATAAGACAACAGTACATCTGTTTACATTCTGCTTCCGCAAACCCAGATGGGCTAAAAACTTCATTGTTTTTTAAGTGGAAGCTTAGATTCTGGAGAATACAGCAATATCCACGGGGTATCTGTAGGAAGAAGAGCCGAAAGCCGCCTTAATCACAGACATCTCCCCCTGCCCTGTAAACTTCTATTGTCCCAGGACAAATCTGTAAGCCGCTGGGGAGAAAAATAAAGTCATGTACATTTGAAGTACTTTTTACTTACTACATGACATGCACACAATAACTTCTCAACAAGTCCCTAGCGTGCAAATTTTCATAAATGGTTGGAGGGGGTTGAACTTTTCCTCTTTTACTAAGTAGTGTGTTCTGTAACAGAAGGTAGAGGTCCTGTTTTTAGTGACCGTGGTAGCTTCCCTTAACCTCCCCTAACAGAAAAGCTTCTCTCCCCTCTAGAGAAGACAGAGTTTCACCCAGGGGTGCTTGAGACCATGTGTTACTTGCTGTATTCACACGAGTAGAATATTTTAGTTTACCTCCGAGAGTGATATAAGAAGAAATAAGGTTCTCAAGAGGTACGTCTTGCATTTTTCTGATACTTTAATGGGGCAGCTCTGTTAACTGCAGTAAGATCTCAGGAGCTGGAATGGATTAGTAAAGGTGCAAGTAGGGCCAGGATTTGTAGCAGATGGTCTCTATTACCCCATGCCTCAGTTTGTGTAGGGAGTACACAGTGTCCTCTCTGACTTTTGTTGAGGGGTCTGCACAGTGGCAAACTGCCCTCAGTAGCAGCCAGAACCCTATGAGAGCTTCTCTGATAAAGGGAGCCCATTAGATATGCTCAGGCTGTAGATTGAAACCAGCTGTGAATCTGTCGGAAAGATTTTCCTCATTGTGCTTTCATCAGGGTGGAATGTTTGTGGCTCGTTCTGCATATATATGTATTTTGGGCTTCACTGCTCTGACTTTGCAAGTCCTGGAGTTTGCCAGTGATAAGAGCTCTCATGCATAGATGCTTCTTTTGTACGTGGGCACCCAGAGACCCCACCTGCCTTTAGCCCGTGGACAGCAGGGCTTACGCTTCGGAAGTGACATCGTGGTTGCTTCCAAATGGTGTCTCCCAGATTTCAACCCCTGGTGACTCGTATGGTGAAGGCAAGCATGCCATCTGTGGTTTGAGCTTGTGAGGCTTGTCTCCTGCCCAGCTTCAAGCAGCATCTTCATCTGAGTATAAAGTAAAGCAGCCCTGAGATTAGACTGTCCTCCAGTTTGAGAAAAATGTGAGCGTTTCAAGAGCATAACCTTGCTCCTCTCTTCAGTTCCTGTGCTAAGTGGGGGAGTGCAGCAGTCTGGTCTGTATGAAGAAAATATGTGAGAAAACCCAAGAGGAGTATTTATTTTAAAAAATATCTCATGAGTTTACCTTTCTATTTAAAAGCATTGCTTTACAAGTAAAATAATGTTAAATCATGCTGATGAAAACACAGTTCCAGTGTGACTGAACTCCTGCAGTGTGCAGCATGAACCACTCACTGCAGCTACAGCAGGAAGGGCATGTTATTTAACCAAACAGTGTTAGAAAACAGCATCCAAATATATATTTCTTGTATTTGTTTCTGCTTTCCTTTTCCCCAGTCCTTTTCTGACTGTGGATCTCTATAGTATTATGCAGACATGAGTTACATCTTGCTCATCTTGAGAAAGAAAATAGATATCCTATTAGACCTTTCAAAGTTAAAGTGACTGCTGCAAGGTTACAGTATGTCAATGGCAGAGCTTAAAAAAGGAAGTTAGGAAACCTGTTGGCCAGTTCTGTGTATTAACTAGCAAACAGACCTGCTCCCCTGTATGGCAATAACATTTTAACAACTACCTGTTCAAAAGCCTAAGATTTGTAGGCTCCCCTATCACAGAGACTTTTCTGAATAGGCCTAAAGAAAATATTACTATAGCTTCTCTGCTGCTTGTGCCCTAACCTGCTTTTTGCCTCCTATTCAAAGCAGATTTTTAATAACAGATTTATCTTTTAAGGAGTATGAAATAGCAAAGATTCCAAGAGACAAATCCTGACAGGGCAGAAATCTGCCATTACAATGCAATTTCTGAAAAATTAATCATGTTATGAGAAAAAAAAAATTCTTTAACATTGTATTGTTTTATTTTTTTTTCAGGAAAGAAAATGGAGCCTTCAATTTTGAGACTACTCGGTTGTGGGTAAATTCTTGATTTCCCTTTTGTGGTGTATTTGTTTACTCGATTTATGGTTTGCATGCCTACTGCTCCCAGTCTCTCTGCTGGTCTGAGCTTGTTGCCAGCTGGTATTTGCCACTAAGCAGCTGAATCCTACTTGTCTTTGAGCAGCTTGGTACGTTATGGCAGTCATTATCCTGTAGAAGAGGATGTGGGATGCAGATGGTCACTACTGTAGGTCTCCTGAAAAATGCAATAGGAAATGAGTCCAGCAAATTGAAACAGTTTTTTTCCCCAGTACATAAACCTGGAAGTTTGAATTTTCTTCCCCCCAAAAACCCGAAGTTTTATTTTTCATTGGAAATACTTAAAAAAACCCATATATTTATGTATTCATCTTGGTTTAGGAAAAAAAATGTTGAAGTATTGTGAATGATTGCATTCCCTTTTTTCCAGCTTTACTTATAATTGTGATGTACAAAGATTTAAATTTTTTTTCCCATTTCTTTCTCTCTTTCCTTTTTCCATTCTAGACAATGAAAATAATTTGATCTAACTGCTTTTACATTGTGGTCTGTGGACCAGAGCTGGCTTGTAAAACTTTTTCTTTCAGTGGTTTTATTGTTCAAGAACTGGTGCTTCCTGTTACTTCTGGCCATGCTTTTTGATTTTGTGAATGAGTATGCTTAAAGAAAAGAATACTAATAAAGTGTATACCTTTTGAACAGCTTTGTATGTTTTCATTACAAGTGACAAAAGAACTGGAGAGGTTAAAACTACTCTGAAAGATGGAGTGAACTGAAGAAAGACAGAAATGGCTGCAAACAATAAGAGAAATCTGGGACTTCTTCAGATATTCAGTAAGGAAGAAGGAACAGCACAGGTAAAACATAGCACAGTAGTAGGGTCTTACAACACATATTTTAAACTTGATGGCCTAAGAGTAGCGTTTGGGGTTGCTGCTCAATGAACTGAAAGTCAGCAGTGTTCTGGCTCATGGTGGGAATTAACAAACCAAGTAGTGATCAGTTATAGTTTAACTTGATAAGTGAGAACTGCATGATCTTAGCTGCTGCATCATTCTGAATATTTTTGTTTTCATGTTGCTTGTTGTGGTTTTACTGTTCTAATGCATAATTTTTGTGTAGTTTGAATGTTGTGTACGTGACTAAGTTCACTCCTTACTGGGATATGGGCCAAGATTTTCAAAGTGAATGCTTGTTTTCAATGCCTCCTTTTTTTTTAAGGGTCCAAACCTAAGAAATTTTAGAGTAGAGTGCCTTGAAAGGAGTGCAGAGCCTACATCTTCAAAAACTGAGTTTTCTGTGTGGTGTGTCAATATGGCACAGAAAAACAACACAAGAAAATAAAGATGCAGTTATAATCCTTTTTCAGTCTTTATCATTTAGGTGTCTGGTCTTTGGTTTGCTGAACTGAGGCAGCATATTTGGGTATTGCTGTGCTGGAACCTGGAATGTGTATCCTGCTGTGATCCAGGCTAAAGTAAGCAAAGCTGTGCAGTGTGACAGCACCCTGACTCTGCACTTCTCTTCTGTAATATCATAATTGCTTTAGGGCTTTGTCTTCAATTCAGATGTGTTTTTCTGCTAAGATGGTGGCGAGATCAGTGCTGACCATTCCATAAGGGGAGTAGATGCCATAACTACAGAATATGTATTATAATGTATAAATAACCTACATATTCCATCTTTCTGTCCATTGTGTGGGTAAATCTACCTAATGTGAGGGCAACCTGATAGCACGAGCATGGGTGCTATCAGGGTAGTTGGCTTAAATTTAGCTTTTCCCTCAATTTTTTTCTTGCTAATACAGAGCAGTGCTATTTGAGTTTCAGAAGAAAGTTAATTGAAAAGAAATACTGGAGTTGATTTTTTTTTTTTTAAAAAAAAAGTCCTGGAAGCATTTCTGTAGGTTTTAGCTTTTTGAATGCCAGCTGACATAGCTCCTTTAAAAATGCACTTTGGATTCAAGGAGGAAAATAATGAAGTGTGAGCTGTGAAGTCTTAATTGTTAAAAGTGCAACAATAGCTTAAAAACAGGCTGCAAAGCCTGCTCTCACAGCTGGAGGAAGGGATATTTTATTAATAGTTGCAAAGAATGGGTGGATAAGGCCTGAAAGAGGCAGCAGGGGATATAAAAAGAAGCCTTATACCATGAAACCATTGCCAAAAAACCTTAGCAAACAATTTATGAGGAAGCTTGAACGACATAAGCATCAAGGTAATACACGAGGAACACAATGTAGTGGTGTTTGACTGCACGTGCTTTTTGGTGCCTCACTGCAAGTCAAGGTGCACAAGTGCTGCACTCCAGCTCTGCTTGTGACAGACAGGTTGACTGGTTGGAGGTGAGCACATGTGGCTTACTGGTTAACAACCTCTGTTTTCAAGATTTGAAGTTTCTGGCTGGTAAGCCATAGATGATGGTTGTATGATGGGTGTGGTGACTAGAGAGGGCACTTGCAGGATAATCATCAGCTAAGTATTTGGTAATCTGATAACTTTCTTAAATGTCCTTGCAACTGCTAGCCAAGATGCTCTGCTTGTATGACCTGGGACAAATAATTTAAGCACTCATTTTCTGGGGCAGGTGGCAGGAAGATCCTCTGCAGATATTTCATGTAACTGCACTCCTCCCAAATTTAAACCCTGATATAAGCACAACTGCTTGTTTTCTGTGGCCAGGACCTGACCACCTGGGATATAAGGGGACAGCAAATTCTCCCTCTTTGCTCCAGCCCCAGCTGCAGAACCTCTGTACTCCCAGACTGCCTGGGTGCCTGGCAGTGCAGTGTCCCACACTAGGCCATGACTGATAGTTTATGACAGACCCAGGAAACTGCAGTTTTCCTGATATTTTAAAAAATAAATCCTTAGGTAACTGTCAATAACCCCTAGAAGCTGGAAAAATCTTGGGAGCAGAAGGGCTGCAGTGCTAGGGAAGTTTTGATTTCATTTGAAAGCATATATCCATAAAATTGCTTTATCACAGATTCCCTGTCTCATGCCGTGCTGACTCGGTGGGAGATCTGACATTGTTCTCCACTCTTTAATCAAAAGAGCTCTGGGGACAGGGGAGGAGGGAGAGGAAATATAAGCAAAAAATCTGAGCTCGATTTTTACCATCGTTCAGATTTAATCCAAGTTGCCTGTGCCAATCATAATCCCTCCTTTCAGATTTGTCCTTTCCCTGTGGGTCAATGGCAACTCAATGTCTGATGCATCAAATCCAGAAACTTGCTGAGACTGTCAGTATCTCTGGCAGCATCACACAGTGCAGATGACACTTATTTTGCCTGTGGTACATGGCAAATGTGTTCTCAGGGCCAGTGTTTGCTGTGGGCATGGTATCTGTGTGGCTTCTCTGCTTAGCTACCACTCTTGTTGTAGATGTGTTGCACGGATAGGAAGGGTTGTTTGTCTTCACTTTAGTTTCAACTACCTTACTGAGTTTGTTTATTTGTTGTTTTGCTTTTCCTAAGAAGTATCTTAGCCAGCTTCTCTGGAGCTGATGAGAATCTCTGCTCCTGCTACTCTGCAGCAGATGCCCTTTTAAAAATATTTTGGTTTCTTTCTGTATGTCTGCACAAAGCAGGTATATCCTTGAATAGCTACTGTTTGTTTGCAAAGGGAATTGAAAAGGAAGATATTTCCTTGCAGCTTTTCCTGCCCATTTCTTCTCCATCCTTATTGCCCTTCCTGGGTAGCACCAGTTAATAGGAGCAGCAGAGCTGCCAGCTGAGCTGTCATGTTGTCCAGGTTTGCTTTGGGTGATATAAACAATTAGCCAGTTAGAAGACCAGTCCAGTGTTCATGTTGGTATTTCTGTGGCTATAAGTGAAGTAAAATCTCAAAAGTAGAGGTTGCTTGTGGCACTGCTGAGGAAAATTGGTGTTGCTGAAATGGGAGAGGAATTGCATTTCTATGGGATGTTTGGGGTTTGGTCTACTGGATTCTTTACTTTTTCTATACCATGCAAGAGAAATTTTAAAGGGGCTACCCTTTTTTAGACTGTCCAATCTATTAATAAAAAGAGGGTGGTTGCAGCTGCATTCATTAGTAATTTCTAGGCTGAGAATCCATTATGGTAGACTTTGTGGAACATGATGAGAAGGAAAGGCAGACAAATGCTTTCGATTGCAACCACTGATAAGATGCATACTCATGATTTTTTTAATTAAAGTCATTCTGGCATGTGACAGAAGGAGGAAAAACACCACTTCTTATTCTGTCCAAAGGGATATATATTTCTTATTTCTCTTGGCAAAGCCTTAAGTCTGGTCGGATTGGCTCCCTCTGCCCAGGTAGACTTTTGGTGAGAAAAGACCTCCTTTCTTTCATAAATCCTACCTAAGACTGGTAAATCATTGTTTCATTCCATGTTTCAGCTGTTCCACACTGAAATATTTCCATTGGAATTTCCAATTTGGTCCCAGGGAGGCTTAATCTTAATATTTCCTAAATGAAGAGAAGCTGATGTTAGAACTGCTGCTAACAATGCCTCTCATCCACAGAAAATATTACTTACATTAAAGGAAATAATTAAATCTCCTTTGTTCTTTTTACCCAGCTTGGGTTTAAAGAGTGTTGAGCATCTGCTGTACCAGAACATGCTAATTGCTGCTCTACATTATTGTTATATTCCAGGAAAACACGTCCTTTCACAATCTATTCTTTATTTATTGGATTAGGAAAAAAAAATTCGTATGGGGCTGAAACTGTAGCCCACCTGCTGGGAGACTTCTTGCTGCTATACGAAAGGATGGTGATGGTGATGCTGTTCTTGAAACAGCAGTATTGTTCCTTCCAGTGACTGAGACACATTCTCAGTGTGGGGGGTTCCATGCCTTGTTTATTTATTTATTTTTTTGTGCTAAACAACTCTGAATAAGGTCATCTCCCTGCCTTTCCTTTATTGTCCCTTTTAATACTTCTGGGCAGCAGTTCCCTTCATGAATCTTTCTTATGATTATAGTTACTAAAAATGCAACTGGTTTGGGTTCCCCACCTAAATAGTTTGACTGAGAACCTATCATACTTGCTATTCTTCCTCCTCTTCAAAGGTAGACTATGAATAATGAAAATCTGCAAGTGGATTGTTTAATACACTACTAATATTTTAGATTATTTTATTCTTGTCTCACTCTCAGCTTTGCAACCTGTGCAGCATCCTTGTACTTCATTCTTTAAGTATTATTCAGAGTAAAAACCAATTTTATCTCTTGGACTTTGAACTCTGAAATAAATCAAGTGAGTTTGCCTGTGCTCAGCTAGTTAGGATCTTATGATCTGCTCTTTTTCTGTGTAGAAAGTGCCACAGCTGATGAAAACAGATTTGATCTCTCATCTAATCCTCTAGACTAGCAAATTAATTTGTGATTTTGATCTACAGCAGTATCACAAAGTTGTATGGCATCACTGCAGTCTTGACATTTTCATATGAAAAAATGTAACTATGCTGGGCTTAACCAGGGTTTGCAAATCACAGAAATTCATATAAAATATATCTGAAATTAGAGTCTATGAATGCAGCTGGGCTACTGACTCCCCTGAAGTCTACAGAAATGGAGACAATGAAAAAATATAAAGTACTAATAATTCCAAAAGCAGGACTATGCACCATGACATAAACAAACACATACATATATATATATTTATGTATGACTATGTATAAAGAATATATATATGCAATTCCATACATGTTCTACATCAGCTCCGGCCTTGGTTCCTTAAGTTATTAATATACATGCCTTATACTACATATCTATACATGTGATAAATGTATAATAAAAATTAGACACAGGCAAAAATGCCTTGCAGAATTTGTGGTCCAAATGACAAGATTTATCCCATATGAATACCTCCAGTGTATTTATCCCATATGAATACCTCCTCATTCCTCTGCTGTCCTTCTAAGTGTTAGCTGCTCCAGAAAGGCCTCTAAGCTTTCCATAACCAGACGTGCCACTAGTAATCTTTCCAAAATGTGTTGTCAATGGAGCTGCAGCTGGTTAAAGGGCTATGCGGGGCAAAAAGTGGTATTAGTGGCTAATAAAGGCTAATTCTTTTGCAAGCAAAATTAGCTCGCTTCACTAGCTTGTTATGACTTGAAGTGTCTGGCCATTGAACTATGCATCTGGTTCATTTGTTGCTCTCAAAGAGATCACACCCTGACTGACAGCTGTACTGGACTGGAAAAAAGTAGCTCAAATGAGTAAAAACAAGGGGACTTCAGTTTGTGTGACTTTAGGACAGTAGCAATCCATGCAAACAGCCTTAATAAGCAAAAGATATGAAAACATCAAAGAATGTGTGCGATACATGTCCTGGCTCAGGACACTGATCTTTCTTTAATATCTGGTTCCTAATGTAGAACTTTGTCACCTACAGATGCTGTCCCTCACTCATGTTTTGCTCAACTACCTAAAACTGTCCAGTAACTGGTTGCTGCAACCCTAAATAGTCTCTAGAAGCCTAATTTCCAGATCTTCCAGATCTTCTTGTGATGCTTTAAAGTGATTCAAGCTGCAACAGAATAGCCTAAACTCTGTGGATGAGTATTTATTTTTACTTACTGATGTTTTGGGGTAAATGCCACATCAGAGTGCTTTTATTATTGAATTCCTGTTTCTGTACAATGCAGCTGCACCTATTCTAAACTCCTGCATCAAAGGGGACCATTTCCTTTTTGTCTTAATCTCTGATGAGTTTACCCAAGAGCATTTGTCCCTGACTTCCTTAAGCTTGCCCTGTATAAAACCTTTTTAAAAGTCTTCCCTACATCCTTTCTTTCCCTAGCACATACTTAAAACGTGTATGTATATGTTTAAACACACACAGATGTGCCCATGCATATATATTTTAACCAGTTTCTGCTTCAGTCCTGCAGCCTTGTCCATGGTCAGACTGGCAAGGGGCTCATGAAAAAAGGTTACTGCCAGACATCAGTGAAGCACACTTCCTTCTGTACCTTGGGTGCTTCCAAATGGTTTTAATGACTTCTTTTTTTATAAGATGGTTCAAATTTCTCAACTTTGTGTTAATACCATGCAGACAAATGTAGGCTAAGGTCAGGACTGATTACTTTTTCACTGGGGTATCGTTTTTGCAGGTGATTTGAGACTCAGTGTTAATACAGGACATCAAGAGCGAGAAGGTTGTGGTGTTGCCTTTTGTGCAATTAAACTCTTGAATGTTGTTTCTGGATTGTTAGTTTATGAAAATCATGTAGAAATATTTGCTTGTGTAATTGAGCAAATTCTGGGTCCCAAACTTTTTTTCACTATCAAAAAGTATTTGAATGAAAAGGAGACCTTGAACTAATGAATGAGTTTGGCTTCTGTACCATGCTTGTGACATCATTTTAATTATTTTCTTTTCTCTGCTGCCCCCTGGGAAGTGCCACCATCAGCATTTTGATAGAGGGTGGAACAGGAAAGGGAAATCTCCCAAGAGAAGACCTGTAGGTCCAACTCATCACTCCAAAAATTGTAGAGGAGAGACCTGCTAACTTGTGGTGGTAGAGAGGAGAACTGGAGCTAACATTGGACCCAGAACAAAATTAACAAATTAACCAACCAGGAAAGCATTCATGGAGGTCTCTTTCCAGGTACTTGACTGATACTGAGGGACCTCTCTCTGTTTAGATGCCACGTTTAAATGGCAGAAATACATCACTGCTGCTGACCATGCTCAGGCTACAGGTGGCAGCCACTTCTCTGGATTATCAAGTGTAGGTGTTATTAGTACCATGTATTACCAGCAAAGATTGGTAAAAAAAACATATTGATAGAAAACTTCTAAAGATACTTTGACCAGATTTAAAAGTCAGAGTAGTCTGGTTAATGTAAGACCAGACTGTTCCTCTGTAAGGAAGCAAAGAATTACTGAAATACTGTAGGATGTGACATCCTCCTGCTGCTGTTAGTTTTTACCATTGTCCTTCCTCTCACTTTGTGACCCCTAGTAGAATAAATCTCAATTTTGAGTTTGCTTGAGGGAATGGTAAGCTGTGATTCTTTTCATCTTTTTCTCATTATTGGCTACACTGTGGCCAGTGTTGTTACCTTTTGCTCTCCTCTTCTTGCTGGAGAAATCCAGCTCTATGGGAATATTCTTGATTGTGTTAACTGCTGTTATCACTGTATCTCCATGGTTTCAGTTCATCTCAGTATACTCTTAAAAAAGGCAAAAGTGCTGCTTAAAGTTTTTTTTTTTTGTTTTGCTTCTACAGTCTTCCTGGTTTCTCCTCTGTAATTTTACATATGAAGCTTCTTCCCCTGCTTTTCTGTCTTTAGTCTGCAAAGCTGATTTTGTGCAAAAAAAATAACCACCATGCTACAGCAACAGCCAGCAATGGTCCAGTGGCCCCAGTCCTAAGCTGCATTTCTACTTTTGTGCTTTGAACTCCTCCTCAGAGATCGTTTCCTGCTTTGTCTTGTTAGCTCTGATTTGCTTTGTCCTCCGAGTGCAATTGCTCTGTTGGTCAGTTACAGAAACTCCATTTTCCCCTGGCACAGGCAAAGCTGCAGTGACGACTGCCTCTCCCTGGTTTTTCCTTGGCAACCTTCCCACAAAGATGTGTACTTAATTGTGATTTGCTCTCTGTGGTCAGCAGCAACCTCTCAGCTTTTAGTATCTCAACAGAGTCTCTATATTTAACTCTGAGTATGTCTGAAGCCTCACCTGCTCTCATACAGAGTAACTCTGTGTTACAATCATGTTGAATATATGCAGCAGAAATGATGGTGTTTATTATATATACAGGTAATTCCCCTTTCATTTGCTGCTTCATATGCTCATTGTGGCTTCAGAACAAACCAACCAACTAAAAAAAAAACCCAACAAAACCAAAACCCAAAAATCAACAAAGCAAAAACCCAAAAAATCCAAACAACCCCACTTATATATATATATATATTACATATATATTTTATATATATTATATATATATATAATATATATAATACCACTTTCTGAGGAAGGTCTCTTTTCCTTTCTTGTTAAGAATCATGGCGTCTGCACATCTAGTATAACATCCCAAAGCTGTCCTCAGTTTTAGGTAGAGAAGCATTTGTCTGTCAGAATGCCTCAAAAGAGACCATGAAATGAGCAGACCATTAATCCGTGAGCAGCACAAGAGTGGGAATATGAGAACTGCAGTATGTAATATGAGTCTTTTAGTCCAACTTCCCCTATTTCCACCCTCGTGCTAAATATACTGCTGACGTCCCTGCAAGAAAATAAATGCACTTGAGCTTGGACAGCAGAGGTTTTGGAAGGGCAATGGGCACTGTTATCTTAGGGTTAGTTTTCTGTGATTTTCCCAGATTATTCATGAAAAAGAAGGTCTAAGCTCTTAAAATTTTATTTGTGACTGTGGTGGTGAAGTTTGACAAATATCAGATCATCTTAATAAAATGTTTAATTTTAAATCTAGCTTTAAATTTTAAAAATAATTTTCATATAAATAAACCTGACAACTTTCAATCCAGGTACATACCATGCTATTCAGGATCTCCTATTTTGGATTAAGAAAAGTAGAATTTGCATTTGAAGTACATTTGTAATTGATGTAAGGCAAGAGGTTATTTCAAAGTATTTAGGTTGCCAGCAGCATTTGCAACAGATCAGCCAGCAGGACTTTGCTAGCTATTGTTGTATTTTATGCAGAAGACAGATAACTATCCCTGTGTGTCCTGGAATGAGCCTTTCCCTGCTGTTGGTTAAGTTGTTTGTTTTTTCTTACCTCAAACTGCAGGGAGTGTAAAAAAGGTGATATTAATGAAAAAAAACCCCAAACAAACTGATTCAGGTTAACTTAAAATGAAATAAAAACTCAATTTTTTTGCGTGTGTGTAAAAATAGTATGTTTATTTTGAAACGTAATTCTTTAGCTTTACCAGATTTCGCCTTTTACCCATCACCATCTTTCCTGTTCAGTGTTATAATCATGCTTGGTCATTCCCAAACTGAATTTTTGGGAGCTATGTAGTTAGCCACTTTCTTAGCACTGTTGATGCAGAACAGAAAGCCCATCCAGTGCTGTAAATGACACCTCTTCAGGATTTTGCAACTTCTGCTGAAACATTCTGCATTACTGACAGTAAGACTTGTTTTAAACTTTCACATGTAACTGCTTTGTTTCCTAATAGCTACTTAGGAATGTTTTTTTTACTGCTGATGTAGCTTTGCAGCAAGATTTAAAAAATCTCTTTCAGGATCTCTGTTGCCATTCAATGAATAGTCCAAATCTCTTTTATAGCTTTCTTTTCCTCAGAATTTTCCAGTTACTCCATTTTTAAATGAAGTGTTTAATTGGTCTTAAAGTATTACATATTGGACACAAGTTGCTTGTGAAATCAGGTAGGTTTTGCTAACGTGATTTATTTCAGTGTGTTTTATATGAGCAGTAAGTTTCACTAAATAATTGAATGTCTTACAGATGAATAATTCTTTTTTATTGTTTTAAACCAAAATCTCCTGTGTTGCATTGATACATGTGGATTCCCAACACCTGAATCTGATGCAAATCACAGGGGCAAGGACTGGAATGTGCCACTTGTCAGGCACTGTATGACCCGGCTTGTGTGTGGGAGCATCCACATCAGGTTATGCCTTGCTGTGCCCCTTTCTCTCTGTGGGCACAACCTCAAATGGCAGTGGACGGACCATGGTATCACCTTTCCAGAGGAGCATCTGTCTCCCTGGTTACTGTGGGGGACAGTCACCCCAGTTCTGGGATCATCCTAGGAGGCTGTCACCTCCGCAGGCATCACAGAGCAGTGTGCCAGCTGGGATCCCAGTTTTGGAGTGAGGAAGCTGCTGCCCTGGAGATGCTTGGGAGCAGCATTGGTGCCCTGGAAATTAAATTACAGGAAGGCAATTAGATGTGTAAGGCTTTCATGTGCAGGACCAGTGAGGGAACTGCTGCCTTTTGCTGATTTTTCCATTTTAGGCCCCACCGTGAGGCTACTGCTGCCTGACTCCAGAGTCACCTTCTGATCTCCAGCTACCAGGAGTCACCTTCTGATCTCTCAGGGGTAAGGATCAAAGTCCCTTAAGACAGTGGAATGAAAAGAACCACAGTTATGATTATGCTGCTTGCTCTTTATATTAGAAAGGGAGACCCAGTGTTCTTACATTCGGAAAGAATCAAATGCTCTGAAACTGATGGAATGGTAACAATAGCATGAGGACTGCTGGTAAAATACCAGTATGACGTGGCTTGAGTTAGAAATATTATATTTTTTGCCACATGTTAGGAACCACTAACGCTGGTGGCTACTGTAACTAATTAAGAATTGTATGGGAATCTGTTTTCAATATCTGATTTAAAAATATCTTGGAATGTAACACTGGGAAAGAAAAGATATTTCCTGAAATCTGCTTCAATGCCATTTTTTCACTGTCTAATTTCTGTTTTTCTTCTGTTGTCTGTTTTTTGTTGTTGTTTATGTGTTGTTGTTGTTTTTATTAAAAATATTATTTGATATACTGTTTCTTCATTTTCCCAAAGAACTGATATTTATCTGAGGTCACATCCTGAAAATCACCTGTGTAGTTCTACATACTTTGTTGGGTTTTTTTGGAGAGAGAATGTTAAGCATTTCAGGGAGAAGAATCTCTGTCTTTCTGACTTCTGTAATACAGAGTAGAAAGGAAACTTCAAATGTTTTCTGTATGCTTCTGTCATGTTTATTGATTTTATTTTTCTTTTTTCCTAAAATATGTGACCATCACAACTGAAAGAACCTGATGAAACAGGATTTTTTACAGTTCCTATGGTATCTACTTAAAGTTCATTAAGCACCTAAGCTCAGTCTGACTAATCTGGAATGGAAGCTTTAATATAAGAATTATCTTCCCTTTTCTATAAGGAAATGAAAACTGAATATCTGCAAGTATCATCATGGCCATTTTTATTCACAACTAACTCAAACTTAAATTACTGGTGGTATAGATTCTGCTGTGGGAACTTAAAAGCTTAGAAGACTTTCCCATGCCACAGAGAAGAACAGGATATCAACAGTTTTGAGTCCAATTTCTAGCTCTGACACGGATTTCTCCTTTGTCTTAGAACAAATTATTTCTTCTTCATACGTTTTAGCTTACTCACCAGCTATATAAATCCTCTGAGGTGTATGTGCTTGCAAAATTCTTTAAAGCACTGATGTGAAAGTTTAAAAATTCTTTAAAATTTCTGCAGTTGTCAGTTGGAGGTTTTATCATAGACTTAATAAGTGGTCAGAGTTAGATTTAGGCTAAGTTCTGTTAAAATCCTGGCTATCAAGAGCCAGAGATTTGTAAATTTAAAGTACTGTTGTCAGCAATTGCTTCTATTTAAATGATGTAGGTAAGTAATTTTTCTGGTCTCCCTGGCACTTCATTCAGATTAGAACTTGGTTCGCCTGAGCTCTACTAGGAAGTATTTAGGAGATTAATTTAGCTGGTTTAATATTTTTCCTTTCATCTGCTTAAAAACATACTGCAAAGACATGAAAAAAGCAGCTTGTGCTTGAAATGTTGCCATACTTACTACCAAACCAGTCTGGTTTGGTCTGGAGGTGGCAAGGTCCAAAAAAGCACTAACAATATTCCCTTTGTTTACTAAGTGACTCTGGCTTTAAAACCTTCACTGCCATACCATGTAAAGTAGGAGCAAGTGCTTTCAGGTACCAGACCATAGCCTGTAAGTGACTCAGTAGGACCAGAGGGTTGGTTAACCCAGTTCAAGAGCACTGTAAACCTCCCAGCAAGGTGTTCTGGTCAGTAAGTGAGGACCAGCATGATGTACTAGCACCCAGATCTGCTGCTGAAATTGATGCTGCCAGGTTGTCCCAGGAACTGACAGGTTCAGCATCTACATTATCTGTGGACCCCAGGGGTGAGCTGATTATCTCTTCCTGCTACCTGCTCCTGGATCTCCCATGCATCTATTGACTCCCTAAGGTGTGCTTAAGGTATCTTGCTTCTTAGGCAGGTTCAGGTGGGTACCTCGTGTAGCCAGAGGGATGGTCACATCTACACAGATAGTCCCCAGTTGCTTCCTCAAGGTTTGCTCAGCTTTTGTTTTTGTTGGACCCTGGTGAGCTTGCTCTGGCCCATGCTTCAATGTTCTGGCAGTGACTGAAGTAGACAGAACCCAAATGACAACTGGCACCAACAACAGCTGTCCTAATGGCTATGCATACATTTTATACAGGAATTATTCCCAAGTGGCATTCCTCTAAACTGCACATCCATGGGAATGGTTCCACCTGAGAGCAGACTTTCCTGTCTACTTCTGTCGAAGACTTCAGCTGCAGGATTCAGATGGTGAACTAGGTATGTGGCATCCTACAGCCAGCCAGGGGAAACTGCAAAGCTAAATGGAAAATAGCAAGGCAGGACTTCTCTAGATGTCAGATGCAACCTAGTGCCTCTTCAACCTGGAAGCAGTGCTGTCAAATGGCTTGTATGCAGTAGTAATACTTAGCAGCAAATTATTGAGTAGGCAGATGGAGGCACAACAAATTCTTGTAGTCTCAAGAAAATTTTCCAGTGCAGTATCCTGATTTGGGGAATTTTGTACTCAGTGTCAGGAAAATAATTCCCCTAGGTGGACTTGGTTGCGTAAAAACTCTGTGATTTTAATAAGGTTGTTTCAAAAGCTGAAATTATGTAAGATGATGGAAAAAGTATATATGCAGAGTTTGGTCTTCGTGGCTTTTCAGAGTTACTCAGACTTCCTTCATTTAAAAAAGGAACCACATTTCCCATGTCCTAAAAGCGACAGTCCTATAGCAAAAAGAAGAACTTGATAATCCTCAGCTTGATGATAGCAGTCAGTGAGATGCAGAAATAACTGCTCCTTGGAGACACTGATCCAGATGCACATGCAGGGGCTAGAGGGTTCATAGCTCAGAAGAAACTCTATAGTGTCTAAAAACTACCTGGCAAACAAGCTCAGCTCTGAGGCTATTGTGAGTATTCTAGTCTGGCCATAGCATTTGTACTCTAAACCAACCTATTTAATTGTCACTACAAGTGATGAATGCCCAGATGAATAATTGGAATTGGCTGAGTTACTTGTGGTTGGCACTGAACTAGAGAAATGATCAAAACTATTTGAATGGTCTTGGCACAACTGATACTGTGTAACTACTGATAAAATGTAAACAAGCACATGGTAACTAGAAAGATGCATGCCAGGTTAGTAGTGTGAAAATGCCTTGGCAAATTAGATTAATGACTGCATGGAGGACACTCTGGTACAGCTCCTATTAGTCATATGAGCATATTTGATGAGAATGAGATGTGTCTGGAAGCTTGAGCAAACACAGTCTGAACCAAGTTCTCATCTTGTTAATGGAAAAGACTCCCAGAGTTGTACCATTGTGATCTATCTTTCCATGTGTGTTCACACATCCTCTTGTCTGATCCATAAATGACCTGTTGGGGCACTTGCAGTCAGTTGGCCAACGACACTTAGAGCAAACAGGTGTTTAGTGGAACTGCCAGAAGCTATCAGGTTCTGCTTTTGATTTAATGATAATTTTGTGAAAATCCAGCCCAGGGTTTCTGTGTTCTAATGCACCTAATGGAATTTATCCAGAAAAAGATTGACTATGCTGTGCTGAGGACCATGCCTGGGCAGCTTGTGAGGAATGGACAAAACTCTGGACATATAAAAGAAGAAGCTGTTAGCAGGTAGGAACTGTTTGGAAGAAAGATAGAAATTAGCTTATGTCCTCTTTCCCTTCACTGAGGATGCAGGTCAGATCCTTCCTCCTATGGTCCTTAGCCTTGAACTGCTGTTGAGTGACAGAGCCTGTTGCTGCATGGCTAACAGAATCTGCTGTAGTTTCCCAGTGTACAAACACCTCCCCCAAACTCCTCAGCCAGTTTTAGGCCCTTCTTCGGCTCCTAAAAGTGTCTTCCTTTCAGCAGCTCTTCAAAGGGCTACTTTGCAGCCCACTGCTCCTTTTCTCACGTTGTCCTTACTCCCTTTAACATAAATCTCTCCTTCTCGGGCCCTACTTAACTGCTGTGTAGCATTCACAGAGATGTCAGCCTCCCAGTTCAGTGGGCTTAGCACTGGTACTGATCCACTATTTGATTTCTTTGCTGACTTGGAATTACTCTTTCCAACTGTTGTCTAAACAATCAATGTTATTTTTTCTCCAGTGCTGGCACTTTTCAACCCTAAAACCTCTTACATTCTCAAGCTTGATGAAAGGTCCACGTAATCAGGTAGTGTAACCTGGATTACAGCATAATCCATAACAATATATATAATGAGAAGCAAAACCTTTAATCTTGTTTATGGTCATTTATTCGTTGAAATAGTGTAACTGGTTTAGGTATTTTGTTTTTAAAAAGTTGGCTAAATCTTGAGCTATGTAACAAAAGTGATAGTAAGCTTGCAAAGTAAGACCCACAGTGTGATGCTGAGAGAACTAATCATGTTAATTCCAGGAAGTTTAAAGTGCTCTCTTATTGTCCACAATTGAAAGGAAATGAAAAAGAGATTATATTTGATTTTTCTCATAAGGTAACAAGAAAGAAGGAAGAAAACCAAAACAAGTGTCCCTAAGTGCTGTGATGGGATAATTAGGTATCAGGGAAAAGTTTATAAACATAAGGACTCATAGCCAGGGAAACCAACTGCTAAATGAAGATTTGGAATCAGCACCACTAAAGATATTCAGGGCTTGGCTAGACATCCATCTATCAAAAAAGGATAAATAAATCAGTCCAGTCACAGTGTAGAGATAATCCAGGAGAGTTCCTGCCAATTTTCTACCCCAAATACTGTATGAGTTAGTTGGAATGGAAAAGGAGAACACTTTGGTTTGATAGATCTTTGACTGATATAATCTTAAAAGCACAAATTCTTTTGTCTTCTAAAAAAATTATTGCTAGTAAGTATTTAAAAAATACTATTTATTTTAACTGGATTAAAACTGCAGAAACTATGCTATAGTTTCAGACATGTTGATCCTAGTTTAGAACATTGCTTAAATTTTCTTGAAATTTAAATCCCTCCCTCCATTTAGAATTAAATAATAATAAAAAAAGCTCTTAGAATGAAAGATTGTTACATGACATCTTTTCATAGCAGTCTGCATGTTGTGAGATCACTCATATCAAACCTAAGGAAAGCCTATCAGAAAGAGATTAATTAGAGGTATGAAGGATGGTAGAACTGGAGGGTTAGGATGGTTATAATGGTCTAGTTAGCTTCCTTACTCCTATGTCCTGACTTCAGATACAGGCCAGGAGGGATGCTTCTCATTCATTACTTCTCAGTTACTATTGGGATGGGTTGTAATGGCCTAGTTGTAATGAGTAGGTAGGTAACACTCCTACAGTACAGAGTTGAAGAGTGATTTGAGCTGGCAGGCTAAGATCACTGGTCATCTAGAACTGGAGTTCAGATTTTTAAGGGCTTCTGGGCTTTCAACATTGAAGGTGTTGCCTACTGTGACTTTAAGGAGCTTTAAAGCACTCAGCTTGAGCTGAAGTGGAGCTAAGGTACCTCAGCTCTTTACAGAAAGCCAACCATACATTTATCTGGAACACTGTGCACCTTTAAAATTAGGGCCTAGAATGCTCAACAAATTTTCCATGAAACCCTGATTCCCCACTTTTCAATGCAGTCCCAGTAAGCCTATGATTTCCCCATTGTTCACATACTGTAAAAGAGAAGATGGATGGACAGACAGTTCGACAGCTTTCAAGCAGACTGGTGCATGCATGGTCTCCTTTCACACCAATGTCTTCCAAAGCAGCATTCATCTCAGAGATAGTAGGCTAGCACAGAGATAAAGCAGATAAGTTAGTTTTAAAGAGGCTGTTTCAGAATAAATAACAAATGAATTTTCAGACCATTGGAGTGAGTACAGATTTTCTACAGAAATGTAACACATAGGATTTAATATTTGCAGGCACAGTACTGTTCATACCTTGAATTCCTTAATTTCTGCTGTAAAAATTAGCACTAGTTTATAAGAAATCCTGTAGAGTGGATCAAGGCTAATTTGTTGCAAAAGTATGTTTGCCATGCTGTCACTGCACGTTATGAAAATGTGTCATATGATGGAAGGGAAATATTAATATCTGCTATCTGATGTACACAATCATTAAGGGAAAACACAGAGTGAAATCATCAAGCCACATTAGACAAAGTGAAGAGATAAAAAAGGGTATAACACTGGAACTGTAAACAGTCAAGCAGAGATTATACCACCGTGGAACTGTGCATGCTTTTTAGATGTGAAAACTAAAATGTTGACAGTAGGAAAAAACAACACCCAAACAACTAGCACTGTTTAGCACAAGCAGTGTTCAAAATACTGTAGGGATGAGGCAATAATCATTATGTGTATTAAAAATTGCTGTTTTGTGTGTCACTTGAAACTGATCTCCAAATGACACAATTTATGAGCAAGGAAATTAACTGTCACTGGGCTGCAAGTGTGCTCATGTACATACATGTATCCTGTGCCCCCACACCAAGCTTCTTGCCACAGCTCCAAAGGTGTCACTGACTGCATGTCACAACTGCCCCATCAGCCTGGCATCCAGCACATGCTTCTCAGCTGCCACAGAAAAAAGGTCATGCACGTGCTGCTCATCATTTCTATCATCCCTTCTGAATGTTTCTGTGAAACTGCACATGCTCAGGTTTGTAAATATGGACATCAGATATACTACAAGAAAGCCTCACTATCTGCAGATCTTGCCTCTGAATGTGGCAGAGTCTCTGTGTTCCTTGTTCGTTCCCCTCCACCACCAAGAGGATGTGGAAGATGACAGGACAATGCCATTTCCTCTTGAGGAGACTCATTACTGCTGTCAGGTGGGTCACATCTGCCCAGATTTTGCTCTTTCAGTGTTGATTCACTTTCAGCTACACAAAATAGGAGACTTACCTGCACATTTTATGTTGCTTAAATAGGACGTTTTGGCAGAGGAAACAAATCAGGTTACCACATAATGGGAGGTTTTTATAGCTGACCGCTCAGGCAGTGCTGCTGACTGCTGAGCAGGCTCTTAGTAAGAATGTGCAAGTGGTGCTATTTTTACTTTCTACTTGTCTAGCACCAGAATTGTTTGGAATAATTTATTAATTCTTGCCTATATAGGTATATCTCTAGCAACAAGAGTTTAGAAGAATTCTCTGAATCTAATGGTATTTTCACAAGACTTCCATTGAGCAGGGAGAGAGAAAACCTTGCTGAAAGAAGCTTTGAATAAATCTCAAGCAATATGTCCACATACATTTGGCATTTTTGCCTGAGGTGGACTAAATTCTTGTTAACATTTTATATTTAACTTGCCTAGTTCAGTGGGTTTTAGTTCCTGCTTTTCAGCCACTATTCTTTTCCAGTTTTAATTTTTTCCAGCTGTCACACAGACACCATCAGGCTTTATCACCATGGTTTCCTAGACAAGGGCAATCTAGTTAGCTTTGTGAAATCTAAACCTCAGGCAGAAGAAAAAATGTAGAAAACCTCCACAAGATAGGCTTTCTCACTTCTGAGCAAGGGACACCTATATTACCCATAGCAACTGTTAGCACAGACTTCACACCTTGAACAGTAAGTTGTCTTCTCAACCAGCCTACTTTTTTTCCCAAACTTTTCCTTTCAGCTTACTGGAGTTACTACAGGTCTGTTCCAGTCAAGGGAAAGTTTCACCAGTGTATAATTACAGAACTTCAGAGTAGAACATCATGTAAGAAACTGTCTATAAAAATGTTTGGAATAAAGTAGATTGAGAACAGCTTTACTAAAGAAATTAGGAAGTCATTCCAGTGTTCTTTTCTGTTATAAATAACAGAGTGCAAATAAATCTCTGAGGCAAGATTCTGGACAAAGACATTCCTTTAAAAAGAGACCACAAGATTCCTGATCTTCTTAATGGAGAAAACAGAAAGAATTGGTCTTGGTCTGGGACACTCAAACTGCTGATCCTTTTGAACAATGTGGACAAGTACAGAATATTGTCCAATGCATTCATCCTTGAGCAGAAATAAACCAAATTTCTGTGTGCTCTGACTGCCTCATAGGAACTGAAAAAAAGAGAACCTTCCCTTTCTTTTTTATGTTTGCTAGTTTCTGAAGTTTATAAAGGAATTCATTTGGGAAAAGTATTTTTGAACAGTATATCTGATGTTTCCTGAGAAATTATGATATAGTTACACAGGTCAGTGGTTTGGAGCCAGATACTCTTTTTTTCAGGCTTTAGAATGTAAAGTCAGCAGGGAACTTCTCATCTACATGAGAGCAATTCCCTAGTGCTGGGCACAGTGTGAGGACTGGGGTGAGTTCTCCACAGTAACACAGCCATCCCAACTTCTAAACTATAAAGACTTAATTTTTATTTTCCCTCTTTTGTTGTGTTTTTTTGTCTCTCCTGACTTTACAGGTACTCCTGTGTGTCTTCAAAGGAAGAATGCAGATGGTGGTCCTGCTCTGACAGTGTAGACTCAGTGAAATGAAGAACTTGAGCAAGTTTTCTACTGTTGTAGATGACAGAAAGGTAAAAATATAATCACTCACCTTCTTTACTTGGTAGTCCACAGGATTGGAAAGGAGGGAGTATTAGTGATATTTGTGGACCACTGAGATAGATAATAACTTTCAACCTTGTTAAAAGCCCTGTGAAAAGCAGTATATGTTGCTGTCTGCTGTCAATATGACTGAGATTGGATGACATTTGGGTAGTAAAAGATGGTCACATAAAAGATTGGTGTTGCATCAGATGTGCTACCTTTGCTTCACAAGGTTACCCAGTGAAAACCACAATTTCATTTTGGTTTAATGAGCATGCCATGGTGACATTGGTATCTTTGCATTTTGTCAGGATCAGAAGAATAGAAGTAGACTGGCTAAAGCTAGCAGGGAGCAGTGTCTGATATTAATTAGGTAGTTAGAATTTTGCAGTCTAGGACTGGGTGTTCGTTGCTTCTTGGGCTTTCTTCTAAAATGGTGGCCTTTTCAGCCAATACTGTACAGAGAAAAATCTCACTGATTTTGGAGTTTTTTTGTCAGTTAACAAAGTTATTTAGCAGCATTCTTAGAAGGGAGACTTTTCAAGGATGTGAGATGTAAATCAGCAATCTCTGCTTTTAATCACAGTGGATGCACAGGTTCCCTTGGAGTCCTAAAGAAGGAGTTTGGAGTTGGAGACTACAACATGTTTAAATGACTTTTTATGTTAATTTTGCAGATTTTGAAGGTATCTGAGTTATGGCTAATAATAATAATGGCAGGTGTTGTCTGTTTCTCTCAGCACGTAGAATGAAAGTAGTGTGGTCACACAGCTATGCATTATTTACATGGTGTCAACATGTCAGTAAGTGGGATGGCAGAGAGCCAGATTAAATCACTCCTGATTTTAAACACAGAATAATAACACTGTATCACACTTTAGGACATTGTAATCTGGCAGATCAGGAGTAGCTCAGTGAGCCAAACTCATCTAAATGGCTTCCCCCACCCCTGAATGATGAAGGAATAAAAATGAAGAAATCAGGGGTCAAAGAAACTGCAGAAAGTTGCTTGTTTTGTATGTAGTTGTTTTTGTTTGTGTATTTGTTTTGGGTTTTTTTCTTAAAGCAGAAGATTGTATCCAATAGACACTCTTTGATTACTTTATATAAAGCTGTGTGAGTCTCTGCCCTGTTGCATGAGTGTCTATTTCTGAGAATGGACAAGCACCCTATGGCACCATCTGAGCAAGGAGGCTGTGAAGGGATCCAGCACAAGTCCTGTAAGGAAGGGCTGAGGGAGCTGGGGGTGTTTAGTCTGGAGAAGAGGAGGCTCAGGGGAGACCTCATCACTCTCTACAACTCCCTGAAAGGAGGTTGGAGCTGGGGGGGGTCGGTCTCTTCTCCCAAGTAGCTACCAGTAAGACAAGAGGGCATGGACTTAAGCTCTGCCAGGGGAGATTTAGGTTGGATATTAGGAAAAAATTCTTTACAGAAGGAGTGATCAGGCATTGGAATGAGCTGCCCAGGGAGGTGGTGGATTCTCTGTCCCTGGACTCTTTTAAAAAGAGAGTGGATGTGGCACTCAGTGCCATGGTCTGGCAACCACAGTGGTAGTGGATTAAGGGTTGGACTTTTTGATCTCAGAGATCCTTTCCAACACAGGTGATTCTGTGATTCTGTTTGCCATTTATCTTCATTGTCTCTGTACGTGGCAAATGTTTGGTACGATTACTTTCTTTCATTAGATTTGTGCAGAAGCTAATGCAACAGGTCCACAGTCTGAAATGACAAGTTTTATTTGTAATCACGTTTTTTTTAATGAGTGCTTCAGGTCTTTGAGATCTCCCAAGGAAACCTAGGAGTGCTGTTCTTAGCCATTGCTGCTTCTGTAACACCTCTTATTCCTGCAGCACCCTTAGGTCTGGTTCACCTTGCCAGCTGGTAGTTTTCTCTTTGTTTTGTAATCTAATCGTGTTCAACAACAAGCCATGTGAAGAACAGAGAAAGTGGAAGGGGAGGAATGGGCCTGCATGCCAGGGAAAGAAGGATGCAGGGAAAAGTGGAGGGGACAGACCAGCAGCTCCTGCATGCAGCAACTGCTTACAACAGTTGAAGGAAAAAATTGTATAATAGAACTGTAAATAGAAACCTGTCATGGGATGTACCTTCAAATAATTTACTCTCATTTTATACATGGGGTGACTGAGGGTGTGATATAACTTGTTTGTCGTGGCACAGTAGAGATGGGAATAAAGCAGAAATGGCCTTAACTTCTAATGAAGGACACTGCTTGCTGGCCCTCTGTAAGAAGTATCCCCAGAAGTCAGACAGTTGCTGAAGGGTGAGATTGTGTTCATGGGGAAGATGAGACCTCAGCAGTGCACTCCCAGCTACTGCTCAATAGTCTCTTGGCAGTGTCATGTTGTGTCCTGCAGTCTCCTTTGCAGATCCTGTCATCAACAGCTTTCTTTTGCATCCTTTCCGTAGAGCTGAATTCTGTCCTTAATATTTAGGATGAGAGGAGATGACCTCAAGTTGTGTCAGTGGAGGTTTAGATAAGATATTAGAAAAAACTTATTCACTGAAAAGGTTGTCAAGCACTGAGACAGGCTGCTCAGGGTAGTGGTTGAGTCATGATTTCTGGAAGTATGTAAAAGATGTGTAGAAAGGGTGCTTAGGGACATGGTTTAGTGATGGACTTGGCAGTACTGGATTAACAGTTGAACTCAATGATCTTAAAGGTCCTTTCAAACCTAAATGATTCTGACATGGTGCAAAGCCTTATCCTAGAATGGCTCATGCACAGGGAGGAAGCTGTTGGAAGGTTGGAAGAAGCATCAAAAATCCTGGGATTAATTTTACCTTGTCACTGTAATACTCTTTTTATGAAATGAGAGCTATGTATGCTCATAAAAACCTTTTGCTTTTTTTATTTTAAAGGATAATGCAACCATTGGAGTCTGTACACAGTTCTTTCAAGTTAAATGCTTAGTTAAACATTCCCCTTCCATTTCCTGGTAGAAAATGTTTTATATGAAAGCAACTTTAACCTTTCAGAGGGGTTCATTTACTGTTATGTTTGGTATCAACTTTCAAAAAAATGCAGTCTGCATTTGGCATATTATAGGTTCTGGTTTTAATATTGGTTTAGGAAAAAAAAAAAAAAAAAAAGACTCATATGCCATAAGTCAGAAAGAAAATACTGTGCCAGAATTCTCTCTGTACATGAATTCACCCCATGAGTGAGTGGTTTGAAGTAAGTCTGATCACTTAAAGCCAGGACTTGAGTTCAATCTATCCATGAACCAGCTGGTAACAAATAACACATTCATCTCTTGGTCACAGGAAACTGTCAGGTTGCCTTTTTATAGACAACTACAGCCCTAAAGCTCCTGAAGCACAAGGGTATATCATACAGGCTTGGAAAGTGTTGAGCACCTACCATATGCATATAAAGAAGGGTAATAAAGATGAAAGGCCTGAACTGAGCTTTAATTCCTATTTTTCTGCTTTTGATTTATCAGTGGCTTCTGCATTGCTGCAGTTTTCTTTGGCTTAAAATTAGGTAGAAGATGCTTGAACTGCTTAGTTCGATCAAATCAGTCAGACTTAGGCTTCCCTCTCTGTCAGTGTAAGAAATGATAAATGTTAAACTTTAAAGTACATGCTTTCTTTTCAGCATTACCTTTTGCTCATTTCTGAAGTGCTGACTGCTGTGACAATCCACTGCAGTGGGCAGATCCCAGCCTTGTGTCACTGTTACAGCAAAGGTGCTGCAGTCATGCTGAGGTGGGCATTGAACTAACAGACCTGTATCTCTGAACTAGAGCTAGAGCTGACTTGGTTGGGTGCTGGGCATAAAATCATGGCTGAGCTGCTTCTGGAACTGTAGCAGCTTCTCTGCATGTTGCTGTAGTATAGTGTAGGATTGTTTCAGCTGTCAGGTTCACTCAGGAGCCTCTGCACTATGGTCCTTTGCCATGCATAGATGTATTCTGGGAATTATCCTCCACAGGACTTCTGCCATCAATAAGTGCCTCTTACAGAAAACAGGGCCTTCAGACAGGCCTGGCCATGAATGAGACAATAAAGGATAATCCTCTGTGCTGCTGAGCCTCAGCTTCTAATAAAGAACTCAGAATGTGTAAGGGTAAAGCTTCAAAGTGATACAGACTTACAGAGGGAGGGCAGATAAGAGGCCTGTAGCCCACCCATTAAGCCCACCTGGTCTTAATGTACGGTAGCAATCAGCCTTTGCGCGATGGTCTTTCTGTATCCAACCTTGTTCCAAGGAGTGAGATTTCTAAGAATTCTGCAGGCAATGTATTTGTCAAAGTTGGGTGTACTACAGAGGCTAAGTCTGTCAGTCATACCTAACAGTTTTATGACCCCTTAAACTGCCACAACTAAATCTGACAGTGATGGTGAAGCAGAACCTCAGCAAAATAACAGTTATGACATTTAATTTTGCTAGCCTTTTCTGTTGATGAATGCTTGTCCAGTGCTTTGAAGATGGAAAGGTCTGCAAAAATGCAAACTATTATTTTATCTGGAAATGTCTGTTGTGGCATCCCAAAGAGTATTCACTTTTCTTATTCCTTTTTCGTGCATGTGCAGGAGTTCTCATGGATTTTCAGACATGAGCCCATATGGGAATAATTTCATTGTGAGAAGAAGGCTTCCATTCTATCATGAAAAAAGGATTCATGGAAATCACGGAAAGATACAGAAGAAAGTATCAGTCATTGTTTGGAAGCATTGTGGCCTATGGAGATGGAAACCAGAATGTGGATTTTCCTCCAAATTTTATAAGCTTCTAGAAACTCAAATGATGAGAAACAAATGTGAAAAGTTCACAAAAGTAGTTGTTGCTTAATAAATAAATAAATTCTTAAAGCCCTGTTGCTTTTATGATGAACTGACCTGGTAAGAAGCTTCCTAATTATATTGAATACCATAATTTAAACAGGTATATCTATCCCCCAGTATTTGTCAGTTGCCACCTAGATTAGTGTCTCTCTCCTCAGTAATATTGCTAACAATGAAATTATCAGCTACTGGAACAAATTATTAAGAGGAGAGAGCTTACCATTTCTTGAAGTTTTCAGACTGAGAGTGGATGGTATGCTTTAGCAAACAATGGAGACACAGCTGGGTGAAATTATATGGTTGTGCTAAATAGAATGGAACATGACATATTCTATGTGGTCCTTTCTAGCCTTAAGAGCTGTAGGTTTAAAATTTCATAAATACTGTTACAAAGGACTCCTTAGAAGCAATGATGACCATAGCAGCAATACGAATCCATCTCCTGATTTGCAGTAGATTATTCTAAAGTATTAAAAAAATTAGAGACTGTTGTGCTTTTCTAAGTGTTTCTTCTGTCACTACAATTCATATTGCTAGCATCATTTTACAATATTGGGAATCCTTTCCTTTCCCCAAAGAGCTCTATCTACTTCAGGTCATGAAAGAGTGTATAAAAAAAGTAAGCATGCTGCTGGTTTCCTACCTGATGTTTTTCAGTCATTAAAATCTGAAGCTAGATTTACAAAACTGAATGGTTTCCCTTACAAAAACCCTGTAGCCTACACAACCACGGGCTTTGAGTACCTGTATAGCATATATTTTGATCAGCAACTACCACAGTAGTTGCAAAAGGTGTTCCTTCAGTATGGTTAAACTGTCATATTAATCATAAGACAATATTAACCCTGTGCCAGTATGCCTTTCACCCACAGAGGTGGGTTTAGCAGCGTAGCTAGGATGGCATCTTTGGGATATTCTAGCTAATACTGTAAGATCTGAAGAAACATAATTGTATAGCTTTTCAACTGTTTTAGGGAAAGCTGCTGGTTTTGTGTCCAGAATGGAGATACATAATTCCAGGGGCAGATTTTTGGATTGTAGTCAATGAGTAGTCACACTTGTTGCTGTGAGTGTCTGGAACTCTCTTTGTGGATCACTACTTCTATGTATGTGTGTTGCACCTAAACGAATACTTCAACTTGAGGGCTGTCTCCAAGACATGTTTCAGCCAAACACAGTCCCTCAGATACAAAGAAGGGAGTACAATATACGAGGGCCCAGAGGAAATTTGATAGCTTGTTACTGGCATTCCTCTTGCTTTATTGAGCAGTATTTCTGGTCTTAGGTTCCATAAATTCATAATTTGTGCTGATTCAAATAAGTTCAACTTGCTCTTGCTATTGTGTTTTGTGCTCTTGAGAAAAGATGATTAGGAAAGCTGGATGCTCAAAATGATGAGTGGCCTCTGAATGCTCTTAAGATTTTCAGATATATTATCCTTTCAAAAAAACAGAACCCAGTTTGTCATAACAGTTTCAGCATCAGCAGTGACTAATCTATCTGCCATGCAAAACCCATAGTAAAATATGCCATGTATGTTTAATACTTTGATCTTGTGAATATACAAGAACAATTTTGGGTCTATTTCATTGAAGGAACCCCTTGGCTTTAATCTCCTAAGCACTATTTGTGTAGGTCTCTTCTAAAATGTATAATAATAAAAATTAAAAACAGAGGAGGGGAATGAGAAGTCACGGATGATTTGAAAGTTTGGAGGTCTAGACTACATCTCCATTCATTAAAGTTTTTCTCAGAATTAATTTTTGAACCACACTGCAAGGAAACTGGAAAGAGCTTGAACTTCTAACATTCCCTCTACTTTGTGTGGATATATAGAAAATAAGTTTCCTGTCCCACAAGGATTCTGTTGATGTTGAAATTTTAGGCCTGGCGTGAGACTCAGTGAATATCTGAGTGACTTAGGAAACAAACATATTTCATATTTCATGCTGACCTTTTTTTTAACCTTTTAATATAAACTAAATAAAGTTTCAACAGGAGACAATGCTTTTAACCACAAAGCCAAGACTTTTTGTCTTAAAAATGTTGAAATGACACATTTCTAGAATTTCAAAACCCGTTTTTCTATTTTTTTTGAGGACAGGAAACTCCTTTGGGAATAATTTCAGTTTTGATGAATTATCAGTTGCGACCATCTCTCTTCTTTATGGAAGTCCTGCTCTCATTTCCAAAACAAGACCCAGGCTTCCAGTAGTTTCCAGAAGTCTAAGGTGTGATTGCTTCTGTTACCTTATGGATGCATTAGAGACAGATTTTGAGCAACCAACTTTATACACTGGTACAATAAGACAACTGCAGAACTGTTGTGGTGGTCGTAATTGGGATTCTTCTCCCTCTACAAGTACTCAAGATTGTAATAGTTCTGTGTTTTGTGTTTTTTGATTTCACATACGTAATGTTTTATGCCAGTTACTGGTTCAAAATTTGTAAACAAGATGACACGAGTTACATGTATGCTAGGAATCAATTTCATTAACACCATGAGTGCTTTTTTCCATTATATCTATCAAGAAGGATTACTTTCCTATAACCAATGACCATGGTTGTGCTGATGAGACAAATTTGATCCTTTCAGTGAAGGATTATTAGTGAACCCTGCTTTAAGAAGTCTGAATGGCTCTTATACCAGGAAATGAACACTGGATTTTTGTTGTTTTTGAGAGCAATGTTTTTATATATTTTCATTGCCCTAGAATTAAATTCCTTTTGTGAATTCATTGAATGGGCAGTTTGTTCTGCTAGGAAGAAACTAATGCAAAATTTCCCTGCAGCCTGAGGACCCACCTGGGTCTGCAGGCTGGAGATGGAGGAGGTCACAGTGGTGGAACACAGGATCACCAAGGGCTGGGGAAGGTCAGCACAAATACTGCCAAATTATTTCAGTTGAAGTGCTTCTATCTTTCTCCCGTGTGATAAGCTGGGGTGTTTAGAGCTCTGAAGAGAGGATTGGTTCACAGGGACTGATTTCTTCCTTTCTGACACCAAAAATACATTGAGTTTAGTGGGCTCTTTACTTCCCTCCTCCAACCCAGTGCTACTGTATAATGTCTACCTGTTTATAAATGTATGTTACTTTATGTGTGAACAAAGTACTGGCATTTTAAAAAGCTTTAATAGCTGGTAATCTTGCTGTCTGGTAATATTTTAAATGTGTTTTGTTCATAAAACTGCTGAATTTACTCATCTACACTTCCATAGACCTCATGAACGAGTGCACATGCAGGGTGTCAGGCTCTGAGGACACCAGCAGGTCTCAGCATCCCCATGGCTCCCCTACCCCCGTCAGCCATTTCAGGCCCCTGGGCACTCACCCCCTGCCCTACAAACATGGCAGTGTCTCCATCTCCCCATGGCCCTGCCCTGTGGGACCATGGGCCTCTACCCATCCATAGGGGGATGCCCCATGATAGGGCTGCAGCTGCCCCCATGCCAGGGCATGGGGACAGCCCTGGCTGATGAGGCCCTGCCCTGGGGATACCCCTGGAGAGCCCTGCACGCTACTGCTCCAGGGAGACACTGTAGTGAAATGAGGCAACCAGGTGCCACTAATTGCCAGGCAGTGGGCACGAGCTTGTGTTAAGCCCACATGTGCCTGATTACGGCAGGCCCTAACTGCGCATGAGCAGGACCAGGGGGCCAATAAATGCGCTAACCGGCTGTGGCTAGGGTGAGGCTCGAGTGGCGCAGCCGGTCAGCGCGCAGTACTTATACAGCAAACCCGAGCAGTGCTGAGGCCATGGGTTTGAACCTCACACTAGTGGTGAAGAGCTCTGATGGCGCAACCAAGTTAGTGCGGTGCTGAGACAAAGCTCCAGGGGAGCAGTCAGGTTAGCATGGTGCTTGTAGAAGCAGGAAAAAGCCAAGCATGCCACAGTTGTGAGTTCCAGCGTGAGCTGAGCTTGTGAGTTCAGGCCTTACCTTTTATTGGCCCCCTGATCCTGCTCATGCGCAGTGGGGGCCCACCCTAACCAGGCACAGGTGAGCTTAACACAAGATCATGCCACTCCCTGGCAATTAGTGGCACCTGGTTGCCTCATTTCACTACAAGACACTGTCCTGCATGACACTGACAAAGCTCCCAGTGAGCTTGTGCTACACATTGCGTACAGGTACAGCAGGCACAGCCTCTTCTAACAATATATTCCTGTGAGGTAACGCGGTCCTCCTGAACGAAAAGGGCTTCTCGTGGCAGAGGTGCTGTCCTTCATTCTCAGGGATTAACCATGCTTCCAATGAACTCAGGTATTGAAATTCCCTTTTATTCTACCTTTGTTTTAGTGTATTCTTTTAAAAGTCTCTCGTAGTATCCTCCTGGACAAAATGTCAAGCATACAGCTGGACAGCCATGCTGTATGATGGGCAAGCAACTGGCTGACAGGTTGAGCAGGAAGAGTGACAGTGAATAGGGTGACATCAGGCTGGAAACTGCTCACTACTGGGGTCCTGCAGGGCTCCATCCTTGGCCCAGTCCTCTCCAACAATTGGGGAAATGGTAGGAAGCTGACTCAGGGGAGGTTCAGGCTAGATAACAGTAAAAGTTTTTTCACCCAGAGGGCAGTTTAGCAATGGAACAGGGTCCTCAAGGAAGTGGTCAGAGCACCAAGCCTCTCTGAGTTCAAGAAACGTTGGGATGATGCTTTCAAGCACATGGTGTGATTCTGGTGGTGACAGGGACAGGAGTTGGACTTTAACAATCCTGATGAGTTCCTTAGTTCCCTCCCAACTCGGTGTATTCTTGTTTATGATTCTAAGTATCTGACTCTGACATGCTGTATGACAATAATGCAGCTGTTAACTTTCTGAAATTAAGTAGAAGTTTACAGCTTTTCAGACTTGAAACTAAGTTCTATGCTTCTGTTTCAGGCTTAGCCAAGAAAGAGGAGAGATTACCTAATGCCAATATTATCTTTACATAATAGCTTACATCATGGTTTTTTTCATCAGAATTGATGAAGGCTTTGTATGGGGATCCCTGGCTTCAGTGTGGCTATATGCAGTCACATAAAGTTCCAGCAGCAACCCACTCTGAAGCTCAGAGCATGTTAAGGATATACTTTCAGGTATATGTGTTCTCAGTTCTGTCTTTCAGCCTAGGAAACCAGAGTTCTTTGCTATTTTCTGTGCCAAGTCCTCATTCCACCTGTGCTGCAAACAGGCAATACACAAAGAGCAGTCAGTGGAATATCCCATTAGCCAAATGTATTGCCAAAATTAAATGCCCTACCCCTGTATTAGCCTTCGTGTTACAGAACACTCTAATTTTCATCTCTTGCTGTCTGTGCTCATCAGTAGCACTCTTCTATCCAGTTCATTTTGTATTGTTTCAAATCCTAAATTTGAAGCATAACACCAATGTTATTTTTGGACTCAAAGAAACTAGTGTGTTGTGGTAGATCAGAGGAGAGATTTTGGCAGTCAAGAAGGGAGCAGCAGGGTCTTGTGGCACTGCCCTTCGTGTTTGGAGTGGAGGAAGGAATAGAAGATTGAGACAGGTTAGAAGTCTGCTGCCTTTTGCCAGGCACAAGCAGTTTGTAGTTGAAGGCAGAGGAGATTTAGGTTTTTGGCACCTCTTGAGCACTGTGAAAGTGACTAAGTGCTCTTTCATTTTGAAACTGAAAAGGAAACAAATCAGGTTGTGGTACTTCTGCTAAAATCACATTTCAATGGCAATTCTTGTTTCTGAATCTGGATAATAATTTGATTTTGCTGATTGTGAGTATGGAGCATTTGCAGAGTCAGGAAAATTTCTATAGCTTCTGTCCGACATCAATTTTAATACCTTTCTTCATACTTAGGGGATAAGTCTCTATAAAAAGAAGAATAATGCATCTCATGTACAGTAATACAGCAATTAAAAAAGGTAATTATTTGGAGATTAACGGTAATGGCATTTAACTGCACTATCTACTTTGCCTGCTTACAGCTGACTCATGGCAGCATCTTTAATTTACAGCTGCATAAAATGAGTAGTAGGCATCATAATATATAGATAACTTGTTGAAAATAATACTGCCTCTGAAAATCAAATGACTTCTTAGGAGGCAACTCTTAGTAATAAATTTTTACTCTGATCATATTTATGTTGTAAATTCTCACTATGTTGATTCAGAAGTTTGGTTGTTGCAACATCATCCTGCCATTGCATTATTTGCATGCATTTAAAAATATTATGCATGAATGTTGTAAATAGATAATACGTGTCCTTAAAATTAGGAATACAATTAAATGTATTCCTTCTTTTAGATCAAGAAGGCATATATCATTTTGTAATGTTGATTTTAGTACCAGCCAGGAGAAAGAGCAGTGTGGATTAATAGTCTGAATAGTTAGATTTAATTCTTCATTAGAATAAAAGAGAAGAACTGGATTCTGAATAATTTTATATTGGATGCATTCACTAAGATATGATGCTGCTTCTGACTATTTCAGGCATTTGAGCAAGTTTCTCTATATACTCCTAAGCTGAATAGAAGCCCTTTCTGTTGTTAGGAAATGATGTACTTAATACTTCAAGAAAGACCCAGTCTTTATGTTGGGACTTTTTTTTTTTTTTTGCTTTCCCACCTTTGGCTGCACATCTTCCACACTCAGCTCAGAATAATATTTGCAACTGTGGTTATCCAGACAAAGATACCTACTATCACAGATTGGTCCTGGCCTAACATCATCATACTTCAACTTCTGCTTAAATTCTTGCAGAGGCAGCTTAGGAATTTGACTGAAGGAATCAGTTGTTTGTAATACAGATATAAAGGGCAGCATTTCATACTGACTTGCAAGAAGATTTATTCTGGACTTAGGAGATGTTACTTTTATGCATATTTTCAAAAGTGAAGGGGAAATGAGTAGATTTCTACCCCCTCCCCCCTGAAGCAAAGAAGTTTGACAGCTGCAAATGAAACAGGCTAAAGCCATTTTGGAGATGGATGTTTATGTTGTACAGCATGGATAGGATTCTTTAATAAGTATTCTTTCTTTTTCTTTCATTACATGATGTTTTTTTTTTTCTTGGATCACACAGATTCTTGTAAAAATGTAACAAGCTACTATTCTGAATATGCCAAATAAGAAACAGATGGATCTCCTTAAAGAATAGTCTATCAGTAATATTAACGGGACCTCACATTCAGGGACCAGGCACCTCCCTTTCCTCATGCCAGCCTTCTTGAACTGAACAAAGAGACCCTTCTAGCAATGACTTGCACATGGTAAAGGAGAAAAAGGAGGTTTTGGTAGCTACAAAATAAAGCACGTCATTTTTTTTCTCTTTTCATAATGTATTTTTAATGTGCTGTATCCTTTGCTATTATGCACAAGATTTTCTGTGGTGGGTGGATTTAAACACAAGGCTCGACCCTGTTGTCAGTGCCTCTTTCATACCACAGTTCAGCTGTGCAGTTCCATTGCCTCTGTGGAGTTCCTCTGACTCAAGTGTGATCCTCCAAGGTTAATGCCATCTCCAGCTATATTCATGGGACTACACAAGAGCCTTCTAAATGAAGAAAATTCTAATTGGTATAGCATGTAATAGGATGTACATAATATTCAGGCAATAATGGATTTTAGATCAGAGCTTTGCTTCAAGTTTTGTGTTGTCTTTTTGCTTTAGCTGAGGTGACCCTGCACTTTCTCCATAAAGCAAGCTTAGCTTATTTGAAATAAATGTCTAAGTGCCATGTGGACATCCACCCTCTCAATCTTCATGAACAATAGTTTCATATCACCCATAGAATATATTTCTGTGCTATATACTGTCAAAACCAGATGTACCTGCTGAAAGGAAACCAAAATAGCAGCTTTGGAAATGGCTGAAGTGTGCCCTTTTGAGCTTTTTGGACTTCATGAGTATACTTGGTGTATCAAGCCTTGGAATTCCTCTGAGACAGGCAAGTGGGGTGAAGGCAAGGGTGAGACAGATTCTGTGATTCCTGTAACCACCCTGACTGCTCCCAAGGATGTTATGGGCAGAGCATGTAAGTTGCACAAAAGATACACTTCAGAAAAATCAAATAACAAACCCTCTGAGTCTGATATTCCTTTACTGAGACAATTTTCTTTTATTTGGGATATATCCAAAGCTGGTTGGGTGGGATGCACAGTACTTGTTTGTTAATAAAATGATAACTTAACCTAGATAAAGCATATACATAGTTATTTTAATTAAAGAAACAAAGCTCACTTTAACAGGGAAATATAATATAGTAAATATCCTTTTGTACTGGCCTAGTTATTTTTCTAAACTTGTGTGAGGCTGAGGTATTTGCTTTCCAAAACAGAATTTTTGCAACAGTCTGCAAGTTCTATAATACCTTTTCCAGTATCTATAGAGTGAGCCAAAGGTCTGTGTTCAAGTGGGTATCTCAGTTACAACTCTTTTATTGAGCATCTAATGCATTAGGCTTTAAGTCCCACAGAAGTTTCTCTTCCTGAGCAAATCTGTGGAACATTTAATTTTCAACTTCATCCTAGTTCCAAGGAAAACACAAGAAAATGAACTCAGCCTCCAGCTGCTGATGTCCATGAGTCTTGGATGTCCATGATGTTTTGATTTAAACTATTAAATGTGATCAGGAAGTTGGTTTGCTCTTTTTTTCTTCTTTTTTCTTTTTTCTTTTGATTTGATTTTAAAAGAGCCTGAAAACACAGGGAAAGAATGTAAATTTTCAATTTTAAGCTTGTTTCTCTTACAGTACTGGGGTGTTTTTTTGGTAGATATTGGAGACTTTGGGTTGTCTTGCTCAGATTGTCTCACCTTTTTCTGCATCTCACCTCTAGTGAATTTAAAATGACTTTTAAAGTAATTATTTGATACATCCCCTGTTGCTCTGTAGCTGTTATGACTACTCCTGTTAAATTGTAGTAATATTACTTTTTGTAAGCAAGGTAGAGATCAGAATGGAGGTAGAACTGTGTGCTGCTATTCACACTACAGAGGGTAATAGTGCCAAATGACTGGCCTGGAATGCTCCCACTCAGTTATAGCTACCATCAGTGCACCTACTTCACTGCAGATTTTCAGTGCTAAAATGGGTGTGTGGCCTTGCTGCCTTCTGTCCTGTCAGAGGACTCCAGGCAGAAATACCCTTCTCAATGAGAAAAGATTAGATTAGGGACTGAGAACTGGTGTCCCAATAGGTGATATTCATCAAGAAGTCTATGTTCAGTCTGACCTGAGGCTTCAGTTGGCTAAAATGGTGCCACCAGCAGTGCTTAGACCTGCTACAGTAGCAAGCATCCCAACCTACCCCAGGTCTTCTGCGCTTCCATTTCCAGCATCCCTGTACTCCTCCCAGGTAGCTTAGAGGGTGATCATTAGGAACACCAATAAGGCTCCTCACAGGAGTATGACAGGTGGGGACAGGAGAAGCATTTGCTGTATCTTTTTAAGGGAAAAAAAGGGTGCACATGGAAAATTCCCTGTTTTGTACTTGGTGTTTTCTTCCCATAGCACCAACTATTCTGGTTGCACAAGATAACCTGCATTTAGAAAACTTCTTAGAAACATTCAAAATAGTTTGTCTTTACAGTAAGTAAAGACTGCTTTAAAAAGTGAGCTCCTGCATGGTAGGATGTTTCTCATTTCAGAATATATGGGGTTTATTTTTTCTTTGAATTAGCACAAAGGCTAAAAAGTGTTAGAAGAAAAAAAATTGAAATGTTTCTCTGATACTATTGATAAGAAAACTCTTCCTTTAGACAAGAAATGCTGCATATTTGCTGATGACAATATTAATAATCTTTGAAAATGCATTATAAATCCAGGGCAATGTCAACATCGGTATTAGTGGTGGATAAGTTTGTTTAAATAGCATTTAAAGCAGCTTATTCGTGAAACACAATCTTTTGGATGTTTAGAAATGTCTTATTATATTATTCTGCTGAGAACTTACAGTTATTATACTTAGAGCTGACCTGTTGCTCATTTAGCTGGAACTGAAAAATTTTTCTTGCAGTCTGTGATATTTGTGTGGAAGAAAGACAGGCTGGCAAAAAGCAGCATTGCTGATAACTTTGTTTCCAGTGAGGAGGCACCAGTAATGTTTGGTTAAACATCTAAAGCATTAAGCCTGCTCCTTCACAACTGTATTATGTACCAACATGTTCCACTGTCAATTTTAGCCAAAAGAATCCCAGTTTAGTTTCTCTGAACAATGCTGTTTTGTTTTTTTTTTTTCCAAAGAACAATGCTGGCTACACTTATCCAAGGAATAGTCGTTAGTAGTTTGATGAGCATTGTTCTGAAATACGACTTTCCAGCCAAAGCATAACAACCTTCCCCTCAATCCCCCTCTGTGAAAACTATGCTAAAACTCTGTAAGGAACAATGAAGTTTTACAGTCATTTAGTGATCACACTTCTGTTCTTCAGCTGTTTCTGTACAATAAGGACAAATCTGCAAAGTGATGAACATCCTCATACCCCACTAAATTCCAGAAGATGCACCAGCAGTTAATTAGTCTTTAATATATCTTTCTAAGAATTTTCCATTCAGAATTATGAAGATGACCTTATCAAAATGGTCTCTTTCATCAATGAGGAAGTGTGTTAAAACAAAAAAAACACTATGCCATGCTGAGTTGCAAAATCTGAAGTGATTCCATGGCTCTGAGAAGTCTGCTGTATGTAAGGGCCTAAGTACAGTTTGATGGGCATTTTTGGTATTAAAAACAAAACACAGGTCCAGCTCCTGAGCTGGAGAAGCTTGGTGCTGCAGCAGGAGATTGGTACTGAGACATGTCTGACTCTGAGTTCAGTAGTTCTGGTGGAAGAAGTGTTCCTTTGCTTCATGTGTTTGGGGTTGATCAGTGTGAGTGATTGCCTCTGCAATCCCATTTTATTTTCCCAAGGTCAGCACAAGAGGAAAAACCAGGAACAGACAACATTAATGCCTTCTGCAGACAATGTAGCACATGAGTTTTGAGACTTTCAGTCTGTGTTTCAGAGGTACTAAACATCAACAGGACAGGACCTGAAAATTGTGGGGTACTTCTTACTGTTTCTGTAGCTCTTATGCATTTCTCCAGGTCTGCAGAAAATATGGTTTTATACCAGTGGTGGCTAAAAAACATAGGTATGGATCTATTATACTCTGAATTTTTAATCTCATTGGATGAAAATGAATGAGGAAGACATTAAGAAATTTATCTAGTGAAGCTTGCTGCTGTGACTTCACTCAGCAAGAGAAGCTAGCAATTCCTGTCTTCTGTCTGTGGACAAGACTTGATATCATGCCATCAAGGGTTGCAGCCTGTTGAGAAGTATGAAAAGCTGTAAAAGATAGTTGCCCAAACTACCTGCTAAACAGTGATGCTTGCAGGCCAGAGGTGGCCTATTTCGTGTATGCCATCCATTCCAGAGGAACTAAAATTATGGATTTCTCCACACTCTGTTGTAGACCTTGTGAAGGTCTCTATTAACAGGAGAGTTTATTCCCCATGAAGCTGTGAGCCATTGCAAAACAGTTCTGCTGTTTTCCTCTAGTGCTGGCAGATAGGGTACAATGCATGATGCCTCAGCTCCAGTAATTTGTTTGTGGTTATGGAAAGTTGCATACAGGAGACATCTCTTCTAGCTGGCCTTGTAGAGATCACAGAAATGACTGGATTACATCTTTCTCTTTGATGATGTTGCCTACTCTTTTTTTTCTGTGTCCCTGCTGAAGCTACAGCCTGTGGGATCATAGTGGAGTATGCATTTTGCTGGTAAAAATCAAGGTGCCAACTGACAGTTGTGGCATTTGCTGAAGCTCTGTATTTTATCCACAAGATTTTTGTTATGTGTTGCCACCAGCCTGGTACTGGGTGAAAACTGAGAATGGTAGACAACAAAGATCACCTCTGTAGTCCCACGAAGCTGCCATTTTTGTGTTCTCTGATACAGCCCTTGGACACCTCCTGCCAGGATCCCTGGCATCACTTCTTGCCTTTAAACCTGTAGTCTGGCTGAGGGCTGTGCCACAGTGGATGCTTTGGCATGACATGTTGCAGCACATGAAGAATGCAGTTGTCCTAGCATATCCCAGAGATTCAAGTCTTGATCCTTTTATCACATGCAGTCCTCACAAGTATTTCTAAGACTTGAGAAGATCTATAGGTAAGAAAAAGACTTCTTTTTATCTTAATTTGGAAAGCTTCATCATAACGATCATGATTTGGATTGCTGTCCTGGGCTCCCAGCAATGTCACATGTCTAAAAGTGAGACCTGCAAGGAGGTGCTAAGATTTTGGTGTAGTACAAATGTATATGACTGTCTTAGAAACAGTTTCAAGGGTAACCAAGAGGGTGCAGCTGATGTTGTGTAGCTAAAGTTGTCAGTGGCAAGAGGATGAGAAATAGGGAAGTGAAAGAGAGAGGTAGTGGGCACTTACCTCTACTTTTTTCAGTTATATTCAGGCAGCACTGTTATAATGATATATACAACCTCTTGTGTAAGGCTGAAAAGCTGTCTTCTTCATTAAGTTAGAGAGGTTTGTCCCATTTCTACTGAAATCCTGCACAGATTGAGACTGATGGCTTCCTTCCCTGATGCTGAGAAATGCTTGCAAACACTGATAACTGATCTTGCAGTACTCACTTCAGTGCCAGTATCTTACTCATGTGTCTGTGTTGGCAGTCACAGACAATTATTTGAGCTGGAAAGCTGGGACAGCACACATGAGGTGTCTGTTTTTGTGGTTAGAACCTGGGCTTTGGCTTGTTGCAATGTTAAATTATGAGTAATCTTCTGAATCTTCTAAACTGAAAACTTAACCAGCTAGGATCTGGGAGTGAAAGACAATTTGCCATCAAAGTTTCACTGTAGCACTGCATGCAGCAGGTGAAAGAGGGAGTCTGCAAAACACTGTTAGGCTGGTATCAGGCTGTGTGGGGAAGTCACAACTATTTATGGAGTTTCATTAGGCTTGAGGAACGTCCACAACTTAAAAAACAACGTGAAATGAGAGCAATATACACACTCACAACCCTATAAATACACCCCCTTTCCTGTTTCTGACAGGACAGGTTGCTCTGACTTATCTACATTATAATGAATGCTCTCGTGTGCCTTTCTATCTGAGCTGCACTTGATCTCTCTAGAGTTATACAGGAACTAGATACCAGAACCTGTGGCCTTGCATGTCTCCATCTATCCTATTCCTGCCTGAAAACTTTATCTGTCCCTGGATATCTGCTATGCCAGCCTGCTTCTTGCAAGTGCCCATTAATTGGGAGGTTTATGTGACCGTGTTCCTGGATTATACATGACCAAGCTTCAAATCCTTTAAAACATAGCATGGTTTTGGCTTACTGTCTTGCCTGTGCCTTTTGGTGCATGTACCTGATACTGACCTGGGATCCTAATGGTCCATATGGCAAATACTGCACCTAACTGAACCATAATAGTCATGCTGCTCTGATCCAATTCTTTGATAGGGAAAGGAGATTCTCCTGGCACCACTCTCACAATTAGGCAGATCACATCTTGTATGCTGCAGATAATAGTGGTGATGGAGATGAAGGCATAAATGTGGCCATCAGAAGGCTGAGGGTTTGAAGAATGCTGTAGAAGTTGACTGTTTTGCAGGAGAGTTGCACTCTGTAGGTAGCTGAAGGTTCATAGCGACAAACAGCATTTCTTTTTCCACAAGAAATAGTAGGCCTTGAACTTACAAAGGAAGCAGGACATCCAGAAATATAATTTCCAAATCTTTCATGACTGGAGAAGGAAGACCTCCAGCTGGGTGCAAATGCAGTTCAAGCACAGTGAAGTGCATAGATGATCACAAGTTTTCAAGAAGAAATGAGTGATCTGACTTCATCTGAGATTTAGGCTGAATGAAGTCTGAGCTGCCAGAGCCAACCTTTGATCTGTGTTATGGATCAGTAACCATTTTTAGGAGATATTACTCAGGTGTCTATAATTTCCTGAATCAGACAGTATGACATTACCTATGTATGAACATGTCTTGCACACAAATCTTTTCAGCAGCCCAGGAGCTTGACAGTCTGGGCAGAGGTGACTGTTGTGCTGTCAAAAAGGCACAGCTTTATTAGGCTCTGTTAAAATGGGAGGGAACTTTTTTTAAAGCCAATTAGTACTGAAGTAAAAAAGCAAAAACGGTATCTTCCTCAAACACAGCACACCATGTACTTTTTATTAAGGACAATATGTTTGCTGAGTGTCACATTTCAAACTTCAGCTGTTTTTGCTGTTGTCCTATTCAAAAACAAGTATGGTTAAAATTTCATTACAATGGGAAAAGTGCATGTATGTTTGTTTCCCACTGCTCCATAGCACAAAAGCTGTTGGGAATTTGGTCCCATTTTAGCAAGATGTACTGGTGTTGTGTTTTGTTTTCTTTTTACCCAAAAGTATTAAAGAAATCAGCTTTAAAAGTGGATAAATGTGTGAAACCATAAAGCTAAGGAAGAAATTATTTTCTAAACTTAACTAGCATTGGTGCTATTACTGTGACAGTTGGCTGAATTCTTTAGCTAAGTATCTCAAAGGACATAGAATTAAAGATAAAACTAGTGTATGTGTTTCTGGAGGTTCAGCTGAGATCTGGGTGTTACGTGATGTAGAATGTTACTTCTCTAAGTAGTTTTGTGGCTCCTGTGTTTCCCTGCAGGAATCTTTTTGTGGCTGGATATGAGGCTTTTAGGACTCTTTCACATTATTCCAACCACATTATGTAGGGTGAAAGGGTTAGTCTAGATGTCTAATTTGACAAGATAGATGAAGTGAAGGAACCAGTCTTTATTGTTGAGGTAAGGAAATGGGGTGAAGGTGACATACGCCAAAGATCAGATAGATTAAGGCCAAAAACTGAGGCCATGTCTTACAATTCCCTTAATGATAAAGAGAAAGTATTTCTCTTTGGTTCTAGCAAACAAACACATGTAGCAGGCTGTACTGAAGTGATGTCTGTTAAGGTCTTTTGGAATTCCCCTCTATCCTTCCCTGCCTGTTCACAGCAAAATGTATTTTTACTAACAATGATTCTGCAGTGCTTTTGTATTATATGTACAGGAAACTGAATGAGAGTCTGGGGGCCTTTTAACTGGATCTATAAAAAGTCTGTGTCAATAAAATCCTGTCAGATCTATCCTTCACTACAGTGATTACAGAAGAGGAAAAAGAAAGGCATTGCTCAATGTCACTGCAATATTCCAGCATGTAATCTTCTCCCATGTGGTCATGTTTCCTCAGATAAGAAAAATTGCCACTCTGGTGTCAGTGGGGATGGGGTCACTGAATGGGAACGGGACCATTTTCATTTTTGCACAACAGACACTTGTGTGTTTTCCTGACTGGATAAACTAAGTCCATGGTTACTGAGCAAAGTTTATTTCTGTAGGAAATAGGTAACAATGTTTGTGCAGTGGGGGTATCAAAACACAGAGTATTTGAAAGGAAGGGTCCAGAGGTCATCAGCAGAGGGGATGTGATGAGGAAATGCAATGAGATATATTGTGTGGATTCTGGAATATAATTCATGGGATGCTTCCTTTCAAGCATTGGTGGGCAAGAGAGGCCAATGGAAGCTCTTTGATAACACAGCAGCAGGATGAATTCATCCCAGGGTCAGCTTTTCACCTTGTATAAAATAATGTAGCTGTTTTATGCCCACAGATGATTAGGTCTGAAGCCTTAATTGCTTTCTTGGCTAAGTTCGGGTTTACTTATGTATGCTCAGACTATCAAAAGAGTGTTATATGTTGTATTTCACCAAATTCTGTTGCTCCTGCCCCCCTGTTTGGTCATTATGTTCTCTTGCAGTACTGCTGCAGAAGAACTTTATTTCATATCTTCAATTAAAAAAATGTCCAGAACTACACAAATAGCTTTATGAATGCCAACAGCATTTCTAAACTGTCTTTACTTGTTAAGTGACCAACAGGCTGTAACTGTCATGTTCACTGTCCCAGGTAATTTATGCCATTGCCACACAGTTTGTGTCCTGTGTTTCCACATTCATCTTTAGGTTTCCAGGTATAAGATGTGCTTTGACCTTGTGGAACATTGGTGCCTCAATTAAACTGTGACTGCAGCTGATGGAGGTATGAATGCTGTGGAGAGTGTGAAGTGTTGCTCAGAGTAAACTAAAGACCCAACCCAAACACTGGGATGGAAATTGAGGTAGTTATTTTCTCCTGTATGCTATGCAGCTATCCTACCTAAGTTTAGGATCCAAAGCCCTTCCAAATTACCTTTTACTTGAACTGGATTCACTCTTGAATGCTGTGTAGCTCTTACCAGGAAAGTTATGGTAATTTCCCAGAGGGTTGACAGTATACAAGAACAACACAAACAGTGGACAGCAGAAGAGATATTCTTTAAAATCACTTTTGCAGGTAAGAATTGAATAGATAGAGATGAAATGATAGACATAGAATCATGATCAAAAAATGTAAAAATGAATGAAATTTCGGGCCAACACTTCAACAGCAGGATGCAAACCTACTTTTCTTTCACTTCCTTTGTGCCTCTTATGTGCAAGAGTGTATCCATATTTTGGTTATACTCAAACAGCAGTCAAATATTTGAGGTAGAAAAAAATATCTGTGGCAAATTCAGATGTGTTGGTATCCCTGGCTGCTTGTAACTGTATTTCTGAACCAGGTGGTGGAACGGGATGCAGGAAAGTGCCTCATCTGCCTCAGTGCAGAAGCCATCTGTGTGTGGTTTAGCAGGGAGCTCATTACCTCAGGGTGCCTGGCTAATGTCCTGGTGGAGCAAGTCAAAAAGCAGTCACTGAGACCATTTCCATTCTAATATATACAATGGTTTTGTACAATAGTCTAGAAAAATTTGTACTCATTAGAAAAGTCATAATTACATTCTTCATATCCTCCAAAGGATCTCAAAGTTTTTAGATCTTTAAAGTCTCACTAGAGGTGGTTAGAAAGGTTTTAAATTTTGCATTAAAGCTACAGTCATAGGAAATGGTTCTTTTAGCATGGGTAATGTGCCTGTCTAAGCTGTAGCAGTGTTTTCATATTACCTTTTCTCTCATCAGGTGCATATTCTTTGTGTTGGGAAGCTGTAATGCAATCTGATACTGAACAGTGTGTGAGGTAAAATCAATTTGCTGCTCTCATAGCCAAAATATTGCCTTAAAGTTGCAGCATATTTTTATGTAGCTCAAGAAAGCCATTGGTCCTCACAGTCTGAGGTGCTGCTGGAGGCTGCAATGAATTAGGAAATTAGGAATTAGAGTATTTTTTTTGTTCATCTGAGGGAAGCAGACAGATTGGAGCTTTCATGTCAGTGATAAAACTTCCTTGAATGACACTCTTAGGGGCAGTGTCAGCTAAACCTGAAAGCACTGGACTAGCATCTGCAAGTTCCCATCATCTCATTTTAGGGGTTAATACTCAAGAACGACCAATTTTTCATGTCTTCAAAATCCAAAAATATTTTTATATTCTTAGAAATTCTATATTACATTGCAGAAATGAAATTTCAGAAACTGCAAGAGGAGGATAAATAGCATGGCATTGTTCCAAGATATCTATTAGGAATACTCTGAGTTAAATCCATGCTAGAATTTCAAGTATGCTTTTTGTTTGGATCTTGAGATGATCTAATACACATGGCTCAGTTTTTATTCAACATATACAAGATTTGCTATATATTCAAGTCATGAGTGAGAGAATAAGATTTTGAAATCCTTGGCTTGTTTTTGGCATTTAACTGCATGAAGAATATGATAGGAATCACATTCATGTGGTACTTCAAAAAAGGATGGCGTGTTTATGAGGGTGCCCTACACAGGGACAGGAGTTGGACTTGATGAGCCTGGTGGGTCCATTCCAACTTGGCAGATTCTGTGATTCTATCACAAATATCTTGATAGGGCTATTAGTTTGGTAAAGGAGGAATTAGGCAAATAGTGGTAGCAGAAATAGCTTAAATTTAACTTGTTTTTTCCCCTACAGTATGAAATAAATTCCTCTTCAGCAAAGGCCCATCTTCTGACTTTTCTCATGCTCAGTGGCATTGTGCTGTAGTGAGATACTTAGCAGTGAAACACAAACACCAGTTAAGAAGAGATTAATCTCTTACAGTTTAGCTGTCCCAAAATCACACCTCTCTGAAGCAGCTGCTTTGGCAGCTTCTAAGACTGAGGCAAGTAACAGGTGTTCTATCAAAGCAGTTCAGCCCATCATAGGAATACCTAGTTGAATAACCTGAGGTTTTTACACCTTTTATTTAAGGCTAAATGAGATAAGCCCCACTATAGGCATGATAGAATTTCATCTTCTGTTTGCAGAAGTGATAATATTTTTATATATTGACCTTCCTAGGTGGAGTAAATTAAGAGGGTAGTCTAGTATTCAATAACAGACTGAGTCATTACAGTATATTATGTATTTTAAGAAACCTACATTCTTTTAGCCTTAAAAATAAGATTACTTTTTGTCTAAAGTACCAATCATCTGTTACAATTTGTATATTATCTACCAGATTTGTTACTGCTCAACAGCTTTCTGAGCAGTAATCTCAGCTTTCTGAGCATTCACTTTGCTGTGCCACAAAGTGGGATGCAAGCCAGCAACATGAACAACATGAAATAACAACAGTGAGTATAACCCTATCAGTAGCACACCTTCAGCTCAAATATTTAACGTATGTGGTGCTTTTGGTCCTGCAGCACATAAAGAACCTTTTGTCCAGCCACCTAATAGAAATCATGGAGAATCACTTTATATTTTCTGTGGAAGGTACTGAGATTAGCCAGAGTAGAAAAATACCGCTGCGTCAGTCCTAATGATGCAAACACTGAATCAGAACAAAGATTTTGCTTTTATGACAATTTTCTTCAACAAGTATACTGTTTCTCAGAAATAAGAGAAAGATCTCAAGCCCAGTTACAGTCCTAAACATGTCTGCAGCAATTTCCCCAGTCAGTGTCTTGGCCAGGTATTTAAGGTGAATCTGTTATCCAGGGATTGCTGAGCCCAGCAAGGACAAAGTGGCTTTAAGGGTGGTAGAGCTGTATAGTCTGAACTGTAGCCTCAAAATTAATGCACCTGGTGTGTTCTCTGTTCTAAGATCTGAAGGGGTTAGTTATAAAATGGGTTAGAAAGGGTTAGGTATAAAACTCTTGCAGTGCTGCCTGTGATGAGAATGCTGCTTCAGTGACACTAGCACTGATGGAAGTGGCTTTTTTCACCAGATCTCTGTTCTCAATGGACCATGCTCTTGGTCAAGTGGCTGAGAGACACAGTAATTTGCTCTTCATGAAATAGAGTATTAAGTTGCTTCTTTTAACATCTCTCCAGCCAACTCTGAGCTTGGAACAAGACAAAATCCCCTCTTCTGTAGCCCGCTCCACTCCCCTCCCCCCCCCCCCCCCCCCCCCCCCCCCCGTGTCTGTCAGATGAGCTACCCCAGGGTTCCTGGGCACTGCTTTCCTCGTGTTCAACTTATTTGCAGAACTTCAGTCTCCTGCTTTAAATTGCCAGTAGGTCCAGCTTTCAGCAGACTGTGTTGTCTCTTCAGATGTCTTAAATGGAACAATGCATTATTCATACACCATAATATGAATTCATGGCCATTTCCGCAAAGGAAATTACTTCTACCTACTTCTAAGACTTCTCCCATTCAAGAAAATTAAATGAAGCACTCAGAGATGTTTTTAATTGCTTACAACTCAGTTGAGAAACTTCTAAGAATGAGCTTCTTTTTGTAATGTAACTTTAGAGCTCAGTCATTGAATGTAATTATGCTGTATGATGGATTGGAAAGTATAAGTGGAGAGCTAAATAAGATGGAGATGACAAAATAATGGTAATAAAAATAATAGTGATTGGGTTATGTGATACTTCTTCACAGTGTACATCACCACGCTGTCACTGTCTTTGAATATGTATGTAGACTTGTGTCTCCTTCCTGTAGCATATATTTAGCAGACAGCATGCTTTGTCTCACTACTGGACTTTAGTGTACAAATGGCTGCATGCTTTGGAGAGGTCAGTGAGAAGGCATTTGTCCTCTCTGTGGAGTGTCTGCAGACCTGTATCCTTGGGGCCAGGGTGCTACCCCTCCTCTTGTGAGAGGAGCCCAGCCACGCTTCTCTTCTTTCCCTGCCTGGGTGCTCAGCTGGAGCCCAAGATGAAGCCTCCAAAGGTCTGTAAAGACTGCTGGGTGCAGACCCGTGTGTGTAGCACCATAACCACCTAGATAAGGCACTGAAGCTGTTTACCACTAATGAAACCCCCACGACTTTTTCAATAGCCGTGTTAGAAAAGGCTTTTATAGATTGTTTAACACAAAGCAAACACATTTTATCAGTCACATGAATGTATGTGTTTGCCTGTCTAAATTACTCTATCGTACCAGGGCTCTTCCTGTTAATCTGTAACTAACAGGCTGCCCGGAGAAGAATCTCTCCACCACCTCAGTGAAACGTTCACTGGGGCCTGCAGAGGGGGAGAACAGATTCATTGCAAGTAACTATTGGAGGTGGCTGAGGTGTAGCTTCAAAGAGAGAACAGGAGCACTGCAGAACATGAGATGTGGGCGAGAAAGGCTTACTGCCCAACATTCTCTTTACTGAGTGAAAACTTTCGCTGTAACTTAAGAAACCAGACTGCATGTGCTCTCCAGACTCCTTGGTTTTGTCTAGTGAGACGGTTCCAGCCTTCCCACTCTTCTGTTTCTCTTTTCCCACCCTATTCCAGATGTGCAGGCCTGCATAAACCAGCAGGATTCCAATTATGATGATACTTTCCCATTCACTATTCATCCAGTTTTTTCTTGATGTGAAAATGAAATGTGACCCAAAATAACCCAGCTGGAGGAGACGACAACTCTATCATTACGTACATGTGATTTATTTTTCATAGTGTTTTTAAATTTTAATTTTTTTTTCCCCCAAGTACTAAAACAAAGCAAAACCTCCACAAAGAAGAAGAACAAAAAAATGGATGTATGCAGGAGACTTCTATTCAAAACGATGGCATCTGAGGACAGGAATTATCTCCTAGATGGAACAAATGAGCAAGACTGTGATACATAATGATTACTAATTAATAAAAAACAATATCAAGAGCCATAGTGATGAGACTCAGAAAAATTACATCTGAAAACAATACCAGCATTCTTTCTAGGAGGATACAGATGAATAATAAGACATATAAAGAGCAAAATCTCTGACACTAAGGCCTGCAGAAAACTTCTGGATTATTTCAGCTTTTCCAGAATCACTGAAATATGGCACAGTATAGAACAATTGAAAACTAAATAACATGTACCTCACTTTGAATACTGACCAGAGGAATGTAATGCTGTTCTGTTTTTCTTTTTCTGGTAGATTGTGAGAGCAAAAATAAGCCATTGATTTTTGTTTTGCACTTTTTACATCAGAATTAGGATTTGTGGTATTTTAAAGGCTAAACAAACAATATGCAGAGGCAAGTTGGAGTATAAGCCAGGAGTTTCTCTCATCTCCCTTGCGCTTTCCAGAAAAAAAGAGTATTTTTTAAAGAGTAAAACCATGGTGTTCTGAGCCTGGAAGGAGGCTAAATGAAGGTATGAGTACTTTGAAAGAAAAGCAAGAAAAGAACGGGAGAAGAGAGTAAAAAACCTGATATAGCTAGTGGTCATGCAGCTCCAGAAAAATTGATTTGATCATTTAGAAAGCATGGCTAGGTTTGGGAGGGTTTTTTTTTTTTTTATTTTTTTTTTTGTTTTTGGTTTTTTTTGTGGGTTTTTTTTTTTTTTTTACTTTCTTTTGCTTTTAAAAGCTCTCAACAGGGCTTTCCTACAGCAGCAGCCTTTTGAGTTTTGTTGAAGACAAAATCTTTGAAAAACTTGTTATAAGAGTCAATGGAGAAGCAATTCATGGTTAAAGAAGTTTTGTTAACTGAGTTACTGCTGTGACAATTAAACTCACCAGGATAAATAACAATGTGGTGGACTATTTTGAAGAAACTGTTTTTAAAATGAGCTCTTTCTGATGACTTTGGCTTTCAGGTGTGGATATCACCTGTCCTCTGTCTTAAGGTCAATGCAAAGGCTTCAGGACATCATGAGGAGGAAATTGTGTCATGATGTCAGTGGATCCAACCAACCTCTCAAAACAATGTGCTCCAGGGAAAGTGCTCAGCCTGATTACCCTGTTTCTGTGCCCCAGGATGTCTTGGCCCTTGAACAGCAACATTAAAGATCTGTTCAACAAAATTGTCACATCTCCATTAAGTTAAAAATTTAACAGTTTTAGACACTTTGGTCTCAGTCCTCTGTCCATCTCCATAACTGCTGAGGTTTTTAATTATTGCAGCTGGTCTCACTAAGGGATATTTAGTACCTCTGAAAAATTGAGTCCCTAATTTCTGTATCCTTCCAGGAATGTGTAGGGTGTAACTCTGCAACAGTGGTGGAAGATGAGGATGCTTTTTCCATTATTTTTTTTTTTCTGGTCTCTTGACATTTACTTAGTCACATACTTAATACTTTTAAATTCTATTCCTCATGCATTTGGAATAAATACAGTATAATCTTATGATAGAGGACAACCATGTAGTTGGTTGCATATCTACAGACCTGTTAACAAGTTAGCAAACATTGTAATAGGAGTGCTGTGTTGTGTCATAATTTTGAATACAGGACTGTAGATTTCTAATAACTTCATCTTTTAAAAAGTTTTATTGTATAATTAGCATTTTTTTCACTAGAATATTTTCTTCATGAAAACTTGACTTGTAGCTGTATATTTTTTATGCTCCTCTGCTTGACTAGTATCATTGCTTGAATTAATGATAATCTGTGCTGATAGTTGAATTAGATTTTTGTAGAACCCCATACTTTGACCACAGGAGGAACATAATGAATCATATGCATTCTCATGAGCATGTGTATATAATTTCAATAGCTTTGTTTGAAATTTAGCTAGCATTAACATTAACACAAAAACTGGATTCAGCAGGTGTTATTAATGTGAAAATTTTTGTTTACAACAAAGGAGATTTCCCAGCACAGGGCTAGTCTGTAAAATTCTGAGATTTACCTTGCAGCAATTATTCAAAGAACTACATAGCAAAATATGCCTTTTGAATTAATAGCAGCTGTTGTATTACTTATCAATGGAACCTGATATTCTAACTTTTTAAATTTTTCTTTTTTATATATATATTAGGAAATATATTTAGGAAATTAACATAAGTGTGACATAGGTGGTAACAGTAAGTCACAAAGGAAGCCTATTGCATGCTTGTGACTGCAGCCTCCATCTCCTGATACGTAGCCTTTTCCTGTGCTGGCTGACTACCAGCCCAGGAGTTCTTCCTTTCACAATGGTGCTGAGCTACCCCATTAAAAGAAAAGAGTATGTTCTCTGCTTTAGAAGCCTGGATTAAAAAAATAAAGTCATATTTAAAAAGGCTAAGCACTTGCCTGTGCACTTGACAAGATTTTAAACAATTAGGCAACCAGCAATGGATTCTGATCCCATGGAAACGGCTGTAGGAAAAAAAAAAAAAAAAGGCTTTCCTCCATAGAAAAGTGATTAGTTTAAAGCATTCTGTCCCATTTTTGGCAGTTTTATGGCAGTTTCCATGGGGATAGGAGTAGAGGATTGCTGAAGTGTTATGATAACTCCTGCAAGCGACACAGATGGAGGTTAAAATATGTAAATTATATTTCAACAGTACCTGTAAATGTATTAATTTTGGGAGAGGGAGAAAGGAAAGGAAATGTTTTTCCCCTTTTCTACATCTGCAGTACATCTCTGATAAATGACGCAACTGGTCAGGATAAAATAATAAGATCTTTTTGGCCTCTCACTCATAGTTCTGCAATGTAGTAATATTTACCACTTCGAGAACATGATGACCGGGGGTGTAAAATTTGTTTGCAAGTAGATATTATCATTCTCATTTTATAAACTGGACAGCTGAGTCAGAGAAAAAGGTTAAGTGGCCAAAGGACCCAAGATCAAGGATATTGCTTGAAAAACAACGTTTGCTTGTTTCTGAAGCCCTGCCTAGGTAACTCTTCAGCTCACATAATGACATTTTTTCATAACTCTTGCTTCAGGGCACTGGAGGACCAAAAGGCCCCCCTGTCCCTGCTTGGCCCACGGGGCTCCCCTCTGCTCACAGCTCCCTGGGCCATCAGCCAGGGAGCTGCCTGCTGCTGGGGCTGCCCCTGTGCCCCCCAGGCTGCTCACTCCTGCCTGAGGCACTGGGATGAGCCCTGCCTGCCAAACCCTGCCTGGGGGATCCCTATGGAGGCTGCTGGCACAGGCAGCTTCCTCACAGGGAGTGCAAAATGGACCTGGGCTGGGCTGAAAGGGAGTCCTGGGCCACCTGCAGGGTTGGGGAGGTCCCCCCAGGCAGGGAGAGATGGGTGCCCTGAGGGCCTGGCCCTCCAGGGCCAAACAAGGGTTTTCCCGGGAGTTGATTTTCAAAGCTTTTCAGCTCTAGCACTCAGAAATGGAAAGGTAAATTCTAAAAATGCTTCCAGTGCTTCTAAAAATGACCCCAGATCGAATGCTGTGCCCTCTCGGCTTTCTAAGATCTCCCTCAACTGCAGTGTGGGGAAATGATGGCACTTGAACCTCAGGGTCTCACTTTTTCACTTGATGATTTGGCCTGAAACCTGAAGGGTTTGAAGTACTCGAGCTTTGATAATTCTTGCACTCAGTCAAACTGATATCTGAAGGGATTTTTTTGGAGAGGAGGGGAGATTTTGGAGGAAAGAAGAAGAGTGCACCATACTCACAGACCCAAGTTGGGAAAAGGTCTTTTTGTTACCCTTTGTTTTTCTGGTTGGCAACGTTGAGGACATAGTTTGTGACTGTGAATTGTGAAGTATATGTGTGGAGATTAAAATCTGTTCAACAGATTCATGACATGAAAATAAATTACTATGTAGATTGCTCATGGAAAATCTAATTTTAAACAGTATTGCTTAGCTATGATTTGTTGGAGAGCTGCATGACATCGTTCCTCTGGTCTGATGTGTTGAACATTGAGGTGCTACTGTGTATTCTGTACTAGCTCATAATTTCCTATGAAGGACATAGGATGCACTGAAGGATAGATATACTGGCCTTCATTCAATGTTGCCTCAGTACTGCATAATGCAAGTACACTCTTTTTTTGCCTATAAGGTATTTGTGACAAGTGCACAATCAATTATTATTAGTTCCAGTTTCTTTTACAATTATACATACTTGTCAATTTTAATACATTTTAGTTTACTTTACTCCTTTAAGCTGTGCTGTGTAATTCTTTACAGTCACAGATGAATTTCATTTTAGTTTCAAGCTGACTCCTAAACTAATCAACATTCAGCACATACCTATGGTCTACCTAAATCTTCTTAAATGAGGAAAATATTCTTTCCACTGTCCTGTTTGGAGAGGAAAAGACATCAATCCTTTCACAAGTGACAAGAAACAACAAATGTTCAAAGCTGAATGATGCATAATTACCTAGTGTATGACCCTTGACATGAGTGATTTGTATATAACTTCCAAACCTCCCTCTATATTCTTATGACTTCATAAAGAGTCAGATTTGTTAGAGAGAACTGCTGAATCAGACTGTGGAAGTATTATTTACTAGTGTACTAGTGTTTGAATATGAATTTTAAATTCTCTGACTTGCTTTTTTGATAGGTATTTCAATAACAGAAGATCTTTTCGACAAAATAAAAATCTATAATTTTTTTGGCTTTCATTGGCAATAAATGCCACAATCAATGATACAGAAATGATCTCATAAAGAAATCCAGGAACTTCAGAAAATCTATGAAGAGAACAATCCCAGGTTGCAGCATGGAGACTATTACAAGTTAAAACATGATAGCTGTGGTACAAGAGAGCTGTGTTTGGATGAGCTACAACAAGAAAATAATGCAACTGGTATTTCACTGTCTAAAATCAAAAAGTAAGGGGGCCACCTATCTCTTCTTCAAGTATTAGCCTTCATTTCTCTAATTCTCTGTGTGAGGACAAGAAAACATCTAATTTCATACTGAATTACCAAAAACTGTTGGTGCATTTTAAAAAGCAATGAAACTCTCCATCGTCTTCTGCTCCATTCATGTAGAACTTAAAAATGCAATTGTGTATCCATTCTTAATTGTCAGGAGCCATTTCTATGTGGTGGAAGATATTTTAGTACTCTTCCAATAACTGTGGGGGTGTACTTGAATGGTTGGTTCTACATGCTCAAGGTAAAATGCCCATTATACTTAAATAATTTTAACAAATTTTTCTTACATGCTGTTCAGTGTTAAAGGATGTCTTACTGGTAATGTGCCTTGGTGGCTGTTTAACTGGAAACAAATATTTATGCAAATTTTCAGTTAATTTTTAGGCAAAGTGGAATTGCTAATGATAACACCGCTACCTGGTTTGACTGTGCTGCTGCATTGTCAAAGTTGAAAAAAGTCGATTTTTTGTTTATGCTACATTTTCAAATATTTTTTTGTTACATTTATATTGTTTTTTAAAAAATATTGTTTCTTCTGATACCTGTACATGAGAATTCACTGCTGTGAGCAGTTGAGAAACTTCTGCATAAAGTGCAGCACTGTGGCAAATGTTTCTCTTTATTGAGCTGTGGGAAATGATCTTCCAAGTTGCTCTGGAAGGAACAAATTGTCTTTTCAGGGATTAGATGTTGGTGGGATGTAATCATTAGAGTCACTAGCATGTCTACGATCTGTGAAAGGAATGCAATAGGCTGAAAATTTCCATTTAGAGACAGCCTTTGGTCCTGATCACTTTGCTTTGTATTTTCAGGGAGCTGATCAATGTGACACTGCAGAATCTTTCCCTCAGAAAATATGCAGGATAAATCTTCAAATACTAAATGATTACAGATACAGGAAAATTCTGGCTTACCTAGTTTAGAGGCAGACTAGAGGTGTGCTAGAAACTTATTTTACACTTCTTTTCCTTTGCATTTCTGTAGTATTTCTAAAATAATTTCATAAATTGATTTAGAGTATTTGGATTTAAGATATTGCAGAAGTGTAAACTACTACAAGTACATTTGAAAGAATTTCAGACAATAGGTCTTTGGAAGGAAGGGAATGATACATTTCCAGAAGTTTTCTTTCTCTTTATTTGCTATTACTATACCTTTATATACAAATATAGACATCTGGGTGAACACAAAGATTTAATGAGTAAAATTCAAATGATGAAACTAATTGTGTTTTATTTCAGATGTGCACGTCAGTGTATTAATGCTGATAGTTTATCTTAAGTATTTTTTTATTTTTCTGTTGTTTTTGTTAATAAGTTCCTGCAGTGAAATTCTGCACTGAAAATAAGGCTACTTAATGTTTATTTTTTACATTGATCTTTAAAGACAAAGAAAAATGAATAATTAATAAAATAAGAGATTGTTCTTAAAATAAGAAATAGAGAGTCATTCTGTCTAGTTATGTTTCTGGCACTTTCTTGCTGTCAAAAACTCAGCTGATTTTATTTTCACACTCTAGCTCTGTTTCTTCTTCCCTGGTCTTCAGTCTATGGTTGCCTTCTTTCTAACTGAAAAATAAATTTTTCTTGAATTCTCATATATTCTTAAGCTTGTAAGAGAGATCCCATAGACAGATATCAAGAGTGAAAACTGCTTGCAGATTTCTTGAGTTGGCTTTTCAATGTAAAGATTTTAGAAACAGCAAGTTAATCTTCAGTATCAATATGATTAAAATAAGCTGAATTTTCAGGTTTAGAAATGGAGAAAGTAAATAATCTAGGTATGCATCTATATGTATGTAGTCTGCATATGTATTACATTCTGAGTTTTGAGACTTGCTCATTAAGGGCAATGAGAAGCACTATGAAAAACTTTATTGGTGACTTTATATGATGAATCCTAGCAGTTGGTACAACCCAAGACTTCTGGAAACAATGTATGAGTGTGACTCTCCGCACAGCAAACTGTGCATGCAGAGATTTCTAAATATAGATGTAGTAATTCAGAATCAGTTGCTGCCAGTCATATCAATATAGATCTTGAAAATGTCTGAATCTATTTTTGCTGTCAAAAAATAAGAGCAGTTACTGAGATTCTAGCAACGACACCAGAGGATTTTATGAAACTGTGTGACTGTTTCTCTATGCCTTAGTAGTCTGTGATAGTAATTGATGTGACTATCCCGATACCTGCACCTCTATATTTAATATCTATACACATGCACACAGCACATTTTTCTGGTCTGAAAGAGAAAGGCCTGTAGTGGAAAGTGCTAGCTATTGCCATGTCTAAAAGGTGGGAACACATTTTGAACAGCTGATATTTGCCTTCAGGTGTAGAATATTCCTTCTATACTCTAAAAAGTAGTAAAGAGACCTTATGTGCATTAACATGTATTTTATCCCTCTAACTGTTAACTTGCTTGTTTTAGTGTCACAACAAGAAGTCTGAGTTGGATCTGTGACAGGATTTTGCAAATAGTGTGATTTTTTTTTAAGCTGAAAATCCAGTAGTTATGATGAAGCTTAATCATATTATAACTGCAACAGTCTCATAAAAACTCTGCAGGCACTTCATATTAAAAGGACAATGGGGAAGGCACAGAAGGCAGAGCAATGCACAACCACTTTTCACTCTTGATGATTTTCTCTTTACATCTTAAACACAGCATGGTTGTGTGACATGTACTCTTCTGTCAGGTCACACTGACATATGAGAGATGGTAAAAGTTAGGTTATTTTACAAGCTGTGAAGTTGTTCTGCAGTTCCTGAGGGGAAAAAAAAAATTCTGATATTTAGAGGAAGCTTTCATTTTAGGGAAATGCTTCAGTGTGATTTCAGTATAGTATAGATTAATTTCCCTTACATCTGTTTCAATATTTTATGTGACATGTCCATTAATTATAAAATCTATTTATTCCACTAGCAGTTTCACTAGCAGTTTTCAGTCTCTCGTGTCCACCATAGTCCGTCTACTGAACCCACAAAACCAGAGTCCATATAATTGAATTCAGTGTGTCACACATGCTTCTCATACAGCCAAAGGTCATCTGAAATCAAAATATTTGCCTGTGAGTGCTCTTTTTTTTATGAGAAGCTACAGTCCTTCAGAGAGAGTAAACTGAACCTCCCGGTCTTCCCATGGAGAAGATACAGAAATTGACTTTGGTCTGGAAGCAGTAATTTGGTGTTAAGCCACTATAGTTGAGAGAAACATACTCAAGTAACTGGAATTAAATTAAAACAGCAATGAAACCAAAACCAGCAAACAATCAAAAAAGGGTTTTAAGTGAGAAAAAATTCAGTTTGCCATGAATGTTCTGTTTGATTCTGGGCCTTATAGAAACAGGAGATGTAGTCAACCTCAAGGGAATTCTTACAGGAAAAACATAGGGATTACAAGTATCACAATGAGGCAAAAAAAAAGACCTGCTAAAATTCAGTAGCTCAAAAAACATTTTTAAAGGCTAAAAATTCCAAGCAGAAATAAACATTATTCTGTGTTGCACATGAAAGATGTAAGGAGTGCAGACTTTTCTGTCCTTTTCTCAGCTATGCAAATTTTTAACATAATATGGTGTTCTGTGATTCTTTAGATTTTTTTTTACTAGGTCTGGCATTATTGATTGTTATGTGACCCTCTCTTCAGCTTGATTTTAAAACCAAGTATATTCAGCTTAATCAGAATAGAAATAACAAAGTCTTATGTAAGTGTAAGAGTGAAAAGCAGAGGAGCAGTGTTTACAGAGCTGTGAGAGTGTGGACACAATGAAGGAGAAAAACAAAGCTTTAATGCAGGGAAGAAAGCAGACTAGGTGGCTTTAAGAGGTCATCTCACCTTGAGCTTGTCATGTAATGCTTAAAATTACACCTGTGTTCATATAATAATTTTTTTCTGTCATGTTAAAGTGTTTTCACAAAGTCAGGTAGTACTATATTTAGAGGCAGCAAAGTAATGCAAAGATGCATGCCAAGGAGGGAATCTAAAATAGATATGTATTTATTTCTTCACACAGACACACAGACACACAGACAAACACAAAAAAAAAAAAAAAAAAAAAAAGTGAAGAGCTGAATAACAAAATTATGTAATAAAAATTGCACCATAAGATCCCATGAGAACAAGACTCCAGTCACAGGGGGCATTTCCATGCAACATTACCCCAAGTTCAAATTTCAGTTTTTGTTCTACTGCCATGTAGTGAGGAATAAGTTGTCTCTTGCTAGCACCCCTCTAAAGAGCAGACATCAGATCTTTCTAGAGCTTTAGGACTGCTATTGCTGCTCTTCCTGGATTCCCCATGAGGAATTCACCTTTCTCTCATCTTCACTGTCTATAAATAATACAGTCAGAAATGCATGGTGTATGTTTCTCTTTTTTTGGTGACTGTACCTGAGTACAGTGTGGGGCATTGTACTTACAAGATGCCATGGGTTGGATCTAGAATTTTTTAGATTCACCTTGTGCAAGGTGTAGCACATTCAAAGAATGTGATCCAGTCTTTGTATTTCCTCTTTCTGACTTCCTACTCTTGCTGGAATATATATTCAGTTGGAAAAGCTATGGATATTGTGTGTGAAGGAGAGAATACACAATGTGGCAGTTTAAAAGATTTCCTGGGAAGTGAGACTTTTGTTTTGTTTTCTGGAGGGAAAGTGCAAATCTACTTGGACTGCTCTGTTTCCAGGGTGGAAATTACCCACATTTCTGTTTTATGAGCAATAAACAGGTATGACATTCAGTAGAAAAGAGGGATAGAAGGAGAAATCTTTTAATAAATGGAAATTCCAAAGAAATCACACAATGGTTTTAATTTCTTACCATGCACTAATGTATTTGTGCACTTGCTGCAGACACTGTTCTCTGACCATTTCTTTACTTCAAATCCAAAGCTTTAGAGATATGCAGTTGAGGTCACTTGTGTACAATTAATCATAAAACAGAACTTCAGCTAACTTGTCTCACAAATATATTTTTCAGCAAGGACTCATTAGAGCTTTATAACTGTAGCATTAATTGTAGTCCTCAGTGTGTAAAAAGAAAATGTGGATTTTTCTGTGTGCTAAGCGAATTCTCCAAATAGTGACTACTGTGAACTGAAAAGTTTATGATCTAAAAGGTGTTTGGCAAATTGGGGCATATCTGTACCCTCACTTCCCCCTGCTCAACAGTGCTTCACATAGTGTATTTATTTAGTACCTCTATGGTCTTTAAAGAGAGGGGGAAATACAACTGTGTAGGAGATGATGTCAGCCTCTGTTATCAAAAGATACAGTGAGTGTGTGTGTGTGTGCTTGGAAAAAAGGAAAAGATACTGGCTTTGAACCCAAGTAAGACAGCTGTGTCTGCCATGCTATTACTGGTGCTGGATCAGTACTGAGAGAGGAAAAAAAAAATCCTTTGGACCCTCTGCTTCTGCAGCTGTCGAACAAAAGTCTGAGCTTCCTGCAGATACTGTGAAGACATCGTCTCTCATAGAAGCAGAGAGGTGGAGGGCAAACCTCTCCCTCTCCCTTTCTCCCTCCCATCCACAGGGCACTCATCCACTAAAGTGTCAGAAATGAAGTGATTTTCTGTCTGCTCTGCCTATACAGCTTCATTTCCTGTGCATGCTTGGGCCCAAATCCTCAGCTAGTTTGGCACAGCTCTTCCCAAGTCAATGGAGCTCCCCCAGTCAGGGCCTAGCAGCTGAGGATACAGCCTTCACTGTTATTCTTAGGCTCCCTGGCATGCTGAATGCAGAGAGGAGCATCGTGCTGGTCTGTGCACCCTTTGACAAGGTGACCTGATCTTACAGCTATGAAGCTGGGGAGATGTGAATTTTGGAGGAAGGATGCACCATTTCTGGGAACAAAGTCCTAGCTGTTGTTCTGTGTTTACTTCAAGGGTGGAAATCTAGACTAAGTCTGATGGTGTTATCCTGTCATACACTGGTCTTTGTTTTGGAAGTGCTGATGGGTTTGTTTGTTTGTTTGTTTGTTTTTTCTGAAGTAAATTTAAGATTGATTTAAAATGTGACTGTAACAGTTAATTCCTTTGGTAGAGTGCTGTTTTCATGGGTTTGATACTCTGAATGTAGGCACTAGGATTTGTTTAACCATTTGTCTCCTGAAAGAAAGTAATCTCATATCTGGATTTTTTTTCAATATTTATATTTTGTGCCTGAATTTCTGCCAGATCACAGCCAGGGAGGATCTTGAGCCTTAAGCCATATAATGGGAGAGTGAGCTTAAGAAATGATGTTTGCTGCATCCGTATCATTCTAAGGACCACAACAATTATACCCAGTGTGTTTGTAAACCAGTCACACAGGGAGGAAGGTCTGGAAGTATTGAGCAAACTGAATTAATTTTCCAAGTGTTTTGAGAAATTCTTCCACTTTTTAGGTGGAATGTGGCAACTGTTAAAGAGTACATGGAAGCCACAGAGACAGTCTGGGAGAGGATGGGAGACAGGAGTACAATATTTTGGTACTAACTGGGGTGAAGTAGAGACAGACTTCTGTGCAACAGACTCTGGGGTCCTGTTTGTGTGGAGAAAAGCAGAGGAATTGGAGGAATGGGAGAGTGGAAGGCAAAAGAGGAGTAGGAAAAATAGACTTTCTCTCTGAGAAATTAGCATTTTTTTAAACAATAGCTGAGAATTTCTCATGTTACCAAAAAATATGATGCTGAAGAATACAGAGACAAATACACCTAACTGAAGAGGGGGAAAGAGAGAGCAAGATAAGTCTCAAAAGCAGCTGGATAATGCTGGTAATTTCAAGTCTACAGGAGGAATACTTGTTCTAATCTGTGAGCCTCCTTGATAGTAATTAAAAAGTGTATGGAAGAGAATTTTACCAAAATTGTTAGAACATAAAACTATGGGGACTTCCAAGTGGGGATTTTCTAAAATGAACTTTAAATGGGGCTTTAAAAAATATTTTTGAAATTATTATTATGTTTTTAAATTTTTCAGGCTGTTATTTTTTACTTGCAATTATTTTCAAGGGAAAATGCTAATTCTGAGCCTGCAACCACTTAACACTTTTAAGGCAGGTTTCAAAAGAATTTTGCTCCCACTTTTATCCTAGGATATGTGACAAACTTTTAAAGCTTTTAGTGTACCTTTTGTAAAAGACAGAGTCCTAAATGTCTGGCTGTAAGCTTTTGGGTACTGAATGCTTTCAAAAATCTGAGCCTTCTTTAGCTGCCTAATTAGGCACCACTTGTGAGTAGTGGAGCATGTGAAAAATTGCTCTTTGCCCCAAATGTCAAAAAAGATGCCACTCAACCTCTCTTGCACTCTCTTGGTTCCACTGTGTCTGAGACTGTACATCACAGATGTGGTTCACTGCTACCTAATCTTCAGGTCTGCTGTATTCTCAAGGGCTTGACCTGTGAGTTTCTGAGCACTGCTGCTGAAATCCTTTTACTTTAGCTGGAGAGTACTCCACAACTTATCAGCCTAAGTCTGATGGTGTTCTGGAAGTGCTCAAGTTGGTTTTTTTGTTTGGTGTTTTTTTGTTTTTTTTTTTTTTAAGTGTATTTAAAATGTGATTGGTAGAACTGCTACTGTTGTTGATGGTAGAAAGTAGGGTGTGTAGCACAAGTAAATCTGCTGCATTTGAAGAATCTTGATCTGTATGGCTGAATTTCTGAGCCTCTGGCAGTTTCACTGAGCACAGAAATCTGCTTGTGCAGCTCAGGCCCTAATTTCACAACCAGGACTCTTTCATTTTCCCATAGTACAGCATGTCAGCAGAAACATGAAGGGTAGAGCCAAAGGATCCTGGCTCCCAGGCTCCTCTGCTTTCCCCGGACAATAAGTTATGGACTAAAGACTGCTCCATCTAAAACTATCTTGGGCTTTATGGTTAAAAGGTTTTAATAACATAGGAGTGGTTACTTAAGTATGTTACTGCTGAGAGGGGTGGGAATAGTTAAAAGTTCTGAAAAGGCTTTGCTTGCAGCAGAAAAGCACAGTAACTACTTAAAAATATCTTTGCTAGTGTTTTTATTTTAAAAATGGAAAAAGTGAGTCAGCACTGAAGGCTCTGTATTCACTGCTATGTCCAAACTCAGCTGCCCCGGAGAGTTTCCCCATTCCCTGCCCCCATCTGGGCTGTTGGCACAAGTGAATATAGCTACTCCTAATTTAGCAACATGCCAGTTGCTACCTTTGCACAGATTTTAACAATGATCCTGAGAGGTTTTCTGCTGTAGGGACTTCTTTTCCAAGGCTGTAAGCAATGGTGACCTCTGGGCAAAACTACAAGGGAAGTGATATGCAGGAATGGTTTTCAGGATCAAGTATATTCTGTGTCTTGACTGCTGGAACAAGAAAGTGATGCTAGTGGAGCATAGCTCCAATAGCAAGAAACAAAATGACTTTTCATATACACTTCCAATTTATACTTGGTCTAGAGGCTAATTCAGTGGTGTGATAGCTCTGGGTGATATGGTGATAGCTTTGGGTGTATTTACAGAAATGTCTTTCCAAATTCTAGAACGTTTTGTAGTTGTGCTTTGGGCTTGATAGATATACTGTATTTTGCACCATAAGAGACAGAATAGCTGTATTAGAGGGTCTCTAGCAGTTAATGGGCCCATAGGAAATAAAAGTGGATTGTTCTCCATTAAAAGAAGTAGATAATGTGGTGTTGTCACAGAGATGTGTATGAAAATGGGGAACATGCCATCTTCCATGTCCTCATGCATAAAGCCTTCCTTCCTGCAGTGTAAGGAAAGGTTTTTTCCGAAGGAAAACCTAAATTCTGTATTTTTTTTTCTTCAATATCTCCCACAGGTCCCAGCCTGACCAGGCTTTCAGGGCACACTGCCAGCCTAAGCTCAGGATACAGGGAGCTGTGTTTACCTTAACTAAGAGGTCTCTGCCATCTAAACTGTCCCTGGGAGGGATAAAAACCATCTTGCAATTGAGGATTAGCATTGATTCTTGTCGGGGGCTCTTGATTTAAAGGAAGAGAAGGAAATTTGTGTGTTGTTTTAGTGAGTTTTAGCAGCTATCTAAACCACAGTTTGAAAGGCTGATGTGTATCCAACCATCAGCATGCCTCAACTGTGCTTGATGAGGGGGGCAATGAGCTCCAGTTATGCAGCCCTTACTTCTCTTGCCTCTCCTTTGCAACCAGGGAGGAACCAGGCAGGACAATTTGCATATAAATCCAAAGCATTAGTCAACTTTTGCTGGAACATGAGAGAAAGGGAGAGAAATGTAATTTCCCCACAAGTTAGGTTGTGTGTCAGAAGATTTAGCTTATCCACAGCTTGGCAAGCTATCCCAGCAAGGCAGCTGGGGCTCTGTCTTCCTGTCTGCAGCTTCTCTGCAATGGCCAGAGCCCAGTATCTGGAAGATTATCTGAAGTTCTGGGGTGAAAGTGATAGTTGCAGTTTAAGCCCTTAGATAATGCAAATTTCACTTAGTGGAGGGTGAGACAGAGCTTTCCTTGAAGTTACTCCAAAGCTTCTGACCAGAGATCCACAGGGACTCTTTGCTGTCACTGCTCATTCACTTCCAGTCTTAGTGGAAGACAGGGTGCTGCTGCTCTGGTTTCTCCAACAGCCCAGCAAGCTGCCTCCTAGCAGCACACACAGGCTGGGAGGTGTCATCCCAGACCTCCAGGAAGGACTTTCTAACACATGCACATTTTAGGCCAGGGGTTGGGGTAGGAAAAAAGTTGTGTGTTGCTCAAACTTCCTAGTGAACTACTAGAAGGCATTCAGATTGCATGGTAGGAGATGAACACTTTCAATATATGTTTTTAAAAAATCAAAAAAGTAGCCATATTACAAAACCAAATCCCTGTAGTTAGTGACCTATTATCCTATATATCCATCTACATGGGAGAGAGGGGGAAGAAGTTGGATCATAATTACTGAAATCATGTCTACCACAATACCAAATATTTCACAGGAGATATTCAGCACCTCACAGAGCTATATGAATGCTACAAGTTCAGTTTCAAAACACAAAGATGAATTAAAAAATGAATTTACAAGGAGCATGGTATAACATAAAAATATTAAACTTGTGATATTAGTCCTGTATACTCTCACCATACCATATTTTTTCATCAGATTTCTTACCAAAAGAGCTGCAGAAAGCTGTTAAATGAAGGCTAGTACATGAAGCTGTCAGATAGGGATATATAAATATTCTGTCCTGATGCACAGTGCTTTCAGCAAGCCCAGAAACTTTTAAAGTGCCTCAAGGTGTTGCCTACCACAGATCCCAGCCTTATCCTTCAAAGCTACTGGATATTTTTAGACTCCTGTTTTTATACACACATATATCATGATTACAAAGATTTTTAAAAATGCACCTGCTTTTTGTTTCTTATTTATCAGAAGTAATTCTTGATGTCTTCCAAAGGACTGTCACCTTGCCATTCTGTAGTTTAGCAACCAGTTTGTTTAGAGTTGCAGGGCCACGAAAATGACCAGAGCTCCAGAAGACAGGCTGTGTGAGTTGGGGTTCTTCAGCCTGAAGAAGAGAGGGCTCCAGGGGAACCTAATAGTGGCCTTCCCATATCTGAAGGGAGCCTACAGGAAAGCCAAGTTGGATTGGGCTCTGAGAAACTGTGATTGAGTGGGAGGTATTCCTGCCCATGCAGGGGGGCTGGAACTGGATGATCCTTAAGGTTCCTTTGAACTCTAACCATTCTATGATTCTATATTGCCAAACTATCATCAAAACTATTTTTTTTCTCCTTAGGAGAGAGGCCTATAACTCCTGCTAGTTTTGGAAACATCTTACATCCAAAATGGTTTGAGTGTCAGTGCATATATCCTGTCTCTGACATCCAGTGATATAACAATCTGTTTTGCCCCTTTGCCTGTCCTGCACACTACTCATAACAGTGTCCCCTGGGACTCTTTCTAACATTGCAAACTTAGCATGGCCTCCATCATCAGCCATCTCTTTCTGAATCTACCCAATTTGTTGAATTCCAGTGACTGAAAGAACACCTGGACCAGTAGTAGAAATAGAGCTGTTATTTTAAAAATCTGAAGGATTTGGAAGGATAGCGTATTTTACCAGTGAAAAGGCAGGTTGAAGTAATTGCTAGTGGAACTGTGACACAAAATATTTCAGTAAATCAAACATACTCAAAATCCTGTTCAGTATATAAAGCTGTTATAAGAGACATATTTAAGCTTTTGAAACATATTGCTTTCCATTGGAAATGCAGTTTGTCTGTAGTTGAATCTATGCGAGTAATTGATTCTTTACAGTTTTGATATTTTATTTTTTGGAACTCAAAACATTTCTAATACTATATGATCCTTAATTTTTGATGTGTTCATGGAGAGGAGCTATATGAAAGCTGGTTAGCAACTGAATGGCATGCCTGAGCTATTTGGAACAAATTGATTCAGCTCAGATCTCTTCCCCACTGTAAGGTAACTGCCTTTATTTCCCATGATAGTGTAGGCATCAATAAGAATTTATGAGTGCATTTTAGGTCATCCAAAGAGTCTGGATGTCCGTAGTTTTCATAGTGCATGTAAAATTTTCAGTAGTAACTTCCCACATAACTGAAAATCATAGAATCATAGAATTAGCCAGGTTGGAAGGGACCTCAGAGCTCATCTAGTCCAACCCTTGACCCACCGGAGCAGTTGCTAGACCATGGCACTGAGTGCCACATCCAGTCTTTTTTTAAATGTCTCCAGGGACGGAGAATCTACCACCTCCCCGGGCAGTCCATTCCATAGCCTAATCACCCTCTCCGTGAAGAAATTCTTTCTAATATCTAACCTAAACCTCCCCTGGCACAACTTAAGACTGTGTCCTCTTGTCTTGTTGAAGGTCGTCTGTGAAAAGAGTCCAGTTCCCACCTCGCTACAGCCTCCTTTCAGGTAGTTGTAGACAGCAATGAGGTCTCCCCTGAGCCTCCTCTTCTTCAGGCTGAACAGCCCCAGCTCTCTCAGCCTCTCCTCATAGGGCCTGTGCTCGAGTCCCTTCACCAGCCTGGTTGCCCTCCTTTGGACCTGTTCCAGGACCTCTACATCCTTCTTAAACTGAGGGGCCCAGAACTGGACACAGTACTCGAGGTGTGGCCTAACCAGCGCTGAGTACAGGGGAAGAATCACCTCCCTGGACCTGCTGGTGACGCTGTTTTTGATACAGGCCAGGATGCCATTGGCATATATCTGGGGTATAGAGACAGTATCAGCATATAGCTCCACCTCAGAAGCATCATCCCCAGTGGATGCTACATAAAAGTGAACTTGAAACTGTTTTTGGAGGTGATTTCTGCATGCTGCCTCTCACATTTTATTCATCTGGCAACTTTTTAAACATTAAAATTGCATAACATTTGGAAGAAGCAAGACGTAGATCTCAGTCCCTGCCACAGTGTCCTATCAATATAAAAAGTAGAGCACAGGTTCCCTCTGTCACAGGTGAGAGTTGCAGGCATCAAGTTATAGGGAACTTACCTAATTTATTTTTTCTCTCTAAAGCCAGGCTTATCAGAAGAGAAGGAATCCAATCCTCCTCTCAGGAGGAGGAAAGTTTTGAGTTGGTATCTCTTGGGAATGCGAAGGAGAGTAAAAAGACAAAACCTCTGGAAGAAAATGTGCAGAAGAATCTGTGGCTTAAAGATGTCTAGACTTGAAATGAAATGACAGATTTCTGTTTTATTTTTCCAGCACCTTAGCAAATATTGCCAAAAACAAACTGTCCAAGTTATCTCAACCCATTAAACTGCCATTTATGCTGAGGATAAACACTGCTTTACTGTTGGCAGCTCTTTTAGCAATAAGATTTTTTAAAGCAGGATTTTATGAACAAAATATTCCCCAAAAGAATATTATCATTGCTGTGAAATCAAGAACCTTTTTTTTTAAAAAAAAGATGCCAGAATAAATATTTTCTTAAAAGAGCCACAAGAAAGTGAAATCATGCAGATAAGGCAGTTGCCTTGCAGATGCAGGCAGATATGGAGGCTCTTGCTGCTACGGCACATAAATGACACAAACTGCAAGTCATACATGTCTGTTGCTGTGAAAGAGTGGGTGCAGTTTTGGGTGAGCTGTGGTGTGAGATTTCCATCTAGCACCTAGAATCAGCCAATAGCAGCAGGTGATGAGAGGCTGTAGAGCACAATATGTTCCAGCAGCACCTGAGGTTTGATCTCTGTGGCATGCTTGCTGCACTCTGCACAGTGAACCTCTGTCCTTGCTTCATTGCTGCCTCTGAATTTGGTTCATGCAAAAAGAAAGTACATTTATTTTATTCAGATCTGCAACAAGTGGTGGCCATTTCCTTAGAGGCATGATCCACTGATCCAGGGAATACTTCTCAGACACCCTGGAGCAGGCACTGGTGATTCTTGAGCAGAAACACTTCTACTTCCTTTTTATCTTTCCTGATTTTCATTCAGGAGTTGTGCATTCTGGGGGATTTCACTACCTACCATATACAGTAATTACAAATTTATGGGGGTTTAAATACTTACCAAGCTATGTTTTTTCCCTGCACAATTTAGAAAATCATAGCCTCCATGATCAGACAATAGGTAACACATCTTGCGACCAGGTTGTAGCAGAAGAGGGATGGATGTTTCTGTTCCCTTTGTTGAAAAAGAGAAGGTGTGAGTAATGTTATGTCAGGGAATGTAGATGTGCCAACCCATGCTATACTTCAGCTGGTAGTAAGGTGTTCTCTGGAGTGGATGCACCATCCTGGGAATGAATGTGTTTTGGCTTAGGAGTGGGACCCAGCTGCCCCAGATGAAGGGACTGTACTTAAAATTTCGGTTTTGCTTGGGTTCCTCGTTTCTGAAATGTGAATCTTTGACAAATTGGGATGAACAGTTATAACAAAGGTGATGTCATAGTTTGGCAGCAGGGCACGTGGGGCTGTGGTGTGGTACTTACTGCACAGGGTCCCAAAAGGCAGAAGATCACAGATTGCATTAGGCACATGTAGCTGTAAACCCAGGAGAAACCTTTTGTGACAAGTTTCTCTAGATGCTGCAGTCTGGAAAAGTCTGCTGCTGAACACAAGCAGAGATAGTTTAAGGTATTTAGGTGGTGAAAATTGAACTGTAAACAGAAGTTTTGAGCAGAACTGCCCTGCTTACCTACTCCTGCACTTGTTGGGTTTTGCACGTTTTTTTGGGGAATATAAGTACATGGGATTTTTGGTCTCTTGTGGCTGGTTTTGGTTTTTTTCTTCCTCTCAAAAAATGGAATTGTGCTTTCATGTCCCCAAAGAATCTAAGAGCCTCTAAGTGGGAAGAAACACAAAAGTGACCTACAAGGTTGTATCTCAATTTTGAAGAACAAGGAAGAGGAAAAAGTCTGTTTGGGATCCATTCTGTCATTTGTTTCAGGATGGGACCCAGGCCTTGTTGCTGCCACAAGGTTATTGCTGCCCACTGAACCTGCTCATGAGCTGCTCAGAAGGCCTCCTCAGCTGCAGGAGGTTCTATTAGTTTGGGCAGTTGTCACTCATAAATTGCAGTGAGGGGAACTTATTTCTTCAGTGCTTTCTTCTGATGTCTTTTAATGCTGGCTGTAACATCCTCTGGATGTTGTGGTTTTCAATCTCCTTTCAGTTTTAGTGGTTACATTACTTTATTACAAAGCTCTTTGCCTAATTTGGCTGAATTAATTTACAAACTGTAAGTGATGGGAAAACCTAATATCTGTGTTTAATTTGTAGCCCTAAATCTGTGAGGCCACACGTGCCTTTTAAACCTCAAATGTATGGTAGAAAAACTGAATGAAAAAAACATAACTGCAATTTCTGATCCTCTGAAACATTTGAAAAATTGATTTTGTCTTAGACACAAAAGGAATCTAGCCCTGTTTCTGCAGAATGCTCGATTTTGGACTCCAGGTTAGATCCAGTTGATACCCCAGATATTCAAATGTAGGTGTTGCTATGATTAAGATATCATTTGAGAATTTTTCTTTTTATTGGAGGTTCTTTGTTTTCCTTTTAAATTCGTCGTGTACTGGCACAATTTAGACCTACACATTGTTTGGACAACAGAAACATATGACATGTCATTAAAGACGACCTTTTAGAATTAATATAGAGATGTAAGGTGTATATAAGTAGATTTTTAATGTGCTGTGACCAGAAGAAATATTTTGAGACTGTTAAAGAGAAAATGAAAATTGATTATAGGTGAAAAAGCAATCTGATATACTTCCAATGTCTGAATCCTTCATGTTGTGCCAGGAGAGGGGAGTGTTACTAGCTTATAGTTAGCAGACAGGTGCAAATCTGAAGTGAGATTTATGTCTTAACTTACAAATACTTCTGTGCCATTGTTAGTTTTACCTTCCATGCTTGTCTCTCCTATTTTTTCATATATTAGTCCATTCCATACAGAGAACTCTAACTAAAGAAAACATGTAAGACTTTAAGTCAGGCTGAGACTAAACCATGCCAGATTAAGGAGAAAATTGAGTTATGTTTTGTAGTTGCTTTAAACAGTCTATGTGAATTGAGGACTGACATATACACAACATCTTTTCCATAAGGTGACCAATTTGATCTGTGAGATCAGGTGCCTGTGCCTGCACACCTTTTGGGAGAAGATCTATTCCTTTAGGCCCAGAAGGAGAAATGCAAAGCACCTTTTTACATAAGAGCCTCTAGGCAGTGAGAAGCTCTGTGATTCCTGCTAATCTGGTAATGCTGTGAAACTACATAGAGGCAAGTCAGTCATTGCCTTGTCCTGGGCTGCTGCAGCAGTTTGTTGTGACCAGTTGTGAAGAGGATCAAGTTACACCAAACTCCAGTCTCATGAGGCATCCCACTTTCACATTACTCTAGAAACCAACCCCTTCTCACCTTACCCCTTAACTTTTAGCACAGGGGTATATGTGAAAGAAGACTTGCTTAGCAATTTAAGATGAGAGAGGCACCTTGTCAAAGTTTTCTGCACTCCTATAATATGTGTATTTCATCTTTATGATAATGCTGCAGGAGTAGCTTGGTGATGAGATATATGTCAGATCATATAATGCTTGTTTTTTTCTGCTTTTTTCTTCTTCTGGTGGAATTGTGGTGGAAATTAGAGTCATATGATATCATTGTTAATAGATAGCACTTATCTGGACAGTGCTAGCCTTCAATGATCTTGGTCAGATACTACTTTCTACTTTTTGATAACTGTGCACTGAAGATGTTAAGCACTCTGGTTATGAGTAGTTTTGTGTTGTGCTTGACTATGTGGTAGTGATCTGCTCAACTTCCTGGGTAGTGGTGGAGCCATGCTAAGAGCCCTCTGCTAAACATGGTGGTAACAAAGCTGCTGGCATCTTGGTTATGTCTAAAATAAAATTGCCTCAACTCTCAAAAAAAACTTATTGGCTCCATATTGCTGTGTAAACTAGTCTATTGGCTGGCCTAGGTGAAATTACCTCTTCTGTCAATATAACACAGTGTATTTGAGCGATCATGTGTTTCTTTCATTTCCTCCAAGGTGATGAGAACTCTCATTACACAACAGTTTCAGAGGAAATTCGGGGGCCTTGTTACCTTGCATCACGATGTCAATAAATTAAGAGTTTTTGGGGCTACTCTGCTTTATAGTTTTTGAGTGCCCTACACATTTATAGCACTGTGTAAAGAATAATACTTAGTGCAGCAACATTGCCCAGTAGTAAAAATAAATATATAATGAACAATCAGCCTCAATAAAGAGGATATCTTTAAAAGAGTTTTCTCACACCATTGGGAATACCCAAGTTCATTCTTAATCAAAAAGAGAGACTGCCTGTGATCAGTTAAGTAGTTTCCTCAGGTTTAGAATTTAATTAAAGTTTGTAATCACTTTTTGGGCTCACAGAATATTTCTGTACTTAAAATAGAAAGCCCTACATTAATAATTGCAGTAATGGCAGATGACATTATCCAGCCTTGTCAAAAGCAAATGCTGTGCCCAATGTTCCAATATTAAAGCTGTGGCAGTGAATGAGGCAGAAACACTGTGATGAAGGCTGAAACTTAGCTGTCCTGGTTCCCCATCTCCAGCCCAGGGAGTTGTTTAACAACACTGTGGCTCTTGCCACACACCTCCCTTTCTGAGGTGAGCCAAGAAAGGAGCATATGATGGGTGAGAAAAGTGGTGCTCAGGCTGATCCTACCAAAGGACATGGTCAGGATGTGGTGAAAGGGCATGCCCTCCCCTGGGACCTGTGGTGTCCTCCTATGTCCTCTGTCTAGCTACTGTTCTTGACTTTCCTTTTCTGAAGAGTGAGGAATATGAACTCCTAAAGAACTGGAATAGCAAAAGCTAAATTACATTTTAAATTATTTTTTTTTAGTTGCTGCTTAAAGCAAAGGAACCTTTGCAATGTTTAACATATTTACTAGTGCTTCAGGAAATGGATTAATAAAATCTTCTCCATTTGAGAGGTAATACAGTGTGTATTCTACTTCTAAACTCCTTTGAGCTGAATGGTTCACTGTATGTCTGATGCTACCTGGTAGAGTATATTACAGGTCAGATACATTAGCTCAAGTACCAGGAAGAGAACCAAAATTTAGTGTGGTTCTGCTACAAAAAACCCCAAAACCTGAGCTTTGCAAAACTTCACTGTGGGTGTTTAGGAAGTTACAACACAGTGACCCTAAATTTTGCACTGAAATTGCAGTGCATATTCCTGCCTGGCAATAATTTCTTATTGGGCTGGTAATACTGGTGCTGAGGAGACCTGACTGACTTTGGTGTGAAACTCTGCAGATACTGCATCTTGTGCCTCAGCTATTGTGTGGAGCCAAATGGGGTATGTCCTTGGCAGACCTCATAGCGTGGTGGCCAGACACACACTTTGTGCCTCACAGTCATAACCAGTCCTTCCCTGAGGTGGAAGGTTTTCAGCCCCTTTCACCACTAGCTTGCTGAGTCTCTGAGTAAATCATACAGTTTACTGCAGAGTTTGTGGCTGGGCCTGGAACTGAACCAGCATCTTTGTGTCCCGGCCTATTGTCCTTGTCACTCTCTGTTCTTCGGGGTCTGACTCAGCTCTCCCTTAACATCCTGATTCCCATTTTTTTTTTTTTTTTTTTTTTTTTTTTTTTTCTGATTTTATGTTCTTGTCCCTCAGAAAACTTCTGCTCCTGCTTCTATTTTCACTTCTTGCCACTCTTTATTTTTTGATATTTAAATATTCAGCAAACTCAAAGAATGGCAGCATGACATTGTGGAAAAAGCTCGTACAGTTGGATGATGCTACATAATCTCATTTCTTATTGTGTTAGAGATGATTTATTCTGTTTTATCAGTTTGTGAATAGGTTGTCCTTTTCCAAAATACTAGAATGTCTTTTTCTTAGCTCACATTTGATCCTGCAAGTTCAATGCTGTTTTCATTAATTAAAATTAGGTTTCTTTTCGGGGGGGAAAGAAAAGGGGACTGAGTTTTCTCTGGGTAAATTCATGGATTTTGCCAGTGTGTAGACTCTCCAAGTCATGACTGGAAAAAACATGGAAATGATAAAATGTCATCCAAGACAGAAAAAAAAAATAATTGAAAGATTCCTTTTAGGTATGGTCATATGAAGCAAAAATAATCTTTAAATATTTTTTAAAAGAGGGGTCATAAAAAGGGGTCATTATTACCAAAGCCAGTAAACTTTAGTTGTGAACTGTTGATGAGACCAACACTGAAAGAGTTTGTCTGGGAGGATGATTTTGGGCTCAAATGCATTACTCTCAAAGCACACAATGCTACTAGCAAAAGAAAAATACAGCTCACTTGACATAATTGCAATGCTTCATGATCTGTGCTTTTATTTACCTCTTTGCAGGTTAAAATTATAATATGTTGGCATTTAGCTGGCATCCTTTTGTTTTCTTCATTTAAAAAACATGTTCAGAGGAGTAATTTGATTTAATGATACTGATTCAAGTTTCTACATAAATGTATCAGCAACTTTTATACTTACTTTTGTATACTTACTTTTATACTTATATATATATATAAGTACAATTCCATTTGGTATGAGTTGGCCCCACTCATTTTTTCATCATTTCCAATTCAAATATCCCTACAGAGTCATATGGTGCTGTGCATACATTATAGGTGGAAGAGAGAAGGATACTCTTAGCCTCTGTTTTCTGTAGTCTGGATTATGAACAACATACTGGGTTTACTATAGTGAGACCAGTGTTCTTTTTTTTATCTTTCTTTTGGCTCCCTTTTTCTCTTCATGCAAATTGGGCATGGAAACAGACTTATTTGTTTGTCATTCTTCTAGTAAGTTTGCCTGTCTGCCTTTGATGGGAAGTTGCAATGTTACTTCTTGCTTGCAGTAGTAAAATCTTAATGAGGTATTTGAGAAGTCCCTATGGAGAGCATGTAAGAAAATATAGAATAAATGCAGGAAATCTACAGGCTTTATGGACTGGTCTGTCACACATAACACACAACTGTTCACTTAGTAGTTTCTATGGAGCAAAAGCCTTCTGAGAAAATTCAAGTCCATTTTGGAGATTCACAGCTGCTTTTAACTTGAATCCATAACTGAGCATGGATTAATTTTTGTTTTAACAGTTTTGCAGAAACTTTTTATTTCTAAAGATTCCACTTTTGGAGTCTGCTGCTGAAGGTGAGGCTACTGAAGGATCAGAAGCTGAAGCTCACCCCTCATGTACCTTTTTGTGGAGGCATTTTCCTGCTACCAACCTCTGGAATTTGACAACTGAGCTTTCAGCAAATCAGTGCATGTTAGCACCCTCAAAACAAGAAAACCAAAGCTAACTTGGGCAGCTGTAGTTCTTTAGACAGGCTGAAGAGTGACTTACTTTCTATATCAGGGTTCTGCTCACGCTGCTGTCTGGCAAACTGTAAAGGTAAACGCCCAAAGAGGGGAAGGCAGTGGCTCTGGGGTAAGCTGTAAATACAGCAGTCTGTGAATCAAACTACCCTCTCTCTCCCACCCTTTCTAGAAATCTATCAGGCTGGCAGGCTGCCCTGCTTGAAATAAATGTGGAAAATATTATGTAACTTCTCTCTGTGAGCTGTGGTGACAGCATAGGCACTAGGCAGGTTTTAGTTACACTATCTGCTGTGGCTATTTTTGGTCACCAAAGACTTCTCTCTTTAAATTTATGTGTCTATTTCCTTTTTCCCCACCCTCTTCATTAATTTTTTTTTCCCCATCGACAACAGAATGCAACTCAGCATCTGCAAACAGGAAAACAACATCAACAGAGCTGTGTAAGGGCAGGATATTCCTTTTTTAAAAAACAAAACCAACCCCAAAAAAACAAAAAGCAAAAACCAACAACAAAAAACCAAGCTGCCAGAGGAGGATTATATTGCTTCTAACTGCAGCCAAGCACTGAAACAGTCAGTCTTGGATCCCCTCCCCTGGAGTTATATGCTGTGTCAATACCTCCCTCTACTGAAAGCTCTACATTCTTCCTCTCTTGCTTGACTTTATTTTTTTTCCTGTGACAGGACTTGCATACATCAGGAGCAACCTGTGATATATAATAGAGCAGCCTGTCTGCTGCAGCACAGCTGCCCTACCAAGAGTATGTGCTCTGTGGAGTGCATAAACTTAAACAGTTTGTCCTCCCCCAGACTGGCTGTTTGCAGCCTAGAATCTGAGATTAGGAAAAGATGACAATTCAGAGTCAGATGACTTTAAAAAATACTCTGAAAGGAACCCCTGTGCTGGAATTCAGCCATTGCCAAGGGACATTCTGTTTAAAGACAATTCTGTGCGCATGTGCCTCACAATTTAAATTTATTTCCTTCACTTTTAGTCACTTAATTAGTTTTTGTTCTAGAAACAGTAAAATTACAGCATGGTTTGTGATCCATTGTGCTGCATGAACTACCATGTAAGACTTTTAAGTGTTGCATTACTCAAACAGATTGAATTATCTTAATGGCTGGAAAATCTATGAATCATCTCAGCTGCAGCTAGTGTGGTTAATAGGGAGGTCAAAATCAAGACCTTAGTTTTTCAGAGGCTGCAGGGTTAGGGACCCAAGCTGGTTATTTCTCAGCTCTTGTCATAACATGAAAAAGATTTTGAAGTGACAAGGAGACTTTATTTTTTCTTTTTTCAGATACCCCGGAGTGACACACCAGAAAGGATGGGGGTTGGAACTATATGATTTTTAAGGCCCTTTCCAACCCAAACCATTCTATGATTCCCTTACTTTGTTAAGAGGTGAATGATGGAACTTAGTGGAGAACTGGACAACTTTAAGATCTCTTCATTTCCTAATTTTAGTAGACGACTAAAAGAAAAAAACTTCATAAAATGTATTTTTCTTTATGTTTTCCCACCCCTTCAGAATTTTGGAAATTTCTGCCACTGTGGCAGGAAAGGCTAATGAATTCCAAAGCAATAGCTAAGCTGCAGCAGTTCACAGCTTTTTAGAATAATCCTTAATGTTTCCTCATTAAGTTCAGCTGCTCCAGATGCCGCTGAGTTTTCCCCTCAATCTGATAGCAGGTGGCAACACCAGCTTTACATCAGCCTTGTGGAAGAACTACAAAATCAGGCCATTCCTACTCACTTTTTCAAGAGCACTTTTTATTGTCTTCATGGACTGTGGTAATATTAGAGGTGAGAGGAAAAATAAGTCACACAAGCAAGTAAATATCTATGTACAGACAAATTATCCTCATTGGGTGGAAGTTAAAAAAAAAAAAACAGACAAGAGAGGGAAAGGGTAGAAAGCAGACAATAGGATGCAGGAAGGAGCACAGCTGTAGGGAATAGAAACCTCTCAGGGAAGGTCAGATAAGGAGAAGAAGTAATCATCCCCACATGGGTGAAGTTTTCAGGAAGGTGCTATTGTTTGGAGACTTTTGAGGAGCCCTGACCTTACAAAGGAAGAAATTATGGACTGCTTACTGCAAAAATAATGGTAGGAATTGGGGTTTTGAGGAAGAGCTGGGTATTTGAGTAGAAGCATGCTGTGAGGTTGAGCTATTATGGCTCTCTGGAAGATGTCTTCGAGCAGAAGGCTTAGACAAGTAAACACGCCCTGAGGACTAGCACCCTGTAGAGAAAAATAAGTGTCAAAGATACCTGTATGATTCATTATACTTCAGGTTTTGTATGGAGATTGGGTCATTTTTAATTACTGTGCAGAATATGTGTCTTTTTTTGCCTTGTACCTTGGATTTTTTTATAACTGGTAAAAAGATACCAGTGAAATTAGTAAAATTACTGGGTATATAGAAGGAAAATCTTGACATGTGTTTGCACTTGACATTTCCTAAAAATTTTATGATGTTTAGAGTCTGTCTGGATATTAAAATGCCTTATATATGCTTTCTATAAGATACTCGTTGTGGATGTGACCTGAAAAGCTGAACCTGAGAAGAAGAGGTATAAAATTACTTAAATGGATATGGGAAAAGGAATTAATATTGTTTTTTCTGACTTAAATGATTTTTTGATATGCCCAAATCTCTAGCAATAGGTTGGATGTTATTATTGCTGAAGAGAAATGTCTATTATTGCCTTTGATTATTTTTTTCCAGATTGCTGTGCACAAAGGTAATTTAGACCAAGACAGGCAGCTTTGACTACTGTTCAGTAATTAACATATAAGAATTGATGAACTTTGTGTTATCTCTGTGCTCTGCAAGAGTTTTAGATGCAGTTAAGAGACAAGGTCCCACCCTGTGTTTTGGTGTTTCCTTAGATACTGTAAGTGCTCAGCTGATTGTCTCTGCTAAACTGAGCTAGATTTCCATGGTGGAGGCAGGCTGCCAGATGTGCATCCCAGCTGTAGTAGGACAGTGTGAAATGCATCTGAGGGTATGTGGGTGTTTGCAGTCAGCTGAGTGGCAAAATCAAAGCAGTAACTCAAGGTGAATCTGCTGCTGGCTCTGGGTTTCCAGAGTTAGGTTTGATTCTGTGAGCTCTGGAAAGTTCCCCCACACTCCACAAGACTGTTCAGGGTTGAAAGTCCTTTATGGAAGGTAGATGACATCAGGATGTGAAAGACTGCATTCAGCAAAAGCACAGTCAGTTCATATTTATCACTGTTTCAGTATGTATTTCTGCAGGCTTTTTTGCTCAGCATATTGGCCATGGTCTAAGATGCCTCCTAATAGAGCTATTTAAGTATCAGGAATGTTTGAACTAGCTGGGCTTGCAATGCATGAAATACATAAATATGTAAGAAACCTAGAGCCACTTGCTCTGGGCATGCTCCTCCTGCACAAGTAATGCTACACAGTTCTGTTCCCCAGCTATTAGAAAGTAAACTACAAGACTCAAGGAAATGAAACATATGTCAGAAGGGATCACTATCAGTTATGCTAAATGTTCAGTGAAATGTGAGACCAGGCAAATCTCAACTGGTTTCAAGTTTTCTTACAGTCAGAACTCAGATCAGGTTCCTTGAAAGTTCAAGAATTTCTGAGCAAACCTAGACTTGCTGAATATTTGGAACTTGAATAGCAGCTTTACAGTACATGTTCAAAGCACTTGCTATAAACAATAAATTCCCACAGCAGCCATGTGATTTTGAGAAGTTTGATTAGCCTCTTCTTACAGTTCAGCCCATAAGCAAACAAAGAAGCAGAGTTCTTAAGGGCTTTAGTGTTTAATGAGGCAGTTGAATAGCTCTTTGAGTGACCAACCTCTATAGGTAGGCCCTCTAGGTTCCTATCTGCTTTTAAGAACACATAAATCTTTAAAAATAATCTAATGAACAGGTTATCTTGGTGAAGTTTGGTTGTGATGACTGATAACAACATAGGGTGTATTTTGGTTAGTAAATTGATTTTTATTTCAGTATACCTGACTATTATGCAGTCCCTTAGGTGAGCTACTAAATGAAGCATTCATTTAGTATGAATGTAGATTAAGATCTACACTTTAAATACTGCAAGTTGAATCCTGATGATATTCTTACCCTCCCTTAATGCAATGGCTACAAAGCCAGGTGAGATGTACAGTGTTTGGAAGTGAATGTCTGGGCAAATTCACAAATGTGTTCTACCAATTCTGCCATTTTGGTATTATAATATTTTGGAATAGAAAAATGATCTGCATATCACATAGAATAGTTCATTTGGGTGCATGTGGGTGTGTGGATGCTTGCACAGCTCCTCTCCCCTTGGTCTCCAAAGGCACTAGACAATGTACATTGTACAATGTATAGGAGGCAGGATGACTCCTTCATTAAGTCACTGAATAGGAAACCAGGAGAGTTAACTTCTGTTTCTGACAACATGAAACCTGCCTGCAAATCTGGGAAATCTTTGGAAAGCTGAGGCATGTGAAATCTATCAACTTAATCTATCAATCTGTCTTCTTAAAACTGGCATGGAAAAAACACAAAACTGTCCTAAAAATACTATTAAAATTGGCTTTGGAGCCTTGAAACACATGTGACCAAGTACAGAAAATACTTTTAAAAATACTTCAAGATTACAGATAGCTATTAGCACAAAAAAATTTGCTTTGACAGGTTTTCAATAACAAAAGCAAATTTGTTGGTATTAAAAGACAGATCTTTCATTTTTCTGTCAATTACTTTTGAAATGTTTGTAGAACTCTATCAAAGTTCTCTAACATTTTTGGTTGATTTGCCCCTTTCAGATGTGGGGCAAATGAAAAACGTTGCTTGTACTCTGGCTTTTAAAATCACATTCCAATTTGTGTGCAGTCTTAGCATTCTGCCAATACAAAATAAGTCTTCCTTTCTAAAGCCAGCAGAGACTGAAACTCCTCTTATCCTTTGTTTCCATTTGTTAAATGGACATGCTCTTACCACCTGGAAATGCTTTGGGTACTCTGTTTTGGTGTTAGTGTAAGTTACTCTACCATGTCCCTTCTTCTTTCAGTGAGGGGGATTGTATTCTAACATGAATTGCTGGGAGTGTTAGGACTAGTGAAGCCTGATACCCTCTGGATTTATCTTGCTAATATGGCTTGGAAACTTTTTGTGCACTTTGTGTTCATAAATTTTCTTTCTCCTTTCTGTGAAGACTCATGGTTGTCCTACAATATATGAGCTTATTTTTGCTTTTTCACTAAAATTTCTACTAGAAAGTGTACCTGTTTCCTTCAAGAAATGTCCGATGTATGCAAGAAAAAAAAAAAAAACAAACAAACTACTGATAGGTCACTTCTCTCTCCAGGTTAATTAATTAAAAAAAAAAAAGATGGCATGCTTAGCCCACATTTTTTTTTCTACCTAGCTGCCTACTTTAAATAAAAAATCTGGAATCACCCAGGCCAGTTTAGGCCATGGGAAATCTGTCTTAAACCCAGGAGGCCAACAGAGAGCTGTTGTATCCTTGAACTTTGTTTTCCCTCTTTCTGAGCCACTGAGACAACATACCTAGAAGTTTCTGTATAAACTCCTGAGCAATATGCTGGGAATCCAGTTTCTTTTTCTAAAGGAGAAGTTAAGGCAGATACTTCATGGATGACCTCTTTTACTAGCTACATCATTTAAATTCTAAATGCAACCTGATCTGCTTCTCTAGATCTACCTCCAGCTGTACAATCTGTCACTTTGCCAGTCCCTCAGCAACTAGAACTTCATGCACCTATTTTTGTGCCTCTGTTCATCTCCCAGAGGTCCAGCTCTGGACTGGGCAGCAGGGGCTGTCAGGGGGTGAAGCAGTTGGCACCTGCCCATCCAAACACCAGGGTGCCCATTCTGTCCCACCAGGATGAAGACTCTGGGCTGGCTTTGTGTTTATAAACCTTGATTGAAAACTGCACCTGTGTGGCTGCCAAGGTCAGGCAGTCTTTGGGAGAGTGTTTTATCACTACAGACACCTGGCTTGGCATAAGATTTAGGGATGTGGCCTGTCTTTGGTGACATACTTTTGGCAGTCTAAAAAGACTTCGTCGTGAGGCATTGGCTTACAGTCTAGCCAGGTGACAGCTATCAGGACAGCTAGCAGGAATTTTGTACAAGGAAGAAAGCCTAAACCCCATCTCATGCATCAATAACTGATATTAATACCTAATAAAAGATAATGACTTTTTTTCAGTGATGAATATGCTCCTTCTGAAGAGATGGGCTTAAAGAGGCTAGAGGTTCCTTGCACTATTGCTGTTTATTAAAGCAGCTACAGGTACTACTTTCACAGACCAGTGTATTTTGACTTGGGGGAGGAGGGATGCCTGGGATCAGATCAGGTTGCTCGTGGCTTTATACAGACTGATACTCATAACCTCATTGGAAAGAGATTGCTTCACTGTCCTCAAGCAGTGGACTTTCTCCTTATATTCAACCTGAACTTTTCCTGCTTTAATTTATGTCTCTTGTTGTCCCAACACCTACCACAGTGCATTGTGTTGCTCCATCTCCTCAGCAACCTCCCCCCAGGCACTGGGGAACTGCTGGTGGTCTCATCCAAAGCCAGTTCTTTTCCAGACTGAAAAAGTTTTGGTTCCTCAGGTTGTCCTTGTTGGGGGGCCAGAGTGGGTCTCACCCTTTTATCAGCAGAGAAGGACTGAAACCTCAAGAGGAAAAAGGTAAAGGGTTGTTGCAAGAATGATTAGGGTAGATGGAAGGAAAAGATACTTTTCCCTCTGAGAGTAAGAGTTTATTCTCATGGCATTTCCCCACTCCCACCTTGAAAAAAGTGGAGAGATTATTTCTGAAGAGGGACAGCCAGAGGTAGAAGCCTAATGTGTTGGCAGCAAGGAGTTACAGCTGTAGAAGGTAGTGGAGCTGGGAAAACGTGTGTGATGCTTCTGCTTCACAGATGAGAAGAAATGTGGGCAAAGCTGTGGGCTGGCCACTGTTGTAATTTTTCAGGACTTTTAGCTGAGATGATACAATGAGTTGGTCATAGCTATAATCTCGAACTGGTATAATATTTAAGCAGATGTTTAAATATGCTACACTTCTTTGAGCTGCATTTACTATTCCCAGCCGTCACTTATTGTGACAAAAGTAGTACAAATCTGCATGCTTTCTGTTTTGTTACTAGGTACTGAACTCCTGAATATATGTTAACCTTTTTCCAAATCCTACAAGTTGGAGTTTGAAAGCACTGACCTAAATTTAAAATAAGAGACTGATAAGTACTTCCTGACATTGCCTCTCAACTCTTCCAGAACCTTGATGCATCTCTCCAATGACAGTGTTGTATTAATCTGTCTTACAGAATTTTGAGTTGTACTTAAGGCAATCACTTGGCAACATATCACTTTGCTGCAAGATCTAGTTAATGTGGGGGTTGAGTATGTAAGGTTACATGGTATGTTTGATTTTTTTTTTTCTTCTTCTTCCTCTTTGTGGGAGGTGGTGGTTTAGGATCCCTTGGTATTTATAAAATCACTGCTTATGACAGGACTGCTAATGTAGATAAGTAACGTCCTCCATCTTTTTCACAATCTGATGGGTAATTGGTGTATTGCCCAAAAGCCCAGCCCTGGCAGAAGCAGTACACTGGAAAATGTCTTCCTAGTGATTTGAGTAATAAAAATGTCCATCAGGCTTAGGCAATTATGCTGAAGCTTTTCTATATAAGCTTGTGTCATGGGATAAATATGAGTGTGAGCTTTAATCCACAGTTTCAAAGACCTTTTGGCTGGATCAGAGGAATAGCAAGCTATGTTTGGTCTCCATGTATGGATTTGGGTAGGAAGATGATGCTAAGACACTTTTATTGTATAAACTTCTAGCTTGTGTGTTTGAAGAGAAAATGCACAAAAACTTCTACAGCTGTTCTAAACACCAGTGGAAAGGTCCAGGTTTCAGGCACTGCTAGAAGATGAGGGTGAAGATCTTTAGTAATCTCTTATAGTGATTGACTTAACTTGTGTGAACAAACAAATGTCCTTTTTGGCATCCTTCACTGCAAGTACAAAATGTACTGCTGCATCCTAGAGTTTTAGTCTATATTACTCAGAACCAGACACAATTGGGACCGATTTTCATTTTATCCCACCTGTTTTTCTTCAAACTGTGCAATCTGTTTTGTCTGCTGCTGCTTAGTCTCCCATTTGGCTATTGCTTCTCTCTGAAAATAATGGGTTGGCTCTGTAAACTTGCTTTACTCCCTTGACTGCTTTGGGTTTGTTTTGGTTTTTTGTGTGTGCGGTCTTTGGTCATGATTATTTGTGAATTAGAGCACTCTTGTATTTTCCCTGTTTATGGAGAAAGTAGAGAAAACTGACCAGAGATTAATAAAAAAATATATATAAACAATGTGACAGGAAACTTCATGACATGTTGTAGGCCAAACTATATCCAAATTGCTCATCTGAAGCACTAACTGTAAAGATTTTAAGAAATTAACTGGGTCAAAAACTAACTTGTCTCTCAGACAAGGCAGTCTGTTGTCATCATCCACTTTTAGATGGACAATAGTTAAGCTTTCTGGCAGCTGCTTTCCAGGCACCCAGCTGCAAATTCATGATCTCTTACTCTCTTGGACTAAGTGAAAGATGTCTCAAAAGCTCAGTTGAAAAGAAATTGGAACAGGTGAAAAGAGACCATGTCACCTGTTGTCATCTCTGCTCTGTTTACATCTAATAGACCTGACCTTGTTTCCACTGAGGCTAATGGAAAAAATTATTCTGCTTAATGAAATACATTTGTTTTAATTATATCCTTGTTTAAATATGTTCTGAATCTATTATCACCTACTTCTAGAAATCCTCAAGATGGTGAGATTTTACAGCAAACAGCATAGGGAAAAATGAATAAATGAAAGCAAGATTGTACTTCAGGAAGCTCGGAATTTCAGCAATTGTCAGCCTACCTTCGCCCTGCCCAATTTTCTGTGGTGTGTGTTTTTAAATTCTTTAATATTTAGTATCGTGGAGCAGATGGTACCTTTAGTCCATATGGAGTGATTCTTTCTAACAAAGTGATGTTTGAAGTAGCACTGGATGAAATAGTTTATTTGACTACTAAAGCAACTTCTAGCTTCTCATTGAGTTAATATACATTATTATCACTTCCATCACTTTCCATTTCTCCACCTGTATTCTGTGTACAAACATTTATATGAAAACTTTACCTTCCATCGTTCATACCACATGATTGCCACCAACTGGTACAGTTCTAACTTTTATCAGTGTTGTGGGAGAGACTGCAAGAACCACCGTGTGCATGTACAGTGTGTTCCATGGCTCCTCAAGTGTGACTGTGCCCTGAGCAGCAAGGTGTAAGCACATGATGTTTTATCATCAGCCCATTACCTCAGAAGTGTGAAACCACATACGGAAACCAAATGGGTACCAGGTTTAGAATGTGCCTTCCTGTTTTTCTACTGCTTTTCTGACTTGAGCTTAGAATGTAAGCAGACCTCTATTTTTGTTCCTTTTGCTTAGCACATGTCTCTGTGGCAGCTTTCTCCAGCTATCAGCAGAGAAGTGAGCCTGTTTCCCTTGAGCAACTCTGTAGGGTAGGCTTCCACCCTTGAAACCTGTAGGCCAGCCTCAGGCTCATTGCTGAGCAAAATTGATTGACCTCAAGTGGGAGTTTTCTTGGAGCAAAAAGATGTATTTTTAAAAAAAATTCTAGTGAATATTTAAAGCATATAAAATTGCTTATTTTCCTGCTCTGACACTGTAAAATGAAAGCACTATTTAAAAAACTTTCTTAGACACCTAACCTTAGTATCCAAGCAGTAAAGGAAGAAAGTAGAAATTGTCTTTAGAGAAAAACCAAGCCAAAACTGTGTAACTTGCATTTTTTTAAGTACTTAAAAGTTGAATTTGGCCTGTGGTGCTCATCAAAGTCTGAGTTATATGTAACTTGCTCCTTTGAAACTATTTGCTGTTCTTAATTAGAAAAGAAATTATCTAAAATAGTGCATAGGACATATTTGACCTATATTAGTTTTCACCAAATCTGGCTTTGTTTTCATTGATATTGGTGAACTTTGTAAGGAAAAAAAAGAAAAAACGGCAGATGAGTTCATACTGAAATACCAAGTGCAAATTTGTAATGAAGAACTTCAGTTTAAAAGCCACTTATACAGTGATGTGGGATTTGCCATCAATTGAAATCTTGGTCTCCACACTGGATATCTTTCTTGAAACTATATTTAGTCAGATATTTTGGACTTGCAGCAGGATTTGATGGGTAAAATTCTCTGTTTATGGAGGGCATTGGCTGAAGTGATCATAGGTTTCTTTGCTTCTGCTTCTTGTGTGACTGTCATTGACTTTCCCGGAGTGGAAACTGGAGTCTGTGTGTATTCAGATGGTGTATTGCTATACAACTTGCTGCCAATTAATTAGGTAAAAAAAGGGACAACCAAGATTGCAAAAGGAAGCATTAAGTGTCTGGTAGAGAATGAATGAACACAGAACGAACTACACCCATGCCAAGCCATTATGGAGTAGTACTTAAACCTAAAATCATCATTATTTTACTTGTAATATTCAGTACCTGTTCTAAAGGCAGCTTGATGCAGAATTTCCCTACAGGCATCTTCTGTGTTTGTACTGCTGTGCAGCCACTAGAATGTGTTACCAGCATAAAGCAAAAAGGTGCTGCCATCTCTGGTGCATACACCAGCTCCATATTGGATAGAGGCTTTCCTGCATTTCCTAAGTGTTATTTTTGTAATGTTAACATCTTTTTAGTGCAGACAGTTTGGGGGACTCACCAGCAGGACCTTGAAGCTGCCTTGGACTAACAGGTGGTTGGAGCAGGTTGTTATTCTGTCCAGGCAAGTACCAGTGGGGAATGCAAGCCAAACCTTGCTATTCAGCTCCAATAGTGCTGATGGATATGGAAGCAAGGGGCAATGTGGGTACCCAGGGTGCCATTTCATATTTTGTTGGAGAAAAGGCTTCATTCAGCAAGCTCAAACTCCTCTGTACCATTTATGGACAAGTTTCTCTTGTCTTTAAGATAGATTTTTCTTAATTTCCTCCTAATTTTGTGTGTTAGTTCCTGAAGCCACCTCTTGGTTAGTACAAGACTCTGAAGTCCTTGTACAACTTGCCTCCTTGTTTCTAACTCTTATCTCCTCACTGTGTTGCCCACCCAGATCTGGTCCTGCCCGTTTCCCTCCCTTTCTTCACTACTTGTGTCCTGGACCTGTCAGTCATACCCATCAGACTGTGTGATGGGGGAAGTTTAGGTTAGATATTAGAAAGAATTTCTTTACGGAGAGGGTGATCAGACATTGGAATGGGCTGCCCAGGGAAGTAGTGGATTCTTCGTCCCTGGAGATATTTAAAAAGAGACTGGATGTGGCACTCAGTGCCATGGTCTGGTAACCGCAACGGTGGTTCAAGGGTTGGACTGGATGATCTCTGAGGTCCCTTCCAACCCAGCCAGTTCTGTGATTCTATAATTCTATGGTTATTTTCATATCTACCTTCACTTTCCTCTTCTGTAGGTTTTTGGATTGTGCTCAGTCACTTCCAGTCTTTACTACTGTACTCCTTTGGCATGCTAAAACCCAAAAAGCATCCTTTTTTCCAGACCAGAACCTCCTACTCCTTTGGTTGTTTCCCTGAGTCTTCCCCCAAGCATTTTTCTGTTTTCTGTTCAAAGAAATATTTTTTAGACATATTAAAGCCCTTCAGGGATTCACTGGTTTACCAAGAGCAGACAAGGTCCTTGCCATCCGTTTCCCAAGCAAAGGAAACAGAAAGAGGGTAATACATTAAGAAATGCAAAAATAAATCCAAATTCATCTGTTTCTTCTCAGGCTGGAATGAATTCAGATATCCTGTGGCAGTTGCAGGCAGAAGCTGTAAGTGTATGGAGCATGCTAAAATTTCCTGGTTTGAATAGTACACACAGCTTGAACTGATGAGAGATGGCAGCTTGCTAAATGAAGAGGGACTAGGAAATGTAAACTGTTAAAATATCGCTAGGTACAAGCAGAGACTTAATTTTCCTTTTGCAAGAGCTTAGTGTGACAGAATTGAGGTAAATGTACCCAGGAACAACGAAGGTCCATCCTTGATGCAAAGGTTTCTCTTGCAAAATGTAGTATTACTATTCTGAGATTTAGAAATATTAGGGATGCTCAAAGAAAAGGTCAATAGACTTTGAGCTTGCAAAAGCAAATTTACTTTTGATGTCCTTCCTTCTTAGAAACAGCTGAGCTGTTGACTGAGTTTCTTTCTCTCCTTCCCTTTCTTCCCTCTCCAAATACAGTTTACTTAAACACATGGCATGGAAAAACTTCAGCCTTGTTAGTCTCACAAAATTAAAAATTTGTTTTCAATTCATTATAAAGAGAAGTATTGGGATATAATTAAAGGTAGTACTATGTTCTCCACTGTTGTAAATATATCGTCTGATCTTACAAGATAAGTAAAACTAGATGGAAAATTAAAAAACAAAACCTACTTGCATCCCAGTTTCCTGCTTTTGTTTATGGATTGGATGAATGGAGGGATATTTGTGTAAATACTTATACCTGACTGGCAATTTCACCCCTTGAACACTTAAAAAACAAGCCAGATGTTTTAGATTTAGAAGGTTACTATTTTTCTGTGGGTTTTTTTCTTTTTTTTTTTTTTTTTTTTGTTTGGTGGTTGTGGGGTTTTTTCCCAAAAAACCAAATTGAAAATTCTAGTTTTATATTTTTTTAGTCTTTATCTTCTATTCTAGAAGCTGTATGTAAACTACTTGGTTTATTTTTTTCCTCTTGTAATGCTGAGCTCCATGGGGTCTTGACCTCAGGTTGGGCACTGAACAAACTGCTAGTGACTTTAAAGTTTATTCCTTTGGACAACTTCAACATGAAAAAAGTGGAGAATTCCTGCAAGGTTACTATAATTTTTTTTGTGATATCCATGCAAAGAAATGCTGTTTGTTTGGTATAATTTTTTATTTGGTTTTGGTTTTTTTCGCTTCACTTCTATGAGATTTAAGCAGACAGCATCAGCAACAGCAACAGAAAGGTCAAAATGAGTTGGATTTCTCTTTCCCAGGCAGCCCATGTTATATGTGAGAAGTCCTGAAAGCTGTAAAGGTCTCTTTAATTTAATGGCACACAGTTTGAGTTCAGCATTAGGTTTTATTGTGAATGACTCTCAGAAATGAAACAAAATAGACTATTTCATAATCTCTGCCGTTCCAGGTTTTCTCTTTCTCAGGCTGTTCCCTTTGTTGGTGTTGGTTACCTTTGCCATATTTCTAGAAAGATGAGAATGTGTGCCCAGGAAACACTGGGTAAAATTTGGTAACAGTAACCTTACATAGGCATAAGTAGCATCACACTTAAACATTCCTCACAGTTAAATTGCTGTTCTTACATCTGGTACTTTGGGGACAGATTGTAAATATAAGTTGGCTGTCAACCATTCATGACCCCTTTCCCTTTTTGTGGAGCAACTAATAGGACAAGAAAAGATGTTATAGCTGGAGCCTTTGGGGAGAAGAGGACAAGAGAAGGCACCAGAGAGGAAGCTTTCAGGGAGTTCAAGGTTTCTGCTGCAGTATCTGCTGTGGTGGATTGCAGCTGAGAAATGCCACGTGTTGACATCCAAATCCATACATTTACATGGGTGGATACTTTCTTCCTTATCCTTGATCTAAATTTTCCATACATCCTAAGGTCTGGGCTGATACTTTGCTTCATAGAGTACAGTCCATGAAACTGAGAAATTGTCTTGTTTCACTTACAAATCCTAAGAGGCAATTCAGTCTCCTGGCACAGCAAGTAGAATGCCAGGGACCCTTTAGGACAGAAATGTATGTGCTGTTGGGGAGGCAGTCCTTACTGCCAGTGTTTGTACTGGGAAACACTGCCCCTTTTCTATCAGCTTGCTTTTTGACTTTCCCACTTATTGAGATGTCTTTCTGAAAACAATTGCATTCAAATGGAATAAGAATAATAAGATGATAATAAATAATAGTGACAAATAAGAATATTTGTAATGATTGTCTTTGAGCCTTTGTACAGAATGGGCAATAACAGCTATTTCTCTTAATATGGAGGAGTTTCCCAAAGGCAGCTATTCATATCTCTGCACAAATGTTTTTAGAATTAACAGTCTAAACAGTCCTGAACAGTCCCTTTTTATGTTGCAGTAAAAGTTTGTTATTTAAACCTCTTAAAGGATGCTTGTATACAACTACACTGAAAATCACCTTATATCAATGCTTTTAGTGCCTGTCAGGTACTTCATAATTTTATTGTAAAGTTGAAGAATCCCAGTGAGGTGCCATTTGGCAAAAATATTTGTTAAGAAAAAGGTTTTAAAAGTGTTATGCAATCAGTTCAGAAGCAATGTTTCCCTAATGTCTTCTCTAGATCTAGAAGTCTGTTTAAGCAGCTTACATAGCCTCATGAGACATAAGTATGATTGCTTAAGTTGAATTCCTTAATTCTTGAACCTAGGTACTGTGCTATTTTGGTATGATATTTAGAAGAAGACACAAACAACCTACCTGTTTGTTCTAGATCAGTCCAACAGAGTCTCTAATAGACCAAAAATAAACCTCAGGAGTAAACTTTAGAAGATTGTTATCTTAAGGAATGACTCCTTGAGAGAAAAAAATAATACTAAACCTTTTTTATTTTTGTTAATACCTGATACAAACTGATATATCTCTGATTTCCACAACTGTGATCCTGATTTTTAATTATGAGGCAGGAGAACTCCCTTCTAGATGAAAAAGCCTATTCTGGTAATAATGTCAAAAAACCTCAAAAAGGCTCATTTGGGACACCATGTGCCCCAGAAATGTAACTTTCTGACTAAGACTGCATAAACCTGAGTGCTTGTTGCAGCCTTGATACTCTTTGTCTCTGTTCTTGGGTGAAAAGCTTCAAATCTTGGCCTTTTCCTGTCTTCTAGCTGTCTTGTATATGTTGGCCTTTCCTCTGAGATTAAAATGTACCAAAGAGAGTGAAACAGTTTTCAGGAAAAGTTGCAAACTAAGTGTAAAAACACAAAATCTGTTTGTATCTCTCTGCCCTCAGTTTGCTTAATTTTTCTTCCTTTCTTCTCTCACTTTTTTCACCCGAGAGATCAGCAAAAGAAGTGGGAAGCCGAGATGAAGCCTAAGGTTTCTCCCTTGCATTGCTACAACTTTCCTCTGAAAAAGGAAAGTATTTCTGAGGTATCTGAGATACCAGTCTGCCCTCTGAAGTAAATGCTGGATGAATTTACAAAGATTTAAAAAAATTAGTGACAGGATCACTATGTCTCTTAGGGCCAGTGATAATATGAGCCTAAAAAGCAGCTCAGTTTTGTTGCATTACACCCTTGATCTCAAATCATCTTGCCTCTCCGGGCTGGATCTGGTTACCTTGTGTCCTGCCTCATTATTGGAGATGAATGGCAGGCACAGTTTGGAAAGCACCACCAGCTCCTACTGTAATTCCTGATTATCTGAGCAACTTTGTTGTAGAAACCTTGGTCTGGGAAACTAAAGGAACAGCGGAGTTACATGTGCCGGTGGCAACTGTGTAAGTGTTCAGTGTCACCATGTTTTGTACTCTGGTCTCTGTGAATACCTAAATAGTAAGACTGCTCAAACTCTCACAGCAGAGCTGCCTACTGACAAGTGCCAGATAGCTGAAAATGCCATTTTCTCAGTATAGTCTCAAAAATGCTTGGGTCTTGGGTTGCTTTTTTTTTTGTTTTTTCCTTTTTTTTTTTTTTTTTTTTTTTTTTTTTTTTTTTTTTTTTTTTTTCCTGTGAACATAGAACATATTTCTCCAGAGATGACTGCTACTGGGTTTTGAAACAACATACTGATATAAGAAAAAAGCCATTTTCAGTAAGATAGGTTTGTTAAGTTCCTAATCCTGTTAACTTTAACTTTTTAAGGTCTCTTAATTGGCCACCCAGCACACTGGCTTTTACTCTAGGGCTGCTCATTTGGCAACTGGGGGTTCATCTGGATTATCACTTGCTAGGAGGCCTGTGATTCTCATCTATTTTTAATTTTTATATAAACCTCTCAAAAGCCCATAGCAGTTGACTCTCAGGTTTTCTACTTAACAAAATATTTATAATATTATATGTAACCCTTTATCAGCTAAATGTTGTGAATACAGATGCAGCTTTATTCTTTGTTAGGGAAGTAATTATCATATCAGAATGTTAACACCAGAAGACATTATATGATGATAGAAAAGGCAGTTAAAAATGTATATAGATTTTAATTAAAAATGCCTCACTAGAGGTCTTGGTAGCTTCTGTTGGATTCTCTTAGCAACAGCAATGAGAAGAGAGCATTTGTCTCTAACAGTAACATGATCTCATTACATAGGACAGGAATACAGAGTGAGGAGGCAAAACTCTGTACTAATTTTAGGTTCCATTTCAATCTGTGACATGTCTTTTAAACTTGTCTTCACAGCATCTTAGTTTGGGTTGAATCACTTCAATAAAATCTCATTTGAATAGATCTCTTGCTAACAGTGTAGATTATTGGTGCTGCTTTTTTCCTGTTTGGTGGTGGAAGGCTTTTACATTTATTTTGGTACTTTCACTGTACACTGCAGTCTACACTAATATCAGTCAGAACAAAGAATTGTCTAAGACCTGCATTTAGGGAGCTACATATTCAAGTTGCCAGAGTCCACGTGATGTTTCACCTGGACCTATCCCTAGTGTTTTAATGCTATCCCCAGTGTTTTAATACTTTTTTTAAAAAAAGTAAGTAGGAATCCACATGCACACTCTTAAAAAACTATTGATTTAAATTAGTAATTTAAATTTGTCCTTTCTTATCATCTTAAGTCACTTCTAAATGATGCATGCAGATTCATTGCCGTCATTCTAAATCTGAAACTAACACAGTTTTGTGTTAGTAATGGGTGGGTATTCTGGAACACTTCAACACCAGAGCCATACCCAAAGCTCATCTAGCACCTCTCTGCTGTTTTGATAACTCAAAGAACTCAAAGTGGACCAATTTCCCTAGCTGAGGATCACCCCAGGTGCAGGAGGATCTGCAGATGCTGCTCTCTCTGCATGGCTGTTTTTCTCTGTGAACACCAACCTGCAGCTGCTCACAGGGGAGTCAGCAGGGACCAAGACACCCAACATGAAAACCCGGGTAGCTTTGTGGCTGCTCTGACACTCACCCAAGAGTTGCTCTTTTTGTATTCTGTTCAAAGCCTAAATGTATTGAAAAAACTTCTTTAAAAAAAGAAAGGGTGAACCCCCCCACAAATTCTTGACTGCAGTGTCCACAGGTGGTTTGGATTACTTGAATATAACCTGAACTGTTTGAGTTATATAAGAAATTTCTCCCTCTTATGCTCTAAGGCATGAGTCCAACATAAAAGCTTAGATTTTTCAGAAGGACTTAGGATGCTAGGCACATAATTCCCATCAAATTTTAATGGAATTTAGGGTATTATTTGGTCTCTCTTGAAAAATTAATTCTAAATCTGTGCATGTTTTGAGGAAACTCCCACTGTGAACAAAACTTTTTCCAATAATGCACACCTTTCTCTGAAGCTTCTAGCCACTGTTACAGTGTTCAAAATATCACTTCATGCCTGAGGAGTCTGGCAGAAATCTTTTAAAGTTCCCCTCACTTCAGTAGGCTGCACACTGCTCTAATTTACAGCAGCAGTTCCTATTGCCCCATGAAACTTTGGACGTGCCTTTCATTTAAGTTAATAGAATGAGAATTTATATAACTATACTTGCAGTTGCTTGAGGCAAAGAATATATTAGATAAAGGTTACAACACTAAGTTTGCCTTTTTTTTTTTTTTTTAATAATAGGTTAGGTGGTTTCTGGTGTTGCTTTAACAGAGATGCTGTAAAATGTATGTTTTCTTTAAAAAGGAAATATCTTCCCTGTTTGTGACAACATTTCAGGTTTTTAAAATCCAAGGAGTTACAATAGCTGTCTTAAGCAATCTTGCCAATATTTCTTCATTCTAAGGCTCTGTTACCCCACTTAAACAACCGTCAGATGTTCTGCCCTACAGAGTCTGCCCTTGGGCCTCTGCAACTGCATATGGTCTCCTCTATCATTTCCTTTCAAGACAGGGCAGTTCACAGGTAGTGTGAACTCTAAGTATCGTAAAAGTTGGTCGCCAGATACCTCTCAGCTGTAGAAAAGAGCTCTGTTCCAGATATTTCTTCAGTTTTATACTGCTATTAGCTGTTGGCTATTAGCTTGTAGCTTTTCCCCATGTTCCACTCCTCACTGAGCTGCATTCCCGTCTCCAAGAGGAGGAATCTCCTGGTGCTATTTGGCTTCCAAATTATTTACACTGAAACATCCTTGTAGAAATGGAAAGAAGCAAAGGTCATGTTAACAGCCCTGTGTTAAAGGTCAGCAATACCATGGTAACAGTAGAAATCCATCCAGCTGTCTGCAGAAAAGTTAAACCCCTTACGAATAGGAAATAACCCAAATAAACAGGGAGGCAGATAAAGAGCAGTATCTTAGCCCTGAGCCACGTGTCAAGTGGAAATGTAACATCTGAGAGCTTCTTGGGTATTTCCTATGCCTAACTTTGAACTGCATTGCTCAAAATGCAAAACTGAAGCAAATATTCAGAGAAATAACTGCCTTGTAAATGTTCTGACTCTCAACACGAGGTGCCTTTTTTTTTTTTTTTTTCCACTGCAAGCATGTAATGCAGCCAGCCAAGTGTTGTTTGGTATCCTTCCTGTACCTTAAAGTGTGACTTTTATGGGTGACGTTATGTTTATGGGGCTTTGTTCATCCTCGGCCTCATGTACCCCACTGCTGCTTCCTCTGAGGCTTTGCCGCCGCACCGCAGGGTGTTAATTTCCTGTTTTGAGTCTGTCACAGACAAATTCAGAGCCTCCATTAAAACACAACACACAGATACATGCTGCTGACAAAAGCACTAATAAAACTCTAAAGTTTAAAGGTGGCCCTGGTGTTTCCTCACCGAGCAGCCCGGGGACCTTTCACCTCTTGGAGACATGCTGTTTGTGAAGGTTTCTTTTCTTTTTAATTAGGGCTCGCCTGAATGACTTTTAGCAAGCTGCTCTAGCATTTGGTGTGTTTGGTTTATGGATGTATTGACTATAAAACATGCACAGCTCACTGGAGCTGATTTTTTTTTTTTTTTTTAAATAAAAAAAGGAAGCCTTATGAAACTTACAGGAACTGCAAAGGAAAAGAAAAAAGGTTACAAAAGCTTGTGTTGTGATGAGGGGTCTGGTGTGTATGGTTTCTATAAGACACATGCATGGGCATCTGAATATCTTGACCTTTTATCTTGGTCATTGAACAGGAGACTGGGGAAAAAGCAAACTTTTTCTTGCTTTTGTGAAAATCCTTCCTTTTGCATTCACATCCAACAGTGGGAGACTTGCAAAAGCGATCCCTAAGGCATGGATTTCTACTAGGTTTTTTTTTTGGTTTTTTTTTCCCCCATTTATTCATCTAGCACAGTTTAAATTGTCTCAGCACACTTATTTTAGATTACTCCATAGAGTCAGAGATCTAACGAGCAAAAAAATGTTTCTCAGTCAGCACGAGTCTTTTCTTCTGTTTAGTTTTTAGTTTCATTCCCAGCACTACTTTGAAAGATTTTGCTCCCTCTGTAAGTGTTACACATAAGTTTACGAGCAATTAATTTTAAACTTGGATTTATTCTAATGGAGGGCTTGTTATTTTCATGGAGTGTTGGGGTCTTTTTTTCTGTTCCCAGTTTCTGTGCCTTATAAGGATCCTGAGGGATCCCTTTGGGCCTGATACGTGGAGAGGACATTGCATGATAGTTCATGTGCTACAGGTGCTGCATGTCACCTTGTGTACATTACTTTCAGATACATAGTGAAGGAAACCAGCTTCAAACTGCACATTTCTGTATGTTCAGAAAGGCAGCTAAGAACATAATATTACTCCTAAAGGGCTCCAGACTTTGTTTTTGAAACAGTCTATGACTTCAAGCTCTGAAATTAGAATTTCTGCTAAGAAATGTTTGGTTTACAAGTAAACCTAATGCTGTGCTTAAGTGCAAACAGACCTTTTGTGTTGCTAGTCCTCTAAAACACAGCAAAAGGTGGCATAAGCAGATGCATAGGTACTGCCTTTACACAGTGTGTATATCAAAGATGAAATGGGATGCAATTGTAGCTTTATGCTCCTCAAGCTATGGCTAGAAGGTGTTGGGAGTGAAATGCTACAACAAAACTTCAGACTGAGTTAAAGCATTCAGAAAGCATCCCTAAGTCCCTGAGGGTGAATTCAGTGCATTTTAAAACTCCCACGTCTTTACTTTTCAGGGGATCATTGCTGCTTTCAGAATGTGTCGTTGGTACTTGCTATGACTGAATTGACCTAAGGATTTGTAAGAGAATTAAGCTGTAAGTCTTCTGAGGCAGCAATTCTTTGTTTGACTCTATGCTATATAAACATCAATATGGGTGGCAGCCCATAAATGAGATCTAGGCACGCCTGCTATATGTATGATACAAGTGCTAGATGAATGTTCTGCATTGTTCAGTCTTTTCTATTCTGAAATGGTACATTCTTCATTGGTCATGCCTTCAAGGTTTCATCTGTGGGGGACAGTGCTTCATAGTGATAAGTTGTTTGGGTTTTGGTTTGTTTTTTTGTTTTTAAGCTGGGTGTTAGCAATGCGATAGCAGCCACATTATACCTGGGATGAGCTGGGCAAAAATGAGAAACAGGAATCATGTTTTAAATTAGTTAAATATGATGTGTTCCATCTGCAGGATGTATATGCCTTTCTCTGCACTGTGAGTAAGATGCAGATCTCATGCAAGTCATGGATTCTATGTTTTTTGCAAAGCATCTGTGACTTCCATGACTTCTGACCTCTCCAGGCTTGTGTGCATGTGAGTGAAAGCACTGGTGTGGTCACAAACTGTGGAACAAGCTTCACTGCTAATAACAGAGTAAATCTTGGAATGCATGAGAAAAACTGAAGAAGAGCTGGAGGGCAGTGGCAGCACTGGGTGACACAGGAGACCCAAACAATCTCCCAGGGTGTTGAGTTGGTTTAGCCAGACCAGTTGGAACAGAGCTGCTGTGAAGGCTTCCCAGGTTTCTGAGCTGATTTTCCTAAAGTTACTCAAGTGCAAGTATGACATGAAAGTGATGCAGTGCTCCAAACTATTTTAATTTAAACTCATACCTAGAACCAGCTGTATCTGCAGTGCAAGCATTAATAACTAATTAATTATTAGTTAAATATTATCTGTGGTCTCGGTGCTGACTGTCAGTATGACATAGAATGAAGCAGTATCATTCAAATCCTCTAATTTCACTCCTGATAGTGGGGCATTAGCAAATTCCTTAAGAGTCAAAGGTGTTTCTCTGTTCTGAACAAATTTTAACTGCTCTTTTCTCTTGGATCCCTGCCTTGCTTCTTCTCCTGGAAAAGCTTCACTTTTCTTCTTGCTCTCAAAGAGTGGATGGTCTTTCTCTTTGTGTGATTTCAGCAACTTAGTATTTTTGGTTTCTTAAAGCTCGTTCTAACTTTGACTTCTGTTTCTGCTTCGTTTATTTGTAACCAGCCCCTAATGCCTTTTTTTACATCTAGCTTTCACTCTTCTTTTGTAGTGCTTTGTGTTTGGTGTTTATGCTTTCCTACTAAATTCTTTGTCAATTTATTTTTTTTTCTTCTTCTCTCCAGAAACCTCCAGCAGGGGCCTGTTGAAGGGAAACTGCTACCACTTTTTAGTTCAAACTGAATATGAGTAGAGAAAAAAACCATGCTAAATAAACCAAATTTCTTGAGATGGGTCTCCCTCAGATCACCTCTGCAGAGAGCTCTGCACCAAACGCCATGAGAAAAGAATCAACTTCTGTGGTGTATAGGCAAAAGCTCAGTGCTTCAGACTTCATCACAGCTCTGCCACAATCACATTAGTAAAGGCCCAGTCTTGGCCTGCTGCATCTTCAACAGTTTAGTTGACAGACTGAGATTTTTGTGCCATTCTAAGGAGAATGACTGACTAGCAACCTATCTTCACCAAAGCTTGGCTGATGTGCTGGAGGTTTAGCACAGGTGCAGAATATTCCTGCTTGCTTACTGCAAGGAGGAATCCATTGTACAATTCAATCCATTTGCACATGGAAAGCTGAATTTTATAGAAATTTAAACATTGTTTTGCAACGGTCTTAAGTAGGTGGTGCAAGATAACAGCCTAGTGCCAGGAAAATCACTGAGCTCAAAAAAGAAATCTATTGAGCTGAAGATTCCCAAGGGTCATCAGCTTGATCATAAGCAGGCTGAAGAGAGGTTATAAACTGCCTTTCTAGAAACTAGAGGCAAAGACAGACCCTAAAATGATTTTTTTTTTTAAATGAATGGTTCTTATTATAGAAGGCTAACATACAGAAAACGTTGCAGCCCTCAGAATGTTTCACACTATGGCAGTCTGATTGAAGAAAAACTTATAGCTGCTGAGGATACTTGATACTGCCCAATCAAAATCCTGCCAATAGTGCTGTGGCAGGAGTCACTAGATGGCAACATTACCTGTGCTCTTACAAATCCATGTTTATGGACATTTTCCAGCCTTCTGAAGATCTGTGCCTTGTTCTGTGAAGGTCTTTCTTCTTCTGTAGGAGCTCAGACAAGGAGCAGGGATGAAGTCATCTTTTTTTCCCAACTCCATTCTGAATTTTGAATGCTGATAACTGCATTAAGTGTCAAATCAATGACCCTAATGGAATATCCACCAATTTCTGTTTATGTTACTGTGCTAGAAGTGATTTAGGAGTGTGTATGTATCCTACTTAGCTGTGCCTGCTGTCAGTGGGGATGCTGTAGTGGGGGGTGGATGGGATGCAGCAGTCAACTGGAGGTGTTTCTGTAGCCCAGCCATCTAAATCTGCCAGCAAATGTGAATTAAGAACCCTTATAATGCTTTCACTGGAGGCTGTACTGCCAGGACTTCACATCTGCTACCACTCAAAGAAGCTGAGGGTGTCCCTCTTCATTCTGGGCTTGGCAGGTTTTGCACATGGCTCTGATTTTGTGTGAAGCTGATTTTAGGTATGTGTTGTGGAGGTTATGCTGAGCTACCTAAAATATATTTGTAGGATTTCAGTACCTTTGTGAGCAGTGTGGTTAAGAATAATGCTTGAGGTGTAGCTGTCTATTGTTGATTGAGAAATTGGCTAGATAAATCATATATGATAAATTATATGATATTATGTGAATGCTGGACTTATCTCATTTTACCTAAGTTTTCCTTGTTAGAAGTCTGCACTGGTATTAATAAAATGGTTTTTTTCTTCTTTTTATTTTTTTTTTTAAAGTCAAATTTTAATTGACAAAATTATGGCTAGCTCGTGCAAATTATCTGGAAATGATAGAACTAGTGAAGTATGTTGAAGTGTTGACTTATCTTTGCCCTTTTTACTGCAGATGCTGTTTCTATTCTTAAATGTTTTGAGTAAAATGTGTCACTGAAAAAAATTTTAGAGGGCCCCAATTCAGAAATGTCCTGTTGCAGCTAATTATTTTCTCTTAATTTAAAATTACATTCAAAATAACAAATAATAAAATTCAGAGATTAAAAGCAAAACCAAACCAAACTTCCTCTAATGATCTTTCATTGAAATATCACAACTAGGGGATATTTATTTTTTCTAATAACTATAAAGGTTATTATTCATAATAGATGAGTAGCTTTCCTCCTCTCCATAGTGTTAAAAGTTTCCCACTTCAGTAATGAAGTTTTCCAACTTCATTCCCACAAATGTTGTACTTTGTGCATATCCTATCATGAATGCCCATCCCAGGGTCTCATGTGGGGCAGACTTTTCTCATCTGTATAGTTAGCAGAGTAGGTCTAAGAAACATTGGTTTTCCCTCACCTGCATGATGTTTTTATTTGTGAACTGATTATTCTTGAGGACAATTCCAAGGTCTGTTGTAACTAAGATAGTTTTGAAGCAGGAAATATTGTTAAGCACAGCTTCATCTTGTAAATAAACAATAGGAACAGTTATTTTTTACTGGGTTTTTCCCACCAACGATAAAAATCCCCACACAACCCTTTAGGAGTTGTTCCATTTTTTTCTACTACGATTAAAAAACCAAACAAACTGTTGTGCAGTGTGAGCTATAGAGTAATATAGATTTATATCCAGACATCTCTGTTCCTTTTCCCTTCCACTCCAATTTTCTCTTGTGCTGGTGTTCAGCTCCACAGGTGCCAGGCATAGACAATGAATAACATTTTGCAGGATTAAAAATATTCTACTGTTAAAAATGCATCAAAGCAGGGTAACAACTGATGGAGTTTCTATGACTAGTGATAGATATGCTTCCTCTAACAAGTGGCAACAGAAAAAGTGGAGGAAACTGATTTTTTTTCTTTTTTTTCTTTCCCCTTTCCCTTAAGTGCTGAACACTCATTTTTTGGGGGGAGTAATCTTTCTTTAAAGATAGCAGCTGTTATTAAATTTTTAAAACTACATTCATGGGCAATAGCACCTTTATGGGCTACCATCCCTGTACTTGGTGAGCTTTTCAGTCCAAGTGGCTTTGCCAAAAGTCCATGTTGAGGACTTCCAGGCCAGCTTACTTTGCAGAGCACCAGAATTTTTCCTGACTCTTATTTGCACTTGGAGGGGGCCCCTGGTGAGCACTAGTGCTGCTGCTCCTCATATTGAGTGAGGAAATTGAAATGTACTTGAATTAGAAACAGATGACTGGAATTTAGAGATGAGTTAAAACTGCTCTAAGCAAAGGGCAAGAGTGATATAATTAGTCTGGCTTGTGACTTGTTTGCTTATGGTACATATTAGATCCCTTTTTTATGGCTTTCAAAAATAACAAAAGTAGAACAAAGTTAGTTTAGATACAAATATAACTCAGACTTTAGCTTCATTCTTGGAACTAAAAAGTCCCAAAGCAAAATGTCAGAGCCTAATTCTCTGTTGGTCCGTGTTGTCCACGAGGTAAAATTTCACTGGAACCAGTAAGATCGTTTTGAGCTGAGATGAGCATTAATGGCCCACAGTCAAAGTACTTCTCTGCCTGGTGAAAATTTGTCTAACATCCTTTCTTTAATGACAAGAAACTTAAAATACTTATTAGAGTCTGCTGCCTTAATTTGGTAAAAGCTTGAGTCACTATTTAAGCTGTAGGGGTTGGATCCATTTGTGTTAAAAACTTTCATTTGGTGATGGACTTTGTTTCTGCAGCAGCCTTTTAGCTTTAGTACAAGCACCCTTAAGGAATAATAAAATGAAAAACTTTTGAGGAAGAAAGTGGTTCCCAGTGCTTTTTGGACACTTTTTCAAGAACTGGCTGTGCTCCAGGACCATGGTGATGCCAACATCCACTGCACTGATGTGTCAGTGTATTTAACACTGCTGAATGCCTCAGAGTGCCTTGGTTTTCAGAAAGCATATAGAAACTGAAAGTAAAAAAGTGGAACAATTCCAGTAACAGGTTAATTCAGATGCTAAAGGCAAACAAGACTTTTCATACACAATGCTGGTTCTCATCTGTTCCTTCAGAGTCCTTAGCTGTTAGCTGAGACTGTGTTTTAAATAGCATCAGTATGAATGGGTGCACTAAGGTCTCTGATCAAATAAACAGAAAACTGCAGGTTATTTAATTAGTTAATTCCTGTTACAGCTTCACAAGCTGAAGAATAATTTATACCAAAGTATAGCAGAAGGACAGAGCAGTTTTATTGTTGCAAACAGTAAAATGTTCAGGCTCCTCATTTCAGAAAACCATAGGTGAAAGGGGTGATGGAAGCACAGCCACCTGTATTAGAGCCACAGGCTCATCTTATTTGGCCTAGGTCAGTTTAAGTTTAGGGAGACAACTCGTACCTTAGAAGTTATTATGATGGAAGAGGTGCAATTTATTATTTATCGTATCTTTTTTATTTTAAGGCAAGGATACCTTGTTCAAGAAATGTCCTGAAATGGTCACATAGTTGTGTTCTATAAAATGCAAGATTTTTATAGGATTTTGGCAAACTTGGGTCAAAACTTGAGAGTACGTTTTCAGACTAGCATATGTTTTGTTGTACAGTAATCTTCACAGAGAACCTTCTGGAGCTCCTAGATCCTACTGCAAAATAAATAATTGGAGCTTTTAATGAAAATGTATTCATTTCAAGTATTTCTTTTTCCCAAAATGCAGTTTTGTTGAATTTGTGGTATTTTATAGAAACCTAAAGATCGTACGCATTTGGTTTTTTTTCACTGGGGTGAACTTGCTCCTTTATGTCATTTGAAATGTCTTGGTTTATACTTTATTTCTGAAATGCTAGAGAATGTTTTTAAGGTACAATGCACATTTATTCATATGATACATTTATATGGCTATGAATTAACTTTGTTCAGATCCTTCTAGAAAGCTGCAAAACTTCAGCCTATCACTTGGAATCTTTTTCTCCCCTTGAAACCAAATTCTGATTTCTCACCATCTTTCCATACAGAAAAGGAAGATAGGGAATCCAGTCTGCTTCTTCAGATGTTTCTTTGCTCTAAGAGGGGTTCATGTCTACACGAGATAAAAAAGGATAGGTGCATTACCTGTGCATCTCTGAGGAGGGCTCAGTCCTTCAGCTTCTCTGAGAAGGAGAGGAAAAGGTATGACTGAGAAAGTGTGGTGGGGAAGAGCCAGAGGTTTTGCCTTGTGTGTGGTTTGGGGCTTCTTGGCTATCCCTGAGCTCACTGGCAGAAAATCTTCATTTGAACATCTAGAAGTCAAACAGCCACACTGTTTGCTAAAGGTCTTACTCCATCGCTGAGACTTTCAACAGTATCAGAGCTCTTAGATTTTCTTTAAGAAGTGGCTTTCTTCTGAATCCAGGTGGGGTTTCCATAGTGTCCACACCTGCACAAAATCAACAAATGCAATGAGTCTTTTAAAACACTTCTTGTGCAGAGGGGGACAGAGGTGACAAGTTAAAGCTTGTTGCTGCTCATGCTGTGTGCAGTCTTAATGTTAACCTGCCCAGAGAAAGGCAACTCTCTGGGTGCTTTGCAGCAATGCTTGGTGGGGTTGCTTGTTTTTCCCTCTGCCTTTCTGTCACATTTGGACTAAGAAGATTCCAAGTTACCCTGACCCTAGGATGCTTTAGACTCCACCCTGTTTGTGTGGGAGGGTTACTCTATTTATTATCCTTTATTTTTCTCTGTACCAAGACTGGTGTTCCAGGCAGCTGGTGTGGCCTGATACAGCTGAACTTGTACTGATCTTTGTTAAGGAAATGCTTGAGGCATTGTGAGCTTTAGGACAGATTTAAATGTCTTTTGTGCTAATTACATTGTGCAAAGAAGCCTTAAAATGCTGAAGATCTGCATGTCTGGTTATTATGACTTTTCCAAGTAATTACTAATGTCTGACATGTGGGAACCACCAGTTTTTGAACTGATATTTTGTTATTGTAAAATTATAGTAAGAAATTACTTTGTCTCCATAACATTCTCTAAAATTGAATGCACAATTAACAAAAAAATCAAATTTTCCAGTTTGATGCAATGAAGCATCTGCAAAAATATTCCAGAGGACATGATGATAACCACAATCTGCAGCTGTTGTGTTATTGAGAGCTGATCTCAGATCTGTGGTCAATGCTGATTTCAATTTTGTACTCCATGTAGAGATTCAACTTTTATAAATAAAAACTTTATTTCAAAATATTACATCTGCTCAATTAATACAGGATGAATTTGAGAGTCTAGAAATAAGCTTGTTATAAATTAAGTCATATACTAAGCACTTCTTAATTTGAAAGTTTGTCACTGCACAACTCTTTTACACACAATATTACCAAAACCAAATAGTGGTTAAAATTGCATTTTAGCATGGTTGAAATTAATTTAAAACTTGGAGACAGGCTATGTTTGAAGAGTCATTTTTAGAAGCAAGCATGACTTGTTACCATTACTGATGAGACTAGAATGAGGTGACAGGGTGCTTTCCACCTGAGAAGTTATCCTTCTCAGAGTTTCATGAGGTTTTTTGTAATGACAGAGTTCAGACTTAAGAATCCTGGAACCAAGGCATCCTTAACTCAAGTTTGTACAATTAGGAGTCTGGGTTTGTAGCATTCCTAATGATGATTACAGAGTTACAATTTATCACGGAAGGGCACCCAATAATCCTTTGGATCTTTTTGAGAATCTCAATCATCATGCATAGCTCTCCACTAGGAAACATCTGTTCCTGAGTGGTCTGACTTTGAACCTCAACTTCCTATTGCATCCAATGCAAAGATGTCTCCTGCTGGTGCTTATTAAAGAAGAAGAAAAAAAAAGTAAAGTATGCTTGGTTAATAATGCCATACTTAGGGGATTTCACTTGTCATATGTGGGGTCATGAAAGAAAAACTTCCCCATGGTAAGTTATAATTTGATATGTGCTTTTTGGGTTCTCTGGTCTTTCTCTGAAGCATGGGAGAGTAACCACAGTAAAAGAAGGGATTTAGGCAGGGTACATTCTTTGAGCAGCAATACAGTTAAGGGATCTGGTTCATGTTTTCCTGTAGACATGTTTGGGTCTAAGACTGCTGGCTTTTGGGTCAGATCCCTTTTGATTGTCAGGGTCTGTTGGATTTCTTTTCCTCTTCCATGTAGATGCACTGAACTCTTAATTCCTCAAAAAGGCAGAAAGCTATTCCAATTCAAAGCAAGATGAATTAGGTGTCTCTGCAATTCAAATTTAAAAACTTCATTCATAGCTTCTAAATTGATGTTGCAAACTAATAAAACACTTTTCTACAATATATGTGTAATGGAACCTCCTGTGTCTGATGGGTCCTTATTCATTCTGCAAAAATGTGATGAAAACCTCCCTGCTACTTTTAATCTGACTGGCAACTAAATGCAATGGTTTTTTATGCCTCTCCCTTATATGTGAGTTTCATGTAACATAGTGATTAAAAATTTTCATTACACTCGAAAAATAATGTTTCCCAAAAGAAATGACATTATTATTTCATGGAACTATCAGCTAAAATATTATAGATTGTCTGAGATTTGATCCTGCAGATAAGGAAACACAAACTTCTACTGCAAAGATGATACTGTAGCACCGTTGAGAGGAACAGCCAAAGCAGAAGGCTAGGTTACTGCTTTTATGAGTCATATAGTTTTGTTGTACAGGAAAGGTAGAAAGGTATAGCTATGTGTCAGAGAGAAGTAATTTTATTACTCCTTTATTCATAAGAAATATGTAAGAGAAATGACTGTACTGAAGTACAGTTAAACTTGTAGCACTTACCCTGATGCATAAAATTTGAAGCTTAGGAGCAAAAATGGAGTATTTGAACACTGTGCTTGACAGAGATGTCCTTGGTGTTTTCTGTTTAATAGAAGCAATAAGGAACAGCTGCTGCTCCAGTAAGTTGAGAATTGGAAAGGTGAATATACTGTGCTAGAGGAATGCAGGACAATAAAATAACAAGAATAGGGATTGTTAGCCTTTTACTTGGAAGAACAATAGTGTTGGGAATGGAGTGGAATAAAGGAGAGGTGGAGCAAAAAGAGGCCCCGTGATGAGAGACTCTGAAATTAGAGTACAAAGTCTTTACATTATCCAGTGTAGGTGGGCTGCAGAAAACCCTTTCTTTTCTCTCTTTCCTGAGTTCTGGATTCAGTGCCTCTTTTTTTTTTTTTTTTTTTTTTTTTTTTTTTTTTTTTTTTAATTCCCTGGTTTCTATGTTGTCTTCACACCTCAGGATGTCTGTTCTCCTGCTACCTGCAAATGGAAGTAGCTGATAAGGGCTGTATGAGAATATGCACGTAGCAAGCAGCTGCTCAAATCCCCCTTGGTCCATTGTATTTATGCAAAGCTCAAGGGTGTCAAAACTTCCCTCTGTATATGTAATAGTGACTGGATTTCTAAATTTCTCTTTGGGGAGGGGAAAGGAGGGGGCAAGGGAGGAGGGCATAAAGCAGATTCAGTTACTCATACTGCCCCCCTGTTCTTTAGGTCTCTTAAAACTGGCTGTCATTTCAGGTGTCTGAAATGAGCAATAATCTGATTTGTTGCACTGAATACAATTACTCACATCCAGTTTCTTAGCACTTTGCCAGAGATCTTCAGAGATTAATAGCTACAAACAAAGCTATTCATGCTTGTATGGCAATAAATGCTCTCTAAATTCCATATAGAATCCGTTTAGGAAGGCAGAAGGAATGAAAATTGCTATCTAATTCTTGAGAGTAAGTAGTAGTATTTTTTAATTATTTCTTTATAAGGTCTATGATCAGTGAATACCATTTTATTAAAATTCATTCCAGGTATTTAGTGGCCACTAATGTCTTTGCCACACTGTATCCCATACAAGTCTATGATCTGCAGGGGACTATATAAAGTGTATATCAGAACAGGGACTAGTTCTGTAGTTTGTGTCTAGGAGTTTGTCTGTAACTCATTACATGAGAAATTACACTTTCTTTTCTAAGCTTTAATAAAGAAAAGAATGGGTGGCTAACTAAATGCCTTTCTTTTTCTGGAGATGTGAAGAATTTGTGAGATTTGTCTTTGCATTTAGGAGGTTGCAGGTTGATAGCTGTAGTATTGACCCACTTATGTTCTGTTATCAGTATCATGTTTTTACTACAGTACTGCCCCAGGGACTGATATGGAGACTTGCAGTCAGTCAGCTTGGAGAGTGATAAATCTGTGGAAAATGATTGATGTCGAATTTGCCTAGAAAGTTTTCATTTACCTCTAAATAAAAGTTTATTTTGAAAGCTGCTGCTTTCACGTCTCCAGCATTCAGACTGGTAGATAATCAGTGCAATTGTTATAGAGGAAGAATGGCTATAAAAGAGGAGGTATGAGACAGAGATTGATCAGTGGTGAACATGAGAGTTACTGGTTTGGTACGTTTGACTTGTTTAAGTTGATTGTCATTTATGTGACATAGTAGGGTTAAAAGTTTTTTCCCCAATATTTTCCCCAATATTAGACATGTAGAACTTTTTCTCCTAGTGAAGTTCTCTGCTTTGTTTTGTGCTCAAGGCTGTGCCATAGCAGATTACTTGAGACCTTATAGTGAAATTGGGAAAGCCAAAGCTTGTGTTAAACTTTAATTCTTTTTGTCAACGTAAATCCCAAATAGCTGAACTTCGTCTTAGTTTCAGAGGATCAAATCCTGGAGCAGAACACACTTAAGGAAAAAAAGAAATCTTAACTCATTGAGCTGAATCCTGAGTTTTGTGAGACACAACTTTTGTTTTGGATTCTTGTGCTGGAATCGAAAAGACTCTTGGCACAATATAGGGCCGAGTAACAGCTTTGAGATTTGGCCCCTAGGAATTTCCTGTTTAAAGAATGCTGGGCTTGGCCATGAAGTTCATACATGCAGTGCACACAATGTCAGATGCATGTGCTCTCCTTTACAAAGCTGAGAGAACTGAAGGCACTCCTATATTTTAGCAGGATCTGCAGAAGCTCTGACAGCTGGTAGATACTAATGTTGTATCTATAGCTCATGAGCTGCCATAATAACATACACAGCACTGAATAGCAATACAGTATACTCTGTAGTTTTACTCAGGATAGCTGGTGTTTAAATGTACCTTGTGGTACAAAAGACATTTTCCACTTTTTGGATTCATTTTCCTACACATGCGATTTTGAGGACGTGGAGGAGCAACGCAGCCTTCAAAATGGTAATTGGAAATAGCTATGTAAGATTTCTGTGGTTTTTTGAAATAAAATAAGAGTACCTGATGGCAGGATAATTTTTGCCCTCCTAATTTTTGCCCTTTTGTTTGATCCTGAGTTGTTGCAGAAACCACTTCAGGATCCTCACCCAAGTATCTATTCTTAAAAAAAACCTTCAATTACAAACAATGCCCCACACATTTAAAAGGACATCTGATATAGCCCTAAACCAAACGAACTTTTAAGGAATATTTACGACAAAACCACCTTGGAGAAACTTGCCCAGCTGGATGTTTGAGCCCCCGGGACATGAGAAGCTAATGGCCAAATGCTCAGCATAGAGGAATTTGGGAAGGATGTTGAGTGTTTGTCTTTTGTGTAGAACCTCACAACCTTTCCACTCAACTTGGAGGCATCAGATATATTAAATTCCCTCAAAATATATTGCAAATGCACAGTATATATTAGGATGGGGCAACTGTTCTCTTGAAATATTCCAGGCTGATCTGCAGTTTTTAGGGTTGAGCTGAGCAAGCCTCTGTTTATCTGGATCTGGTTCATATTTCTAGCTCTTGTTCTCAACCAGCTTTGTGTCTGTCTGATAATTATTTCCCTAATCTGTTTATGAGAATATTAATGGGCTCAAGTAAGATATCACAAAAGCCCAAAAGCCAGTGTTTGCATGTGCACACATAAGACATGTATACACTGTTGCTGTCATATGGATTTGTCTCCTTTCTTGGTCAACAGAATAAATTAGATTAATGCTACTTAATTTCCTTTTTGGCAAATCTGTGCCAAGGTTTCTTAATCCATTGCAGTCTTCAGGTGTGTGCTTGTGTTTTTCACAAAAGTTTTTGAGCAGTCCACAGGTGGCCTGCTGTCTGAATAAATGAAAATAAAATATTTGGAAATGGTCTGACATGTACGACTTGCAAGACTTTGAGGGTTCCTGGTGGCCTTTTCAGTTAAAGACTTGGAAAGTGACTGTTGCAGATCAGCTTGCAAATTGCTTCATCACCTGAGTGATACACAGGGAGATAGGAACAGGTCAGAGTTTTTGCTGTCCTCCAATGCTGCTGCTACTTGGTTCCCTGAATCTTCTCTCACCTTTTCTCCCTTTTGGGCTTTGCACTTTGTTATCTTTTGAGCTTTTGGAGACATTTGGAATTGCTGGACTTTTCTAAAGAAAACTCAGTCTCTTCTGGCTATAATAAATCTTGTCTGAATATTTCTAAGGTGTCCTGACTGATATTCCTTCTCCCCTAAACTATCTTAACAGGTTTAACCATATTTTCCCTCTTAACCTTTTGTGGCAGGAAGAGGAAAGCTTTATCTCTGTTGGGCTGTAGTAATGGTGGGATTAAGTTATAGTTTGTGAAAAAAGGCAGGTATAGTTTCCTATAGACCTTGAGGTGTTTCAGAGCCATGAATTTCCTTTACAGATAATCAGCTTGATGAACTTTTCAGCATTTCCTCTTGACTAAGTTGGGTGGCTTCTTGCTTCGTACTTTTTGTCTGAATTTCCATCTTTAACACTAGATTCTTCTGTTGTGCTCTGCAGGGAGTGTTTGGCCCTAATTAAGAATTTTGGATTTCACTAGGCCAGTAGATTTTTCAGTACAGTGCTGAGGACATGGTCACTTACTGTTAAATCAGGCAACCTTGAAGACTATACCACCATTGGGCTAAGAGCTGTTTCCACTATTTTTGTGCTTGGACTGGCAAAACTTCATGATTACTCAAAAAAGGAAAAAAACCCTTATTCTTACCCTACTGATGATAAAGTGGTCTATTTATTTAATCTCTATTTAATCTCTTTGGGCTGAGCTTGAGTTTATTTTCCTGGCAGTATTTCCTCCCAGTGTTTTACTGAAGCCTTGTCCGCCCTTACCAACTATGCCAACACTGGCTTTAAAAAAAAATGAAAACAAAAGTGAAAAATAGGGAAAAAAATCCAGTAATGGTGCTGGGTAAATGTAGATTAAGAAGTAGTTGCTGAAAATCCTTTTCTCACTACTGCTCATTTTGTTCAAGTGTTGTTATATGTACAGAAAGGGACCATTAAGTAGATGTCAACTTTACCTCCATTTAGATAATTTGACAGGGTACAGATAGGGCCTCTGCTTAAATTGTCTGCATGTGAACTATGGATTGTGCAGGACTTCCAAATGGTTCTACTGACTTGGTTCAGAAGGGCCTCTTCCCACCATATGGGTGCACATTCAGGATTTGATTATGGGTAACAAAATGATGATGTTGCACTGGATGTAAAGGACAACAGAGCATGGTCATACATTCCATGAGCAAAAAAATAACTAAAAGCAGGAGCATAGTGAGACAGAAAAGGAACAAAACTCTATTCCTTGACTTTTACTATACCTTTGAATGGTTTTTGTTGGAATATTGACACCAGGATTCCTTGCTCTTATATCTGTCACCAAATACATATGGATGTACTGAAAACGAGAGAGACTTTTTTAAAACTAGTTCTATTGTCTCAACCCTGTTGAAGCACGAGGAGCATAAGAAATAAAGGAATAATAGAGAATTAAAGAAAGGAAATGAAGAGCAAATATAAAATTGCTGAGAACAGAAAGAGCACCTGACAGTGGAAGTGAGACACTATGAGAGATGGATAGAATGAAGACTTAAGAAGCTTCACATCAGTATTTTACACATTCTTCACTGTGAATGAAAAGATTCCTTGGCTTGTGCACCCTCCTCCAGGGTTATGAACAAGTAATTATAACCCTCTCTTGGTTTTCTCCTTTCACCTCTTAGGAGTAAAGCAGTGAAGCAGATTTTTCTGGCAAAATCTGAACAAAGCATTTGCTTTTGTTCTTTTTTTCCTGCACAGATTTTAGGGACGTGAGACCTCTCTGCTGTGCATGTCAGACATGAGTAGCTGAGTCACACTGAATGGAAGGGAAGTATAGTTGACCTGCCATTGTTAGAGTGCCCTCATCACAGCTGTTTTTGTTACCCCTATGAGATATTTTCTTCTTTGCATTACTATTCCTGTCTAGGTCAGCCCTCTTAATTGTGTTTTCTATAAAAACATCAAAACATTCACAAACCAGAAAACAACGAGCAACCTGGAAGCATAGATGCAAATCCTAAAAGGTACTAAGTGTCTAACTTCTACTCTAAACACATTTCAGTGGGGCTCAGAAGCCCTGATGTGGACTGGAGAAGCAGCATCAGTGAGTGCTGAATTATCATCATCTTCCACCTGAATAATCCTGAGAGGCTGACAATAGGGATAAGTGAGGTCTGCATCTTTTCTGCCCCCTTGCCCAGTACCAGGTGTTAAGGACGAATGACAATCACAGTAGAATCCAAAAAAGTGGATTTCAGAGGTAGATCCCTTCCTATGTTACCCACATTTCCCTCAAGTCTCACAGTGAGTTCCCCTTGTCTTTAGTTCAGGAGAGACCTGTCTTTCCGTACAAGTGTCTGTCCCTAAGAAAATATTGTTTATTGTTAAGAGCATCCACTAGAGTGAACTCTTCAGATATGTTGTATGGACAACATTTGAAGAAATCAGTTGTGATTTTTTTTCATGCAATACCATTTCATGTGATTTATGTACAGTTGTCTGGGAGGAGTTGAGGAAGACTATGAGTAGGTAATAAAAACCCAAACATTATTTTTCCTTGTGTGCAGTTCACCACGTAACAGTACTTGCAAAATCCCAGGTGGACAGAAAGTCTGCCTCAAAAGAAACAAAGAGTATGGTAGAGAAAGGTGAGTCATTTTATTGCTAGACAATCCTATTCAGTTAGTATTTCCTTTCACTAACAAGTTGAGATTTGGCTCAAAATTTAAGAAGTGCTGTGATCTTAGGTCTAGATGTTATGTAAGAGAATTATTAGAATGATATTTTCAAGATAGCAATCTTGTCTTTTGTTGTGCAACATTGCAGTTCCTGTCCAACAAGAAGGTAATTAATATAAACCATTAACTCAATTTTTAGAACTTTTAATTTTTTTTTTTAAATTTGTGTTTTGTAAACCATTTAATGCTTCCCATCCCAACAGTCTTTTCTAAAGACTTGAGTGGGTGCAATGGTGTAAAATTAACTGCTGAACTTTGGAAGGAAGGTCCAAGAAACACATTATATGCTTTCAGGCTAGACTTTCAAAAAACTTCCCCAGAAGATCAAATTTATTCTGTATTGGATATTCAAAAGGGAAATAGTAAATTATGTTGCAGTGTCCCTTGGCTGAGGAACAGACCAATTTGAATTGAATTCATTATGCTGGAGCAGAGAATGCAGTATTTCTCTGGGGTGGGCTGTGACTGAAGTTGTTCACTTTGTCCCAGATTCTGGTGTGAGTGTCCAGAGAAATGATTTCATGTATCTCTATAATGAGTAATACTTGGAAGAAGCTTCTTCAGGAACTCTAAAAATATCTTGCTCTATTTAGCCTTTTCCCCCTGTTTTAAACAGGTCAGACAGCTTGACAAGGAAGACTTTTAGAAAAAATAAAAACCCCCTAAAACTGGAGTGTGTATATCCTTGCATCTATATTAGGGATCTATTGCAAGACGAACCTCTCTTAGGGTACTATGCTCCAAGGTCCAACCAGGTGTTCCAGCAGAGACTCACGAATAGTGCTCTGAGCCTATAGCCCTCAGGGTTGACTAGCCTGGATCAGTGCTATTGCTCCAAGAGCAGCCAACCTCTCTGCTGACCTGCTCAGAACTGAGCTGAGCCTGTGAGTTTGAGTCTCACCTTTTATTGGCCCCCTAATCCTGCTCATGCGCAGTGGGGACCTGCCCTAATCAGGCACAGGTGGGCTTAACACAAGCTCATGCCCACTGCCTGGTAATTAGTGGCACCTGGATGCCTCATTTCACTACAGGGATCTAGGAAATTACTGCCAAGAATTTATAGATCTTCAGCTGTAATAGCATCTTCATCTTTATATTCACAGCAGCCTTTTTTCTTTCCTTAAGCAGGCATACTAAGTACAAGGTTTATCCCTGCCTCATGTTTTTCCATGCATTAGTAACATCCATACTCATTTGCAATGTATTTTCCTTCCATGTAACACAACAGTGGGGGGTTATACTGAATCATTGCATCATTATCAGGAAGGAGTGGGGGCTCAAATTAATTCTGACCTTATGCCTTGTCAGTACAAATGGATGCTGTAACTACAGGTTCTGATCAGACTTCAGAGATCATATGGGAAGAAAGTATTTCTTCCTCCTTTGAAATAACAAATATCTGTGAATGCTGGCAAGCAGATCACCCAGGAACCTCTTAGTACCTGCCCAAGAAGTCTGACTGTAAGTGAACATTAAGTTCACTGGAAGGGACAGATACAGGTGGGAATAGGGGTATGATGGCATAAGGAAAAGGGTATCCTGATTTCAAGTAGAAGTAACCAAAAGGTAAATTTGAAAAAGTTGAAAGCCTATACATCCATCCTCTCAGGATGTAAATTTATCCCACTCTCTAATTTCTTTTTTTATAAGTTAAATTTAAATGTCCACCGTTTGATATTTCCTGTATCTCTGCATGATCTTTGACTTAGAAATCTGCAAACCAGTTTTTCTTTTATAAAAATCCTAAAGAAAATTTTTATGCAACTCTTATGCTCTGTGTGGAAGTAGATTCTTAGGTTTTCAAGACAGAGAAGATTGCTGGGATCACCTCATCAGATCTCTTACGTAACACTTCCTTGAATTATTTCTATCTGGAACTAGAGGAAGTCTTTCAAAAACAATAAGGGAAAAAATCTTCCAGTCTTGATTTTAAGTAGAGATTTCCTTTATTAAAAATAAAAAGATTTGATTTGCTGAGTTTTGGAGAGTCATTCAATCTATAGCATTTTAAGGTGGTTCTGATTTTTCACCTTTTAAATTTATAACCTTGCTAATAAATTTGGTTCATGAGAAATAAGATTAGCAAGGAGAGCCAGTATTTACTATGAGTATCCTTTCAATATCCTTTTGCTCTTCCCTCTCCCTTGGGTATTCCTACATCCTCAAGCGAGCAAATACTATGCCCTGGTAGTTCAGACGCATGTGTTGACTGCTCTAAGGTCAAATGGAGTTGCTACTGATGGTTTCTGCCTGCTTTTCATCAAGTGGAAAGCACTGACTGAAATCAGCCACAGTTTTCTATAAAACTTGATATTTGAGATGTCTATCCAACTTCTAAACTTGAAATTGCCTATCCAGTTCAAAGCAGACTGGAAAAGTGTACAGGCAGGAGGGGAACAGCCAGACTGGTGATGGTCATGTCTCAGCATCATTCCCTTCTATGTCTACCTGACACCTGGTAAAATTTTAAAAGTTGGAAGTGTGGAAGATTTAATAACTGTAAGTGTGGCTTTGAATTGAGACTAGAGATCCAGATATTCCCTAGCTTTTTATTTCATGGGAGGTATAAACTTGGCAGCTGGCTTCAGTTCATGGAGGATGTGAATGTTATTGTCTTTAGGAATTTTGAACTATGGATATTGGGCTCTCTTTAATCATATTGCCTATGTTTTTTGCAGCCAATATAATATTTTCTTTCTGGGCTTTTTCATGGCAAAGGGAGTATCTCATCTTCCATATTTCCAAATGCCAAATGTGCTGTATCATTTCATTTAGAAAATTTACCATAAATTGAGAATTCAGTACCACATGGGCATGGTAGACATAGAATTTCACAGACATTATCATGTTTTATGGCTTTTGGATTTGATGAGATCTATAATTGTAAGAGGCACCAGGCATTAATGAGCATAGAAACTAAACTGCTGCTATGCTGTGGAAGGAGAAATTATTCCTCCAGGTCATGGGTGAAGTGAAGTGATGAAGCAACAAACTGAAGGGAGTCGACAGCACACTGCCCACTGGCAATTACTTTTGGGCTGTGGCTATAATGATTTTCCATATGCTAGTAAAAAGACCTTCCATCTTTATTATGGACAGAATTGGCAATAATAGTAAGAATTCATCCCATTACTGGAGGTAGAGTCTATTTGGGCAGTTATCAAGATTAATTTAAATTCCTCTGTTGGAGATTTAAAGTGGCACAGGCGGCTATTACTGAGGTCATAAGAGTTAGCTGCATTTCTCTTGCCCTCAGATGGCTGCCAGTCTGTTGTGCTGCATGTGTGCATGCTATTTTTACAGTACTATTGTTGCCCTTTTTGAAGATCCAGAGCACTCCTGCCCAAAGGAAACAGGCTCTAGGAATGTAAGCTATTTCATGGGTCTTTGTCTTTTTCACACAGAGAAATAAAAGTAATAATAGCCTTGGTTGGCTTATACAAAGGACCATTAAAATAATCAAATAGAGGACACTGAACTCACATGTTGGAAGCCCAATTGTGAATGGAAACTTGATTAAAAAATAGCTGCTGTTATGTCCAAAATAGCAGAAGGCAAATGAATGTTTCAGTCGCTACTGTTAGATGCATCAGCCTACTGAAAAGTCTACCATTTAATCCAGTGCTAGGGAGACAGCCACATTAACAAGAAATAAGTACTGTCATCCTCTTCCTGGCACATTTTAAATTTGATTATGTGAGTTGTCCTGTGGCTTGAAAGAGAATGTAATTATGTTGAGCATCTGTGAAGATGCCATTCTGGACTGGGTCCTATGTCAGTGCAGGTAAGCATGCTAATGGCTAATAAGATATGTGGAAGGATGTGTTGTGATCTGAAGCATATATGGAAAACTTATTGATCCTGCTTCGCAGAGATCCAGCTTACCTTATCCTAAGGAGGAGCTGCTTGTGCCTGGTGAATTTTAGATTCCAACTTCCATTTAAAATTGAAGTGCTGTATGAAGCTGCCATTTTGGTCAGATTAATGAGAATCACTATGATTCTGTAAACAGAACAACCTGTTTTGAGTCTATGATCTAGCTATGTTGGTTGAAGATGCTAATATCCCTAATGCTTCAGCATGGCCCACCAGTTACAACCTGCAGTGTGCACAGTTTACTGGCACAAAAAGACCCAAAACTGAATTCTCTTGCAGTCTTAGATCAGTAATTGCCAGCGTGAAGATGATGATGAGTGCCGAAAGATGCCTCCATTCTTAGCTCGCTTGTCTCTTGCCAAAATCAATAACTTTGTACAGTTTAAGAAAGTCTGCATGTATCTTTGAAATCTGTTAACTGAGCTTGATGGCTAGAAATTCGGTTTCAGAAGTGTAGGTTTGACTTTTCGGGTGATATTAAAATACTGGTGTAATTTAGGTGGAACTTTTTTTTAATTTTTTTTTTTTTCAGCAGTAACAATAATGTTGCCACTTTCCTGTGCTTGCGCAGGCATTTGGTTTCTTTTCAGATCTTGTTTGCCACACACAGATGGGATGCACACTGTTAGTACTAAACAGTATGAAATTATGAATGAGCAGCCTTAAACAGAGATGGCTTAAGATGACAACCACAAGCTCAAATTCATGCTGCTTCTGGTAGCAAGTCCAGTTCAGAGGCTCTACTTTCTCATTGGGTGGCATCTATGGCAGGGAAGGCTAGAAACAGCTAAAAGATATTGTATGACTTAAAATACACCTTGAATTTGCTGGATTTATGACTTGTGGGCTACACACCCTCATAAAGAAATGAAGGAAACAGGAGATGAGATTGTTCCAGACAGTGACAAGCTAACTGGAAGGAGGAGTTTGGCAATGATCCTTTGTCATATTAGCCCCCTTGGGGGTGCTTTGTGGAGGTCTCTCTGGAGCTCAGTTTTGTTGAAAATTTAAACGGTCTCGATGCATTTTATGTTTTTATGTAATACCCAAATTAAACCTGCTGAGGGATGACTAAAATTTGAAGTGAAAATGAAAGAAAAGTCTGAAGCAGAACAGTATAGATGCAGGACAGAGATTGATTCATAGAATTCATAGAATTTTCAGGGTTGGAAGGGACCTTAAAGAGCATCCAGTTCCAATCCCCCCCTGCTATGGGCAGAGACACCTCCCACTAGCTCAGGCTGCTCAGAGCCCTGTCCAGCCTTGGCCTTAAAAACTTCCAGGGATGGGGCTTCCACCACCTCTCTGGGCAGCCTGTTCCAGTGTCTCACCACCCTCATGGTGAAGAACTTCTTCCTAACATCCAACCTAAATCTAACCTATTCTCACTTGAATCCATTCCCCCGTGTCCTATCACTCCCTGACATCCTAAAACGTCCCTCACCAGCTTTCTTGTAGGCCCCCTTCAGATACTGGAAAGCTACAATAAGGTCTTCTTGGAGCCTTTTCCTCTCCAGAATAAATAACCCCAACTGTCTCAGTAATAATGTGGGCAGCTGATCAGTAGAAATAAGCCTGGTGTTGCCATGGGTAAGCAGCTGGATAGGAACCAGCAGTGTCTTGTTGTTGATGCAAGGTGCTAAAAAAAGCAGGTGCTGTGGAGGGGTGCAAAAAGGCACAGCTTTGCTAACTGCATAAAACGAGCCTTCTGCTTTCACATAACTCTCCTGGGTTTACATTTTGGATACAGGTATAGATCAGCTGAGGGAGAAGAATGAAAAAAGAGGTTTAAGGGATTAAAAAAAGATCTGCTTGGAAAGATAAATCAGGCTTTCTTGACCTACATGAGAGAAGAATGAGAGAGGATAGTTTTGAAGTACATACTAAGCAGCTGAAAAGAGGAAGGGATCAATTGGAAAACCATGTCCCTGATACTAGCAAAAGTTGACAGGCATAAACTATCAAAAAAAAGGATCAAGTCAGTTTTTCTACTGGTAGGGATAGACAGAAATGTTAAAGCACTTCTAAAGATTACCTGAGTGAGCTGTAGAGGACCTCCAGTGATAGAAATCCCAACAGGACGGAACCCTTAGGCAGGAAAGACATAGACATCCACTTGGAACAGTGGAATAACCTGGATGACCTTTTGAAGGATTTTGCAGGGTAAATTTTCCGTTACTGTAAAACCAGTTGCTCCCCCCCCCCCCTTTTTTTTTTTGAGTGATAGTGTCATTGCACAATTAAACTCCAAGGAAAAAAATGCTGCTTCATGTGCATTTCAGTCCAGACTTAAGCTACTACTTTGCACAAGTTACAGCTGATGATCTCCATGTATCCCGACTCCATGGTCATGTTCAGAAACTGTGCCCATTGGCAACCATTTTTCAGTTGAGGAAATTAGTGACATTACAAACAGTGAAATGGGGAAGCAAAGTATTAATAAAATGCTTTCTTTCAAGATTAAAAAGATCAAAAATTAGTTTGCTACTTTTAAAATTCCTTATAAAAATACCAATTGGCTTTAGGAATTAACCTGGGAAAAATATCCATATTCTCAAATACTTGTTTACTTTGTAGTTTATGTAATGCCACTTTGTAAAGCTAATAATGTTAAGCCAACTGTAATCCTGTTTACAGCTGGGGTGAAGAGTGTTAAATAGACTGAGAATTGTCACAAATATTTGATTCTTGTCCTTGAAGGATTGTCTGACCACTATGGTTTCATTTTACATACATTATATCTTTATGAAGTGTATGCTTGTGGCATCCACCTAGAAAAACCTCTCTGTGAAAGCCTGATACTGATCTGAATAAAAATTAGATGTAATCAGACATGCACTATTTATTACTGAACATGGAATTTAATGGATGCAAGGCTGGTTTTCCCTGCAATACTCCTGCCAGAAAAATGTGAGTCTCATGATAGAACAGTTACCTACAGAAGTAAACCATACATATGTACTGGATCTATCTTGAAATTAAGAGGTGTGTAATATCAAAGTGGGAATAACTGGAGAATGCTGTGTGATGAGTTCAAATGGACTCCAAGTAAAGCACCTGAATCTTTCACAAACCAAGCCAACCCCCTTGAGCTTCTGCCATATTCCCCATGTTTTCCACCTCTGCAGAATAAAGTTGCCTGATTATAGTTCTTGCAACAAGTTTCTATCACTTATTTCACCAAAGCTTTGTATTAACGGTGAAAGTATATTTACCATACCAAATTCTGAGGATGTTTCCCTGTGGTATTCCAGCTCATGAAGACATTCAGTGGAGGAAGGAAAAGAAAAGCTGGTATTTGTAGTGCTGTACCTGCTCCTTCATGGACTCTCATTGTTTGTAGAGACACTGATCTCATCTCTTGATCTCTTGATCTAAGAAAAATAAAGGCTATTTTACTTTTTTCAGATAGACTGTCTTTTCTGTTATGTCTGAGGAAGCAAAAACTGTATAGGCAGATTAGAGAATGGTTCATAGCTTATTATGTGTATCCTGAATTTGCAGGCTGCATGTCACTGCATCCCTCTAGCCTTGCACCTCAGTGCCTTTTTCAGGCAGATTTGTGCAAAACTAATGCCTATTTATCTTGTGGCTGCCTAATAGTAAGCTTTCTAAGGCAATGTCCACATTTAATTAATTTAATGAGTTTTAATGCATAAACAAATCCATTTTTTAGAGCTGGCAGAACAGGACTGCATAGTGTTGTTGCACTGATGCTGTTGAAATAGCACAGATGCCTGATATGCCTGGTGCAAGGGTCTGAAAATGTTACATGAGAAGGCTGCTCTTACTAGATCTCAGAAGAAAAAGATAGTTTCCATGCTAACTTTATGGGGCAAGTCTATTCTTGCAATGACAGCTGCAGGAAACCATGTTGAGGCTTTCCTCATCTCTTCAGATAGTTTCCTGACTTCAGATAGTCAGGAAATAGCTCTTCACCTTCTTCCCCACCATTACAGCTGATGACCATCTTCTACAGCACAGTAATAGACAAAAATGTGACAGACCCTGAGTCATCATAAGGGACTGTAAAGCTCTAAGCAGAAGAAGAATCAGGCCTTGTGATAATGCATTTTTTTCTGGAATAATTTTCATCAGATTTGCTATTAAACAAATTTCCTGTGGAGAACTGTAAGAGACTGACTTGGGGGTGACCCATCTGCCTGAACCTGTGAGCAAAGGATTTCTAATGTGATGAAAGACACAAGACCACTACCATAATCAGGGAACCAGGAGCATTTGAAAAGTGGAAGACAACAGGGTTCAAATCTTTTGCAGATCATCCTCAGGTGTACTGCAGCCCTAGCATGGCTGGAGGAGCAGTGGATCTGGGTCTCCTATAGCTGGGGATTGAGGCTGTACCATAGCTTCTGTATGAGAAATGTGTTGCCCCTGACCAAAGTTCCTACTTGAACTGCTTGGAAACCACAGCTATGGCTATGTCTGTCATGATTTGCTTTTTTCACTGACCTTAGGTCCATAGAGCTCTCCACCTTTCCTTTTCTTTCTCATTGCCTTCACTATGTAAGAAGTCTTCTTTTTTCTTCTGGTGTATGTGGATGAGGCTTGGACACTTTGGAAGAGTGTGGGTTTTTTTAGATATTCCTGAATCGAGTGGGGGAACTTAACACTGTTGAGCCTGAGTAAGACTTTGAAAGTCTGTTCTTCAAAGGTTTGTGATCCAGTTTATTTTTCTCTTGAGTCCCACTGCAGTTGCCAAGAGTGCTTGAAATTCAGGAGGAAATTCCCTGTGGTTCTTATGCTATTGTCAGCCTTTATTGCCTTCCTCTGACTTTTGCTTACTTGATGGACTGTATGCTTAGACCTACAGTGGGTATCTTATGTTTCATAATGAAGCGCACAAAGGGGGTAAAATATAGTAGTAATAAATACAGCTGAGCAAGTCTTTAAATAGACAGGACACATCATCTCCTTTAGAGATTTGTGGTATCCTGAGCCCTTGGTAGGTGCATCACAAAATATTGCAGATTTGTGTACCCCACTGTAATCTGGGCAAATAAACTAGGAACAGATTTCTAGGTATATCAATGCAGTAGTAAACAGCTGATAGCCACATCTAGTATTGAACTGAAAAATGAGAAAAAACAAGTTTTGTAACTTGTTTGGTAGGTATCTGATGCAAAACACTCTTGAAATGTAGATGGAGATCAGATTTTGAAGTGTACCTGGCCATATTTAAACTAGCTTACACAAAATGGGGTTTTTAAAAGCTGTTACAAAGCTGCAGAGGAGAACTGGTGAGTCTTGTTTATTCTATAAATGGCTTTTCTGGCAAAGCAAGGAATTTGACTTATGTCTAAAGCCTCATGAATAAAGCATTGTTGTAGTATTACATTATTAGTTTTATTTGTAGATGCCAATAGTCAAGAGCAATTAATAACTATTTGGAAAAAAAAAACAATCCAAAAGATGGATACATTTTAAGCTCCAACTGAGGGTTCTGGATATTCAGTGGATCGAAACAAAGAACATCTCCTTTCATTTACACCATTCTTCCCTTTGTCCTCCTCCCATATCTCTCCACATAAGGAATAAACTAGAGATATTTTCTGTAAAAATGAAACATTTCCTTCAAGACCTTTTGAGACTTCTAGTTGATCAATATGAAGGCAGATGAACATTCATATGACACCATTCCTGCTAAGCTTGATGCATTTGGGTAGTTCCATTGATCTCTGTGGGACTGTTCCTGTATTTTGGGTCCAGTACTTGTAGTAGTAGTAAGTGCTGTAGTTTGGAAAAGCTATTGTAGTTTGGAACTGTTGTTGTTCCTTGTAGTTTGGAAAGCTATTGGAATTGCCACAGGACAAGGCACAGAAGGGCAGAGGCAGTATCTGAAGCTTTCTTAGTCTTCTCAGAATAAATGTAGAAGACTGGAGCACCTATGGCTTTGTGTCTGTAGTGGTGAGAGATTTAATTGCTGCTTTTCAAGCTTTTTATGTTTCAATAACAGTAATAGTTGTGAGTGGGTGTTGCTGTAGTGCAATGCAGGATACAGCCAGTACTAAAGCTGTCCCTGCTCTCACTGTAGCATGGGGCAGCACAACTTCATGCACCAGTGTTACCACTTACCCCTCAGAATTCAGCAAACTGGAACAATTCTGGGGCTGAACAGTTCACAGACCACAGGTTCGGAGCACAGAAAAAGATCATAGAATCACAGAATTTTCAGGGTTGGAAGGGACTTTTAAGATCATTCAGTTCCAGCCTCCTGCCATGGGCAGGGACACCTCCCACTAGCTCAGGTTGCTCAGAGCCCTGTCCAGCCTTGGCCTTAAAAACTTCCAGGGATGGGGCTTCCTCCACCTCTCTGGGCAACCTGTTCCAGTGCCTCACCACCCTTATGGTGAAGAACTTCTTCCTAACTTCCAATCTAACCTACCCTCCTCTAGATATTTCAGCATATATAAAGATAATTCAACACAATCTGTCATCTATGCTTTTCTGTTTATTAAAAGGAGAGTGCAAAAAAAAAAAATCCTTATTTTGCTGGACAAAATTCTCTCCAAATTTATGAAGCATAATGAAAAATATGAGTAAGATCTTAATTTTATTTAAACTTAAACCACCAGCAGTGCAGAGAAAAGTAACTTTTGTAAAATGTGTCACCACTCACTGGATTGTTGCGGCTGAGGAAAAAGTTGATAAACTTGTAGATTAGATTTTATATCTATGTGCAAGAACATATACAGCCACCATTGAGACAACTTTCATGCAGCCAGTTCTGCCCCCAATCTGCAGAGACTCCATTTCTCACTTTGCCATTATCACCAAACTAGTCTGTCAGACTTGTCAGATTGTTGTTTACTCTGAACACTTTGTTGTGACGTCCAGATTCATAGTTCTAATCCTTTCTTATTCAGATGTTACAATCAACCTAAAGACTAAGAAACAACACAGCTGCTGATATTAAAATGTTTTGCTGGACTGGGAAGCCTACCTATCCTCTCTGGTCTTCAAAAGATCCTGAAGCATCATAACGATGGCTCTCATGTTGCAAAAGGTGTGCTGTGCTATTGGGTATGTTACTAACATTACAGTATTAAAATCATGATGGTAAATCTCTGCCTCCCCTGTAATTACTTCTCAGTGAAAGCATGGATTTTTTTAGGTTTGTGTCAAATTCTTGGTTTATAGCTGGAGGTGGTGGTGTGTTCTTCTGCCATTGCAGCCTGGCTGCTCCAGTCAAAACTGGAACTGCATTTGCTTACAGGACTCTGCTGATGACAAGTGGCTGAATAACCCAGACTTTTGTGAATAATAAGGACTCAGCCCACTTCTTGCACTTTCTGCTGAGAATCTGAACAAATAGGATTTCAGCTGGAAAAGGTTATGAGGCCATCTATAATGCAAGCTCTTGTCCTGTTAGGGAGGTGTGGAGAGAACTTGCTTTGGTAAGACCTTTCTTGTAGTTTTCCTGCAATTCAGCTCTTAAATGTGAGGTCACAGTCTGTCCCTCTGCATTTTATTAGTGGACATCAGCAATGCAATACTAAAATTATTTGTTTCAATGTAGTTGCCTGTGTGATTCTTTATAAGCTCTAAAATTTTGGTTGCCCGTTCTCCAAAGTGGATATTTTTGTTTCAAGGCAAGATAAATTAGTAGGGCCACAAATGCAGACCTGAATGATGCCGGAGAGACATTTACATCAAAAAAGATTGTCAGGATCAAAACAACAAAAGGCTAAATTTAAATCTGCATTATTTCATTCAGCTAGGTTTTGAAACATTTACCAGCAGCTTTGAAATGTTGCCAGTGGGCTGTTCAAAATAATAACAAACAATGATTTCTCACTTAGTTCATATAAATAATAACAAAAAGAAATCCCTTAACTTTCCAGCATTTCTTTTTTTTTTTTTTTCCCTCTTGGCAGCACCAAACCTACTCTCTGCTCTCACCAATAATAGAATTTTCCCCCCTTTATTCATTGGGATATTTCTCATTAATGGTCTCTTGCTGGCTACAGTCTTCTATTTTGATAAAACAAAGAACCTGGAGAATAATTGGTTTATTAAATGTATGTGAAATTGTGGTAGGTCATCTTTGTGGTACAGCACCCTTGACAGTCTCTCTTGACACTTCCCTCTGTGTTAAAAATAGTTTGTATTGTGGAAAGGAATGAGTGAGAGTGTGAAGGTGAAATCAGGGACATGCCTGCTCAATGTGGCAGGAAAGAGATGCTCTTTCTGGTGTTTTGTGGTATGGAAAGACTGGTCAAGGCTGAGAAATGATTTAGATGGTAGACAGGTGATCTAGAGACATTTCTAAAGTACCTTGAAGAAAATCCTTAAAAAAAAAAAAAAAAAGAATTTTGATGTTTTTTCGTGTTGTTTTTGTTTTTTTGGGTTTTTTCCTTACCTGTTTTCTGCCAAAAGAGCTGTGTAGATGTTGGCTGATGGCCTGTATCTCTTGGAGATACTGAGAGTACACATTATGAAGATCACACCAAATGCGTAGAATAAGCTTGCATGTTCCTTTTTGTGTGTGTGTGTGTCATACATCCTGCACTTCTGGAGTCCATCAGCTGCAATTACAATAATGTAGACTGGCCCTCAGTGTTTTGTTTCTTGTGATCATTTATGTACATAAAACATATGTGACTCTGGCTGGCCAACAGTGCTTGTGAATTACTTATTCCCTTCTTACTCCCTACAAAAAGAGAGGAAAAAATGACAGCCAGGCTCCCTCAAAAAGACTTTATTAAAACCTTTTGAAATGTCTGGTCAGTGAATGCCCATCTGGGGGCCAGAGTTTGGGTTTATTAAATGAATCACAAATCTTCAGTATGTGCTGATTGACCTTGATCATTAAAATTTGGATGAGCTTTCTGCATCAGGGCTTTGAGTCTCTTCAGACACTTTGCATTTGTCTCTGCGTTATGACTCTCTAGTAGTCTGCTCAGCCTGTCAGCTCTTGAACTTGCTTGAGACACTCTTGGTGGCATTTTTAAGTGTCCATCACGTCAAGAAAGAGCTATTTATTTTTGGTTGTCTCTCTGATGAGCTGCTAATGTAGAAAAAGAAAATTGAGCAGGGGTTTTGAGATGCTTAGAAGTTTAAGGAAACATTCTGCAGATTTATTGAAACAATTTAGAAAAACAGGGACTGCTGCATGCCTCTTCACTCGATACCACAATTGTGAAAATGACATGCCTTTAATTCAATGTGATTTAAATTATGTTAGACCACAAATCTCTGAGACTTTGGTTAATTTCGGAAGCTGGGTCTTTGGTCTATGGGTATTAAAAACATTCCAGTCAGTTCAGGTGGTAACCATGAGGCTCACCTGACATCCTGCACAAAATAAAGACAAGGGAAGAATTAGGGCAATTCCTTGTAGAAGGAAAGAAAGTGCCAAGACATGAGCTGTTCAGAGCACATCTACCAGCTGTTGTTGGGTTGATACAATAGAAGAGTGAATCAGGACAGGTGGTGACACTGGCTCGGGTTTTAAATGGAATTTAGGCATCATTTAAAGTTGCAAGGCCCAAGTGCCTCCAGGATCTGTCTGGTTTTGGAGCTGATTTATATTTCTGAAGTGCAAAGCACATGTCTACACCATGCAGAAGTGGGTGGCAAAGAGATGCCTGATTTAGCAAAGATGGTGCTGGAAATAGAAAATCTGCAGCTGGGCTACTGTGATGCTCTAGTGGCTCTTGCAGGACCCTCTTAATCTCTGTATTGATGTGGCTGTGCTAATTCTTGGGTCTAAATCCGTGGAACTGGGCTCTGTGAAGGTCTCACTTTGAGCTGGTGTCACTTCAGAGGTTTTAAAATGCAATGTGGCTATTGCTTTGGTTTTACTAAATGCTTCTGAAAATGAATGTTCTTGTATATACGTGCTTTAGACCTTGCAATACTGTCAGAAGCAACACTTTTATCTTTCATTTGGGCCAAGTGATCTTTCCATTTGGGGAAGACAACCTTTTAGTATGTTGTTAACTGGGGGACTAAAATGAGTCATAAAATATTTCTTAGCTGCGTAATTTGCTGAACAGTTCTTGTCACTGGGATTTTCTAATCTTGTTCACTTTTAAATGTGGAGGTTATTCTATTCCAGGAATAAATTACTATCAAAGGACAGAGACTGTTACTGTTTCCACCATTACCTTCATGTGGTGGAGGATAGAAGCAATTTCTTCATAAAATGGAGAACTGTTTTTTTTTTTTCTCACATAAGGATCTCGATATTGAGATAACTAGCTCACTGTAAAACCAAAACAAACCAGAAAATCACTCCTTTCCCTCTGCCAAAAAAAATCCCCTTCTATTCTTCCCTTCCACCCCAGCAGTGTGATGACAGTTCATACTCCTGAGTGTAATTATTTGTACTGAGATAAAAATAAGCAATGCTTCTATGTTACTTATCTCAATGTAAAATCCTATTTCAACATAACAAAACGTGTATTTTACTGTTGTTATTTTCTTCACTGAAGGGAGACCCTCTGGTTGTGCAGGGTGTGGGAGAGGGTGGTTTAGTGACTTTGTAGAAAGGGATGTACTTAATATAGCAGCGTACAATTTAGGGGCAGCTATGGGACTGCCAACTATTTTTTAGGCCAGTCCTATTGCCCATTAGTATTTCCATCATTGAAAATCCCTAGCAAGCTGAATTCAACTGCAGTGATGTCAAAGCCCAGAATGACTCGATATGGAGGAAGCAGGATATTAATGCAAAATGCTGTAAAAAGTCCTGCATGAAAATAGATGGCACCAGATGTTTATAGGAAGGTGTAAGGAAATCCAAATAGGTGACTGTATGTGGAGCCTATCTGAATGATATACCCAGAGTATGTGCAAAGTGAGACTGGTGGGACTCTGGCTTTGGAGTTAATGGACCCCTTAGAGCAGGCTTTGCATGCAGAAATACATCTGAGTGAGAGGAGGGCTCTTTAGATGGGAAATTGAAAACACAGTCAAAATTTACTGCTCAAATGTAACCACTGTGCCTCAATTTTCCACCTACAATATGGATCTAAGAGTGCTCTCTGTCCCACAGGTTATACAAACCTTGTTAAAATAAGATTAAGCCTTTTTTTTTTTTAGTTATTATTTTACACAGAGTATTATCCTCAGCCTTCAGTTCTGCTCATGAAATCTACATTGTTACTGCATTTGCCTCTGAAGTTTCATTTAAAATGTCTTAAATTCAAAATGAAACTGCCAGTTTTCCCCATTTCACCTAGTTTTGATGTGAAACTGCACATTTCTCATGGCTCTTTAGATCACAAAGCTCTTCTTGAGACTGGGCCCCATTGACTGAATAGTTATGCAAACATTAGCAAATTTTCCCTTGAGCAAAGTTTCATGTTTGCAATGAAACCTGAACTCGGGCAAATTTTGTGTGGTTTTCATTGCAAGCATGTAGGCAGTGGAAGAAAGCTGTGCATTTTTCTGTTTGCTGACTTCAGTGATCTAATTTTTCTTTTTTCTCAAGTCTCCTGTGTTAATAGCAGAGTTGCCATTAATTTGAAGTTTAATATCTCCACGCTAGCCATCACATAGAGCATTTGCTGTTATTTTGCAAGGTGTTTTTTGTAATTTGGGCATTTTGGACTGATCATCTGCATATTAAAATTTTAGTCAACACATGAAAAACTCTCCTTTTTCTTCTTGGCATCATCTGAAAACCCAAATGTACTTTTGTTTGTTTACAAGCATGTGTCATTTGAAACAGAAGGCCAGCTGATTAGTGTGAATGTCTAGTTCCCTTCTGCCAGATTTTATATTTGGGCTGGAGTGGTGGATGGCTGTTGTTTCTCTAGACTGGCAAGAATTGTAATTACACAGAGCCCTTCTACCCCCTTATGGTACACTTGCAGTGTTTCTTCAGTCCATGAAAATCTGCCCTCAGTGCAGGAACTCTGCCAGCTTCTGCCACCAGCAATAATTATCAAGAGTTCTTCCTAAAATTCCCTAGTCATGCGAGGTGCAAAACATGCAATTTCTTTTTAATTTTCTTTTATTTTTATAGGGAAATGATTTTTTTGTTTTCAGCTCCACTTCCTTTTTTAGCAAGCTAAGAAAAATTAACTGCTTACACATATTAACAGCCTATGGGAGATCTTGCGTCTCCCCCGAGCTTCCCTTCCTTCAGATGTGCAGAAGGAAGCACTTGTGAGCCAGTGCATGAGTCAGTGATCTTGATATATTGACCTGAGAAACTTTTGCATGTATGTGATTAGAGACAAATTAGGAGGTATTGATGGTGCTAGTTTGCAAATTCAGATGATTTGGAGAAAACAGAGTAGAATTTTGCTGCAGTCCTGAAGCTGCAGAAGCTGTGGCTGTTCTTGTCCCAAGCAGTGTTAAAGGCTTTTCTCCTTCAGCTGGCTTTGGAGAAAGCAGTTTGTGCCCTTAGTGAGTTGCAGGCATCATCTCTTCCATTCTCTAAAATTTCTAGTGGAAGTGGTGCATTTACAGTGAAACATAGGCATTTGCAAGCCAGGTGCAGACAGTTTCCTTTTACAGGTCCTGATGTAGGAAGGGAATAACCTTGTGCAGAGGGGTATGCTGGGAGACTGAGGTTCCTCTGTGGTCCTTTAAAAATACTTAGCTGAAATTCCTTTCTCCCTTTTCCTCACAGCTACATGATCTTTGTCTCTGGTCTTTCACAGAATATTACTCATCCATTTGATGAAAATAAAACAGAAGGCTTCAAAATGATGAAGCTACGTATATAAAGTTACTTCTGAGCACACAAGTATACTGATTTGTGCATGTCACAGCTTAATATGGATATATAATTTCATAAACTAGTTTCCGTCCAAATATTTTACACTCTACCCCTCCCCATATGTTTGTGCAAGTGTTTAGGTGAGTCAAGTGACACTCACTGTTAAGATACGGGGTAGATGTAAGAAAAATCTCTAAAACCAGAGTCATAGCATGTTAGGGGCTGGAAGGGACCTCTAGAGATCATTTAGTCCAACCCTCCTGCCAAAGCAGGATGAAACATTAATCAAAACATTAATGGAAAATGTTCATTGGAGAAAAGCACAGCAGGGAACAGTGTGCTAGCTAAAATAGATATAGAGTGTGTAGGTACTTGGGCTGTAGCTGCCAAATAAGAACCTAGAACCTGATTATACCATTTTATCCATCTAGCCTCCAGCTTGGCCTTGCAGGCATGGGAGGAACTGTAACACGCAGTGGATGTCACTGCAATCAAATTGTCTCAAACTTCCCTTCAAGTACAGATCTGCCTCCTCCTGGAAAGGCTGCAGTTAGTGTCAGATTAGGAAAACAGGACTCTGGAATTTTTCAGCTTTGCTTGGTCTGTTTACTGTTCAGCTAATACTGGCATTTTTAAAATATGATTTCTTCTTTTTGTTCTTAGCAGATCTTACCCTCCTTCTCATTCTTTCTGTTACAACTCTGAAACCTGCTCCCTCTACAGCACCTCCAAAGCTCACGCTAAGCCCTTCACTGTTTTCATTGCAAGGAAAAATTAGAATTGACACTGAAGTCTGTATGGTGGTTGTACCACTCTTGGATTGCCTGCATACCTTGGCAGTATTCATTACTCTGCAACAGAGAAAGAAACAGTCTTTTATTGCTATCACTTTATTCATGTTTTCACAAAGAAGCTAGAGGCCTACAGGAATGAGATAAATCTTTTAGGGTACATAATACTTTCCTGCATTTATTCACACTAGATTTTCAATTTGCTATGAACTCTTAAAGATGACTTGTAATTTTGAAATATTTACGTAGTCCCACACTTGTGCACACAGACTTGATCAGAAGTTCATATACCTCCTCTGAATGACACAAGCTGGCCAAAATTGCTTTCTGTAGTTTTTCTCCTGTTATAGGGTATTCCTCCAGCTGTTTGAATACGAGGGGAACTTCAGCTTTGAACAGCATGTAAATGTTTATGGAAATCAAAGATGCCTGGTGCAAAGATATTTGTTTACAGTGTACAGATTTACTTCTATTACAGTTAGAAGTGAAAGAAGTTCCAACACTTGCAGGATACTTAATGTGTCAGATTAGCATAACTAACTCAGTTTACTTCAGGCTCATCAGATCTCTTGCTTTCTATGAATCTCTTTTCCTGCCTTCCTACACTCATTGTTTCCTCTGGCTTTTTAATCTATTTTTTTTACATACATTTTTTTTTCTATTTCTCTGTGGCTTAAATCAGAATTTTCCCTGATTTAACATAGTAAACAAAACCAAGGACAACATGGAAAACATCTGAAAAGATTAATGCCAGCTGCAATCATGTCAGCAGTGCAGTTTAAATTTAGAGGGGAAGCGTGCTGGAAAGGAGGTGAAGAGTTCAGAGTGGGACTCAACCTGAGTGCTTGGATCTGAGTGAGAAAGGACTGACTGCTGCTAGGACTGAGCTGGCCTTCTCAGCTCAAGTCCATGGTCTTGCTTTAGTCTGTTAGCAGAACTTTTCCCTCTTTCAGCCCCAGCAAACTGTTTGGAAACAGAAAGATGCCCCAACACTCACCCTTCTGCTAAGGAGCCACAAGTTCAGACAAAAGGAGCTTTTAATGCTCTCTGTTCTTGCAACTTATCTGGTATTAACCTTCATCACAAGTCTCCACACTTACTGTGAGTTTTACTGCCTTGATACTTACATGTGCCCTTTTAATTTGTGTTGATCACTGACTAATAAATTCATGGCTTTATTCCTTTTATAATTCTCTTTTTATGGGGGGAGCTATTTATGGATCCCCGTGTCACAAGCCTCTGAGTTTTGACAGAAACATAGCTGAAATTTTACCCTTTGAGAGGTTTTAAATCTGAATATAAAATCAGTAGCCTTTGTTGCTCATCACTTTAGGGGAAAACAGTTCAAGGCTTTTTCAGATATTACACAATGTCTGCCTCCTGCACGAAAACTGCAGACATTCATTTTTTTTAAACACAGTTAAATGTATACATTTAAGAATTTGTTAGAAGGTCTTATAACTTTTTAAAATAAGAAATTTAACTGGATATGTTGGTAAGGGAATTTTCTTTCCTCAGTATTGTTTGCACTAATATATATTGCTGAAAGGGAAGATCAGAGGTTCCAGTTAGAATAAAACTAAAAAAAAAAAAAAAAAGTTTCATAATATTACTATTCAGAGAGAAAAGAAAATCATAGCTGCCTGTCTAGCCTGTGGAAACTGGAAAAGAAAGCCATTACCTCAAATGATGCCACTTAATAACTGAAGAAAGTGAAAGCTTTCTAAAAATGAAATGGAAGCAGTATAACTAAACTTTCTTTTAATATTTCAGTTTTGCATTTTGAGAGACTATGTATTTTGAGAGGTTATAAACACAGCAATATTTATAACTTCTTTAATAAGACTTTTTAAATTTCTGAGAAGATTAAATCTGAGTGGTAGCATATATATAGCTGTCAACCAGAAGAAAGAGCCTTCCCTGAAGTTTCCTTGCATCCCCTCTCCACACCCCCTGCACTGCCCCATAGGAAGGGGCAGTGAAGGGGTTAAGAATGCACAAGGGTGAGTCTCATAGCTGAATTTATCTTGGTAACCCAAGATCTTCATGAATGTGGAACACTGTTACTACTGCAGCTATTCTTGTATTGGCTTCCCCACCAAGTCCTGACATGCTTTTGTGCATGCATGCTGCTTGAGTTTCACTCCAGGGGGAAGTTTGGAGGAGATCTGGTGACAACCAGGGCTCAGTCCCTTGCGTGCTTACTGAACCAAGTTGTTTATATTTTCCACACACCCTGCTTCTGTTATGCTGGCACTTTTATTTCCTTGTGCTTTAGTGTTCTCTTGTGTACCAATTAGATTGCAAATTATTTAAGAGTTCCCGTTAGAAAGGAGGAAAAAAGTGTGAGCCTTGGATTTTTTTTTTTTATTTACTTTTGTAATCCAGCATTTAAAAACCAGGTAGACAAAAGAAAACTTGTTTGTGCTCACAAGAGTGTAGCAGATTGATGCATTTAGACATGGACTCTGTGCAAATGGCAAGTGTAGTGCTGCATGATCATAGGATCCTGATGGCAGACTGAGGTTTCTTCTCTAAATCTGAGAGTTCCTGGTTATTCTGGTGATTGTCCAAGGGGCAATGAATGCTTCCGTGAAGACAGCAATATTCATGATGTAAAAAACTACAAATGTTTTCTATTTACTATGGATAGTGACTCATAACAAAACTTGATTCAGAAGATGCTGTGGATTTGGGAGATATCTGAATTGCATTTCTGCAGACTAGCTATCTCCCTATCTTTGTTTTCCTGCTATCATCTTCCTATACATCAAGCCAAATCCTAGATCCAGATATGTCCATCAATAGAGTATTAAGTTTCTGTATCTAGCCCATCTGGCATGGGCTGTAGCTCTGCCTCCTCATGGTGCTAGGAGACAACATGTTTAATTTCACTCTGGGTGACTATTATATATGGGAATGTTGCATTGCATTTGCTTTCTAGAGTATTGTATTCAAACACAGCTCAGCTAATGTGTAGATGCACAGTGGTTATGAGGCAAGTGAAGTACATTGCAAATGTTCAGGCTGTTTTTCAGCTCTTTACCTCCTCCAAACCCTGAAGTTCAGGAAGCAGCCAAACTGGAACAATCTGTACTGGAAGAGTGAGATGAAAGGTTAGGTTTGTAGGTTGAGCTGATATTTATGATTTGTGGGATCTGGGTTGTTGCAATGCTGTTGCCACTCTGATACCTGAAGCAGGATTTTGGTAAATAATTTGCAAACTCCTCTTGCAAGGAAAATTCAAGATAGATATTAAAGAGGTGAAACTTTTTTCAACTAGTAGAGGAGCATCCCCAGAAAGAGAACTGTTATGCTGTATTTTCTCTTAAATCTCAGAAATTTATTGGCTTCAGTAAAGAGTTTGTAAGGGAGAAAAATCTTTGGAATTGGTTGGGTGGAGATAGGAAACAATAATTTTAACATGCATCCTCAAAGCTGGGATGATGTTTACTAATTGCTAACATGATTGTGGTGAAAGATACGACCAACATAAAAAGGAAAAGCAAGTGCTTTGATGAGCTTGGTAGTAAATACATCCAACTATGTTACTATTATGAATAGGCTTCCTTTTTTGGGGGAGGGGACGGGGAATTCTGCTAAGCACAACATCAGCAGAAGTTCCTTTGCTTCCCAATTCTGTGTGAGAAGAAACTTCACAGTTTACAAGAATGTGGTCTTTTCAGTAAGCTGATAGAAGCAGTGCTGACTACATGCTTTGCCCAGTAGTATGTGGTCAAGTATGTATTAATAAGGAAGAAAACTCTTAGTGGTTTGGCCAACATTCTTTTTGGCTCTATAGGCACTCCTGTGCTGCATGTGGGAATGGGAATTGAAATACTCTGAAACCCTTCTACATCTGATTTCAGCTTTAGACTGTTATGAAAGGGGTGAGAAACAAAACTCTCACTCTGCAGACAGACATATCTACTTATTTCCCAGCAGCCTGATGTTGCTTGAGATCTTCTGTCAATAATTGTGTTCTCTTCAGGGTAAAATTTGGGAGATTGGTTTGAAAAAAGTCCAGCAAAGGACAGTAGGAGTGGAAGAATGCCTAAACTCTGGTGTATTTCTCAAGGGCAGTCTGTGAGAGTGCCATTGATTTCCCTCTCCTGCATCTCTGTAAGTTTCTCCTGTCTGAGAAACCCATTTTTGGTGGGATGTTGCTGAGACAAGAGTCTTAGCTGTGGTTTGAGCATAGCTCAGCTGGGATGGATCGCTGAGGTGGCAAGTTCATGGATGATAATATGTCTCTCAAGGGTACAAATGCCAACAAATAATATTAACAAGAGGGAATATTACATAAAAATTATTCCACTTTCTCTTCCCTGGGAGCAAAAATTTAGAGTAAGGAATATGTCACACCTAAAGCTTGTTCCTTTTCTTTTAAATTAAAAGTGAAGAATAATGAAGGTAAGAGCCATTCTTTAGTATTAATGAATGGAAGTGAAAACTCCTCAGAAGACTTGTAGCTTTTTACTTTTGCTGAATCCATTAGCCACAGAGGTCACAAGAGGCATTGCTCAGACTTCAGGCTCTCTATTTGTCTAGAAGGGCTTGACTCACACTAAGGCAGCAGGGCCTGACTGCAAAATTGTGGTGAACTTGAGTGTGATTATTGAAAACCTGCCCATCAGGGGACACCTCTGAGGGGGAGGTGTGGGGATTTCAGTGCTCCATCCACTTTGAAATGAAAATGCTTTCAAGAGTCCTGCCATGTGATGTGATATTTTCCCAGGCTGCAGACACCTGACAGCTGTTGCTGTGGCATTGTAAAAGTTTGCATTAAATCTGAGTCTTCACTGCTCTGACATGGTACTTTCCTGCCTTGCCTGGAAAAAGACAGTGGCTTCCCTGTCCTGGAGACCATCAGCAGCTTGTCCTGCATCATCATGTATCTCTAGGCACTGGAGTAAAGGTAAAACACAGGCTATTAGGAACAGGAAATCAAAGGATGGACTGAAGCTGTGAATGGGGACAGAAAGCTGCACTGGGAGAATGGTACATGGGCTGTCAGAGCCACTGTTGTGGACTTAGGTGGGGTTCAGGCTTATTTGTGTTTAAGTCACTGAGACAATTAGTGTGCATTTGGTACATTGAGTTGGGTTAAGTTAGTTGTAAAATCACAGTCACCACATGGTATTTTTATGTTTTGTTAATATAAAAATAATGAATCTGTGTATTAAGCAGACGTGAGAATACATGACATGGTACCTGCTACTTCCTTCAATATCTACAGCTACAAGGGGTGATTTTCAATAAGCTCTTGTCACCTGCCCTCCAAGTGCTAACTCCTAGAGCAAATTCACTGTATTAAAGAACAAAACCAAAAAACAACAGCCACCCTCCCCAGCTGAGAGCTTTTTAAAACATTAAAAGCTGTTTTTGAAAAAGCTGACTACTAATATGTTTTCTCAAAAGCTCAGTATTTGAAAAAATTGTGACTGATTCATCTCAGCACTACAGACACAGCTCCCACAGAACCTGAGCTTAAGAGTAACTGGACTGTGAATCAGAGCAACTCTTTTGGTATAAACATAGTAGTGCCAATCTGTGGCATCTTAGAATTCGTGGAAAAGTAGGTCCCTTTAGTAGAAAGACAAAATCATGTTCTACTACAGTAATTGTCTTTTGAACATCAGCTAATTTTTTTTATTTCCTCCCCGCTCCCCAAGTTAGCTCTTTTGACCTCTCATGTGAACTGGAGTAATGGTGTTTGAGGGAGGAAAAAAAAAAACTTTGAAAAGAGGAAAGTAAACCACAAACATCTATTTTGAAATGATATGAAACAGCTGACTTAGTATTGCCAAATTCTTGTTTTAGAGCTGATGAACAAATTGTCTGTCCCTAATTCCTTTTTTTTTCTTTCAAAATATTCTTTATTATTACAGTGTGAGATCATGTAAATTCCTATAAGCCTGTCCTTTGCTGAATTGTGGCACTGTGCTGTTCCTTCAAGAGGCACTGCCTTGACCCTCACTCAGAATTCCTCTGCTTATGTATCACTCTGCTTTTCTCTGAGAAAGTCCTTTTTACACTCTTATGATGATTTTGCTGTTGCAAGAGAGCAGAATAATGTCCCAGTTGGCTCCTCAGGTGTAAAGTTATGGAGTAACTACTACTTATCTCTTTCTCTTTCCAGACAAGGAAGCAGGAGGGTCTGTGCTGGAAAAGCTTCAGAGCCAATGGCAGTTATATAATGCTCTGCTGGCTTTTAGCTGATGGTATGGTTGTGGAGTGAGTTCAGAGAGATGATGTTTGTTAAAATAGCTCTTGTGGCTGAAGATGCACAAGTCCTTTCATCATTCAGGGTTAAACGGCTGAAGAGATTTAACATCTCTGCTCTCCACACCGATTGCAGTGACTGTCCCCTGCTGAAGGTGACAAACTTCTCAGTGCTGCCAATTGTGCCTCTCTGGATACAGTTCCCAATTACCACTTTCAGTTGAAATGAGCTGGGTTGGCACAGACCAAAATTTAAATTGCTTAAATTATCTGGGCTTTTGAATGAAAGGCTAGGGATGGCCAGCAAAGCAGCTCATCCAGCAGATCTGGGAGGCAGCAACCTTGGCAGAAGGGCACTGATGGGTAACTAGTGCTGGGTTAGAGCCTGTAGCCTCTTCAGCTGGCACTGCTGCCACTGGAAGAGGATGGCTATGGACAGACAGCTCAGCCTGTCCAGCTTCTGCCCATGAGCTGGGGTCCTCCATTTACTGCTGGATCCTTGTCTTGTTTCCTTGGTTAAGTCTAAGAGGAAACGATGGATAATTCTCTCTCTGCTAATTGTTCTTACCAGGCTACCAATGCAGTGATCCTTCCTTTTTCTTCAGAGAAAACCAAACCTTATGGCACAGCCTTAGTGTGCTGCTGGCAACACCAGTGTGTGACAGCTCCTGCCATACTGCTGTGTGATGTAAGGCAGAGCTGCAGATACCCTGGACCAAATGTCTTCTCTGATGCTCTTCCTAGGATCTCAGCAGTGCTGTTTGGCTTACCAGAAAGAAAAGAAGTTTTCTGCTCTTCCTACTCCTTGTCACCTATTTTGGAAGGTTCTATAGAAGGTTTCTCTTTCTCTCAAGGGAATGAAAATGTGCTTGAAGCTTCCTCTCTTCTTTGAGCAGTCTTAAAAATCTCTTCCTTTCAATTGTTAACTGATAGTTAATCCTTCTTCTTGCTAGTGAGCATATCTTCCTAGAAACCTAAGGAATTGTATGTCTGTAACTAACTCTTTTCTGGCAGTACCAAAACAATTTACAGCCTTTTCAAATGCTTACATCACTTGTCTTGTGTTTTTACTGAAAACTACTGAAACAATAAAAATAATCTGGGAGCTCTAATTTGCTGTTCATTGTTTGACATTTGCATTTCTGTTTCTGTCATAAACCCAGGCCAACCATGGTTAATCACATTCATGTTCCATTGCTACATCTCAAAGATCTGGGAGCTGCCACACAGATATTAATGGGAGAGTTTCTGCAACAGACCTTATTACAGGCAGAGAGAAATCTTCAGAATCTGGCCTGTTGATACCTTCTGTTGATAACAGCTTCCTTGTTTTCTCTTCAAAACTTCCGACTCATTTTCCCTTTATTTAAATGTGAATTGAATCTCTAAGCTTTGCAAACATTTAGACTAAAGCCGGTTACACTGATAGTTTTCTGGCATGATTTTTGTACAGACTAATCTGTTCTCACTTGCTTGGGCTAGCATGTTCCTGGGGGAGTGGTTTGCAGGTTGGGAACGGCAAATGCACGTTGGATTCTCCCAGCAGCTCCACTGCCCTGGAATGCCTCTCCCCTGTGGCCAGTTTGAACAAGACCCCAGCTCCTGTGGGGAATAGAGGTGTGAGCCCAGCTACTGCTGTGAGGTCCCCTTGTCAGGAAGAGTCCTCTTTACCCATCAGTGGTTCCACAGCAGTTCATGGAGAGCACAAGCGATTGAGCTTGCTTATTTTTTAATCAAAAATAATGACAAGCAAACTGTGGTTGGGCTTCCAGACTTTTTGTTTCAGCCTTGTTGCCTGAAATTTCAAGTAAGACGCCTTCATTTCCAGTGAATTTATTAAGATATTATTGTACCCATGACACTGGAATCTTTTGGGTAGTATGGTAGACTTGGTCTACAAATAAAATTGGAAAGGCCTCTATACCCTATCTGCCAAAAGGAATCACTGGATTCTCTCCAGGCAAGCACAAACCCTGAACTACTGAGTGGGGGACACAATACGTAGATACAGCCCCTTATTTATGACATTTTGCAGTGTGTGTTTAGAAGCTGATAGCAGTATTGTTGATAGTTTTGCAGGCTTTTTTAAAAAATTAATCTTGCTAACTGGACATCTTTTAGATAAGTTTTACTGGTATCAGTGCTTACATCCAATTGTGCATTCAGGAACTGGGGTGAAAACTGTGATGAAAAAGTACATGAGTGCACCAATGGTATCCCTTAGCTAAAATAGCAGATGCATTATGCAGATCAGCAATAAGGAGGGTGAAGATGTGTCCAAGGTCATTGCTTCACCCTTGGCTGACTGCGATCCCTGTGGGAATTTCAGTTTTGCCAGAGCCTATTTAGGGTCTCTGTGAGTTGCACATCATTTCCCAGGTGCCTCTTGTTTTCTGAAGTCCAGCTTGAGGCTCTGTGTTCCAAACTTACTCTTTCATAATCATATTTGGCAGAGTGCTGCAGAAATATTCTGTGTTTCCATGGACCCTCCACACAGAAAAAGTCCCTTGCATTCCTGAAAAGAGACCGTAAGTGAGAAGGAGACCAGTACAAGCATGGGCATGCATTATCAAGTATTGACAAATTTCTACTGATTTCTATTTAGATGATGATTACATCTGTAGAACACCACTTAAAGAATAAACATCACATTTTTAGAAGGAAATCAACTGTTGCATGATTTCACTTTGTCTTGATTATGGGGGAAAATAAACTCACCTTAATTTCAGAAACTGCCTTGAAGCATTGCAATTTTTTCTCTCTCCATCTCTTCCTATCTTTCTGAATAAGCTGCTTCCTGCCATCCTAGAATGGTCAGTGCCACCCCTTAATTTACTGTTAGGAATGCAGACATGAGGGAAGGCAAGGGGATGAAATATGGTGTCAAGTTTGTATCTGCTCACATTTCACACACTAAGGAGACAAGCCCCTTTGGCCAGTTGCCATGGGGAATTTTCTTGCAGAAGTAAATAACTCAGAACAGAAAGAACTCAGATTCATGCTACCCCAGCTGCAGAACGTCATTAAGTCTCAAAGGATGCTATGTGCATTGTGTGAAAGGAATTTTGTAATCTAGTTATAACTGCAGTTGCAAAACTATGCTTGAGTTTAAACCTTTATTTTAAACTTTTAATTATTGGCTTGTTTCTTGCATGCTGATTAAAGCACACATTGCCTTATAGTTTCTATTTTTAAGCCATAAAAAGGTTTTAAGTAGATATTTCAATAGTGAGTGGTTGATTTTTGCTTTGCTTTCTTGTTTCTTCCTATGCCAACTGCCCTCTAATCTCTATTTCCTAATTCACTTTTTAAGGATGCTTGAAAAGAGAATTAAATGTACCAAGGCATTCAAGATATTATGTGGATGCCTTTTTATTTTGAAGTGTCATTCATTACATGACTTTCTGACCCCAATAGCCTTCAGGAACATGTGGGGGTGGGTGATTTAATTTTCTCTCTCTCTTTTTTTTTTTTTTTTTTCCTTTCTTAAAATAGAAGAGAGAGCACAGGCACCTCCCTTCCACTAGTAGTTAGCCAATTCTTTTTTAGCCTGAGTTACTGTACCAGAGAAAAAAATATCTGTTCCTCTGCTTTGGTGAGGTTTCTTAGAGTGCTACTACCTCACCTCAGGTTTTGTGACTAAAAGGAGGAAGATATGTGCTTTTTAGCACTGATTACAAATCAGCCTTAGAAATAAAACATGTCAGCTAGATAAAACAAGTATCTGCTAGAGAGAGACATTTTAAAAATTGCCATTTAGTTGGTTCCTACATCTCTGGAATAGCTTACAGTGGCACAACTTACACAACATCTTTAAGCATTTAGGTTGTTGTTTCTGTGGCAGTAGGTGCCATGAACTGTTTGGAGAAAGGTTGATGCCTGTGTGGCTGCAGTCATCAAGGGTTTGTACAGTGATTTGCGTAAGTGTCTTGAGCAGCCCATGCAAGGATGTTTTATCACTAAGACCTTAATAACTGCAGGATGTCTGAATAGCAGCAGGGCAGGGGATGTCTGCTGTCCAAAGCCCAGAGACCTGTGCCCTCTTGGCTCCCACATACCTTACTTTTGTCCTGCAGAGTTGTAAGGGCTTGCTGCCAGGTCTGCCTCAGATGTGCTGTGTCAGAGGACCTGAGGTTTGTGTGAATTACATGCTCCCAATCTCATGTGCCCCACAAGTAATGACCTCTGGTTAACAAAAATTTCAGCCTAAGCTTTAAACTGCTTTGTGCTTTGTGGTCAGAGGGTAAAATTCAGACTGGAGCCTGCAGCTCCTAAGCATCTTGCATGACACTCAGTGGCTCTGCCAAACATCCTTGCAACCCAGAGAAAGAGGGGCTAGAAATAAAAATATCACCTGGGTAGGAGGGAGAGCGTGCATGTGTGTCTGTGTCATTGCCCAGTGGCTTCCTCAGCTGCAGTTTGGTGGAACGTGTACTGAGTGGTATGCCAGGAGACAGTACATCCTGCTCCCAGCTCTTTCCCCCCGACTATTTTTGTGCTCTCCCAACTGTTATTAAGCAAGACCACAGAGTATATTTACAGTATAAGCAGAAAAGGTCTATCCTGCATTTTAGGGCTGTGATGTATCAGTAACCCATGCTGAAATATAGGTATATGTTATGTCTTTACGTAATCTCAAGATTGTGCCCTGGGATAAAAAGGAATTTGGACGCTGTTAACATTTTGTTCAATGTTTGATCAAGCAGATTAGCTTGTAATTGGATCCCATCCTCACTCCCCATTTCAGTTAAAATGCTTCATATAAAGTTTTTCAAGGGCTGCACTTCTGATAACAGAGGGACTATGTTTAACTTTGGTTTTGGTGTGACATGGGCTGCGTGGGACATCCTAGGCTGGGCACAAAGCGATGCTACTCCAGGTTGTGCTTGGCTAACAGACAGAGCCAAGCAAACACAAACCTCCTGACCTCCATGTGGTCTGTCTGACTGTGCTCTGGGCTCTGCTTTCTTGAGAGTCTTTGCGATGTCATCTTTATTAAAACTGACAAGCCAAAATATTTCTTCTGGATCTTATTGCTATTACTTTTATACTGGACAAGAATACACTTGTAAAAATGACAGATTTCTAAGGATGGCTTTGAACAAAATTTGAACCAATGTTATATTCAAGCCACTATCTGTTTGCTTTGCTTTATATGGAGCCTTATTCTTTATGCTTTAAGCATAAAGACTGTATATCATAAGATTGTATATCATTGATTTCAGCAAGATTTATTGAACTTCAAAGTTGGAAATTTTTATCCTGAGTTATTTCTTATGCACAATTAAATTTTATAGTTTTATGAGAAGCCTCAGATTCAGTTTTGCCTTATATTTCAGCAATATATTTGGGGGTTCAATGCCTAGTTTAGACCCTCTTGAAAACAGTGAGTAACCTTATTTCCTAGACTCAAAATTTTTAAGGATTACATTTCAACAGGGAGATTAGGACCAGATGGTACAGGTGGGACAGTGTAGTTTTAACTTCTGAGGAAAACAGCTGAAAACAAGAAGGGTTACACAGAGTGTATCCTCAGGGAGTGTGCTTTTGAGGATGGACTTGTGCTGGCTCTGGAGTGTTTCTGTGCCTGCACTTCATGCTGTGGGAGTCTCTCTGTGGCAATTGCTCCAGTTGTTTAGATCTGAATGACAAAACTGTTAAAGACAGACTGCTGCTTCCTTTTCAGAATGCAATAATCTAATTTCTCAAAATTCTTCAATGTAAATCCAAGGTGATAATCAGAGTAAGTGACAGGAAGATTTGGCCTTTATTTCATTCCTCAGTTTTTTTCTTGATTTCAGGCCCTTTTGAGTTTTATTCTAATTTTGACCTGGGGATCACTGTCAATTGAATCCCAAAGTTTTGAGGAAGATGGCAAAAAACAAGGAACTAACTAATGTCAGAGTTATTTGAGTATACTTTCAAAACATGGTCTAAGCATTAAGAAAAGGGAAGTTTATGATCTATTTCTATGAGATGAAGCGGACTGTAAATTTTGACAAGTGGAGTTGAAATGCCCCATGGCAGACAACGTCAGTGCTGAAGAGCTCTGCTTCCTCTTTTGAAATCCACTCATCTTTTTTTAACAGATTTTTATGGACTCTTAATTTGGCAGCCAAAAGAGAGTTAGCAAAGCAGAGTTAAAATTTCTCCTCATATTTATGTGGGATGAACTTTTAAAATGTCAGGGCTGCCGGGGAAAGAGAAGGCTGGATGAGAGCCCTCGGGATAGCCAACTGTGGCTGGGAGTGGCAGAGGCGGCCACTGTGCCCACAGCACGGCTGTCCCCTTGGGGCTGGGCTGGGGTGTTTCACTCATGTTGTTCAAAGTGAGTCAGTGCTGTTGTGGTTATTTGGCTGATCTGCTTCAGCTGTTGGGTTGAGTATGTACAGGCAGCTGAACGTGTGTGTCTGTGTGTGTGTGTAAGTGGAGCAAGTCGGAATGACTGCGGAGTGGCTCAGCTGGCAGAACATGGGTGCACAGGGGGAGGTGGGGCTGGCCTGAGCAGCAGGTAGGGCCAGGTGCAGGGTGAGCAGTGGGGTATCTGTTTAGCCTCTCAAGTTTACACAAGTGTGTGTGTGGATGGACAACTTGTTGTCCAAAACTTTTAGGTTTCCCTTTGATTCTTGTTGTAATATAGGACGAATCCCGCCACTTGTCATGCCTTGAATTGCTTCTCTAAGGGAGAAATACTGTCAGAGATGTATGAATGAAAGGCTGATTGGTGCCCCAGTCCCTCCCCAGGCAGCTGTGGGGCTGGAGGCAAGGCCTTCCTCAGGAGGCTGGCAGCCTCTACTCTATGCTCCTCACACAGCAGTAGAAACAGCAAACCCATCTCTGCTGTTCTCCATTCCAGGCTCATCCTTTTCCCTTGCAGCAGGAGCAAGCTTCAGTGTTTCAGCAAAAACCTGATCTGCAGCCTTACCAGGCTCCCCTCTGCTTCCCTCCATCACCTGCTTGACACTGCTGCCAGGCTCCTGCCATCGTAGCAGGGAGAGCAAATTATTTTGTCTTCCATGAAGCAAGCAAGAGATTTGAATTTTGCCTGTGCATCTGAAATGGTTGTTCTGGCTCTGCTCATGTCTCAGGTGCACTCCTGTAGCAGTCAGGATGAGTTTGTCCATGCAGTGACAGCACCATGGATGGGCTGGAGGAGATGGGAATGAGGAGGGCTGCTGGTGGGTTGCTAAGGAAAGGTCCTGGCCAAGGTGGGGTACAGTGTCTAAGCAGCCTCTGGGGAAAATGTCATCTGCCAAAAGATTCCCTGTGCTACCTTGTGCTTAAGTCAGCGCAATGCATGAGACTTATTCGCCTCCTTCACCAGATTTTCTCTTTCACATATGTGAAACCTTTAGTTGTCCCTTTTGAGAAATGCCATGGGGTTATTCAGAGGTGTTAGATTACTATTGTAAGCAAGGATATCTTATGTGATGCCTCAACACAGATTTGACAATGTCCAATAGTTTTGAATTATGTGTAACACTTATCACAAGTGTCTCATTACGCTGGTTGGGAAAAAAAGTGTAATGGTGTTGACTTGTTTCTCTGCACCCCAGGAGTTGAAGGAACAATAATTGGTCTGTATGGTTGTTGTATAACACATTAGTGTTTTAAGTGATTCTCTGATTATCTGTAGTATGAGCTACTAGTATCTTTGTTGTTGCTATTCTTAAGTTACATGCAGGTGTTCATTTATGAAGTGAAACCCGTAAGAAACTTTGGTGGATTTGAAAGATTTTGCTGCCCTTATTCCCTCTCCTCCATACACTTCCTCCCCAGGGCAAAAGCAGGTTATAGAAAATTATTCTGTGATAATAAGTCTAGAAGTGGCCAATAGTGATAATGAAAGAACATAAATGGGATCTTTGATTAGGATTGCTTTGATGACTTGTAATTTTGATGTGCCCATCTTGAACCTGATGCATTATTCAGCGGGGTGCATTTTTCATTGAGCACACGAGTCTCTTCAGTGCATGCTGGACCTCTGAAAGCTGCCCTGGTTTTCACTCCATAACAGCACATGAGTCTTAAGGAGATCAACTTTTAGAGAATGTTTTTATTCCTTTTTACCATGGGGAAGTTAGTGTATTGAGTGCTTTTAACTCTTTGCTCTGGCAGTGTGTCCCACAAGCAGCAGCCCGGGAGCTCAGCCCTCCACCCAGCACTGCCTTCACGACAGGCAGAGGGAGAGAGAGGAAACTCCTCCTTTTATCAGGATCTTGTTATGACTTTTGATTTATAAATTTCTGACAGTGCCAGCAGAAGTATTTTAAGTGAGGGTGCTGGCCTTTCTTGAGACATTTATATAATTTATTTGTGTGAAATGTAAAAGCTACAAACCACTCTGTCCTGGTTGTTGCTGTCATAAGGGCTGCCTGTCAAAGTATGGGGTGTCTTGGTTAGAGCTGCTAAAAGACTTGGCTTCTGAAAATATTTCTGAAGTTAGGCAGCCAAGTTTTGTCCTGGGATACACCCACATAACCTCATCCAACTACAGCATCAATGCTGCAGGAGCAGGGAGCCTGCAATCAGCAAGTCCACAACAGCAGGGAATGGCAGAGCAGGGCTGAGGAGGCAAAAGAGTCCAAAGCATCTTTTCCCCAAGCCCACCCAATTTCCCAGGGAGGCCATTAGTTTTTTCACCTTGTCTTTCAAAAAGTCTGGTATTAAATGGAGCAGTATTCCTGAGTATGCATGTGCTTGCTAAAAATATAGTGAAATGCATGAGATGCCTAGGTGGTGATCTGAGTAGCATCACCAACACACCGTGGTGAATGAGCTTGTAGGGAATGGAAGCAGGGTGCTGGCCCTCTGAACAAGACTCAATTTGTTTCTCTGTAGCTCTCTGAAAGCCTTCTGGGCAGAGGCTTTTAAGGAGAAATTTAAAGTAACACAGGCTATATTATAGATTCAAACAGGAGATATATCAGATACCTACAAGGCAAGTATGACTGCTTAGGTTTGCAAGGGAGCCTAAGTTTTGCAGAGAAACACCATTTTGAAGATCTAAGGCAGACACAACAGTTTTTCTGAAATAATATCAGCAGTAATCTCTTCAAACATCCCCAAATATATTGACTCACGCACGTTTTAAAATTTTCTGTTTTGTTACAAAACCATGCATATTTGTCTCCCCTTCACCATATGAAAATCTTCTAAGAATTTTTTATGAGCTTTTGCAGACTTCAGAATAAGCTCTCCTTCCCCTCCCCTTCCTTACTTTTTAATCCAATTTAGTCAGATAGTTACTTCAAATCCCTCGGAGGACTGTAGTTTGTTCATTCTCCCACAGTGCTGAGATTTCCCTCCAGCCCAACTGGCAGGAGTTTTTAGAAATAACAATATCTCAGGGGGAAGGAGCTGGAGATTGAATGGGGTCTTTTGTCCAGGCCTCTATGAAGCCAGATTAATTATGCATTGCAGAGCACAGTTTAAAGCCCTGAATTAGGTCCTCATTGCAATGAAAGGAGAGCACAGGCTTGAAAACTGAAAGAATTCCCATTTCCATCAGAGGGGACAGACATATAATGACTGAAAGCAGGAAGAATTTTTGAAAATTGCAATTAAACAGTATTTTGTATTTACCACTCAGTAGCAGTTGTCTTAAGCATTTACAAAAGTGATTCTTTGACATTTTTTCACATGATCGCTCCATAGGTGGCTGGATTTTGAGGATTTTCAAGTCTTTTCTGTGTTACTAGGCTACTCTTGAAAGTACTTGTGCTTTGATGAATGAGAGCAGGTTTTTTTTGGCCAGTGCTTACCTGAATAGAGGTCTTTAAAACCTCAGCAGTACAATTAGTAGTCAGTCAGATGATACTGATGGTACAGGAAAAAAGAGAATGGTTTTCTCCTTTACTTCTGAGGATTTTCTAAAGCTGTCTGACCCAGTGTGATGTGCAATAACAACATTTTTCTTTGTTTCCTGATGCACTTTAATTCCAGTTTGAGGAAAGCAGAACTCTTTCATGGATAATAAGTTCATAATGTTATACAGCTGCCAAATAAAAAGTTGTCCACAGGCATTTGTATTCATAAGGGCACTTTCTGTCAGTGGGGGGGGGAGGGTGTTGTGTTTTGGGTAGAGGAATGGGGCCAAAAGAGGGATAAGGATAAGGAAAAGGTTAGCTCTGAAACCTACATTAGAAATCCTTAGTATTCTCAGATACAACCAAACTGGGATAGATAGAGTGTGACCAAAATAAACACATTCTTTTCCTTTTTATCATCTTCTTGAAAACTCATACATGGAATAACACTCTAAATAACTATAGGATTTTGAACTCTGCAGTGCAATTACTTTTAATTAAACATGATAAACTGTAAACATAGAGATAGCCCAATACATAGTTAGAAGGACAGCAGTGTTCTTGGGATGAGTAAATAATTTACTCAATTGTGCTAGAAAATCTACAATTAGGAACTTAATGTTGAAGTAATTTGAGATTAATATTGTATGGGAGAAGCATTTTCTGCAGAATAAACACACATATTAAGTCACATAACTTTTTATGTGGTGAACATAAGCACTGTCTGTTAGCTGCAATCTGTTAAATTGTCTGCTGTACTGGGAAAAACCAGCAAGTTTCTTATTAGTCTGAGCACAACTGGAATGACTCTAACACATGAGAGGCTGGCCCAACACTGTAGGGCAGAAAAAAGAACTTTGGTGCAGGCATGCCAGTTTTGAGAGCTCTTTGAGCTAACTGTGGAAATGAATAATGTGTTTGGTCAACATCTGAGGCACAAGGCTCATTCTAGATTGTCTCCACATTGCTCCTCTGTAAGAGCAAAAAATTAATTGAGAGCTATGGTGCCCACTTGCTGCTGGCAGGGAGTGGAAGAATAAGCACCTTTGGCAGTGGTTACCTACAGTTTGTCCTAAAGAGGGCACAGAGTCAGCTCAAATTTGGCTCTGTAACATCAGTTCCCAACTAGGGTGCAGTTAGGGAGAAGCAGCCTCCAACTGGCTTAATTTGGAGTCACCCTGTGTTGCTCTGTTTTATGGTTTTGGAATGAAGCTCATTGAGACCGAGTGAGAAATGTGCTGTAACCTCTTGCTAAGGCACATCCAAGGCTGTTTTACTGTGTACTTCTGCTTCTTTTTGCTTCTGCTTTGGGTCTGCTTTGCTCTTTTGCAACAAGAGGCAAAGAGCCTTGTTTTCCTTCTCTCTGTGCTTGTCCTGGAATGAACCAGCTGGAGTAATTAGTACTTCCTTTTCCAAAAGGAAGACTTACTTTTCCAAAACTTAAATTAAAATAAGATTTCTGAGATTTGAAATAAATGCAAGTGCTTCTTCAAGCCATTTCAATTGCAAGCATCTATGCCAGGGAAGGGTGGAATAGCTCCCACTGACTCGAAGTACTTGTGGAATAAATGCTCCAGAGAAGTTAATACCAGAGCTGGAAATACCCAGGTCACCAGGTCTGCAGCAGTGGTCTCGCTCTTAATATCTGCCATCTGAACCTTGTTTTTGGAAGGTACTGGGTGGCACAACAGCTCTGCCCAGAGCCTAGAGGCCTCCTTCTGCCCAGGAGGCCTCTAGGAAATATGAACAAAACTCAGGTTTGCCCAATAACTTGCAGAGTAACAGTAAAGCTCCCTTAGTCACAATGCTGCTCACAAGTGATCTCTTCCAAGTCATTGATTGTGAAATAAAACCAAAAAAGTTGTTTCTAAGGTAAGAATGCATGGGTAGCAAGAGCCTTTCCCCACAAAACATCTTCTGTTAGAAATCTGGATGGGAAGAAATAGAGTGTACTGCAGTGTCAGCTTTGATCTGCCAATAGATGCAAAAAAGGCTTACAGAGGAAATGTGCTTCTCTTTAAGGAAACCCTTTTAATTGCCTGCAACACAGCTTTTCTTCCTCCAGTCAGCCTGGGAGCTGCTGTAGCTCAGGACCTGAGAGACTCAGAGCCAGGTCTTTGGGCTTCCAGGTCTGTATGGGTGAGTCTGCAGGCTTGGCCTCATCGATTTGGTGCCCCAGGATATCTGGGCTTCCAGCTGATTTTATAGTCCTCCAAAGTGTGTGCTACTTTTTAAACCTCAGTTAAAAAGTCTGTAAGTGAGGGAGGCATTTCTATTAAAGTAAAATAAAAAGTAAATTAATCCTCCTGCCTTAAACATATTGTTAATAAGGACTGTAAAGATAATAAAGTTAATGCCAGGACTGAAAGTAAGACATCAGCTTTTTACCTGTGTATGCCCATTATCTGAACATTTTGGACAAACTTATCAAAACATTCTAGTAATGAGATGTATTTCACACATTTCCTCCTCAAACTTCAGTTGTTCAGTTTGGAAAACTTCTGAGTTTCTGAGCAGAAGAACAGGCACTTTTTAAGGTTCTTAAAAATGTAAAAAAAAAAATTGTTCACTTTTAAAAACCCTGCCTATCTAGTTTCAATTCCTGTTGAAATATATTTCTGTCATTCTTTTCTACAGTGGAAAAAAAAAAAGAAAACTAGAAAAACCCCTCTGATGTTTGAAAGTGATCAATGTAAATACTTAATAACATTAATGTAAAGATGAAGACAAGAAGTGTGTATGTTAAAATTACATGGATTTCAAAGCAGCAAACCAGCATTGTCAAAGTGACTGATGCGTGGTTGTCTCTGTTAGTGAGAGATAAGGAAAGTTTTATCGATAGTTTGTTTTTTCTCTACTTCATAAGCAGGCCTTGAGATTGTTTTCCTGAGCTCTGCAGGGACAGTTTCATGTGCCTTAAAAATAAAATACCTAGCTTTGTCTAGTTTCACTACAAAATCCTGAACTTTCAACACCTGAAAATGAGATATGTGGACACAGGGGCTCAGCTGAATCATTCAGCAGTTTTGGGCCAAATAACCATTGTTTCTTTGCTGCAAGAAACCATGCTGTTGCCACTCAAACCTTCCTTTCAATTTTTTTTTTTCTTTTTTGTTTTTTTTTAATTTTTGTGTGTAAGACTTTTAAGCATATTGCTCTTACTGGACTAATTTAATTTCTGACTTCTGCATATGTGCAGTTGTAAAGGAATCAAATATTACAGCTGGAAACTGTGAGATCAGTCTTGTCACTGCCCTGGCCTCCCATTTACCATGAAAACAAACACAGCTCTCTTCTCATGTCTGCCAGCAGGAAGGGGGTGGGAGGGGGAGGCAGGCAGGGAGGCAGGGGAAAGTTTTTTTCTTTAAAAAGGAAGAAGGTCAACTATTTTGGGAAACTAAAACCACTCGGCAATTAGGAGAATTCTTTTCTCTGCGCACAGTGATTAGAGAAGTCTGCAGGCAAGCAGTAATTGCTGCAAACAGTAGAGCTGTGCAGATGGATGAGAGGTAAATTCATGTCTTTGCAGAAGATGAAGTGGATAATACAATGGGTTTTGCTATGCCAAGAGTTAAATTGTAACACAGAGTCTCTAAATCTCTGCACTGGACAAGTTGTTGCCTCAGGTACAGTCAGTCAACAGATGATCTGAAGGCAGGGGCTGCAGGAGTGATTTCCACTCGTTGCTTCTGATGTCTCTGTGCAACTCGTGGTGTTTCTTCAGGCTGCATCCACCTAGAACAGGGAAGAAAATAGATCTTGGAGAAGTTCTCACAAGATGCAAAATCGAAAAATTGGAGTTCAACTGTTTAAAAAAAAATAAAAATTCCAAAGCTGGAAAGATTTTTTTACTTGCTTGAAGAAACTACAAACTACCTGGATAATGCAGTTTGGTTCTGGGGTCCTCAGGGTAACTATGCACCTTTTGCCAGGAGTTCAGATGTCTCTGCACAGTTCTGGCAAGCTGAGCCTCAAAGGTGTCCATACTGAAACATATGGACAAATTCTTCCATGTGTCCTTAATTCCTTTGGGTTTCACCACATGCCAATCAATACTTAGAAAATTATAGCACAGGGTAGGATCTGAAAAGTATATATTTTTAAATGGCATTAAAGTAATCTAGTCTTCTGTTCTGCTACTGAGTTTTTCATGCAATGAAGATTCCCTTTTATTTTTTTAAGACATTATACTAAAATTTGATACTTTTGGTTCAAGAGATTTTTTTCTTCTCCATAGATGCATCACACTTATGAGTGTATATAACTGGAATTGGTTCCCTCCATTCCTGGTGTTTACATTGCAAATACTACTAGATTGCTGTTTATGGTCCTTTCTCTGAGAGCTCTTAGATGTACTATAAAAATGTTTATATGGAAAATTAAATAATAATCTATTACAAAGAATTGCTCATCCCAGAAGTTATCATTTAAGTCATTCAGTTCTAGTAATCTGATGCTCCACCAGTTGTAGTATTCTGTGTAGGATCATATGGAAACTGTATAAAATTGGACTATTAAAATTTCCAGTCTGCTCTATCTCAACACACATATGTGTGTGCAAGACGAAGTTGTATTGATCTTTGCAGCTGTGTTGCAAGCTGTTGTTTAATCTGCTGTCTGCAATCACTCCTGTGTGTCCTTCGCTCTCCATTCCTTGAGCTTTTTCATCTGATTGTGAGGCTGTCTTCTTCCAGATGGATTCAACTGTTGTGTAGTCTCCTAGTGGCTGTGCCTCTTTCTCAGTCAGTAGAATATGGAAAGCATGAGTTTCCACTTCTCCCACATCCTTTAGGAAGAATAATTGTACCATAGCACAGAACTATTTTGGTTCTCTTTGTCTCCATGCTTTCAGCAAGGGTTTTGAGCCAAAATACCTGGAAAAGAGGTTTAAATAATGCTGTTCAGTGTACCCATCATGTGGGTACCTCAGTGTAGGTGCATCCTGGCAGGAACCATGTAGGGAGTTTGTGCATTTCCTTTCACTTATCTGGAGCTCCTACTGCAGCATTCACAATTTTCTCAGCCCCTGGAGCAGCTGTTTTCTTTCTCCATCTTGAAGACAGAGTAATTCCTACTCAAAGTGTACTCTGAGAACTGTTCTTCCCTCTCCCCTTGTCTGCAATACTGTGCTCACCAGCATAACAGGCAGTACTGAATGCTGTATAGAATAACGCTGTTTTGAAAAAGAAACACTGTGTGAGGAATGGCCAAAAAGAGTCCTGAGAGTATCATCCTTCCTAGTGATGGGTGTGCACAGCCTTCTCAGACCACGTCTACAATAGTTTGTTGTTTTATTTCTCAAAAATTCCCATTGTTATTACAACTACTTCTGCTTCAGGTATTGTGTTAAACTAAAATGTTCTTTGGCTGATTATTTTACTCCAGTATTTTCAAAGGAAGTTGTGCCAATATCTGCAGCATTGTTGTGCTAAAAGTTATTTTTACCCTTTATTCTTTTCATTAAGTATTTAAAATATATACTATATTTATAGCATTCAATATGTTTTCTAGTTTAAAAAGTTACCTGTCTTCTATAGTGTTTTGCTGCCAGTAGTAACATGGAATGAATGGGAAACAAAATATTTGTCCAGCATCTGAGATAGCCATTTCATTTGTGTGAGGTCTTGTTGAGATCACAGACCCTTGATGCAGAGAGTTAAAATGCTTTAAATGCTGTGGGGGTGTGGGGAGGAGGAGATTTTGGCTGCCAGTCACTTAGTTGTCTCAAGTCTTTCATCTGACAATGCTCGTGCCTTTCCTGTGCTGATCACATGATCATTAGATTATCAAGGAAGACAACTAATGAGGCTGATACTAGCCATAAAATTCTCTGTCACATGTTGAGATTAATATGCATTTGATAGCCCCTACATCATTAGCTTAAATTTCCAGTGCATTGGGATGCATAATTATTCTGCTTTGAGTTTATTCACTTATTTTTCAGATGTCTCTGCGATGGGACTGCCATTAAGCAGAAGTACTGCTGGAAGGTCTTGGAGTAGATCCAGACAAAGGTTCATAAAGTGGCTATTGCTATAGTCTAAACCATTTGTTATTTCATTGCTCATCTCCTCTTCTTAGATGTCAGCCCATGAATGCAGAATGACACATCAAAACCCCCAAAGAACTCATCCAACAAATATTTGGTCAGAGTAGGTACATGATTCATGAGAGGGTGTTCTGCCAGCATATGGACATGTTGGTTTTGTCCTGTTTATTACTAACTACTTGGAATCTTATAAACTTCTCTAGTATTGCACTTCTTCAGAAGTTTATTTCAGAGACTACAGATTGTCCTTTATCTGAGGTGCTATAAACAGTACAACTTCATGAATCACTATGCTGTAGGAACAGGTATAGTTAATCTTTTTAATAGAAGTCATTGGCATCTGTAAGTTGTCTCTCAGTGATGGGTGAAGATTTAGTGTAGGTTTTCTCACTGCAGCCTAGGAAAGTCCATGGTGTAAGTCTAAAATAGTCCAATCCAAAGAGGATGCCAGTCAGTTTAGGTAACATGCATTTCACCTACACTTAATGGTCTAAATTTGACTTTAGAGAATTTTTTATATATATTTTTTTTAACCAGTAATAGATAAAGGTCCAGAGAGTGATTGATCTGAACTATGTAAACTACCTAAAATTAGGGTGGGATGATTGCTCTCTAGTACTCCCTAATTTCCTCTGTTGTACAGTATGAATAGTGTGCAGGAATCTTAGATGAGGTTTAGAGGAAGTTCCCAGCTGTTACACAGGTAAAAACAGATGTGATAAATCTTGCCAACAACAACAGCCATAGCATTAAAGAAAACATTAATTCTACTACTTCAAGTACCTCCATGCACTCTAAAATGGAGTGGCATTCAAAGAAAAAGGAACTGACATACCCCACTGAAATGCTTTTTGGCAGATATTTCTGGGAAATATAGAGGGATTAAATGGAAATATATGGTCCTAAATTACAACGAAGTCTTGACATAAGTACAAGCACAACAGTACAGCATAATTAATTGCTACTTGCACAAAATGAGTATGATTAACTTGGAATGGAAACTAGGTCACAACAGTTGTGGTAGTTCTGTATTGCTATTTTTGAAGTGTGCAGAAGCTTTAGTTCAAAAGAAGATATTCTAGTAAAAATCTTATGTTTCAGAAAGCAGAACTGAAATTTTACCAGTGAATGCCAGAGTTTTCCATGCTCCTTTCTGATGGGAATCCTTGAAATGAACCTTAACTTGGTGGTGCCAAGAACCTGAGTAGAACAAACTGGTGAAAATGCCTATTTTCATTATAGTGCCTTTCACCAGTCACACTTGCTTTCCTACATCCATTGTGTATTTTGGCTGTAATGCAAGTAGACAGTGTTTTCTGAAATTGAAGCTGGACCTTATGAACATGTGTTTTGAAGACTGGATACTAAAATAAATTATCTTCCTTCAGTGAAGATTTTCAAAAGTGTCCATGTTCTAGTACCTTTCTGACTGCTGCTGAAGTCGATGTTGTTTATTGCAAAGGGTTCATTTCAGAGTGGGGTTTTTTGCTGTGGCTTATATGGTCATAACTTGCTTTTTAACACATGTTAGCATCTAAATTTGTTGTTTTCTGTTTTCCATAGCAGTGCATTATAAAGCATGGGTGCTCTCTCATGTTCTTCTCACTCCAGATCAATATTGAAGTGAATTCTGTTTCATAGTAGCATCAACACTACTATGCCCAGGTATATTAGTACAAGCCAGTTCCAGCACTTCGGGCTCAATAACCCCAAGCAATGCTACAGGCCTAGGGAAGAGTGGCTGGAAAGCTTCCCAGTGGAGAAGGGCCTGGGAGTACTGGTGGATGGCCTGCTGAACACGAGCCAGAAGGGTGCCCAGGTGGCCAAGAATGCCAACAGCATCTTAGCCTGTATACAAACCAGTGTGTCCTGTATACAAACCAACAGGAGTAGGAAAGTGATTATTCACTTGTATTCAGTCCTGGCAAGGCCACACTTTGAACAGTGTGTTCAGTTCTGGGTGTATAAGAAAGACATCGAGGTCCTGGAGCATGTCCAGAGAAGAGATAAGAGGCTGGTGAAGGGTTTGGAGGGCATGTTGAATGAGGAGAGGGTGAGAGAACTGGGATTATTTAGTCAGCAGAAGAGAAGGCTCAGGGGAGATGTTATTGCTCTGTACAAGGACCTGAAGGGAAGTTGTGGAGGGGTTGGTATTGCTCTCTTCTCCCAAGTAACTAGCAATAAGATAAGAGGAAACGGGTTTGTTGTGCCAGGGGGAGGTTTAGGCTGGATATCAGGAAAAATTTCTTTTACCGAGTGATGAGGCATTGGAATGGGCTGCCCAGGGAGTTGGTGCAATTTGCCAGTCTTGGAGGTGTTCAAGAAGTGTTTAGATTTGGTGCTTCAGGATGTGGTTTATTGGTTGTGGGAGTTAAATTATGGTTGGACTCCATCTTTGAAGGTCTCTTCCAACCTTAATGATTCTATCGTTCGATGCCTTGTTTAAATTCAGGATAATGCAAGGATACCAGGCAAGTTTTCAAACATTATAGAACATTGTATTCATAACTCCTGCAGCTAATCAACAATTTGTTCAAAACATACTCCAGAGCTGGTATTCAGGAGCTGAACAATTTGTTGGTGCTTTCCAGCATATGCTTTAACTGTGTTTTTGTGTATTTTCTTTTGCCTTTCAAAGTGAAAAAATCTTTAACAAACTTCTGTTTTGTGTTGATTCACAGGCAATTGGCATCATTTTACAAAGCACATGCAATGTAAATGAATCATTAGGGTTTCAGAGCTCAATATAGTGGAGGGAGAAAAGAAACCAAATTATGTAAACCCTTGTAGCAATAAATATTTTACTTTGCTTATGTTGGTATGCAATGTCTGTAAGCCATACAAATCAGAATTTCTATTCTTTGCTTATGCAGCTGCTACTTTTACATGCTTCATTCATGCTGCAGGAAGCAGCAAGCTGACACTTGCTATGGTTTTTATTAATTTTTCTCAGAGTTCTACCTTGGGATGACATGGTCTATGAACCATGTTTGAATCTGTGAACTAGATTTGATTTTTGTAGGCATGGGTCCAAGATCAGTATGTCTCCATGCTCTTTTGATCTGAAAAAAAATTAAAGTGTTTTGCAAAGTTTGGTACTATTACCCATGTTTTATAATTATAAACACTGAAGCAAGCCTTCTATAGCCTTGTGTCCTATGGTCATTTGTTGGTGGTTGGTGGTTCTTGTTGTGCTTTAATTTTTAAGGTATTTCTTGTAACTAGGAACCTGAACCTGCAGCACTTGAGTTCTGTTGTTGATTCACTGACTTGGGAAGATGGGCAACACTTCTGTGCCCTGGAGAGGTGTAAATTAATCTCTGAGCTTCACTGCAAGAATTAACTAATGTTTGGAGTTACTAAAATAAAGTGAAAGGAATCTTGATAAAAGCTTATACTTTCTTATTTAATAGCAGTAGTTTTAAGTATTACTGAAACAAAGGGTGTTTTTTCTCCATATACATGACTTGAGGCTTAGTAGACCATGAATTAATAAAGCAGAAATCCTTGTGAGCTTTGTCTAACTAAGAATTGAAGACTGAAATAAAGATAAACAGTGCCTGACAATTTTGTTTTCCCTTCTACTTAGAAATCATCAATTTCAACTCTAAAGAAAACTAGTAGGAACAAGGAAAGAAACACAATCCTGAAAATTTAACATTACTTGAAGGAAAAATAATCATAAATTTAAGTTAATTAAATAATTGTAAATTTAATTGTGACTGAAAGAATAGTAAAACTTCCTGTTGCTGTTTTAGATCTAAAACTTTTATCTTCTTTCATCTGCTTTATTTCATCACTCATGATGAAATACACTGAGATTTACATACAGATATTTTATCTTCAATCTATCTAATTGTGTTTTGAAGGTTTCTCTCAGTAAACTTTTCTAGTATCTTGTAAGTCATTACTTTAACATTAAATACATCTTTCCCAGATATTGTTACTCCAAGCATCTGTGTTGAAGTCTGCTGAAAGAAATGGGAATCCTTTGACTGACTGTCATTGATTAAACCCCCCAGAGATACTTTGTCCTTTCATATTTACTTGGACACATTGATATGAATCAAATTTCACTTTTCTTTAAAGAATGAGCTGTTTGTTAACTATATTCACAGCTACACCAGAAACTGAATTGTAAAGAAGCACAGCTTTACAGGGCTTAGAGTTTGAGCTAGTATTCAGATGAGATATTTGATAAGTGCATTTTATCCTCATTCTCACTCTTATTGCAATTTTATTTTTTTAACTTTTATTTTCTCTATTTAAATTTTACCAAGAAAGCAGATGGCTGTTATTTACATGCTGAAATATATTGGCTAATTTTACACATTTATGTACCGGCATAAAAACATTGAATACAGATTCAAAGAGAGAGCTGTCCTGATGATTTCCCCTTTATGCACTCTAATTTAGGTACCTTAAATAATTACATGCTCTTATCTATATGCCTGATTGATTTTAATGATATCAAAGTGGCAGTGACTACAAATTAAATTCCTCACTCAGCAAGTCATCCAATAATTATTTCTGTGAAAAGTTGCAGAATTTTCCTGGAAAGTGCTTCAAATTACTCCATCAAGAGTAAAGCACATTTCTGGGAGGTAGATTGCTCTGAAATTTAGGTCTTCACTTTCAAAATTAGGCCAGAGAAGCTATTCTGTCCATACTGCAATGTGATTAATTTTTCTATCATAAAACCAGTGTTTCTTTTGCTTTTACCAAAGAAATAAGGATTTTCCAAATGATAAGCAAGGAAAAACAGCCTGTTCCAGAGGCACAGGAGAGGCCAAACTACGTATGCCCTTGTTGATTTTTCTCTACCTCTGGTAACAGCTAGTGAAGAGGTTTAGGGAAGGGAACAGTCTCCTTAAGAAATGAGAAGAGGGAGGGAGAAGAGATTGAGTGAAAGCCCAAAGTGCTGCCATTGGAGAGTGCTGAGACAAGCTGAATCAGGGTGGTACAGACTTTTCATTATCAGAAACAATTACTCCAGCAAGAACAGCATGGAACTTCATGAAATGTTTTTGAACTCGGATTCTTGATAGGAGAGCATTACATAACTTGTGCTTTGTGAATGCTGGCAACTGGCAACCTACAGAAAGACACAGCCAGAAGCAATGCGCTCAGCTGCTTGCTTTTTAGAAAAACAATATATCTGGGCCAAGCATTAAACAGGCAAGCCTATCTTTACCTTTCCCCCTTCCCCCTCCATCAACAGAAGCCTGGTTTTCATCACAGATTAATAAACGAAACCTTCTATCCTTTTACTGTGCTTCCCACAGCCTTTTGGTAGGAGTTAACAATGCTCTGAGTCAACATTGCCATAGTGCCTGAAATGTCTTTGCATGTTTGTTCACTTGAAAGAGCCGTGGTGATGGGGTTAGAGAGAGGGTTTTAAACTGCCAGAATGCACAGCATCAGAAACTTCAGGATGGTTTTGATTTTGCTTCATTTGACAAAAATCTGATGGGGAGCTATATCTATTGCTGATATCTTTTTGTTTTATAATAATAATTATTTTTTTTTAAGACCTCGTGTTATATATTCCGCTGTCTCCTGAAGTGATTATTTGTATCATTTGCTGTTAAGGAAATATGTCTAAGTGCTGAGGAATTCTAATTAAGCAGGCTCAGCTGGAGCAAATAGCTGGAGGATTTCACAATACTGTTCTGAAATTATCAGCAGGTCTGCATGCCAGGGAAATTCTTGAATTTAGGGATCTTACTGTGGTGGACATAGCCACAAAATCTTACTTATTTGTTTTCAAATCAGTGGTTTTGCAGTTCTTATTATTTCACAATCTCTGTCTGTGGCTGTTCCTCTTTTTTACTTTCTCTTCCATCTGCCTTAAAAAAGATGCAATCCTAGCCAAACAAGAAGAACCTCTTCCACATTTCTGAGAGAAGTGTTTGTAGGGCTAAACACCACAGGGTTTTGTTGGGTTCAGAATGGATTTTTTATGAGAATAAAAATTGGTTCATTGTTCTTGGGGAAATAGACAGTCCTGTGGAGCACCTGAAGGGAACCATGTTGTAGGTAATTACTGATTTGTTAAAAATTAGCATTAAAAGTACATATCGAATTTTGCTGTAATATGTCCCTTTCTGTGCTGTGCGCTCATCAAAAAACAAGATAAACTTTTCAGTGTTGTGTAACTCTCTAATTCTGTGTTTATATGGTAAACACTTCTCTGTTTTGTTTTCCAAGGGCCATCATTCCCTGCTTGCCTAATCTACTGTTGCTAACAAAAATGACAGTAATGAACCAGGGAATAACAGCCTTCTCTGGTCCTTTGTTTTCACTCCCCTGGATGAACACATGTGTTTTTTCCCTTTGCCTTTTCTCTTTTCTCCTTTTCTCTTTGGGGAAAGGAAACCATTTGTATGCCTCACGAAGGAAAAGTGATTGAAAGTGGAAGCCCATACTTTTCTCTTCAGCAAGCGGAGATCTGTTTTCAGTCTGATGTTTGGTGAAAGGAAGCTTCAGAGCAGTGGGCCAGCTGCCAGGAATGTCTGATTTCCTTTCCACCCACTCCTATGATCCTCCCTTTTGGCAGTGATTACCAATGACCACAGCTGTCATGCTAGGTCATGGTAAGCTGTCAAGCAAGGTAGTACATGAGATGTACAAGGCCCAGGCCTTGATCTGGGCTGAAGAACAGGATCTTAAATTGAATCTGCTATCAGGCAGTGTGTGAGCATACCATAGCAAGCAGTGTCAGGCTCATTTGAGCTTGTCATTCTGATTTCTTGAGGAGGTGGGCATGCAGGAGATTCTCCTCCAGACAATCGAAAGCTTCTTCACAGCTTTTCCATAGTTAGGGATATCTTGAAGCATGAGGAGGGTTTGTAATTTAGGCAGAATGGATGGTTGTCTAGAATGGATACATCCTCCCAGCCAGCTGAAGCTAGGAATAGCACTTTGGGTGGCTCTTACCCACTTAGTATGTAATAATATAGGAAACCTCTCTAATCAATTATCACAACAGTGTTCAGGTGGTTGTGCTGTATGCAGCAATCTGCATGGGTGACCAGTTGCTGACATTATGGATGTGGCTGAAAATCACCATAGAATTGCAGACTTCAGTTCAGAAAATGATGGATACTGTTGTCAGGGACAGGACATCTATAAATAGGACTTGTACTCTGCATACAGTAGTATTTTGTTAAGCTTCATAAGATCAGAGCCAAGTGCATAAATGTCTTCTGAAGAGGCAATATTCTACTATGTTTTATACTGTTATGCTGGCTTCATAATGCACTTTTTGCTGTAGCATCTGTTCCTCTTCTAACAGCATATTAAATAATGTGACTAAAATCCATTAGGTGTTTGTTCTGTATGCATTCCTTCAAAAGGGGGAGGCATTTGCAATGGAGTGTTTGTTTAAAAAACATATAAGAACAGGTTGCTTTCTGTTTTCCAGAGGAAAACAGGTCAACACCTGAGGGACAGAAGGTCATAAATGCTGTGATTGTCCATTGTTTCTGTGGGAGTTTATTGCAGCTTTAGCCTGGCACGACCATAGAACTTGCCTTAAAAATAGCCCCAGGGTATGTAGATGTAGGTGATGCTGATTTCCTTTGTTTGTCATTTAAGATGACAGGACCTGATCATTTTGTGGTCTTGTTCCAGTTGGAGAGATGATCACCTTAGCAAGTCCTATCTGAACTTCATTTGGTATGATTTATTTCAGAACTGTAAAGATAATTTCAGTTCTTTTGCTCTTAGTTCTCAGAAAACATTTTGTAATAAATCTTGCATAAAATTTCATTTATTAACGTCTTACACAGGTTGGGGGAAAATTCCAGGACCTGCTGGACAAGAGCAGGTTTCTTTGCAAATTTCTTCTGGCCAAACAAGGCGACTAATAACTACTTTCACAAGTCTGGAATCCACAGCTACAGCTAAGAGGGGTAAAAAAAAATGTAATAAATAAACAAGTCCATCCACAAACCCTTCCTGAGGAAACCAGGATGGAAAGCACAGGCATTTAGAATGACAATCCAGTGTGTTCTGCCAAAGAGAGACTTTCCTAAACAGCTGTAGAAATGGCTACATTTTCTTTGAGTGTCCATTTTAATAGCACTATAGCCTCAATCGTTTATATGTTGATTTAATTGTTTTCGTGTTGCTTGCTGTATCTATTGCAATTGTATAAAGCTTTAAACTTGTATAAGTAGCCCTCCAGAGGGAGTGGTGCTGTTGTGCAGGCACCCAACTACTTTCCAGCCTCCATCCACTCAGGTACAGTCAGTTTTGAGGCTGTGACAAAATCTCTTGTTCAGTGTTCCTGTGGGATACCATATTTACTTCATTTGTGCCGAAAGGTTTTCATAACTGTTCCATGTCTGGAGTACTCAGGAATGAATGTTTCCTCTCTTTGAATAATGGCTGAGTAGAAGAGGAGGTATTTAATTAACCACATTGCCATGTAGAGTATCTCATGATTTCAATCCTCAAAGTCCCTGAGTTATCTGAGCACATATTTATAATCAGCCTGGTGAATGCTCTCTCTGGCTATTTATCAGCTGTGAGCCTGTGCTTCCATTTTCCAAGTGCAGCTTGATAACGTAAGAATCTGGTATGTCATCTCATTGGCAGGTGTTTTTTGGCTTTTTTTAACTTTCTCTTAAGAACAGAAAGTTTCCAACACAGGACAAACCTTTATGCAATGTTATATGCTTTCTTCTCTTTACTTTGCTGTCTTGGACTGTGGAACTAAATTTCTGAGACACAAAAGGATTTCTGTGTCCAGCTCTCACTGCCATGTTAGTAAGATCAGCTTTGGATGTATTTGCAGCTGTAAGAACCTATGCAATTGAACTGTCCTACGCTCAGGAAAATGTTATTGACTTTTGGGAGCAGTCTCTGGCCTCTTCTTGCTCTTGAGCTGTGGCTAGGAATTAGCTATATCCTGGTGCTCTCCCAAATGTTAGCTGACCCAGACTAACATTGTGTTGGGGTTGCTCCACCACTTCAACAGGAAAGGCCTCGTGTCCCTTAAGTGAGACTCAGATGACTAAATTTCAGTTCAGACTGAGAGTTCACAAGGCCTTCTGCAGTCATCGTGGTGTCTGTAAGGTCAGAGACAAAATGCCACTCATAAATTCCCTAAGTAGCACTGCCTTTATTCAGGAGTAAAATTATTTTGGCACACCTGAGTGTCCTAGCATGGTGAAGACACCAATAGAAGTCACACAACAGACTTCTCTGACCTTACATCTCCTGAAAGGTCAGGTTGGGTAGGACTGCTCATGGTGATAGACGTGGTTTGAGCACTGAAGCAAGCAACTGTAGCTGCTTCAGGAGCACCACTGGTGGTGAAACACTGAGTTGTGTGTTCTACCCAAATGTTCAAAGCTTCATCTGATGGAAGAGCAACTGAGGCTTATTTGGAAATACTCTGTGGATTTTTGCTGAGCAGGGGATACGTGAATATAGGATCCTAAGGGTGCTGTGGGTGTATGGTCCTGGTTGCCTGATTCCTGGGTAAGCATTCCAGTCTCTGTGCTATCACTTAAGGTGAATGCTGATGTTAACACTGGCCTCTTAAAAAGAGTGATCTTAATCTAATCATCCTCACCCAAAGAGACGTATGAGGCTTCTGAATACAGGAAGGGTTAATGAGTAATTCCTACAGTCAGCAGTGAATTTAAAGAAGCTCTGTGATGTACTGAAATGAGGGATTCCAGACATAGTTCTCTATTTGGAGTTTCCTTTGGCAGCTTGGGAATCCCATCGCCATTCATGTAAACATTTTGTGATTGCACTGGAGTTGCTGCTTGGGCTGAGGCTGCACAGCCTGCTCTGGCAGATGAGCCCTACAGCTGAAGTGAGCATAACATCACCATCTGAGAGTCTCACTGAAGATGCAAGCAGCTTTGACACAAGGAAATTGAAGGCAGATGCCCAGTGTCCTCAGGTAATTGCCTTGAAGCTGTCTGCTCCAGGCTACATCAGATTGCTGAAAATAAAAGTGGTACTTTGAAGTGAAGATGTTCTTGTGCATCTCAGCAGAATCTGTGCCAGCAATTGAGGATATTCCTGAAAAAAATATGAAAAGAGAGTTTCCCATTCTTAATCTGTCAACTCCGTAGGAGAATTTCCTACCCCTTGCAGCCTTCTCTGCATTTTATTTGTCAGAGAGAATTCCCTTACATTTGAGAAATTTTACATCTAATATATTCTTCCTGGGTATCCATCAAGCAGCTGTATAGATAGTGTTTGGACTAAGAAAGCTGTGCTGGTTAAAACTTAAATACTGTTAGTACCAGTAACTCCATAGGATATCAGAGAATATTGAACATCTGCTTTTAGAAGGCTGTAAACTGGCTTGTGTTGGATAATCAGAAATTATAATCAATACATAATTTTGAAAGTTTATTTACAGTTGTGAAATAAATCTCCCCTTTTCAGCATAGTATTTTATGTATGTAGTAAGGAAGGAGTGTTGATTAAAAATTATGCATGAGAAAGACAATTTGAGAACAGGAACTGTTGTGAAATGTGCATTGACTCGATGCTTTTAAAATGTGCTAAAATGTTAAAGAAAATCTTATTAAAAAGCATAAAATTCTTCTTGCTATCTAAATAGACAATCAGTCAATTAAAATTAAATCAATGTAAATTTCTGTTTAAGTCTGCTCAGTAGACTTACAGACACCTGGATGAGGATGTGAATGAGATTTAACAGAAAACTGCTTAACACTCTGTGAAGAAGAGCCTTCTGCTGGGGTTAAGAACTGGATTAGAAATTACAGGATTTCTCATGAAGGAGGCAGCTGTCATGAAGTTTTATTTCTTTAAATGCCCTCAAGAGACCAGGCAGATCTGATCTGCAATGAGAGCTGCTGACTCAGGCTGCTGCGGGAAGGCATTGAAGGCCAGCCAAGGAAATCTCTGACCTTCACTTTGCCACTGACCATCACTTGGGTTTTCCTGCCTGGAAAAGAAGCAGTGGGCTGGGGTAGCTGGGGAGGAAACAGAGACCAGAACCACTGACCTTAATCTAAACACAGTACAGAAAAAGACAATAAACTCCAGGAGGAAAAACACAAGAGTGATTTACCTAGGAGGAAGTGAGAATATTAAATTCTTTCAAGTAACTTCAGGAGGTGTAATAGAGGAAATCTATTGAAAACACACAGAGAAGACAGCTGTCTCTAGCCAGCAAGGCCTGTGGCACACAGAAGTTTTGGATATCTACTATATAACTCACATTTTACAGATTATTAAATCTGTGAATAACATGGGATTATTGCAATTGTGCATTCATACAATTTTCTGCATCTGGAAAAGTAGAGAGGTTGTAAACTACAATGAATTGATTGTAGTTTATCTGTTCACCTGAATATGCATTCAATTTGGCAAAATTGTGAGCCTACTTGTCCAGTGCTGACAGAGATTTTTAATGTGGGTCACAATGGCCTGTGATGGAGTTCCTCTCTTTGAAGTTCTGCTTTACTCATTGTATCTAATACTACTTCTCCTCCTTCTCATCTCCTCCTCCAGAGGTGCAAGAAGAGGCTGTTTAATACAGAGATGAACTGTAGCTACTGCTAAAAGCATGGAAATATTTTGGATTTTCTCTTCTGCAGAATTTGCACAAGTGTGCCACCTTGGCTTCAGGTATTCAAAAGACTTCTGCTCTTGATGCTCATCCTTACAGTGAGGGAGAAGACCTTTGTGCAGTCAAGTCTCTTTTTAACAAATATAGGAAAGCAGATGGAATGCTGATTTGTATCAGCAAACAAGGTATAAATAGCAGTTTACAGGATCACACTCCAAACACAAATTCTTTGATTTTATTCATTGCAGTATTATATTACACTGACTATGGTTTCCATGAACCAGAAGTGTGCATCATAGCTTTAGCTTCTTAGACTCAGGAACCAATTAACATTCATCAAGGGTAATTCTTATGCCCCAACTGGCTGCCTGACAGCACCTACACATATGGAGGGGACAGAGCACAAGAATTTAGGTTGCTTAAAGGAATGATATCCAGTCAGATGATGAGGACTAAGTAACAGGAAGTATTCTCTTTCTCTCCAGTCTTACAAGTTTATCTTTTCATAATTCTTGATTCTCCTTCATAAATCTTCAGGAATTTTGAACATGAGACAATACAGAACTTCTGTCTTTCATAAAGTACTTAATTCATCAAGATGAAGCTAGACCACCACCTTCTGACTAATTTCTTCCATAAGAAAGAGGCAAAAAGTACCAACTTACCCCATACCCACCCCTCCCCGCCAAGTTAACCTTAACAACACAATTCTATAGTTGTGAAAATAAATTTTTCTCCTTTCTCCTAATTGATGCCATATTGCCAGGTAATTGCAATCCTTTTTGTGTGAGTGACTAGGACATTGTGCTTGTATTCAGTGCTGTGAAAGAAAACACAGTAAGATTCTATTTTGCATTGTTAGAAGCAGTTGTTCTTGTTTCAAGGAAAAGAAAAATTATGACAAATTGACAGTTACGAGTAAGTGTGCCCAAGTACAAGACACACTGAGTAAAAGTGTTTGGTTATAAGCTTATTTTGTTTCTGACTGAAGCACCTTGAGAAAAATAGTCTTCAGAATCTGTCATGTATCATATAGATAAAGGAAGAATAAACATACCAGCTTCTTGCTATCAGCATGTCTCATCGTTCCATACTTTGGCCCATCTTTATTCCCTCTACTAGCATTTTAAGTGACTAAACACATGAAAGTGTATTTTACAGTATAAAAATTTCCTTTAACAATGTTGAGAAATGACATAGTAACACAGGGAACTGAACAGCTTTGAAAAAGAATCATTACTAGGTTTAACTCTCCATTACTGACCAATAATGACCAATAATTTTGTTTATTGCTTTTTCTTTGCATATCATTAAGACTACATGAGGTATTTCAGCAGCCCACTTTTCGTTCTCATAATTAAAAGTGTTCCTGAGTGTAGGAGTACTTCTGGGAAAGCAATAGAGTTAGTAGAGGAGACGTGGTTTATGTGAACTATTCTTTCTCATATGATTTGTCTTCAGACCACTTAATTTGGGAAGATCTAGATATCAAATGTGTGGGAAATTTATGAGAAGTGCTTTATGTTCAGGCTTACTGAGGATTTAATTTCCCTAAGTTCTCTGCCCTCCAAATGTCTTTAGAGTTGTGGTGGGCTGTTGGTGCCAAGTGGGCTTGTAGACTCTGGTAAGTGACTAAGTCTAACTTTCTAAAAAGTAACATGTCAGGTGTGATGGTATGGCAAATTTAAGTCTCTTGAAAATTCTATATTTATTCTTTACAAAAGGTAGTTATTTTTCATCTCTGTGAATAATCTCGATTCTGAGTCCCCATGAAAATGAACACCAATTTGTAGGAATACTTCTGTAATTGCAGGGTGAGAAATTTCTAATGCTGTTTGTGTTTTGGTTCACAGACCTATACTGTTACCTTTTTCTTATGCACTCTGTCAGTGTTTGCTATCAAAGGGAGTCTGTATCAGGTAAGGGCAGAATTAGCTGTAGCAGTGTGGCAGATCTGTGGTTATATACTGTAGCTGGAGATTCATCATGGATATAACCCTGGTCCTATACTTAATGGTGCTGCAACAAGCCCAGACAAGAGCAAAAAATGGTGAAGGGTCTGGAGAAAAAGTGTTAAGAAGAGCATCTGAAGGAACTGGGGTTGTTTACCCTGAAGAAAAGGAGGCTGAGGGAAGACCTTGTCACCCTCCAAAACTACCTGAAAGGAGGCTGTAGTGAGGTGGGGTCAGTCTCTTCTCTCTAGTAATAAGTGACAGAATGAGAGGAAATGGCTTCAACTTGTTCCAGGGGAAGTTTGGATTGGATGTTAAAAGTAACTTCTTCACTGAAAGTGTTTATACTGGAATAGACAGCCTGGAGTGGTGGTTGAATCACCATTCCTGGAAGTGTTTAAAAGATGAGTAGATGTGGTGCTTAGGGACATGGTTTAAGCACTGGACTTGGTAGAGTTAGGTTAATGGTTGGTAGAGTTAGGTCATAGTTGGACTTGATGATCTTAGAGGTCTTTTCTGACCCAAATAATTCTGTGATCTATGGCATCTCAGTAATGTGTGCTTGAGCAGGAGGAAGGTGTGCTATGTATCTTTGGAAAAGTCATGTTTCAGGAGGCCACATGCCCTGCAGTAAAATCTGATGGATATGCGGAGCATATCTGGTTGGAATTCTGTCTTAAAAAAAAAACAACAACACAAACCAATGTTTCCAAAGAAAATTTTGTATCCTGACAGTTGGCATCTACTTCTGCAAGAAATGAGAAAGCAGAGGTGGTTGTCTGTGCTTTCCTTTCATGCTGTGTGGCTATATATATATAACCTTAACGTGTACTTAGTATAGTGTCAACCTGCTCTGTTCTTTAAATGGTCAATTAAGAACTGTGTTACAGAGAATTCTGGAGAAGATAAAAGCAGAACAGCCAAATAGTAGAGGAAAACCAGGCAAAGGATTTCATCTTACAGGTCTGACAACTCAATGCAGACACATAGCTGGAGCAGTGGGCTCCATGACCAGTGCTTCCAACATTGTTTCATCCTTTGTAAAGCCACTGGCACGGCTGAATAAATAGTGTAGTGTAGATTCAGCTTTACTTTTGATTGTTATACTTTTTCCTTTGATAATTTAAAGTTGAATAGTTTGAGCTCCAGAAGCTCAGATTGTAAATCAAGCCTAGCTGTGCCTGTGAAAGAAAACTCCTTGTAAACTGAATGTCTGGCTGCCACAGAGCAGCACTGTGACACTGGCTCTTGCTGTGCCAGTGGGCATGGGATGTGGGATGCTTGCTGTGGGATGTTTGGTCTGCTAACGAGCTGGAGAAGGCAAGGGAATACATGAGGGCTTATTGGAATACATCTGAAGAGAAATGGCTTATAAAGACTCCTCAAGCTATGGCTTTCTCTGTCCATCACTTTGTTTTCTTCTCACCTGTCCATTATTCCTGGAGGCCACTGCCTCACTCTGCCTCCAGCTGTGAGGACAAAGTTTACAGTGTCTTCAAAACCTGCTGTTTCTTTTCTTTGGTTGAGGTAAAGCTTGATGAGGCACAAAGCAAAGTGCCTCCCCTGCCCACTGCAATCTCCCAGGCAGCAGGGAGGACATACCTGCAACTCAGCCCTGCTCCCTACACCAAGCATGAACTGGGCACAGAAGAACCAAGGCAGCTTCTGCAGGAAGACACTGTTATAGACTGTCCTGGTGGTATGATGAAGATTAGCTGGATAACTTTAAAAACTAATTTAGAAATCAACCAAGGCAAACTTCAGACATTTTTATGTGGAAGCAATGTTTTCCAGGGCTTCTATGCTCTCTACAGAACTCATCTTTGTTTATAGATTCTTTGCTAGATGCAAGTTTTTTATTTCAAACTTTTTTCCCTAAAATTTCCAGAGGCTTCCTTCTTGATGGGAACAACTCCATGTTCTGCCTTGCTGAGCTACAAAATTTTGAAAAACTGTATAGTAGTTCTCTATCAAGAGAACTGCTTTGTGTTAAAATTTAGTCCTGCTGGGAGATTATGCCTAGACACCTTTAAATAGTTAAGAACTGTATTTTTAACTCAGAATATTTTCTAAAGGAACCTACAGTCTGGGATGGAGTCCAGCTGTATATTTGAGATGGCTAAAATGGAAAGGCCTGATTTTTTATTAGGCATGCCATTCAGAGCACAAAATGAAGTGTGAGCAAAGAAAGCTTGTTGGCATGGAAACAGCAAGGATAATTTAATGCAACAGGTTTTGATTCTGAGCTGAGAAAGGAACTATTTGTCCTGAGAGTCAGCTTGTAGCCCATAGAAGTTTGAAAAGATAATAACTCATCTTCATTAAAGGCCAGCAACTGGAGAGATGGACTCCTCAGAGTTCTTTGGCCAGCAAAATAATTTAATTAATCTAATGGCTGTTATTCTGTCATAGATATGCAAAAAGGAATTGTTTTGATAATGCACCTATTGCTCACATGATAGCTACCTGCAGTCAAGCTTTTAAGCACAGGGACTCTCTGTTACTTTTAACAAGGTTTGTGATCTTTGTGTAAGACATAATGAGGAAAAATACTTCAAAAAATATACACAGTGCCACTTACCAAGATTAATATTTAGGGTTTAGAAATTCCTGTCTTTCACATCTATGATCAACCCAGTTATGTCCCCATTACTTGTTAAAACTATTCAACTGAAAAGACTGAGAGAAGAAATGAGTATGCAAAAGCAAGCTGTTTTCTAGATTACTTTAGTAAAGGCTGGAACTTTAATGATTGATAACTCAAACAGCACATCTGACACCAAATATTTCGTTTTGAAGGACACGCTCATTTTCCTTTCAAGATTAGCTGCTCTGGATTCCTGAGAGTGGACCTGGCTGCAAAAGCTGAATTCAAAACCTTTGACTCTCTAATTCCATCTACTGCCACATCATCTCTCTCGATGAGGAGAGGCAAATTTAGAGGAGCAAAAGGAAGAAAAAAAACACTCTCCTTGTTTTACTCTTTAAAAAAAAATTATTATTGTTTATTTACTTACTTACTTACAGGAAGAAATAAGAAGCACCACAAATCTTAAGAGAAACTTTGATCTTCCAGGACTTGCAATTCATCCTCTGGACTAAAGATGCTTGAAGAAGTTTGGCTAAAAGTAAGGTATAATCTTCCAGAATGAACAAAAATTTCTAGATGTGTCTAAGAGTCTCAGCATGGAGAGGCTCTGGGTCACCTCACTAGAAGGCAGGTTAAGCTTAGGCATCTGTGTGCACTGCGTGACCTCAGGATCCCTGTATTGTTTCCCCTTTATTGTTTGCAGATGTCTTCATAGAACAGTGGGCAAAAGGATTTGTACTTACAGACTGTGTATGTGCCAAAGGCAGTAAAATCTTCTGCTGTGCAGGTGCCTGGGAAGTGAAGCTTTGCTGGTCCTCTGACACACTGTGCCATGTTCTCACTATAGCTACATTTAAATAGCTCCAAGTATTTGCAGAGACCCAAGTGTAACCTCCTTGTTGCATCATGATTTGTTGGTGTTCAAGACTTGTATGACCTAATCACAACTCTTTCTATAGTGGAAAAAAAATTATTATAAAACACCTAAGACTTGAGATTAGTGCATTTCTGATGCTGTGACTGCTGGCTGTATTTGGAATATGCATCCTAGTTAGGATTCTGTTGTCATTTAATATTTTCTTTCATTTATATGAAGGGTGCTAAAAATGTTCTAGTGTGGTTGAAAGCTTTTAATAGAGGTGCACTTAAAATACATATTATTTGGTTAAAGTCCTATTGAAACAAGGAAGGACATGAGGTGGGGCTTCAAGCAGTTAATTTCAGTGTCTTTTGATGCAACACAGGTCAAGTGTATGTCATGACCTGAAGTCTGTTGTAGCCCTCTTTTATGTGTTTCTTTCTTTTCTGCTCTTACTGAACCTTTTGAAATTTTCTCCTGTTCATGAAAGATTTGTCATCTTTCAGAGGATGGTTGTGTGATATTTTTTATTTAATAGTATCACCTAGGTCCTCTCTCATTGCCTAATGAAACCAGTGGAAAGATCTGTATTTCGTCAGGCTCTTGGAAAGTTCTTTGCAGTTCTAATTTTTTTCTGATTGCCATATGTTTTTTTTTCTTGTTGTAAGTTTTCAAATTGTAGTGGGGACCAGTGGCACCTGCACTGGAATAAATTTCATCAGTCACATGCACTGAACATTGCTGCCCATTTAAAATTCATCAGGCAGACACTTCCCTTGGCTTTGTCACAGTGGGATGAAGCACAGGAATGCAGTGGCTTAACAATGCACAATGAAAATACTAAAAAGATAATATTCTTTCATTCTATTTAAAGCATGCCATGTAGCACTTCCTTTGGAGGAACTGAGATGTAATTATCCTCATACCACCATTTCCTAAGAGTGTGTAGATTAACAACAGGTTGTGGGGGTCCAGAGCTGGAGAATGTACCCTTGTTACCATTTATAGCTTCTGTGTCCTATAATATTCTTTCCCATTACCTAAAATGTGCTATTTCAGGAAATTGCCTTCAAGAGCTGGTTTGCTGTGGGGGATGGTGAGAGAAGGAAGCAGTTGCCCTAGACACTACACAGTTACTTAGTAAGAAGTAGGTATGTGGGGCTTTTTATTTTTTTATCTGTCAACACTTTTTCAGTTATTGACCAAGTAGGATGGCATCTTTGGGAAGCTCACACAGGCCACTGCAGCTCATCTTTTTACAGGCAGCCAGTAGAAGGGTAGAAACAGTTAACAGATGGCAATAAATCACCTGGTTACTGTTTTTCAGTTTTTCTATTGGTAACTTTTATTGGACAGAGACTGCAATTTAAACCTAATTAATTAATTAATTGTAGCTACAAGGAAAGATGTTTGCCTCTTACCCTCAGGACTGGAAATTGCCCCGAGATTATTTTCATTTTGTGCCATTGCTGTTCCTGAGAGGACAATTCCTCCTGCCCTGGAATGAAGCAGTTGACAGTCCTGAGGGCCACGTCTAACTTCAACATTTCTAATGATCTTGGTAGTTTTGATTTGTGATTTGAGAGATTTACTGTCTCCTGTTCTATGTTCACTGATTTAGAAATTCATATATGTTCAATAAAACAGTTATGCAGGTGAATGGATTTGGTGTCAGGCTCCAGCCTCAAGTATATTTTCTCTTACTATTTTTGTTGTTGTTGTTTTAAAATCTTTCCTGCTTCTGCAAATTCAGGATGAAAAGGTTGTATTTTTGCGTAAAGTACTTTTAATCTTGAAAGAATGAGATTATTGGGTGAAAGAAATCTAGCAATTAAAACTACAGATAAATTTACAAGGAGACAACTCCATAAATATCTAATTCTTTGCAGAGATATCACAAACACCAGAACTGAAAGGCTGGCAAAGACCTTTCATGTATGAAAGCCAAGATTCTATTCTTGACTTCGACTACTTTATGTAAATCTCAAATAACTCCATTTAAAATTAGATTACCTGAGGAAAACTTGTCCCTAAACAATTTGTGAAAGTCTACTTTCAACTTTTTTAGCATATTTTCAAGGTGTAGATGCTCTTCCAGCAGTAAGTTTTGCACAAAGTCTTCTGTGAACAGGAAACTTCAAAAATACTCTTAATTAAATAGAATTTGTTCCTGGAAAGAAATATCTACAAATTGATTTTTATTCTCATATGACTTGTTACAGTTTGGTTTTATGAGGTTTTTTTCCCCCCCCCCACTAATGCAGACAAACACCACCCTTAGGCATAGAATGATTATAGTGACTGTTAGGATGAGTGGGTTTTTAGTTTTAATTGTTATATAGAGACATTGATGCAATAGTTATTTGTTTTGATATAACGTGCATTTGTATTTTATTTTTCACAAAGTTTACTAATTCTATATCTTTATTTTCAGTGGTAAATCTTGGATTCTGAAATCCAAATGCCTCATGGTCTTCTGCATGATTTGACTTCCAATAAAAAGTAGGTTGTCTATTTTAATAGTAAATCTAGTCAGGGATGTTGTGTCCCTTCCCTTTTAACTGGATTTTAACTTGACAGACATGTATTTAGACAGCCTATATTATATCTATACCTGACTGTGCACAGAAGATGTGCATCAGTCAAAAAGACTCTGTCTTCTGCATCTTTTCCATCACATTTATGCACTTGTACAGATAGTGCTGGGTATTCACAAGATATCCAAAGGAAAATTATGACTATATTTTAATAATCAAAACAGAGCATGACTGGAGGATATCAAGAATGCTTCAAGGGTTGTGTGCCAGACCTCCTTGACAAGAGCAGGTGGTTTAAGAGTCAACAATAAGACATAAGTGCTTTGAGTGTGATCCAAATAAGCAGAATTGATTCACTACCACATGATATCCACATACTCTGTGGGGGCCTTTATTCCAATGAGCACAGCACTGAGATATAAGTTAGCAAAGGGGATGTTTCTACTTGTTCTAATCAATGAAATGCATCATTTCTATGTGAAATGCATATTTCTATACTTACTCAAGACCTCTTATAGATGCTGCCCCCTTTAAGAGTGAGTATTTGAAGAATATGTTTTGATGAAAAAGAATTCAAAAGTTCTTGTGATTTCTGCATAAAATTAATTTGTGTGGTATCGCATGCTGGTACTTGATTGTCAGTTGCATACTTAGTGATAAAATAACAAAAATCACAAAAAAGTGTGAAAAAAGGGAATTTCCAACATTGATAAGGAGATATAAGACAATGTTGAGAAAAGACAATAGCTAATAACTTGTAAAGAGCAAATTACAACAAAGCACACTAGCTTCTTGCTAAGGTGAAGTAACAGGTCCACAGATAGAGTGTACAGACTGTCTCCTGTTTCTACTTTACTTTTGCACCCTTGAATGATATTCTCATTGGAAAGCTAAGGAAACACAGTCTTGAGACTAAATGCAAAGCTGAATGAAAGGTAAAACTCAGAGAACAACCACTTAATTTTATTGTTTAATTGAAATATACTGAGAACTTTCTGCAAGAAGTTGTTCTTGATTAAATATTCTTTAAAAATGTCATGAATTATCTGAATGAGAGAATAATATTATATGCAGTAAATTTGCATATGACAGGAGATGAGGGGATTCTGAACATGTGGAAAGCAGAATTAGAATCCCAACTGATCTTTACAAATTGGAGAGATCATCTGAAAAAAATAGGATTAAGTTCAACTGGGACAAATGCGAAGTGTTAGGCAGAAATAATCAATTGCACAAATACAGGCTGGGGTAATACAATAGGTGGTAGTTCTCTGGAAAAGATTTGAGAATGAAAGTCAATCAAATTAAAGATGAGTTGATGAATTATTAAAAAGCTGTGTCCTGCTAGTATGTATATAATAACTAGAATGCAGCCTGCAGAAGTATCTTATACTGGTAAGGAAACTAGTAAGCACTGTAGCCAAAGAGAACTTGAAAATTGGACTTAGTAAGCACTCAAAAAGAAGACTGAAGTGTCAGGCAATAATTAAGATGTAAAAAAAAGCCTTGCTGTTGTAAAGATGGAGTAATGTGTCCTTTTTGTTCATGACAGACATAATAAGAAATAACAAGCTAGATTACACCAGGAGAGAGTCAGAATGTTATTAGGAAAATCTTTCTAAACACAAACATAGCAAAGCCTGGGGAGGTGCTGAAGTCACCATCATTAAGAACATACATCTGTCACAAGTGACACAAATATTGATTATGCCTTGAGGACAAACCAGATGACCTTTTAAAGTCCTTCCCAGCTCTGTTTTCTATAATTTTATATCAAGACAGGAATAGGTTTTGCAACTCTGCTTATCTCAATAGCACCTAATTCCATGAGGAGATTTATTGAGTCACAGGAAGAATTCTTAGTCAACCAAAGCAATACTTGTGTACCAGAGCTAGACTTGGTGAAGTTATTGCTTAGAATTCTTGCTCCGTGAGTTGTTTTGTTGAACTTACATTGACTTATACCTGGAATTATCTTAAGATCAGTATTTTAGGTTAGAAGTAGTATAATAAAATAAATTATAACTTCTCAGTGAATTGAATTACTTAGAGAATAAAGGCTGAGTGTTCAGTAAAATTAATTCTTCCTCCATGACCCATGGAAAATTTGGGAAAAGAAAGGTGGCTGACTCATGTCACCCTTATGTGTGCACTGAGGTGTTTTGGGCTGCAGCTGTCTCAGGAGCTCATGGCTTTTAAATGAGCACTGTGTGTTTTGGTACTGTGCAACCCTGTCCAGGACCCAAACCTCAGCATTGCTCCCCCCAGAATGGGAGAAATCAGTTGCAGGAAGCCAATGCACTGACTTTTTATCACCTGTGCTTTACCTTTGGTTATTCCTCCAGGGCATCTTTTGTTCAATGGGAATGGGGTGATCAAGAGGCCACAGAATGAATGGTACCAATTTCACTCTTGTGTCTATTCAAATTTCAATTCTGATAGGAACTTAGTGTTATGAAGCACTGTTTGAGCACTGGTCTCAGTTTGTCATGTGTTTAGGCTGGTAATGAAGTGCTAAAAGGATGTAGTGGTGCAGAAATATTTGCCTTATCCAATGTGTGTGTATATATATATATATATATACATACATATATATTTCTGAATATTTAGAGAAGCTTGTGAAATGCTTCCTACCTTTCTGCTCCTTGAAGTCTGTGGTAACTCTTTCAAGTGCTGCTTCCTTCCAGCTTTATGTACCACATAGTACCAAATTACTGTAGCAGAGATTGGGAAACCTCTGGAAGATTTTGTTTCTGGTTATGCTAAAAATAGAGGTGAAATGTGTAACTCATTTCAAGAATAATTTCTTCACTGAAATCACAGGATCATTTAAAGCTGTCCAAACACTTAGGGTGAGTGTCCAGATAGTCTGAAAGTATTTTTTTTTGCAGGAAATTTGGAAGTGGGACAGCTTCGTGATTTATATCTTTATGTCCTAGCTTGAAGTGGTTCACCACAACTCCAGAAGTGTCAGATGATCATCAGACATCACTCCTGCCCATAAGACTGATTGATCTTTCCAGCTTTCTAGAGTTTTGATGACTTAGTAACCTCTTCTCCCAAACCCAAACAATTCAGATTCAAGAATAAGCATTAGGAAACAGTTCATGGAATAATTAATATACTAAATTTGCCAGTAGAAAAAAAGTCTGAAAGCCAAAGATCTGGGGACTCAGGTGCAGAGATACTGCCCTTCTGATGGACTCTTAAAGAGCTTTTCTGTGTTCCTTCACAAAGGTTTTATCTTTTCCAAATTAAATCTTTTTGTCTAGACAGCAGTAAGTAATTGGTATACCCTTATGTCAAGAATGGTATGGTTAAGTCTTTCAGATAAATATAGCTGGGTATTTAAATACAAAAATAAATGACTAAAGCTCTACTTATTAGTAGCATCTGTCTCATGCTTGATGTGCACTTCTCAGAAATATTCTAATACCTACAGAGGCTATATTTAAGCAACCTTGCTTCTGCTTTGGTGATCACATGTCATGTGCTGCCTATATTGTTGATTTTGTTGCTAAGCCCCACTGTGAGTTCTAGTTTCCAATGTTTCAGGTTACATGTTTAAACCTGGCCTTCCAACTGTTTCACACTATCCTGTATCCTGAAGCTGATACTCTGGAGACCTCCTCTTTCCACACTGGTCCATGTGGGCATGAAAAATTGGGTGGAAGGAGGAGTTAGGATTACAGATGTTTTGTTTACGATAGTTGTTAACTTTCCACTTCAGAAATGTCACTAAGAGGAAGTGTAAAGAAGCCTACACTGGGTGTATGTGGCCAGCAGATCGGGCCCTGCCACCTTCCTCCTTTCCTGGAGAACTGCAGCCATTAAGGAACAAAACCCAGAAAATATGATGAAACTGCCAGACATCAAAGCTGAGAAAACAAGTACTAGAGGGAAAGAATTCCACTTTAAAACTCTTTCCCATAAGCCATGGATTTGACATTTTTCACAAAAGATAAGGAAAAATTTGATCTTACAGACACTTCTTTGGAGGATTATATTTAGGCCCGTTTGTGTTACTGGAAGAGAGCTCCCTGCACACCTGTGAGGTTTCAAGTAACTTACAATATAAAGCAGCAGTGATTTCCAGTGGTACTTGGGCTATCCCCTTTAAATTTTGTGCATGATGACATACCAGTCAGCATGAGGATAGGGCTTCATTTTCTCAAGTAGAAGCCCCTCATGCACTGTGATATGGAAATTACTGCTCCGTGCCAAGAAACTTTGTTAATCCATTAGGCACAACTCCATTCCTCTGACTCTCTCTGAATATTTTCTGTACATGACTATGGGTAGTTTGTATTTCTTCAGTGAATCAACAGTAGAGTCTGTATAAATGTTTTGATGCATTGTAAAGTTTTTTGGCAACATGCTATTATTCTTTCCATAAGAGCAGCCACCAGTGTTTGTTTTTATGTTTAGAACAAAGAAATGCATACATCCTTACCATCAAGAAGCTTAGGAGGGGTAGTACTGAAGGTAGATTGTTTTTTATCTCTGCTTCTAAGCTTATGTTTTTGTGTACCTATTTTGCATGCCGGCTCAGCAGAAGTTGCTGTTTTTCAGGATGTGATAAAAAGTATTTTCTTGCTTTTGGGGGGTGAAGGGCAAAGGAATGAAAAAAAAAAAAAAAAGGAAGAAACAAAAACAAGCAGAGCAAATCCATAAGCCGAGTCTGACTTTACCTTAGAAAAGTTGCTTGAATTTTCGCACTGGTTCATTGATCTACATGCCAAGAAGAGTTGGTTGGTTTTGATTTACAGATTCTACATTGTTTAGGAGATTATAGTCTAATTCTCCTTCTGCTGTGACTAGTCAGGGCATGAACTGCAGTTATAACGATAGGCATTCTGTCTCAGGATTTCAGCATGCCAAGCAAGGAAATCACTTCAAAGTAAAGCTGAAGCATGTGAAGAAGAAGTTGGGGGGGAGCAAGTACTACGAGGAGGAAATTAGATTGACCTTGGCTTATTAAAGACTAGTATACACAAATGAATCAGTGAATTTAGGCACCACTAAAACAGATCTTACTGTGTGAAAACAATATCCAGCTTTTATTGATAGAGGTGCTGTGAAATAGCAAATGTAAGAAGAAGGTAACTTGGAGAAAGGATCCATTTTAACGGGAAAGTGTTTTATTGTAAATGGTTGTTAGCAGTGTTGGTATTGTTGTGTTCAGGGCTTGCTTTGAGATGAGGGCAGAGGGAGGAGCCACACTGCACTTTTCTCTCTGCATGTGTCTAATAAAAGAGGCTCTGTCTTCAGTCCCTCACAGCTCCCGCAGGGGTGGGATAAAGGGAGTTCCCGCTTAAAGGGAACATCCAGGGCAGGAGCTTAACTGCAAGACTTTGAAAATATCCTTGAAATGACTTGGTAAAATGTAGTTTATGAATGTGTGAAGCTGCTCTAGGCATTTCGGTTTCATTCAGATTTTTTTGTTTGTTTGGGCTTTGGTTTTCTTCTTTTTCTCTCCCTCTTCTTTCTCAAGGCTAGCACAAGATCTTAAAAGGTGCTGCAGTTTAGAACTTTTTATTTCAACAACATTTAGCTCTTTCTGATCTCCTACTTTCAGCTCAGTTCATGTGCTATTTTTGCACAAATAAGGTATAAAAAGCCTGTGGTTAGGACTCCGGATAGTTCTTTTATAATAGTCAACTCATTTGCTATGTTTTGCCTCTTTGTAACCAAACATGATACTCTTTCCTTTGATATTTTATATGATTTCCAAAATTATTTCTGGGACTAACTTTTGGGTTATTGGTTGCTCAAGAGTAGTCTATTGTGTGGTCTAATGACAAAATTTGAGCAGATTAGGCTTGCTAGTACTTGCTTCTATCTAAAATAGATGAGTGTCATTGTGAGGGCTGAGTTTCTGACACAATATTTACAATTATAAACTCAAAAGTTGCTTTCTGTGCATTTTCTTCAATAGCCAATTAAGATGCTTTGTCCTGGTTTCAGTCAGTAATTTTGCTCATTAGAGTGTTTTTATGTAACCACATTTTGATCAAGACATCTGTGGAAAAGAAACAGTGGTGAAAAAGTGATAACTAAGTGATAACTAAGGGAAAGGTTAACAATACCAAATATTAAAATTTCAGATATTTCAATCAGTGAAGATTAAAACCACCCTAGATATAAGATAGTTTAGATCTTGATTTATCAGTTCACCTTCTTTCAGGAAACACTGCATTTTGGGGATTACACGGAGATTTTAATTTAGGTGTCTGCCTCTGCCCTGTTGAATCAGCCCAACGTTATTTTTGCTTACTTGGAGATCAAATTCCTCTATTAGATGGAGGCCAAGTTTGTTTTAGAACTTGAATATTAATGTATATCAAGAAAGCCAGAATTCTTAGGGGAAGCTTGATTTAATCTGAAAGTAAAAACACCTCCAACTGGTTACGCTTACACAGCTGCACTCACGTGCATTCCTTGCTCCTGGCAGGGAAGAATTTGCAATGAAGCAAAGGTTTCTCTGAAGCTGGCATAACAGAGCCTGTTTCTTCTTAACCTCCTTCTTTCCCCTACCCTTCGGTTTTGGATTCAGGGGTCAGAAAGGTTCAGTTTGAGTACTGAATTGCAATGTCGTCACTGTTTTAGAAAGGAAAACGGCTGAAAATATGAAATAATTTTCCTCCCATTTTGCACAAAGAGTATCTCCATAAGTAAAAATATGTGGGTGCAAATACAGTGGCAAATTAAATGCTAAAAGCATGGTAGCTTTAAAATTGTGGAGGTATGCAAAAGACTGTTTAATCTTGTATGTGCTGTTTGTGATGTAATAATATTGATATATGTTGAACAGTCATTTGGGATTTTCTATATCAGAGGGTCTGTGTATTTTGAAATTTAATGCTCATGAAATATTTGACATCTTGGATGGGATAATTGACACAAGGACACTAATTAGGGAGCTGTAATTCAGAAGGTTCTGATCATGTAGTTTATACTGACATTTATATTGTCCCCCTGGTAACAGTGTTAATGGTGCTTAGACGTGCATCAGGAAAAGAGAGCATACCCCTGGGAGCTCTGGAAATCAATCTCCTATGTAATGCCATTTTTCTAATGCTCTAGAAGGAGGGGATTTACACATTTTTCCACTTATTAAGCTGATCATACATAAAATATTCTGGCTTTGCCATAGTTTGACTCGGATGGTGTTTTCATTCTTAAAAATCTGCAGTGAATAATATCTCCCCCTGAAACGGAGCCTTTCACCCAAAGTGCTTTGCAGTACTCTGTGTTCACTTGAAATCTTGGGTAAGTCTATTATATCCAGCTGAACAGAGTCCTGTTTACCTTATGCAGAGATTATTTCATCAACTCCTGAAATGAAATGCAAAACCTTCTGTGGCAAGAGCAAAAGGCAGTCTTGTGACTATGGCTCTGCCTTAAAGGACACACTTTCCCTGAGTGGTTTTTCACCCAGGTAGTAAGAGCAAGAACTGCACTGAAAACCAAAAAGATTGGCCTTAGGCAGACAGGTGAACTCATTTTTTTTTCCTTTTTTCCTGGCTTTGTGATCATACTACACACATAATCAGGCTGTCTGCCCGCCCCAAAGAGCATTTCAACAAATCCAAGAGCTCTTGATTCTGTTTCCTCATCTTTACCCAACTTTTCAAACTTCCTGCATGATTACGTTAGGAAATACTTTTGAAAGCACTTATTAACTCTATGGTAAGTGAATACAGAGAATTATTAGTTAGTAGTGCTTAAGATGCCGCACTCGATCACAGTGGAAGACAGAAAAGCAAAGAACAAGCTAAAATCCAATTAAATTTTCTGCAGTCTGGCAAAATGTAGTTACCATATTTAAAGGTATCTGGGGGATATCAATCTCATTCTTGAAAAATTGGAAGAGGTTTTTTTTCACTTTTTCAAAATTAAACATTTGTTTAGGTCTCCTTGTGTGCAGAGCTGGCTTTTTCTGCAGCACAGGGTGTCCTCTGATGCTCATGTTTGGATGTTGCTTCAGCAGTGACTCAGAGTTCCAGCTATTGTTTCACTAACATCAGTTCCTGCCATGCTGGGGGTTTCCCCTCTTATCTCTTTTCCAAATTATCAGCCAGACCAAGCACACTTGTGTTCATAAAATCTGACAGGAGGCCTCAGTTTTGACTAGGATGGCTACAATATACTATTTATACAACCCTAGCATTACAGCTATCCCCCAGAAGACATCATGGTTATTCATTTTCATACCTGATGTGAGAAGCCAAAGGCTTTGAGGCATCAGTGAGAAGAAGAGTCAGAGTGGGCAGCAGCTCTTTGTCAAAGACTCTGCTTTGGCAGAAATAGTTCTTGTAATTGGTATGTTTTTGCAGCTCTGTGTAGCCTCTTTGCAGAAGAGTAATTTCTGTAGTTCATTCAGGAGGAAAAAAGAGGCAGATAGGCCTAAAAACCTGTAAGGATTACCAGTGTACAAAGATTCATGCAAAGCTTTTGGTAGTTAAACTGGAATACAGAAAGTTAGAGGCAGTCTGCCTTGGAACCAGGACATCAAGTGGATTGCAGCTATAAATTCAGACTGGATGGTCCCAAAAAGAGCTGAGAGTATCAGCCTCTTATGTCCTCTGACATGAGGTCATGGGAAATGGAAAAATGAGAGCTTGATGTCCAGGCATAACCAATTTTTTAATGTGTCTGTACCACCACAGCCAGGCACGTGGAACCTGCTATCCTTTGGTCTAACACTAAGAGTTCAGAAAATGCACATTTCACAAAATTGAATTCATCTTATGAGAGCTGTCATATGTGCAGTACACATGCCACTGTAAAAGGATTGCTAACATAAACTTCTCTGATGGACTTCCTCTCATCAAAGCTAAGGACAATTACCATTATGTGTGTTCAGAAGTGTCCTTGACTTAATGGCAATGTCCACATATCACATGGTTGCAATCTTCTTTACATGTAGGTATTTCCAGAAGATTTTTTTTTTAAAATTTTAATTTATGCTTTCCATGGAAATAACTGAAGAAATTATTTTTTGCCCTTTGTACGGAGTTTTTTCTTAATGAACAATTTTCTGTGTTCATGTTAACCCTACCTTTTTTCCTTTGTTTGGAAGGAAACCCTGCCTTTCCTTCATTTACAGTTATTTAATCATCTACAAGTATGGATTTTAATCTCTTTTGAGAAGAAGCTACATGTCCTTTACCACCCTGAGAAGCAGAGAGCACTTTGAAGTGTCATAAAATAGTGGTACTTGTATTAAATCACATATTTTCAGATATTCTTAACCTTGCACCTCAGCAGCAGTCTTAGTTCAGTTCATTCACTATTTAGTACTCTCCTCAGAGACAGTCTAGGAGGTAGAATTATTGAGTCTCTTAACCTGAAAAGTTGCTTTGGTACTTTCCTTTATTTGTGATGCTTTGGCATGAGACATACAGATTTCCATTTTTAGTGCCTTTGAAGGTACTGTTGGTAAATTCTGACAGTAATAAGTATGATTCTTCTGCTTGAGTCTTAAGTTTTCCGTACTCTTTTTAAAAATATATATATTTAGTGCAGTTTAGAGTGCTTGGACCCTCAATATAAATAAAGCAAACAATGCTTTATTAAAATAAGCTGCTGTATAAAATGTTTGCTTACTCAGCTGGAAGCTACTTAGCCATTTCTGCTGCTGCTCTCAAATGCCAGAACTGCAGATAGAGTTGGGTTAATGTAACAACTTTCCCAAAGGTCTGCAATAGAATTTGATGTGTTTTCTGCTGCATATTTTTATTTTCCAAATTAACCTGAAGATTAATGGGATCTGTGAATTTGCCACTTCTCTGGGAGAATATATTTGGCTGGCATAGTAGTGTCTGCTTCCTATTTTGGGTAAATCCTCATCCCTAAGGAGCTGTTTAACTAATCCCAGCAAATACTATATATGCAAAAAATAGTTAATGGCACACTTCAGCATGCAACATGACAGAGAAAAGATCAACAGAAAAAAACTGAAAAATCATGTAAGTGATGGTATGTTTGCCCATTCAGTGTCTTCTCTTCCTTCGCTGGGAGTCTGACATTGAGTTGTGAATATAGAAAATCACCAAAAACATGAACAATAGCAGCAGTGTGGAAATCAACCCATGTACCCACACTTACTGAGTGGTTCCAGAAGATGTGGGAATTTCTATTGATGGAAAAGCTGATTCATACAATTCTTCCCATCCCAAAAGTACAACAAACAAAACCACTCCTGTACACAATTCTATCTGGAATCTGTCCCCTGAATGTGCCAGGTGCTAAAAAAAAAATAAAATACTCTTGAGCATATTTTTATCAAGAAAACAATATGCAACATTTGAGAATAAATCATGAAAAACAAAGGCCATAACACAGTGTGTTGTGAGTAAACCAGTCTTTAGCAGTCATTAATCAATTTTAATAAGATAATCCCATAACACTATTACAAGTGTTGAAAGGTGTTACTAACAGCAACATCAAGAGTGATGGAAGGCAGCAGCATTGTACATTTTTGGTAATGTAGGGAGCAGATGTAATTTCCAAATTTTAAGAAATTATTTTAGGCAGCATATTAATAATAACTTTTAAAAACAGTGAAAACCTCAGTGAGGTAAAAAACACAGCTCTGGGTGACAGTCTGGTCAGGATTACTGAAGGAAGTTGAAGAATGCAGCTTCAACTCCAAGGCCTAATAGGCTGTGAAAGAACAAGATGTGAAAAATACATGCAAACAACACGTGACAAATTCCTTTGAGAAACTTGCTGCTCCTCTTCTTTTCCATTTAATTTGGAATTAAAAGAGTTTTCTGTTGTGTTCACATTTGCTAAATGTTTACATGTCTTGTTTAATTACTTTTTGTCGTTTTATGGAAAGAAAACTTGTTTTCAAAGCTTACCTTTTCTATACTAAAGACTTCACAAGGCTCATGCTGTTTTACCTTTAGTTCAGAATAGGACTTAAAGAAAAAAGAGCTAACACTGAAATGGACTCTAAGATGCTGAGACACCATCAGCTAGGAAATGAAAGTTTAACAGTTCAAATAAGGAATATTTCTTCAGCTTCTGGGGCAAGACAGAGTTGCTCAGGAAGTGTGGCATTTTGCCAGAGCATGGAGCCTCCAGGAACTGAAACTAAACAGTCTTGGTGACCCTTCCCTGCTTGAGACCAACTGTTGGAGAGAGGGCAAGCACTGGTGTGTGCACTGCTACCTGAAGGAGAAGAAATGAGAGTACATAGAAACTGTAAAATTGTAATGTGAGCATTAGGCTGTGAGCACCTACTTTTGTTGCTGGGAACGTAAGGTCATCAGGCTTTGTTTTCCATAATGTTCTATAAAAGCTCTACTTACAACAGTGCATTTTTGTTGTTGTTGTTAGTTTCTAGAATGGTACTTCTAATTGTACATTTTCCTGGAAAATACTGTGGCATTCTTATGTAGCTACAGAGTGAACGTTGAAGTTGATGATACCTGTTGTTTAAAATTACTTGAGTTTTAAAGGCATGCTCTCAGGAATTGGTTTCTCCCTGTTGTCCTAACTAAAGAAGGGTTTAGACTAAGGAGTGGTAGTTGCAAGTGTTTTGGGGACCCTAATACTAGTTAACCAGATGGAGCAACTTCTCATTCCCAATTGCATCTGCTCTGTAAAGAGATCTGAACTGAATGATAGCAAACAAGTCTGTCCTAATTCAGTGACTAAGTGTCTGGTACCTGCTCTTTGTACTGTCTGAGCTGGAAGGTTATCCCTGTCTGTGTCACACACAGGCTGGGGGCTGCAGGAAGCCTCCAGAGCCACGTGTTGTCTTGCCAGGCAGCCCAGAATCATCCTGGAATATTTGCTGCCTTCCTAAATGCCACTCAAAGTACTTTGGCCTCTGGATTGCTGGGCCAGTCAAACAAAGAAACAAAATTCAAATGTAGCTGAGAGGAAGAGGAAGTTTAAGCCATTCTCACGGTGAGATTGCAGACAGATTCACAGGGCACATGAAGATTGGGATACTTCAGCTGGATTAAAAAAAGAAGAGCTCAGTGGAGGACACAGGCTTGTTTAGCTTGCACAGTGCTGACACACAGTGGAGGACTCCAGGGTCCCTTTTTGAATTACTCACTCCAGACCCCAACATTAAAAGAAAGCAGCATTTTGAGTACAGAGGCACTGAGCAACCCTAGAAGGCTCAATGGCTGCTGAGCCAGCTCCAGAGAGGGCTAACCAGAAAGCACTGAAAGCTGAGATCAGACAGATGAAAACAGAGCATTGAAGCAGCCAGAGACAAAGAAAAGGGCTCAGCCCAATGGGCTGTCTTGAATGCAGTTCTCTCTTAATCCAAAGTGACCTCGCTTTGGTGCTAGAACAGGAAGTTTTCCTAAAATATTACATTAGCCCTGAATGGGTATCTGATTCCATCTTCTTAATTTTCACTGAGGTATGCTCATTTATACCACAGAGGGATCCTGTTTTCAACATACTTGTACATCCAGAGATCTATAATGAGCCATAATGCTACATATCTTTTGGGAGAGGAACAGGAAAATCTCCCACAACTAATTCTTCAGCACTTCTTATCCATGTGGCCTGGATAAGAATTGCAGAGCAGGCCTTTTCTGAAACTCTCCTCACCTGTATGGGTGTGATTCTGCTAGATCAAATGGATTTCCTTCTGTTTTGAAACAAGTCACCCAAGAGGATACTCTTAACGTTCTTGTCCAAACTGATGGCTCTACCTCTAACCCTGGAAGTCACGAGCATTTGCTGTGTTCTTCAGAGATATGTATTTGCAATTACTCATCCATATGAGCAGACTGTTTAAGACAAGCCTTTCCCCCAAAGCAGTTAATTCTTCAAAATAAAAATAATCAGATAATGAGTTCATTTCCGATTTCACATTTAATGCCAAACATTTTTGGGTAAACAAGATATGCTGGCAGAGCTCTGCTCTCATTGTATGTTTCTTATTAACTGGGAAACAGACAGTTGATTCTTATCCTCTCTATCAGCTCAAATAAATTACACATATTTCAGAATGAGAGGCTTGTGCAAACTGGCTGGTTGGTTTCAGTGTGGAAGCCCATCAAGCTGATCTATGTAAACTGTACCCAGACCCTGCTATCAAGAAGTGAAAACCTCCATCCTTCCCATCTTGGGTATGTCCCACTCAATGGAAACTTTTACCACAGTAAATCATATTTCAGCAGTGTGAAAGTAACTAAGGTGGCAGAGTCTATCTCTAGCAGCTTTACCAAGTCAGGCAGGTTCATTATCTGAGCTGCTGTGCTGTTTCTGTTGCCAGAAGTAGCCTGAGGGACCCTGACCAGCATTGGTGCTCCCACATGGCTCCATGCTGCTTAGGAGCCAACGTAGGCATCAGCTGCTCATGATGCACAGGATGGCAGATGCTGAGAGGTATTCTGGGGTTGTGTTCTAATGAGGTTGTGGAGGGAGGAGAGAATACAGCAAAGCATGGGACCAATAATAGTGTGGAAGACTGATTTCCCTCCCTGCAGCTCAGTTTTGGTCAGTGAACTTGCTATGGCTTTACAGACCTGCCAAGGAGAACAGAACCTGGCCCTGAGACCTGGGGCCCATGGAGCTTTCAAAATCAATATTTCTTTCCTGGCAAGAGAAGTTGAAAAGACAGAAATTGAAAAGATTTGGAGGTGCTATTTATAATATACACCATGTGAAAAAGTTGAAATATTATTCTTAAGATTTTAGTCAGAGGTAAATTATTATTCACAATAATTTGTAATATTGAGCATTGTAGATTAAGATTCAGATTGGTGTCTAATGTCTCTTATGCAAACAATATTCTCTCTTTCTATGCAAAATTAACTCCAACATATCATGAAGAGAGAAGTCATTCATAAACAAAGAAAACTATCCTCCCTGTTGATGCTTTATATTAGCTTAGTGCTTGGGTTGATGGTGGTAGCCCCTGTCTGAGAATGTAAAAACAATCTCTGTGCTAAAGACCTCACAGTCTAAACATACCACAAGAAGTCAGGAGATGGAGACAGACAAGAGGAGGGAGTACAAATGCAGTGATATTGATCAGCACAGCCTCAGTGCAGCAGGAATCATTGCAGTTAAGGTTTAAAATGGGTATTGCAGAAAAGGAGCATTTCAAGGTAAGATTTGGAAGAGAGCAATGTGGTTACTTTTATACATGTTTAGCTATTTTTTTAAAATAGCAAGAAGCAGAGAGAGCAGTTTGTTTGAATCCAGTCTGTGCTTTTAGGAAGTCATAATTGACCCCAAAACCCTCAGATTCAGAAGCTGAAAAAAAAAAAAACCAAAGAAAAAAAATGGGTAGAATTTACTGAGATGATTATTTTTTCTGATGTACAAATAACATCCATGGCAACTGAGGGTTTAAAAGAGCTATATAGGTGCAGCTGGAGGAAGACTTTGGCTCTGCAATCTCTAGGCAAATCCTGGCTCTGGCTACTTCACTTTTCAGCTTCTGAAGACCCATTGAACACAAGTTGCCTGCATTTTTGCAGGGGTAGGGAACAGATGGAGGTTGGTGTCCACAAATTAAAGCCAATGAACATTGTGATTTCTGGGAAGAACAGTATTTGCAGCATGAGCTCCAGACAGGAGAAGCTGGGATATTAGTAACTTGTGACTGGAGACAGTCTCAGCACTTCAGCTCTTGCTTTCAAGAAAATAAAAGAGTGTCTTGAGAGAACTGCTCCTTTCCAATCATCTCCTTAGAGGGGCAAAAGTCCAAATATTTTTCCTTCTGCTGTCATTCTGAGGATGAAGCCACCATTTGGATTTTCCTAACCCAGAGTTTAACTTTCAGGTGACAGAAATACAATTGGAAAGAGCCTGGTCTCAGTCCTCACACATATGCTAGTTAACACTTTTATGGCTTAGTTAAATGCTAAGAAAATCGAAGTTGCTTAGATAAGAATTTGGCAAATTACAACCACCCACTCAAAAAAACCTCATCCAAACTAATGACAAGTAAATAAATGTATCTCTGCTCTTTCCTTTTTAAAGAAATTCTCATATTTCATCTTTTCTTTCCAGTAAAATCCCGATTTGAAAAGTTATTGTCTGGAGTCTGTATTTGCATAACAGCAAGAGGGGTCAACCTACATTGTCCAAGGTGGAAGGAAAAAAACTTCTGTGGAAAAGGAAGGCAGTTTGCCCTGATGTGGGTCATCAGGAGCTGTTGTGCTGAAGGAAGGAGACATTCTTGACTCTTTTGAAGAACAGGTGCTGGCATAAGTCTACTGCAGAGGAGAAAGAATGTTGTACTGTGGGGATGGTTTCACTGGGAGAACAGTGAATGAATTGGGCACATGTTTTGCTTTTCTGTTCCCAGCACATGGTGGTCCCTGGCAGATTAATAGGACAGTTCATTACAATGCTTCAGGGATACTTCAGGCACTTCAAGCCATGCACTTAGTGTTTGGATTTAAAGTGTTTGGATTTGTATCTACCGATTTTCCATAACAAGAAAAGATAGGCTCTGGGACTGAGAGATCTTTATTCAAAAGGTGCCTTCTGTTTCCTCTGAAATTTCTGATTCATATTTGTTGTTTCAGAACTTGTTTTGTATTCTCTTTTCTACATTTTCAGCAACTTCCTCACTATGTTGTTTTTCACGGAAAAAAGCCTGTGGTGAGGGAATATTCAGAAAAGCACTCATCTTCTCTGAGTGGTTGTTTCAGGAACTCCACTGCAAGAAAACAAAAATGTTACACCTGAATGGGGTGATATTGTTCTAATAGATCTTAATGCTTTACTATATGGTTTACCAGCTTTGAAGGTACATTTGGTATGAACACCCCATGTCATCAGATATAAAGATCACCACGTGGTATAACCGTTCATTGACTTCTACTGCCCTGTCACTCTATAATAAATATGGATTTCACCTAGGAATACCTCTTTTAGAGTAGTTCCCTGTACATTCCAAAGTCTTCCACTTTGGACTCTCCCTCCTTGGACTCATCCAAGAGGGCCCCATGTCCAGGAGAAATGGCTCAGGACCAGCTCTGTGACCTCTGAATGAAACATATAATTCTGGAATGTCCTTCAAGTGTAAAGCCAACAAGGACTCTCCACCATGGTTTTTGAACATATTTCCAAGTATGGCAGGGCACAGTGGCAGGCACATAATAGGATTTTTGGCATGTATCATACTGTGCTCAACAACTCCACTCTCTGATCCAAACATGCCCACCAAAAATAACTTCAGTGAACAGCTTTTATTTTAATTATTCCAGTGTGGGACTCATGAAGTTTTGCCAACAATCTGATTTGTAAAGCTTTTTGTATCTAAGCACAGAAACTCATGGTGTGTTGTTAATACCCCACTGGGATTTTACTGATCCAGTCACAGGTCTATTTTGCATCATCATTCTTTACCTACCACTTGCTCTTAGTACTGTTCACTCTACTGACTCCTTGAAAACTCACTCTTTTTTGGCCCCTGGGACAGTTATTTTCCAGATTAACCCCTTAATTTTGTGGGTTTTTTGTTAAGTTGCCCATTTAGTGGTTCTTGGTGGTTCCCTAGTCATTCTGATCTCTGCAGGGCTCTCAGTGAGATAGGTATATGAGCTCTCCCCTTTACACTCTCTGTCCAACCCACCACAGGGTATAATAACCAAAAAACTCCATATTTTCCAATGACTTGCAAATCTACCTTCTCCTATCTGATCTGCTTCCTTTTGCCCCTTAGTCTTTCGGTGTTCCTCCCCATCTACCCCCTTCTTCCCATCTTCTTCCCTTCCTCCATAAGTCATGAATCATAAAGCCAATGTAATAAAAGGGTGTCCCTGTGGTTTCATAGGATGAGCTGCTGGGTTCTGCAGAACACTTCCAGGCTCTGAGTGAGCTGACTGTGGCAGTTCCTCTCTATTATCCTTGTTCAAATATTTATTTAACCCTTCCTTCATCAAACTCTAATTTGCTTTGTGAAGAAGCACATGTAATTTGGGACATTGCAATGGTGCAACACTCAAGGAAATTACTTCCTTCTCCTTTGTAAATAGCCTTGGATAGCTAATAAATTGTTCCTTTAAGGAGATTAAATGTAAAAGACAAAAATTAAGAAGAGTTTATATGATTTTATATGAGTTTAGGTTAGGTTTATTCCCTAAGCCTGCCAAAAGAAACACCTTTAGAAGTATGAAGAAGAAATTTCTGGAGCTGGATAACCTGATAGTTTTTAGCACAGGTATGGATAATACAGGTTCAGATCCCTTCATGCATAGAGGGAGCTGAGCCCAAATCTCCTGCAGTTTGAGGGAGTGCTCTGCTTGTGGGGCAATTGTGTAAAACAGGGGCTGGCAGCACCAGGACCTGAGCACACAGACACCCTCCTAGCAAGCAGGAGCTGCAGTTTTCAGCAATCTGGGGTCCAAATACTGCTGGTGTCCAGAACAAAATACTTGTCTGTAATTATATAAATGCTTAGCTCTACAGGGTCTTGTGCTTGGTTAGCTTGAGAAATTCTGCTAACAGTAACAATATGGACAATGTGACATTTATGTGAATCATTCATATAACTCTTACATGCTATCTGTGACAACATCTATAACACAGTGCTTAAGTTTTGTGAAGCAAAACCAGGGGGATGTCTTTGCACCAGAAAGTGCCAGACAAGATGTATAGTTTTGTGAGAATTCCTTTGCATTCAGGATATTTTCAACCTCCTGCTTACTAGTAGTGTCTTCTGTGTTTGACTAAACCTGAAACAATATCTAATACTGGTATTTGCATTTTGTCTACTTTTGTGCTGTACTCTGATTCTGCTACCTTAAGTCTGTGTGGATATGCAGTGGGAAGTATAAAACGGGGGATTTTCAAAGGTCTAGAGGACCTTTAGTATAAAATTACTTCTGAAATTCTACTTCAGCATTTCCAGAAAGCTCTCGGATATTCTTGGCAATTTACAATAGTGCTTGTCCCAAAGCATTTCAAATACATTTCAGACATGCCCAGAATAATAAATCTAAAAACGGGGAGAAAAAATGAATTAAATAATGCAGGATATAGTGTGTGCAGAATAGAAGGATACTTACTTCACTTTTAATTTTTTTTTATGGATTGTGACAGTATAAGAAATGTTTCTAGAAGTCAGATTGTTGTTAGAGGATTTTTGCTTGAAATCTGAATGCTTTTAAAGTCTTAGAAACACTAGACTTCATTATCTCAGTACAAGTACTTCATACAAATACTGGAAACAAAACGGTTCATTGATCTTCGCATCAGTTTCTTTTTTTCCAAATATACCTGTGCATTTATACATCTGTGACTAAAAATATGGGTGACTGAGAAACCTTTCTTATGTGAAATGTAAATTAAACAGAACAAAAAGCTTTGCTTTATAGTTAGCTGAAGAATGCTGCAGTATTTGAGCCAGTACCAGCCAACAGCTCTTTTTTTTTTTTTTTTTTTAATAGTCTGAAATAACAAAAGAATTGCTTTAAAATTTTTAAACTTTCAAAAAACAACAACCTGGGATCATGTAGATTCAGTGCCTACTCACTGGAAAGACACCAAATCACACTTGTTTTGCTTGGGCCTCACTCAAAACATAACTGGCCTCAAGCTAGTAAGCAAGCCAGCAAATGTCCTGGCTTGTAAAGAAATCTGATCCAACTCTGTAAACCGAACCCAGCCTAAGAACAGTGGTGAGGGGAACATATGGAAAATTAATGACAGATAATAGAATGGTGGGACGCTTTAAGTAAAAAAAAGATTGTTATTAAGTTTATGCAACAATTCCAATTACAGTCTTTTGACTTGTGAAAGTTACAGAGTAGCTGAGCGAGAGCTGCTTTTGACTTTGCCAGCACCAAAGCTCTAGAAATGGCTGCTGTGTTCCTCTTGCCCCTCTGAAATTCCTCCTTGCATGTTCTTAATTGAGACCTGTAGCAGAATTGCTTTATAAGCTGGTTCAGCTGCAGCAGTGCCTTGGGAAGTACAGGAATTCTGGTCCCACCTGTTTCAATAAAGGGAGCCTTAGGAAGAGGAGTGAATTGGAATTTTCTTGGACTCAAACTGGGTATAACAGCAAAAGGCAGGCTGAGACATAAAAGCCTGGCCAAGCACTGGGAGGAGGAGGTAGGGGTGGTATCTGTGCTTCCTTCTTCACTCTGCAGACATCCAGGCATTTTGCAAAGATAAGCTGCTTGTGATGATGTCAGGGGTGGGGAAACAGTCTCAGAGACCTCAAAGTTGCCCAGTCCCTCTCTGGTGGAGGGAGTGGCCTTTATAATGGAAGGAAAGAATAATTTTGAGGACAGTGTATGTTTTTCTGGAATACTCAAATCACATACTTATTTGTCTGGTGGTCTGGTATGTTCATCTAGGGTAGGCTTTGAAGTGTGGCACCATACAGTGGTTATTTTATACCAAGAGAAATTTTTTCCTCTTATTCCTCCACGTTTGTTTTTTTCAGGTTGGCTAAAATACTTTTATTCTCTCTCCCTGAACCCTAAAATGTCTCTCATTCCTCCCCTGTTGTTCCTGAAGACTTGCCTGTCACAGTGGAGGAGCATCAAGATTCTTTTATTGCTGAGTAACTAAGGTGTATCCTTATTCTTTATCACCATATCCAGCCCCCTACGCGTTTAACAGGCCATGTGGTGCAGAGGTGGCCTGGGTGACTGTGCTAAGGTGATGCTTCCTGTGCTGAAGAAGGCTTCCAGTATCTTGTATCTTTGAGGAAAACCACTAAAGACTGTAGAGAGGGAGAATGGTAGGTGCTGGTCTCCATCTCTTTATTGCTAAGCAACACATTGTGGCTGCTGAATTATTGTCTTTGTCTCCTGGTGAGTAACCTAGCAAAAGAGCACAGTTTATGCTCTTGTGGTTGAAGCCTCTCTGCAGAAGAAAACTCTTCTTCTGTTTAAAATCTGAAATGAGGACTCTACTGTGATCCTTGCAAAACCATTCCCACTCCTAGGGAATAAATGATAGCAGTAGCTCAGCATTTGGAGTATTCCCTATTCCTTGTTCCCAGTTACTGTATAGAGTATCACACATCCAGCTATCAAGTGAAAAGTAAAGTGTCAACTGAAGTGGAGTGGCAGCAAAAAGTGTTTCAGACACGGCTCTGGTAGAAGAGCAGACTCTGACCCTGCTGAAGAGTAGCAGCATTACCAAACACATTTCAGGCTACATCCATCCCCCTGCACATAAGTAAATGACTTTCCCACTCTGAGACCCTTGAGAGCCAAAAGCTAGCTAGCTCATCTGATAGAGCATGGCTTACATTGCCTCCAAGAAGACCTTGGAGAGGCTTTGGAGAGGAACAAGTTTACCCCAGACTCTTCAGTAGAAGGCCCTGGGAGTCCCCAACATTGTCTCTGATACTTCCCTGGATGTTCAGCTGAGAAAACACATGAACTATCCAGTAAAAGCTTTTTCAGGTACCAGTCTGTATCTTTATTGCAGTTCAAAGAAGTATACTGGGATCAGCATATCATTTAATATTTATCTTCTAATATTTTTATCAATGATATAGACAGTGGGATCGAGCGCTCCATCAGCAGGTTTGCAGATGACACCCAGCTGAGTGGTGCTGTTGATAAGCCAGAGGGACAGGATGTCATCCAGAAAAACCTGGACAAACTGGAGAGGTGGGCCCAGGTGAACCTCATTAGATTCAACAAGACTAAGTGCAGGGTCCTGCACCTTGTTTGGTATATTCTGCACTATCAATACCAGCTGGGGCATGAGGTTTTAGAAAGCAGCCCAGAAGAAAAGGACTTGAGGGTTCTGGTGGATGAAATGCCATGAGCCAGCAGTGCACACTTGCACCCCAGAAGCCCCATCACATCCTGGGATGTACCAAAAGCAGCTTGGCCAGCAGACCAAGAAAGGTGATTCTGCTACTTTGCTCTAGTAAGACCTCACTTGGAGTACTGCATCCAGCTCTGGAGCCCCAGGGGTTGGATCATCTCTCTTATGACAACAGACTGGGGGATCTGGGGTTGTTCAGCTTGGAAAAGGGAAAGCTCCAGGGAGACCTAATAGTGACCTTCCAGTATCTGAAGGAAGCTTACAGGAAGGTTGGAGAGGGACTGTTTGCAAGGGCCTGAGGTGATAGGACAATGGAGGGGCAATGGTTTAAATTAGAGAAAAGTAGATTAGATTGGGGGTTAGGAAAAAGTTCCTTACCAGGAGGGTAGCAGAAAAATGAAACAGGTTGCCCGGGGAGGCAGTTGAGGCCTCATCCTTGGAGATACTCAAGGTGAGGCTTGGCAAGGCTCTGAGCAACCAGGTCTAGCTGAGGGTGTCCCTGCTTACTTCAGGGGGGTTGGACTAGGTGACCTCTGGAGGTCCCTTCCAACTCAAGTAATTCTATGATTCTACGATCAGGGTGTCAACAAAGTGGTGAATTCTGTAGTTCACACTGAATAGATGATCATATTAAATCATCATAAGGATTCACGCTAACCATAAAAATTGATGTTTATAAAACTAAAATAATACTGAGCTGTATAGGAAAAAAATAATGTATAACACCCAAACATACAAGTACACATTACTTATACACATAGATAGTAGTAGCAGCAATATCAGCAGAAAACCTTTAACTGTGCCAGGGGGTGGGGGTGATTCAGTAGGAGGGTTGTTTTGTTTTTTTTTCCTGAGAAGTAACTTTTAACCCACTTCACATGGCTCAAAGACTGGGAATTGGTATCAATGGGGAAGGAGAGAAATAAGAAATGTTTAGAAATACCAGTGTTTCCAAACATAAATATTTCCATTTCTGGTTTGATAAAGCTGCTTAAATCCTTTCAGGTTCCTGTGGAGGAGTGAAACAGCCTAAAGGTAAGGCTTGTGATGTAAAAGTTTTTTGTGTGACCTTGGCAAACCTATGAACTGACCAAGAAGAGGCTCCAGAGTGCACTGTGCATGTTCTGATTTTCTAACGTCTAGAAGATTCAATATATCTGAAACATAACAAAATTTCATGCAGAGAGGTGGAGATGTCCTACTGACAAGAGGGAGCTGTATTCTTTTCTCATCACCTCATAAATAGTGGGGTTCAGACTGAGGATGTTAGGTAATGCTTGCCATACACAGAACTCAAAGGGGGTATTACTTTCAGTGTATAACCCTTTGAGATCTGAGGCAGCATTGTTTAACAAAGCATATTGTTTTTCCCTCTTGCTTTTACTGAGCTTTGATGCTGATTTTAGAACTCAACAGCTGTGTTTAGATTTGCCTTGTGTTTCTCGTACAGAGAGCAGGGAAAATATAGATGTTTGGGGCAGCAGGCAACATAAACTGGGGAGCGGGGTGGCTGGAAGGGAGGGGGAGTGTGGGATAGGTCCACAATTATTAACTTCCAGCCATCCTCCTTTTGGGAGACTCCTTAGAGGTGAATGGGGTGCTGGTCCCTCATGCTCTGATCCAGGAGAACTTTTTGCCTTGAAAAAAAGGACTCATTGCCACCTAACAGCATTGTAGAAAGGTGTGAAGTCTGCCTAGGCACCACACTTCAGAAGGTTTCCTACCTTTGCTTGAGATTGTCATCTAGAAAAACTGAAGGCACCCACAGGGCTGACTTCCTATAGTCATCTACAAAGTGACAATATTTAATTATGAGTATTTCGTATGGCAAAATAATTAGGGTGAAACAATACCTATTGTGAATATGACTGGAAAAGGTCAGAACTTATTACAGCTATTGTAAGAAGTTAAACAAAAATAAAATGTTTATCATCCCTTTCAAATCTTTATCATGAAATTAAAGTTATCTCTTGAAGAATATTAATCCCTTAACCTTTTTAAGTTCATCCTTTATAGCAGAGAGGTGTAAAGAGTTCATTTATATTGATTTAAAACCTGAGTTTTTCACATGGGCCATCTTTGAATCTCTGTGAATCCCTTGTTCAGTACTTAAAACCAGTGATGTTCCACTATCTCTACAGATACCCGAGAAGAACATTTTGAATAAGTCAGTGGGACCGCAGAGAACTGACCGGGAACCAGGGACCGGGACCAAAACAGGGAAAAAAAAGGTAATCAAGGGACATTCAATACACTAATAAAAGTCTGGTGCAGCCCTGTTCAAGGTCTGAATAGCTCTTTTCACTCTTCTGTCTAATGATAGAAGATCCAAGAATATTCATTCCTCTCAACTTATTTCGTGCACCATACCAAACAAAAGCTCTTTCTGACTTGTGTGTCACCATATTGTTTGTTAGTGTTTGTTTTTCTTTTGGAAGGATGACATTTCCATGGTGTTTGATTAAGTCATAGCCCTCTCAGGAAGGATCTCCTGAGTTTCAGCAAGATTATATCAAAAGGGAGATGTGAAACCCAGATCCCTTTGCCTCCTTCTCTCTGTGCTGTTTATGTGTGTTCTTGTTTCCAAGCTGGAGTGAATCTTAAGAGCCCAGATCCTTTGTAGCAACATTTCTGTAGGAACACCACTTCCCCAGACCAGGAGTGTTCCTGTTCTGTAAGCACACTTCCCCCACTCTGATATGGGATGTCTTCACCTTTGTTTTCTCACCTTCTTTTCAGAATTTATTTGCCTTTGGCAGCTGAAGGGTGGGGCATGATGAGCAATCCTTCCCACCCATTGCACACACTTTGAATTAATTTTTAACTGGATGTCAGAAACAAGGATAACTTAATGGCTGGCACTATTAACCATTTCACAACTGATCTGTTTAGTAGGGATGTAAAATCAGTACACTAAGCCAATATAATATTGGTTGTCACTGGCTAGTATAATTTGTGTCTTTTTTTAAATGGGAAGTAGTAGCTGATAGGCCTTACTTGGGCACTGAGCACAGAACCTGCATGTATTCTCATAAAATAAATGTACCAGGGCATTATCACTTCTAGCTTAAGATGTCAAACAAATATGCCCATTACTTAGCATCCAAGTTTGGGTCATCTTAGAGAGGAAAAAATCTAAAAGTTCTTCAAGTATTTTGTAATAATTTAGAGCCAGACACAAATTTCATTGCTTGCAGTGCTCTTCAGTTCCAAACCACTGGGTCTGGTAGAAATGTCTGGAATGTGGAGTATTGTATTTAAAAACAAAGCAAAACAATCCTTAATCACCACTCTATCATTTAGCTAAACAAAATCCCTACCCACACCATTCTGTAAGGCAGGAGTGGTGAAGGTGGGAGAAATGGTGGGAAAAAAATTGAAGTAAAAATGTATATTCAGTGACCAGAATTAATCACTTTGGGGTCTGGAAAAAAGATGAAAATATAAATTAAACACAACTGCCTTTATCCCATAAAACACTTAAAATACTAGTTGCAGAATTTAGAGGGTCCAGTGTTTAGTTCCAAAGAAAACTTTATAAAAGGCCAGGAAGCCACGTCTGCTTGGTTACCCTTACACTAAGGATCAAAGCTGAAAGGTATCTCATTTCCATGTATAACTTTGAAGTATTTTAAAAGAAGGTCAGAAAATGGATCTTGAGAGTGGTTCTCACTAGGCTGCCTTGCACCAGAGGAATGAATACAAAAACTATAATGTCTCTTTGCTGGAAGATATATTGGTACAGTGTATTGTACAGTAAACTACTTCATCTGTCTCTTAATTTTTTGGTTTGTAAATACCACGAAAGAGTGGGACAGGTTTGTTTTTTTTTTTATTGCCTCAGGATCATTTTTTTTTCCTCTGCTCTCATAAACCTTCCATATGTTGCTACATCCATGTTTTGTTTTCAATTTCAGTGAAGGTTTTTATTTGGAGTCTCATAAAATTATAATTTATTGCAGCTTCTTTTTATAAAATGGAGAGAGGAGGAGGGAAGTATTGGGATACCATGTGCAAAGCACTCCTAAGGAATGCATTTGTGAATTTAAAGCATTGGTCAGTTTATCAGCCTTTGCTTCCATTATTATTGGCAAATACTTTTCCTTGTTCTCTGACCTAGGATTATGTATTCACACTGTGTGTATAGAAAGGCTAAGTGACTATCTAAGTGTACTAATATGCACTTACTTTAGGGTGTATGGAATTCAAGTGCTGAACTTCTAAAATTGTTAAACAGGCCATACTAATGCATAATGTGTATACTGAGAGATGGTGAGGAGAACCTGCCCTCCCAATGTGCCACATCTGGCACTAAGTAATAACTTCTCATGCATTTTGTGTATTATGGTCCTTGAACTCTACTTAAATCAGAAACAGGAATGTCAGCTTATGGGGTAGCTGCTGGTTTCACCAGCATGAAGGAGGGCATCTCTGGGGCAGGGAAATGCATAATCTTCCCTCTTGTAGGGTAGAGGCCAGAGCACAAAGACCTGAAATGCTAAGTGAGCCTACAAACATCAACTTTAAGAGAGGTCTGAGGAACAGCCAAGGGCACAGCAAACACCCAGATCTGCCCACTTTTTGTGTACATGGAATCCTGCATAAAAAAGGACAGGCAAGATGGGTCTGCCTGGTGGGCAACAGAGCACTGAGTGTGCATGAATGTCGTGCATTGCTTGTTTTGCACTTTTACATTTGCTCTTCAGTAACAAAACTGGGCTACAAACTCAAAGTCTCTTTTGCAGACAGCAAACTGTCTGCACCCATAGAAGACTGGGGAGGAATCAGGTGGAAGAGTCTCTCCTCTATATGGTGTGTGCCTGTAGCAGTTGGTTCTCACTGGCCTGTTGCAGACAGACTTCCATCAGCACACAGCATTTATTGAATGCCCATAAAAAATGCACTCTAAGATAGCAGTGGGAGAACCCCCAGGAAGTCACTGGTGACAGCTGGCCCTTTCCTAGATCAGGAGCAGAAGGTTTGTGTCTGAGGGAATGGGAATACTTCCAGGCTTACCTGTGATACCTCCTCTTGCTCTGTTCAGAATTGCATCAGACCAAGATGCAATGAAAATAAGGGCAAGGCCAGAAATCTTGTTCAAGAGCATGATTTCTACACAGGGTAAAAAGTAGGTTTCCTACTCACTGCCAACATATTTTTCTTTTCTCCAGTGCTGAGTTGACCAACTTAAATAAAAACCTTATACTCGGTGAAGAATCTGGGCACTAATGTGTTACTGTGGGTTTTAAGTTTTGAGAACTCAAGTTCAAAAATTCAAGTGGTTGCTGATTTTGAGAGAACAAAGACAACTTGTTCAGCAAAGAACCTCATCCCTTTTACCTAATGATGTGATGCACTGAATTCACCTGTAAAAAGAAGTACCCAGAGTTATGTTACATTACATCAGCACAACCTATATAGACAGTATATCAAGCAAAAGAACAAGTTAAAGAGTTTTGTGCAAACAACATGTAGGTTTTTGAATATGCTGTATGTTTGGTAGGCATGTGAACACATATGTATACATGCATGCAGCTATCTTCTGACCATTCTTCTTTGTGAACCACTTTCCACTCTCTGTGTGTTATTCTATACCTTAAGGTATGAGAGTAATACAACACTCATGTTGTTTAAATGTTTGGAGGGAACACCCTCCTGGGAAACGTTCATAGGGGTGGGTCAACCTGAGCACTGAAAGAGAAATCCAAGTCCTGTAGTACATTTGAAATCTGCTCTTGCAGAGGCTGTAAGGAAATCTGAGAGAAGCTCTGCTGGAGAGAGTGCTGGGCACTGGACTTCCCTCCCCCCAGTCCCCAACCCCTCCCCTCACCCTCCTCAGATAAAACAGAGAGTATACTTTTAACTGCTTCTTCTCCGTAGTAGCTCTTTAACCCTGTTCACTAACGTTAAGGGAAAAAGAGAAAATTCCAAGCAAAATTCCTATTCAGAGTGAAAAATATAAATTAAAATGAAGTGCGCGACGCACACCCTTTTCTTTCTTTCTTTCTTGTTTTGTTTGGTGCTTTCTAGCTCTGCTTTTCGGACAGCTGAATGGGGGCTGGGAAAGTGTTTACAATATTTTCACATGATTGAGATGGCAGAGTTCTTGTGCTCCGTGAAAGGCCTTCTGTTTTCAGATGGCATTGAAAGTTTACCGTCTTTCCAGACAAAAGGAAGAGAGCCCGTTGCCAGCGGATGAGTAATGGGCATGGCCTCCACACAATACCTCCTATCCAGTCCTAAATCTACATGGTGTTCTTAGGCTTCCCAGCTTCTCCAAAGCAACCTTTGTCTCTGCTCTGGGAGACCAAAACTGCTCGTTGGGTGAGTGGGGATGCAGCCAAGAGGGGAAGGCTCAGTGACAACAGTTGCTCAGTGCTCGCTGCCCAGTATCTGCCTTCTTACTATGCTACTATAATAGTTGGAAAACCATCAACAATTGGGCATCTTCTATACAAATATGTTGCAGACCATCTGTATAGTTTTCAGTTCCAGAAGATTCCAGTAACTCACTAAGTTTTAATATTTTTTTTTCTTTTGCTTGTTAATCTGATGGGCTGCCCTGAGATAAGTGATTAAAGCAAGAGACTGCCATAATTACTTCGGAGCTAGAACTGCACAGAAGTTGCCAATTCCTGTATTTGTTTTCTTACAAGCAGCTTGAAGCAGACATTTTCCATTGTTAATATTTTTTAGGTTCTAGTAAGTAATTTTTTATAAGACAAAAATATTTTGGTGGAAATGATTGCTAACATTATTTCAAAATATTAGAACAGACAATTCTAAAGTTCTTCCAGTGAATTTGTGCACTTATTGGCATTACAGAGATCAGTAGGTAATTTCTTCTTATTTCTCTTTTAAAGTTTTCTAGATCTTGTCTGTCTAGAATGTGTCTGTATGCATATATGTAAATATATACTACATATGTGTGGGGCTTGTGTGTGTGTGAGCATGTCTTTCTGTCCAGCTGTCTAAAAGGTCTTCCATTTCACTTTCAAATACTTGAAAGCACACTAAGAAGATTTTTCTAAGAATTAGCTAAGCATTCATTAATTACACTTCATTTTGCCATGTGCTCAACTAAGAATTGTCAGAATTAAGTTCTTTTGCTTTCATGCTAATTTTATATTGCGCAGGTACTGGTATATTGTTGTCAGGAAAATAGAAGCAAGGACATAAGAGGTGTTGGATTTCTTAGGGGCTGGTTGTAGCTGGTATCAGCAATTTACTGATTAACATATAGTACCTGTAGTGCTGGCAGTCCTGGGTATGCAAGCAATGCATTAAGGTTACCAGTAAAAATATTTTCTAAATTACCTGAGTAGAGCTTTCAAAGTAAAAGTAACTAATTATATTTTATATTCTTTAGAATTTTTTTTTTTTTAGGAGTTAACTGTTTAAGACAGCATTAACCTAATCTGGCTTCATTTCCTCTGCTGAGCGAGCAAGTCAGCTGAAAATTGGACTTTTTGCTGAAAGGGTGGAAAAAAAAGGTAGTTTTACTTTTAAAGAGCATGACCATACACATTCTGCTCTGGTGCCTTTGAAGGGGACTTCCCTGTTTTGAATGCCCTGGAGCACTGAAATACCAACACCTCTTAATTGTTTAATATATTACAGCCTAAAAGATTTACAGGAGTGCTTTCCAAGTATTTCACTGTTCCAGGTGCTTGGTCCTGCACCTCCTAAAATAATAGGCTATTTCCCTTCAGTTTTCATGTGCTGTGAGACATATGCTGTGTATCAAGGGAGAGGGAAGTGAGGGGAGTAAGTGAGGCTGCCTGACACTGGTGCTTGCACTTGAGGCGCACACAGACTTCTCTGTCTTGCGTCACACAGCTTGTAAAGAATGAGAAAATAATGTGGCTTGTACTTGGACTGTAGGATCCAAGGAGAAAAATATCAAATTGTCAAGCATTTGAATGTCACTCTGCACAAAGGCCCCCTAGAGCTGCATCCTCCGAACAGCGTCACAAAAAGAATTCTAATAGGCAGCAGTGCTGAACATAGACAGTCCATGATACAGCCATGCTGCAAATGGCATTCATTGTTGCTTGGGCATGATGTCAAGCCAAAGTCTGATGTCTGTCACATGCAGCCTTGCTTCAGACCCAGGAAAACATTTATTCTGAAAAAAATGTGACACCTCCTTTTGATCCAAGTAGATGTAGATTGTTTAGAGTTGGGGTTTCAAGACCGTTCCCTAATAAGTTCCTGTAAGGGAGGAGCAGCTGGACACCATTTCCAGCAAGGAGCTGGAAGAAGGGTGACTCTGGCTGGCCTAAAGGAGAAGATCATGGAAAGTTAAAAAATTCTGTGAGAGTGGAGGACTGAAACTTATCCTGGCTGCAGTTTCAATCATACACTTCCCTGCTAAGTTGCCTGGCACTCCTTTGAACCCATGTCTCACATGGGACAGAGAGTGATCTCGCTGCTGAGCCACTAGACTAATATTGTGCTTTTAATCTTACAAAAATGTGGTAGAAAAGAGTTTGATTAACATGAGAAATTAAGTATAAGATCTGTCCTCATAAAGACATCATGCCATGAATGCTCTCTTTCTGCTGGCTGCAAGAATAGGTGGCTCAAGGGTGAAAGGGTAGCATTTACATTTAAATACACCTATTGGAATCACACAAACAGCAGGATAAAACTATTGCTCCCTCTCTGAATGCTTTTGAGTTTGCTGCTTTTTTTACATAGCAGCATTTTTTTTTTTACATAAGCAAAAATGGGAAACAAGATCCTTAAGATCCCATAAAATAAACCAAAGAAGGTCATTTTGCCACCACGATAAATTGATGAACTTTTTCAAACTACTTATTTTACTTTTCATCTGTTTGTGGCACTCAGGAGGCAAAATCCAGTTATGAACCAGAGCTTTCTCTGCTGTTACATTACAGTGACTGGTAGTGCTGGCTGCATATGATGCTGTTTACATTTCCCAGAGAAAATGAAATGCACTTTTTGTGTGTATGTGCCAAACCCATATTTACCCCATGATGAAACAGAAAGCTCTTTGCCACCTGGAGAAAACAGAAACTGAAAGAGGGTGGAAACAGCACTTGGTGCCAGGATGCAAGCTCAGTGAAACCCCTGAACTGCACCAGCTTGACCCTGACCAGGACTTCTTCCCTTTCTGCCATTTTCCTCTCCCTCCATGCAGTGACAGAAGCTTATAGGCTGGAAATGCAAAAACTCTGGGGTTGCCTTTACTCTTTGGAACCTCTGGCTATAATTTAAAAGAAAACAACAACAAAACAACAAAAAATAGCTCAAATAAAAAAGAACATACCTATTTTCTTGAATTTTTTCTTTACATTATTGATGGCCTTTTATCATAATTTTCCACCAGACAAACAAGGGTCAAGACCAAGAAGCATGAATAAAATGCCTTAAAATTAGAATGTAGCTGGAAATCAGAAGCTGAATTCTGAACAATTTCTGCACACTATTCCAGTTTGTATTGAATTACCACATAACATACAGCTAATAACACTAATAATTAGATATTTTCCAGATACCTCTGAACAATGGAAAACTTAGAGTCCAAATCTGGATGCGATAGTTTCTTAATATCTAATTAATATTTTTTTCCTTTGAATGTGTGTGTAAATCTGCTACCTTAATATATACCATGGGATCGTGGTGAATCCTAAGACATTTTTTACAAACAGTGAAATTATATGGACTTCAGAATCCACTCTCAGTGGAGTCAAATGATGAGATCTTCAAAATGCATGCAAAGGAGGAAGTGAAGGAGTCCATACCTTTCACAGTCCTTAGCAGCTGAACTGTCCTTGGATGCTGTAAAGGACCTTATCTTCTTTGTGAGCCAGCCCCATATCTTCCTATCTAGTGCAATAGCCATGTTCAGCTATCTTGCTCCCTTCTCTTTCCCCATGGAATAAGCTGAAGCCAGGCAGAAACATCAGGAGTGAAGTGCAAAGGTGAAAAGATGTTTTTTTCCCCAGAGATGTCATTGTTTCTCAGCTCCCAGCAGCAGAATCTTTAAATTGATGATCTTTCCAGGCCATGTAGGGCAGCTGAGCCTAAGGCTCACATTCGTGTTGTGATTATTTAATATTGTGTTATGAGAATTTCTAGCAGGGACAATGTTTTGTGACATCATATTGAAGATAATAATAATAAAGAACACCATACTCCATGTCTCCCCTCAAACCACCTCCACCACGGTTATTTATCCAATGGATCTTGAGGGTTTGAGGGCCTTTAGAGATGTCAGGGTTAGTGCTAGACAGACTTTGCTGAAGGAACCAGGTGGCTGTAGTGTCACCTCTCTACTTCTCTTCCTTTTCCCCACCAAAATCCAGACTTTAGGGAGGGAATATAAATCTTTTCTTCTGTGCCTGGCTTTCTGGGAGACAGCCACATAGTTGTGGTCTGTTTGCTCAGCATTAGCTGTGCTGCCCGAATGTGAAAGCAAGCATGGAGGGTAGATTCTCCCTGACTTCTGTGGGATCTGGAGCAGATCCATGAGGAATGCTACTGTTTTCAGCACTTCCCTTTCTCTGCCTGAGATCAGGCACACTGAGATATGAATTGCAGCTGCCACATACAACATATAAGCCACATGTTGATGATTATTGTGTAAATGAGAAGGTCTTTGTCTAAAATACTTGGTTTTTTCCACCTAGAGCCTTCACTTTTTTCTATGATACTTAAATAAGGGTTTCTATTCTTGATCGTTTTAACAATGTACCTGGAAATTACATAACATAACAGTTTGTATTTATAAAAAGGCTCTCCAGCTATACATTTAGTGTGCAGACAACTTTATAGTAACAGAGAACTAACCCCTAATTAGTTGGAACAAATTGACCTATTCATTCTTCAATTGTTTGCATCATTTTATGTTGTGGTTTATTAGTGCTAGGTCTGATTCAGTCCTCCCTCCAAATAACAGTGTTTTTCTTTAAAATATCATGAACTATGTTGCATTTATGAGAGCTGCATGGTCAAATCATGTTACTCGTGTCACCCTACTGAATGCCATGTCACACTGCCAGTGTTTGGACTGAGAATTGGTTGCTGGCTTTGGCAAGACTGGAAAAGAGAGGAAGACCTGGACACACTGACTACATCTAAACTATTAAATAAAATTAGAGGATTTTCCTGGAGGCCAACTGGCAGGGAAGAGCTTACGATACCACAAATAAACTCTTTTATGCTCCAAATCATGATGGCCACATCCAAAATACCTATTGGAGATGGTCCCTGACCTAGGCTAATACCCAAGCTGTGCTTTGGCATTGTCTGGAAGAACACAAGCAGGCTTGGACCAAGACTATGCCAGGGACTGGTTTAGTAGTACGGATGGTTTCAGATCCATGCCTTGTTGGTTCTGTTTCATTTATTTAGTGTCAGAGTAAAACCTCAGTAACACTGCCAAGAGTCAACAGAAAACCTTTACTGGCCTCAGTGACCAGAAGCCACTGGGAAGTATATCATTAGCTTGGTCACCTCCTTCACATTTTGATTTTTTTTCTCTTGTTCTGTTTTTTACCAAATGAGTACTGAAATGAATATGTTTAAAATCTCATAGAAATTTAAAATTGGGTTGTTGCCCGCTCAAAACTTCTGGTTAGTTTTGAAATACTGAGAAATTTATCATAGAAGCAGAGGTTCTGGGATAGCCAGCATCAGGTCTTTTCTGAGATGAAGGATTTTCTTTGGCTATGGTCAAATATATAAGATCTTCTGTAACTCAGCACCCCATTTGGATGAATGAGTAAAAAACCACTGGGTGCTGAGATACAAACACACCAGGTGCTTGAGGTTCCATAAACTGATGTGAACATGAAAAATCACATTGATTTCTGTGATAACTTTTTTGCACTTGTTTGGGAAAGGAATTAATCTTAAACCCTGCAAAATGGACACAAATGCATTCACCCCTATATCAAGGCATTTTCAGAGTCAGGGTACTGGGGGGGGTTGGGTAATCCTGAAGTGTCCTGTGGTGTAGGATTGTTTGGGGGGGCTGATGGTCCTTTTTATTAGGGCTCACTTTGTGAGCCTGGTAACCCAGTTAATTCATGTAACGCTGTCTTTTACAACACTATGTTTTACTTCTGCCTGCAGCAATATAAATAAGAATCAGGCAATTCATGTGATCATTTTTTTCTCTATTCAAAAGATAAATGACAGTGGAGGCCAGTGAAGGTTTAAAAAGCTCATCATAGGAAGTGATTATATTAGGCCATGCTGTATTACTGAGATTACGGAAAATGACTTGCACGTATTGAATTAAACCATGATTTTCCAATGATCTCAGAGGCAGCAGCAGCAGAATTGGGACATTTTAATCATTATGTTATCAGTTTGGTAGGTAACTACTATACTGAATTGCTGCTCAAAATGAAAAACTGTATTGTTTTATCCAGAAGGTTTCTGGTTTCTAGCACTAGCCTTTACTTTGAGCTCAGACATATGATTGAATTACTGAGGCTGACAAGTACTGATTTCAGTGACATTTAAGCTAACAAATTTTTTGCCTCAGGTTTGCTACAGGCTGAGTGTGCTGGTAATTAATGTAGTCATTTGATGTGCAGCACCTTGCTGGACTATGGGAACTTGATTGTTTGCTTTCAGCCAATGTTCTTTTTAGGTTAGAAAGACTCTTTGTTTCTTAATTGACCTGTTCATGGATCAGTCACACGGAACAGGCTAGGGAGCCTGACATGCACATAGTTATACCTGGCCTGGGATGTGAATCTTATTTAATGAAAATTTTACAAAGGATTGTAAAAAGAAAAAAGAAGAAAAAAGAAAGACTTGTTGCTCAGAATGGTTTACATAGAAAGTGGTCACTGTTTTCTGAGCTGAACTTTGAAAAGCAGGAAGGATGCCAAAACAAAGGAAGAACATTTGACCCAATCTACCTTTGGCTCCCTTCCCCTTCCCTTTCCATGGTGCCCCTCAAGCCTGAATCACTGTCCCATGGATGCTTGCATGTGACAGTGGCTCTACTCAGACCAGTTGAGACCTTTGCATCAGTTAAGGTTTGCAAGGCCATAATGTGCTTCTTTTTGCAGTCAAGTCTTGAGAAAGGGAGGGTTTGCTTCTCCCTCCCACTGATACCAGTGTGTTGAAAGTGCTCGGTGCATTCCAGGGCAAAGCCTTGAAGGCTGTGGGTTAGAGAGCTGTTAATGTTCCTCTGGAAGTACATGCAGATTCCTTTGGTCTTCACTAGGGAAAAGCCTGACTCTCCATTACAAAAACAAAACAAACACAAAAAAACCCCAACACACACAAAACCCCAACACAATAATTACAGTGGCCCAAATAAAACATAGCAAACCCCAACAATCTCAGCCCAAATAGTTTGGGGATATTCTGGAATTAGAGGCTTGAAGCTTGACCCAGGGGGCAGTTTCTCATGGTCTTTTCATGGGCACAAGGGTGCAGGCTCTACCCATGTGTGAGTGGCCTGTGCTGTGTGAAGATGTAGCCCTGTGGCCCAGTTATCTCCATGGGCTTGATGCTTATTCACACTGGATAGGTTCTGGCTGTGTTCTGCAGCATCATCCCAGGTTTAATCTCAGGCTGGTTTTGATCCCCTTTAGCCTTTTTAAAGCTGGAACCTTTCATCTTATATTTTCTCTCTGACAATTCTCTATTTTTTTTTTCCTTGCTACTTCCACTACTGAAGATGCTTTACCAAACTCTCCACTCCACCTTCTATCCATCACATATGTTTATATTTTCCTATTGCTGAGGCACGTTGTGCTGACCTTCCTGGACAGAGCTTCTTTATCCCAGAGATAAACATGATGTCCCCCTCACATAGAGTTTCTATCATGTGTGACCTTTCATCTTGAACTGCCATGACCTTTTTTTTATTAATGCTGTACTGTGCTGCTTGCTGAAGCCAAGAAAGAAAATCTTTTGTTTCTAGATAGAATACTGCTAAAGGACATGATACGGTCTTGTTTTTAATCCAGCTAATTAAAATCTGCATGTGCAGTGTAACTGAGAAGGCAGCCTTCGCCCACCACTTTCCCACAGGCAGGGAATAAAGGCCTTTAGTGCAGCAGCAGCTAGCCACCCTTGGATAACAGAGAACAGAGCCCACAATTCATCCCAGCTTTCCTTATCATATTCGTGGAGGGCTTTCCCTTCCCTCCCTCCTCCCCTCCCTCCCCCTTTCTCTCCATGGAATTGCTTACTGTAGCTATGCACCTCTATACATCACTTCAGAATGTGATCAAGTTAAGAATATGCTAGCTCCAGTTTATCTGTGCTCCACTAGACTCTGAATATAATTCATTTCCAGTCAGAAATAGAAAAAGGGAAAGGGTAAATCAAAGGGAAAAGAAAAAAATAAAAAGGAAAAAGAATGAAAAAGTGGTTATTTCAAATCAAATGTCAAACCTATTTACGTTAAAACTTCTCTGCCAAGAACTAACTGAATAACACAGTTTCACAGTTCACACTTTCATACATTCATTATGGAGGCTTTTTTTGGATTTGCTGGATGATTGTAGTTATTACTAAGGCTGCCTTTTGTGTGTGTGTGCTGGGGAGAGGGTGCCATGGAATTCTTTTTTGTGAAACATTTCCTTGGTTAGTTTTTCACTTGCTGCTTTTTGTTGGGTAACTGCAGTGGGGGAGGAGGAGAAGGAGGGCAGCGGGTGGGAAGAGGCAGTGAGGGCAGAATGGGAAGCACAAAAATTGAGCCTCCACCTGTTTTCTCATCATGATGGTGATGAGATCAACAGGGAGCATAAAAATGTGCCACGAGATCCAAAACTTGGAAGGAGATTGTGCATGAGTAGAAAATACATTTCAGTGCCTGTAAAGAATCCCCCCCTCCCCCCCCCCCAGTTCCCCCAGTAAAGCACACAAATGGGCTTTCTGTGGGCATTCCCTGGTAACCCACACAAAGAGCTGTTCAAACAGCTGTGCCTTCAGCTGAACACCATCCACGGGCTGCTGCGGAAAATGCCCCTTCTGCGCGTTAACTTCCCAAACTCAAATTCAGCCAAATAGATTTACAGTTATTAAAAGGAGGGATTTTGAGTCCTGAATAAACCTGCAACATCTTGGAAAACGACTGAATTTAGTTGTCATTGATGAATTATTCATATGGATGCCATACTCAGGAAATTATTAAAGAGAGAAAAAATAAGGGTGTTTTGAAATCTGATAAATCTTATTATGCTATACCAGTCTAACTAAAGTGCATAACTTCACTGTTTGACACCTAAGAATTTTAAAAACAGAATGGTTAAAGACATCAGCAGTACTATGCTGCCTATATATTAAAAGATAATAAAAACTCGATTATGTTGATCAAGCACTACAGTGCTTCTCATCACACCTTGGCTACCTTATGCTGACCTCTATAAACATGAATGGAGAGATCTGTGCATTTTTTTGGCTTTTAGTGCCTACGGAAGAACAACATTAAATAAGAAATAACTATTAGTATACCTATAAAACTAAGATACTATATTTATATAACACATAATGAAGTTACAGCACGCATAGATTTTTCTGTATTCTGAAATTCGTGCCTGATCAGTAGACCAGTGATAGCCAATTCATCTGCATTTTACCAAGTTAACATTTTCCTTCTTTTTTTCTTCAGATTTTGAAGAATATATTCAATAATTGCTCTCTGATAGTGACATCTGCTTTCATCCAGGTAAAAAGTCACATATTATTTATAAAATGAGTGTTTGCCTGTTGCATAAGAAATATAGGTTTTGTGAAGCTTTGTTGAATGGTTGGTTAATTTTGCCCTTTCTACAAATGGTGAACATGGTAGTAATGTTTCATCCAAATTTATGATTCAAGGGGACAGTAGGAGGCAGCTGCAAACAGAAATGAGTCACCCTCTCTCTGACTCCTAAACAAAAATTTAAAAAAAAACCAAACAAAAACCCAAACAACAAAACGAAACAATAGTACAATCAGAAATCACTTTCCCTACCACCAAAGTGGAGGAAGAGAGTGGTAGCTCATCTGTACTTGCAAAATAACCAGGCAAGTTTATTACTGGTGGTAAAAATGGTAAATGGTATAACCACAAAATTCAGGAAGCAGAAGAGTAGCACTGACCAAATCATCACACCAAAGTCAGGTCTGACTTACTGAGAATAATTCTGTGTGAGTAAAAACCAAGATGGGAACTTGGGCTTTAGCCTACTGCTAGCATAGTAGTAACAACACTAATCCTCATAAGTAGTTATTAGAAATGGGAACACAGAGACAGCACTTGTTAGCTATAAATAATTAATTATCAGCAATGGGAAGCCTGCGGTGGCAGTGGGAGCCCAGGGCTGAATGCCCTGGAGATGCCTGGCAAAGGGAGTGTGGTGGGAACACCACTGTGTCCCCTCCCCTTGGCAAACTGAGCTCAAAGTGTAAACTACCAAAATGGAACAGAGGGAACTGCTTATTCATGTCATTGTAAATGTTTTTTTCTACTTCTTTATTCTCAGTCTGCCAGTAAAGTCCCAGTTTCTCTCTGGGACATGATTATGTCCAGATGGAGCAGAGTGAGCTCCCATTCAGTTCAGTGTAAAGCTCAAAATTCAGTGTTTCCGAGCACTTCTCCACTTGTGCCATTCACGTTGGTTGGATCAGCATTCCTGCCTACACCAAAACCCAGGTTTTCAGCTTTACCTGCAAGAAATAAAGACTTGGAATTTACTTGGAATTCAACTAATATTAGGAAGACAGTTTTGGGCAGGTGGAATATCCGAAGTTTAGTGTTAGGAATTGGGCTCACTAGCACCTAGCCATAGTTTAGTCCTCTCAATCTGTCCACTGCCTATGAGGATGGCAGTATTATTACATTTACCACCAATGCAATAATCTGAAGAAAAGCAGAATAACATGTTCTGAACATTTTCTGGTACCAAGGGATTATGACTGTCCTTGTTAGTTAGAAATACATAGATATATATACATGTAGCATTTTTAAGTCTCAAGAAAGGAGAGCTGGATTACATGTGAGCAAGGTATTTAAGCAATTATTAATATAACTAAAATAACTGGCAATTCATTCCACCTTACAACCCTATGTATACTTAAGTTTGATTAATTTGTTTCAAGCAGACAAGTGCTATGCATCTGTACAGCCCAGCACTTGAATCTTACTCCCTGTGACCACAAGAGTTGGAAAAATCTTCATATTTGCACCACATCAGATAGGACATCTGTAGCAGCAGCCCTTTTGGTGCCACTGCAATACTTTTTGGGTTACAAACAGCTGAAATGTAATAGATTCATCTCTGACAGCTTTAACAGATTGGGGAAAATTAAACATCTCTGGAAGTTGCAGCTCAAAATTTAGCCAGTGCCAGATCTGGCATGATTTGTTCAGAGATAAAACATGTGAATGCTTAGAAGGAAATCCTCCTCAACATATAGAGTTGATGAAGTTTATTTCTAACCACATCTTTGGGAAACAAACCAAACCAATCCACCAGTAGGTGTGCACAGAGCCTACCAGCTCTTTACCAGCTGGAAAAGCCATTCAGTGGCAGTTCAGCATGAGAAAAAAACCAAAAGTTTTAGTTCAACAAAGCACCTGTGCACTTTCAGAATGAAGTCAACTAAAAGGTCAAAAGAATAATCTGAGTGATAAGCAGTGTGATGAGGCACACCCTAAAAGTAATTTTCAAATGTGCTTCAAATCAGCTTCTTGTTTTGACTAAATATAATTTCAACCTTATTTTTTGCACCTGCAAGCCAGCTACCTGGATTAGCCTTGTACTTAACATATGCCCTATCACTTCCCATTCCTTCCTGCCCTGGCTGCCTGTGCTAATATCTAGCCTTGGTGATTAGGGTGCTAGTTGTTTTGCTTGTGTGTTACAACATTCACATATCTATTTCTTTGGCTATACATTCAGAAGTCTATCAACAAGGCCCTTAATTTTTTTTTCATCAACTGCAATTTTTTTCTTCTGTAAAATAATTCTGTAAAATAATACCTCTTGTGTCCTGTAGTCTTAGTAGCTGTACTTTTCATAAACCAGAAAATTCTGCTCAAAATTCTTTGAGCTGCTTTGGCCTTTTCTCTTAATTAGCTACTTTTAAAAAAAATTCTGTTGTATTTTCTTCATCTTCTACCTCAAACCCTTTAATTTCCCACTTTGTTCTCACTTGTATTTTAAAGTGTTCAAAACTTCATGATCTGACTTTTTGCATCCCTTGCCTTAGACAAGATTTTTTTTTCAGAGGCTCAGCTTCTCATACCATGAATTTTCTAGGAGTTTTTAAATTTCAGTAATTACTGTCTCAATGGATGGAGTTTCTGCCTCTTCCATTTGAATTTGGTAAGGATTGTAACAAAAGTTAGGGGGCATTTGTGTCATTTGTGAGTTTAAATTTAATTTCTTTCTTCTTTTACAAACAGCCAAGATCATAATTTTTTTCCATAGTGAAGATAAAAAGTATGAGCCATCCAAGCAAGAGTGAAGCTCTGGAGGGACCAGAGTGTTAAAAGCAGTGATTTTAGGAGACAAATGTAAACTTTCTTCGTGTGATGAAACATAATACACTCCTGTGAAGTGTGTTTTTAAAAACAAGAAGTGCTAATTAATCATGCTTTGAACTTAGTAAATGGGTTGACTTTTCAACTCTGACCTTGACTTAATTAGTTTGCAAAATGCTATTAAGTAAATTACCCTTTTAAAATTTTGAAAGAAATTCTTTGTATGTTGCCTTGATGAAGATCATTACACAAATATAAGTAGTTGTAAAACTCTTCCTTCTAAGCATTTATAATTTCTAAGCATTTATTTCTGTTATAAAAACCTACTGAAGTTCCTGGGAGTAAGGGAGTAAACCACTTGGTTTGCAAGTGAGGGGTGTTGCTACTCTCATTTTTACTGTAGCTCTGTCTTGCCTGGTATCCTGCTTTGTCTCTGTCAGGTTCACTATGAAAATAAATTATCCTTTGTCAGTGTGTTGTTGGTAGTTCTAAATAATTCTTAGCAGATTAGTGACACGCAGGTTTCCTCTGCAGAAATCCTGCTGTTTAGACTCTGTGGCATACTGAACATCCAGCTGTTTTATTATTTTGTTTTTAATAACCATTTCAAAGTAATGTGCTGAATAACCAGTAGAGACTCTTCTAAATAAAGGTACAGTGCTTGCTACCTCCAGTCTTCTGGAACAGGGGTTGTTTTCATGCAACCTAAAATTTTAGTTTCTTCACAATTTGCATGCATTGTGGGCCTAGTAATTATTTTTTTGGTTTGTTTCATATATTTGCAATTCAAAATCTTGGGTTGCTGCTACTCTTTATTACAAAATCAGCCACCCAAACAAAAGGCAACAAGAAGGTTTGAGATTAGTAATCCCCTGATGTTCTGAGCAAAGAGAACTGGTGCAGGAAAATAATGAAGCTCTCCAATAAATGCCTTAGCTTTTCAAATTGCTTTCTTTAGGCCTTTCTGATCAAATACCGTCCCTGGCTGGTTTTGGAGCCTTTTACTTCTTACGAACTTACTGTTTGTTGGGGTTTTTTGGTTGGTTTTTTTTTTTCACTAGCTCTCAGCTTCTGATAAGCCCTCCAATTCATGCCCCAGCTTCCTGTTTCTGATATGCAGAACACATGTCAGAACAACTGGCCTAACTAGAGGTGAAAAACAGAGAAACACAAGATCTAAGAAGAAAAGTGCAACCACTAGTTCAGTATTAACTTTTAGCATGATAAAACTGAGATTTTAGAGATTCAGTTGTCATGTAAATGAATCTGAGATTTTTTTCCTCGCCGTTAATATAAAATTATTTGGATTGTAAAAGATTCAATGAATGCATGGCTGTTTCTCATTAGTGGTGGCTGTCACTATAATGAATATGTTGCTGAGTGTTCAGTTTCTGGGAAACGTGGTTGAAACACGAGCAGCTCTCTAGACGCAGAGCTCAGAGTCAGATGTTTTTGGAGGGGATGTTCTCCATTAAGTAATGACGGAGAACCATACGGAACACATTACAAATCGAAAGGCTGATTGATGAAGTGCCTGTGGTCAGCTTTCTACAGAAATGAGAATTTTGAACGTATTATCACATCAGCATGGAACTGATCTCACGTACAATCATGTTCTGTTTTCATTTCTTTTTTTTCTTCACAGTCTCACACATGCTGTTCCAGATCACGTTTATAGTGAGCAGAACCTCAGACTGAAGGAAATAGAGCATCAAGTTTGAGCTCTGATGTTTCATAGATTTAGCCTAGTTCACAGAAGCCAAATAAGTCTGAGTTTGTTCTCACAGCTGGCAAGCTATAAACTCTTTAGCAAACCCTTAGCAAACATCTCTCCTCTTTCCCAAAGCTCCAAGAGGGGGCTTGGAGGTTGCTGGAGCATGCTGGTGCTGGGGAAGGAGAAGTGGAGTCACCTGGTAAGGCACGGTGGGTCCTGTGCAGGTTTAAGTTTATCAGACTAAAAGCTCCTCCACTTTGGCTTCTCAAAAGCAGATGCTTTCCTTTTCCCACAAAGATCATTTGCAGGGCTTGAGTGAGGAGAATCAACTGGTTCATGCTGGCTTCAGGGCAAGATTGCTTGATTTGTTTGCTTTCAAGTTACTTACTACTCCTACTTCAAATTCAGGTTTGTTTCAGATAAAGTGACCTCTTCTGTTTTACACAGAAAGCTAACAGGGATGGTCCTATGAAACGTGTACGGCTGTTACCCGGGTAGGCAGATTGCAAGTGAACCTGTGTCTGAATCAAAGAACATTTAAAGAAAAATATGTAGTCAAATGGGAAATTTAGAAGCTATCTAGTCAAAGTATCCAGCTGCATCTTTTCTTTTTTTTTTTTTCCCCAAACAATTAGAATCAGAGAATGGCTAGGGTTGGAAGGGGCCTTAAAGATCACCAAGACTGGGCAGGCACACCTCCCACTAGACCAAGTTGCATAAGGCTTCATCCAACCTGGCCTAAAACACTTCCAGGGATAGGGCAATTCTAAAATGGCACTTCAGTAAAAGCCTGAGCAGGAATGGACTTCGACACATATTTAGCATAGTGTTGTGAACACTGGAGCATTTCTGTTTCTGAGATCCCAGCATGAGATTATTACAGTGCTAAGGCACATCAGGTGTGAGAGCCAAGTCTTGCTTATGCCTTCACTGATGGAAATTTACTCAAGTGAACAGCGTTGCTTGGTTTACATTAGCACAGCTGAGGCCACAGGTTGGCCCAGGACTGAAAACTTTGAACATAAGGGGAAGTAAAATCGCATGTCTGCTAATGCCTTGACATGTAAAGAGTGGACTGGGTCTAAAATTAAAAACTAGTCAAGAGAAATATTGGGTATTTGTGTAAAGCCCTGTTACACGTTTTAGGTGTAATTTTTAATAATTACTGAACTGACTATCAGGACCTGGTTACTGTGAATTGTTAAGAATGCACAATCCTTAGCTGAATTATCTTCAAATTAAACCTTTGAAACTTACACAAACATTGTAGTAGTCCCCTGGCCTCCTCAAATACATGCAAGGGTTTTTTTCTTTTTCAAAGAATTAGTTATGACAAACTGTTTTCCAGAGATCTGATTTCTGCTCTTCAGACTTCTACAGATGTTCTTGAACATGTAGGACAAATGTACCTTGCTTATAAGTAATTTGTTAGTTTTTATTTTGTGTTAATTCATGGCAGAAATCTGTATTGGTATCTATGCAAACAAGTGTATAAGTGCTTCATTAATTCAAAATATAAACACACATATAATAAAATGAGGAAACCTGTGCAAGCAGCAGTACAGGGATATCATATTTTAAGCTATCTGTAAGCTTCATAGTTATTTCAGTCTTCTTCCTCTGTTATGAAATAAAAGGCAGATATTATAATGATAGTAATGATCAGTAATTGGCTGAGATTCCACCACTGTCCAGATATTTAAGTCATGAAATATTAGAAGTCTTTTTGATAGTGATGGCTAGTGATTAACAACAGGCTTCATGGTAGGATGAATGATGAGAGCTGCATCATCATTCAGATCACCTTCCTCATGTACACCCTTCTTACTGTACAAGAAGCCAACCATTCCTCATGGCTCTGCATACCTGAGCCATGAGGTCTACTCTCAGAAGAGATGATTACAGTTGTATTTTCTGGACTAGAACTGTACAGTCCAGAAATGCAAGTTTAAGCTTAGGGCACAGATCAGGAGATACCCACTGAACTGGTAACTGGCATGAACTTCAAATTTCATGTAATCCTGCTAGTCTTGAAGGACTCTAGAGACCTTGAAACTCCTTGAAACTGCTCCCCTAGTCTAAGATGAGCAACAGGGGTGATCCTTATCTGGAGAGGAGAGCAGCTTAGGTAAGGAGAAGGAAATGCTGATGTGTTTTCTCCAATCTTGTGTGAATCTCCAGGAGAAATAGCAGTGTGGGACATTCCCACAATTCACTATTTGGCCTGGGATAGATGATTTGGGCTTTGGTGCCAAAAAGATTGATACTGCACTGGGTGCCTACTGCCATGATCACACAGCCACATTTCTGGCAAGGTAGCCAGAAGGTGGCTTTTGTGACTTTTAGGCTCATTCTGGTATGGCATGAAACAAGGTTGTGATTCCCTTACTCTTTGAGCTGCTCCAAGCCAGGGCTTAGAGGGTTTGCTGTCCTGCAAACCCCAGGCCATGCATTTGAGCTGCTCTTCTGAGCTGGAGCGAGCACGGATATGAATGGGCAATGAGCAGATTTAGAGCTGCAGAGAGAGATCAGTCAGATCAGTTATCTGCAGGCTGAGGCTGCCTCTTTTCTTTCCAGCACTAGGCACACTAAAACTGATAGACTGTGTCAAGGAAGCTGAGGTTTTCCCATGGATCAGATAAAATAAGGAAAATTCCTTTCTCCCTCCACTGAACATTTGTAAGCTTCTAGTGGGACTTAAATCAGAGACTTAGGAATCCAGATGTTACTGAATTTATCTTCTGCAGGACTGAGTTTGTTCTTGTACACATGAAGATAAGAGCAGTTTTGTCTCAGATAAGAATGCTCAGGCAGCATTGTAGGTATTGCCATACTTGTTGTTGCTGTTTTCCACAAGTATGGGCTATGGAGAAAGAAGATTTGCCAATATAATCAGCATTATTACAAATTTCTGTTTCCTTTTGTTATTTTATCATCTGAATGGCTTTGTGCAATTGAGTTCCTTTGGGGAGGTTCACTTTATCTTTAAACTTGCCAGTTCTTCTACATTTCACCAGCTTTAAAAATAATATTTTCAGAATGCTCAAGTAGCTTAAGATCTCTCTTTCTCAGATGTGATCTGTTGCTTACATATGGGCCTGGAAATGCTATTACCTGCCAAAACTGTAGTGAAACTGGTGTGATACAGACATCTAAAACTTCTGAAACTCTCAATCCTCTCTAGAGGATCTGGCACTGGTAAAACCATTTAGGTTACTTGTATGTATTTTTACTGAAAAACTTCCCAGTAGGACCACATTTGTAGACATAAAGACATCCTATATTGCTGCTTCCTTATACTGCTGTTTCCTTTCTAGATTGAAATAGATTATACTGCTAAGAGTATCAGTATAACTGCATCAATATTAAATCCTGTAATAACTATACCTGACATCTTGCTGAAAATTTTGACATAGGCTCCTAAGTGTTAGTCTTTCTTGAAACCAAGATTTAAGGTCTAATTCCACAAAGATTCTTTACTCTTTTTTTTTTTATACTGTGGCTTTTTTTCTGCTTGACTCTCTTGAAAGTTTTTACAGTTAGGTCTTTGCTGCCAAATCAGATCAGGATTCAGACTTTGGGTGGGACTTTGGATGTTATTTTTCCTGTCTCATAATAATGACATGACAAGGATTAGGAACAGTGTGAATGAAGGGTGAGGCTTGAAGGTTTTGGAGCAGAACTAACTCTTGCCAGAGATGAGTCCATGCTAATGTTGCACTTCTTTTACAGGGCTTATTTTGAGCTTCTTTAGAATTTTTGAGGCAGTCATCTGAGAACCAAACATCATAGCTGCCTAAAAAGTAAACAAATGCTTTTAGATGTGGTGGGCAGATCAGATTGGATATGAGTTCTAAGGAAATACAAAATTAATTCAGCTTTATTTAGCAACAGAACAGCTACTGCACAGTGGTAGAGCCACACATGACTCGTCCTCAGTGTTGCAACATCATTAACCAGAGATTGGACATAGAGATGCCTGTTTTTGGCCTTGCTGAAAATAGCAGTAAGCTGTCTGAGAAGTCATGCTGTTTCTCAGCTTCTTATGTGTTAGTCATATACAGGGGGAAAAAATAGAAAAATTAAATCAAAATTGTGTTCCTTATGAAGTGGCACTGAGTAGCACCTAAACATGTATCCTGAATTTCAACAGGATACTCCAGGACTCCCCCAGTGAGAACACCTCAGCTGGGTGTTCAGATCTGGCCATTAGGGAACAATTCTGGTCTACTGACTCAACAGGAAAACTGGTTTGGACTTGAGCTTCCCTCTGACTGTCACAGTTGCAGTGTCAGCCAGTCTGTATCATGTATTGACCTGAAGTCTCTGTCTGATTAGGATTATTTATTATGCAACATTAATCGTTGCTTTTTTTCAGAGTGCCATGATGTTCCCACCACCTTTGTATGATGTGGGACACCTGCCCTCCCCAAACCCACCTTTTTCTGATCGTTTCATGTCTATGGTGCAAACCCCTCTTTGTTAGAAAGGTTGCACGATGCTGCAAAATTTCTCATCCTTTGTACAGTTTAGTTTCTTTCTGTCCCTCTGAGTTTGCACTGAATTGTCCAATTACTAGAAAGCATCAAAGACAAAAGAAGGAGAATAGAAGAAAAGATAGGAGTTCTTTCTCAGGGTCACTCAGCTCCCAAGAGAACTAAAACAAGAAAGCCCTTCTGAGTCCCACAGTAAGAGTATGTTTTTTCTGAAAATTCTCTCTCATTCTCCCTTGCTCTTGAATACTTTAAAGCATACATCTGACACAAATTAATCTGCAGGGTTTTTAGTCATTTCCCATCCACTGCTGGGGCAAATTAGACTTGCTGATGTTGTTTTGGCCTAACCCTGAAGCAGAATGAAAGGAACGGCCCAGAGAGAGAGCAAGCATGTTCTCCTTGGCTCCTCTTACATGTACTTTCTGGCCCGTTCAAAAACAACAACAACAACAAAAAAGGAGTTTAATTGGCCTGAAAGGCACTGAGAGATTGAAAACCCCTCTGTAGTACCTTAAAGAACCAAAATTACTTAATTAATGTGGAGGCCATTATGTACGGTTACCATATGAATGAGTAACTGGAGTGCCTGAGCTACAGAGCAGGAAAGAGGAGAGGATATCTGAGGTCAGCCTTGTCAGGGTAAAGGAATCCTAAACAATGAGAGCATTGGTTCAAGATTTGAGGAGAAATTTGAAAAAGAGCCCTGAGAGTGAAATTAAATGAAGCATGGGAGAGTATTAGTGGAGATTAGCAGTGCTGTGAAGGAACCCAGAGAAGATGCCAAGCCAATGCCCCTGAGCACAGGCGGCTTTCGCTGGCTGCTGCAGACGGGATGGGGCAGTGCACTGCGGGAGTTTGACAGCAAAGTATTTTCTTGAGACATGTTAAAGAGTTTTCCTTCCACACTCCCCCTTTCTTTGACTTCTGAAAGTGAACACGGGCCTTTCAGCTGCACTTTTTTTTTCTTTTCTTTTTTTTCTGTTTTTTTTCCAGGCGATGGATGACAGAAATAGAAAAAAATACTCGAGATTTTAAAAGCACTCTGGCACTCTCAGTGTAAATGTGAGATTCACTTAATAGTGCAGGGTTGTCATCACCAACATGCTGCTTGAGCTAAGAAGAGGACAAAGCCTAGAGAAATTAATAGCTGTGTTGAAGATAGTTGAGGTTGGTGAAGAAACTGATGAGATGCATTTGCTCACATATAGAATGAAAGGGATGGATATTGGTTTGGTGACAATTTGATTATTTTTCTAAAATATGAATGCTTACAGTCCCTAAAATCTGTAGAGTTCTTTGAGGCCATTTCAAGATTTTTTTTCTCTGGAATTTATCATCTTAGCCATAACTTACAGAAAGCAGTACCTGTGATAGAGCAAACATGCACAGGGCAAGAACCAGCTGAAGGCAGTAATATTTTGGATGATGTAGGCTTCAGTATTCATTCTCTTGGTTGTGGTTTCATTTGCTTTCTCTTTGAAACAAGATTCACTTAAGTGTTCTGTAGTAAAAATCCTGACTGCTGGATATCAGTTCCTGGGACTTACTTTTCCTACTAGCAATAAAACAGAATTGTTGCTGAACGCATGGGGAGAGAAAGTGAATCATACCTGTGAAAATACCTTTGCCTGTAAGTGTTCCTGGAAAGAATGGACTATATATTGAGTAACATTTGCAAAACTATCCGCAGAATCTCAAGGTTAGATCTGCCAGAGACTGCAGGAAGTCAGGGATCATATTTAGAGCATGTCCTTTAATTAATGATCCTGACTGACTCTATGGGTTGGGAGTGCCCAACAGCCTTGGGGGATAGTCACTCAGTGCTTTGGTGTTAAATGCTGTTGTACTGTGATACCCAATAACTGGTTGTATGAACACTATTTTTAGGTATCCATCTCTACATCTTTATTCCTAAAGACTTGCAGTAATGTATTTTACAACTCGAAGTCTCCATCACTGGGGCTCAGCCTTTCAAGGCAGCTCCCGCATCCTCCTGAGACACCAAAGGGAACCCAGGTGCCTGAACTGCCCCTGAGGAAGGAACTGAAATGCTTCAGTTGCCTTGTGAAGAGATGCACTTAAAACTTTACTGGTGTATGACTCTAAAACATTTAGGTGCTTCTGGGAAAGGGATGGGAGGGTTGGGTGGAGGTGGAGACCTGGCTGTTAATAATCTGGATAGTTTTAAAGTAACACCACAACTGCACTCTGCCTGGTGTTTTATATTGGAGTGTATTAGTGGAATCTGCACAAATGGTGCTTCATTGTATAAACTGCAATTCAGAAGCAGATGACATTTTCCAATGTTCCCTCTGCAGCAATTGTTTCATTCCTCTGCAAAAGAACAATTTAAGTGATTGAATTTTCCCTCAGGATAGGAAAAAATTTCCCCCCTCCCAACCCTTTCTTTTTTATTTTCCCTTCTATTAATTTAATTGAAACCAAAATTGTCTGAAATATTAAATACCATTGGAGGCCTCCCATTACTAAGGTTAGAACCGTGTGGGAAATACTTTTCTAACCTGCAAAACTTTTGTGTTTTCCGAAACATTCCTGTTCTCCTCTGAGATAAAACCATACCCTTTTAAAGGCAGGAGTACATGTGCTTGTATTTATGTATGGCTGTTAGCATTATGAGTGGTACATAAACCCCACCCAGAAGTTTCAACTTCAAAATACTTCTTTTATTTTCTTTCTCTGACCAAGGAAAATAAAGAGTTGCCAGAAAGGGTTCCATTATTTCATTCTTTACCCAGGGCTTGAGTAGGCTTGCTGGCTTCTAGGCTGAATGCTCTGCAGGTTAATATGAAAGCCATCAGGAGCCTGAAGAGGGTAAAAACCAACAGAGAGCATGGCCTCACAAGTAGTTGGGCAAGTTGCCTCCAAACCTACCTTGCAGCCTGGCTGAGCAAGAATTAAATTCCCTGTGGAAAGCAGTGTTGTTTTGAGAGCTGTGTGGCTCACTAGTCACCAGTTCTGTAGTTGTCATGCGGGACTTCATGGGTAGTTTCCCAAGCTAGGTCTGACTAACATGTTCCACCTGGCTGAGCTGTGTATCAGCAGATCAGGCTTGGCTTTGCAGGGAAGCAGAAGAGGAGACAGGCTCAGGCAGTGGCTGCAGGCTCAGCTGGGAGGCAGAACTACTGCTTGTGCCACAGATGAGGCCAGTCTCTGGTGGCACATTAATTTGGATACAGCAGAAGCAGGTCAGGAAACCCTCCAGACAAAACCCCTGACCAAACCTAATGTGTGTTTCTGCCCAGTCTTCCTCCCACCCCCCCCCTTTTTTTTTCCTCACATAAAAAATACTACACCATATAAATTGGAAAGAAAGATGAAGTTAGGGTTGGGTTTTTTTTCTGTTGTTTAACTCTAGAGCTAAATAAGCTGACAGCACACCCTCTAAACAGTCTGTATGGCTTCTGCTAAGAATAACATATGTGATGCTCCTGCTAATTCTGAACTGACCGTGGAGTTACTCAACACACCCTCCTGCACTGCAGAGCTGATTGCTCAACATATGGCATAAATAGAGTTCACAGCTGAGTGTGACTTTCTGTTAATGTAATATGTAATGACCAAATTTTGCCAAGTATTCATCTAATCAGCACTGGAGGACATGTTTAGTTAAGAATGCTTTTTCTGCTAAACATGTTGCACTCAACATGTTCCTGAACAATAAACTATCCCCATTTCTCCACTCCCATTTAAATAAAACACAGTAACTTTTTATTGAAAATTTTTGCATTACTTCAAACAGACTTTAACCCTTACACTGAGTCTTAATGAAACATAATTACAGAAATGTGATTTAATTTTGAGAGGTTTTCTTCTGTCCTTGCCAGTTCACAGCAATTAGGAATCCTTTGCATTACAGCTCACATAGAAAAGGGATTCATATTACTTAAACTTTCAAGTCGTCTTTTTTATGTGTGAACCACAAGTATATTAACTTTCAATGATTCACAAATTAAGCTAAAAAAAATAAAAGCAGGGAGGCTTATAGCTTCATACTTTCTAAGGCTTTGGGAAGGGTTCTTTTATTTTAAAAATCAGAAAATCAGCTGAAGCCTCAAGAAAAAAAAAAAAGGGTGATACATGAGATCAAAAACTATGTAGTTCTTTTAAAGGATTCTGGATAACTAATCCATTATTAAGACTCCTTTAAATGGCTGGTGCTCCTTCTAATTGGTTAAACTACTTAAGGAAGTATTTCAGTGCAATCATTAGCATAGAAAGCCTGATTGTTTGTGCCTTTTGATCATTGATGCTATCAGAGGAGAAGTTGGGTTTTAATATTCTTGAGAAGGATGAGTAGAGTTCTGACTGCCATCCAGGCTTCTTGGTTGTAACATAATATGTCTAAGATCCTTAAGTTGCATGTAGATATCATCTTATTTCCTCTCATCAAATGTTTTCATAATAATTGCCCTTTTTGTACTATTTATTATACACTATCCAGTGAGCTCCTTGGGAATCAGATAACTTGGAAGTAAGAGAGAGAACACATTCTCCTTTTTGTAGGCTGTGTGGACTATATTGTGCCCTGGAGATAATTACTAGCTTTGGGATTTTTATTGAAATATCTGACTTCTATGAATCAGTGTGAGTACTTGTAGAGACTAAATAATCTGCCATCTGAATTTCATCTATTCATATTTGACCTAGGTCAGCAAGGTCTACCACAGTTGGGATAAAGTATTTACACAAAGAAATGTACCAACTAGTTTTAGTTTTACAGGTTTACCAGCATTTACCAGTTTTTTGCTCTAAAAATTGAGAAAGAATCCTCTAAGGTGAAGCTTTCCTGCAACATCTCTAGTCTTTCAGCCTTGAGATAATGTTACTGGTTACTGATACTGGGTTTTGCATTTGGTTCTTTCAAATCAGCTCAGATGCAAGATGCCTGCCATGAAGATTGTTAAATTGGTCTGAGGACATACTGAAAGTACCCAAAAGACCCCATGGTATTTGTCATGTGCTGACTTCATCCTTAGCATCAGCAGGTACTTTATTGACACTTGGTAGAAGAAAGCTAAGGATTAGCATCTTTAGCCTAAATTGCTTAGGAGTTATATTTCTTCTTTCAGAGATATGTGGATGTACCTTTTCTGGACTGAAAGCAGTAAGAGTTGCATACTAAAAACATCTGTTCTGAGTGCACACATGAAGCTGAAGTTTTGATCTAAAGAGAAACTGTTTCACTCATACAGTCCCAGTGCCTTGCATAGTGGCAAATAGTAAGGCTGATTAAAAAAGTCTGAAAGCTAGCATCAAAACATCTTTGTTAGGTGGGCAGATAGGGGTATTTTATGTTAATCTGCTTTAGACTCAGCCTGGAAATCAGTTTTTAAAAATATTACTGATTTCAAAACTGTGATTCATCAATCATTAGCTCACACTGTGCTCATAGGTAAGCTCCATTATTCCTGATGAATTTCAAAATGCTGATGGGAGCACACCCACATAAGTAGAGCTGAGTGAATAATGAAACAGCAAATAATTTGTCTGATGCATTTTAGTTAAGTTCAGAATGTTTGCAAGAAAATTGATTTGGGGGTAACGCTGATGAGACATCTAACAAGAACTGGAAATAAAGGCTGAGCTTTCTAGCTGCTCTCTGCCTTCATGTGCATACATGCAGGTCTGGCATGCAGGCTGGTGGATCCAAATAAAACTTTTGGTTCTGGAAAGCCATGTCTGCCATTCTCCCCCCTCCCCCAAACCCTGCTTTCTGCTGACATGTTAGCCAGTAAAACCCAACCCTCTGAACATTTGCAGGCACCAGTCATAAAAAAGGGCCAGGCACAGCAACAGTTAAAGATTAATAAAAGAATATTTAGGGTCACAGAAAATAGCTGGGTCTTGGGTTCACCTCCCTGGCCCAAGGTGTCCCCTTAGGAGCATTCCATGGGAAAGCAATACTGTAGCTGTCGCGACTGCTGTTATAGGTTGCTGAATGTTCCATTTAGGCAAAACTTACAAATTAGATTCTTACTTTCTGCTTACACAGACACTGTAAAGTCTTTTGGAGAATCCTTTTTAAAAAGCCATCAGAAAGCGCAGTCACAAACATTCAGTTCTTGTTCACGGCCATTACAATTTCGAACATAAAGGAAAAGAAACCAGAGGAGGGAGGCTGTTTCAGAATGAAAGGTGTGATGGCTGCCCCCCCTCTCAGCTGTTTAGTCAGAAGCCTTGTTTAACGTTGTCCTGAGTTACAGGAATTCTGCATTTAGCAGCCTGTTGTCTCCTCCATGTATGCACAAAGGTCCCGTCAGCAGTCACGGGGGAAGAGACAGTTTCATGAGGTGAGTAGGAGGTTATCCCTAATTATCCATATATTATACTAGGATTTGGTTTCAAGCCCTTCTGCTCACATGCATGAATCATTCAGTATGCTACATGACTGACCTGTGAACTTACGTGGTAAGGAAAAAACTTCCTAGCTTGAGGAAGTGTCTGTGGTATTAATTCATGTAAAGTTTCTATGCTCATCAAAACAAAAGGCAATGCTTATCTTGCTGGCTGATCAGGTCCCCAGGTTGTAATATATGGAAAAGTAAATACACACACTGCATACTTTGAAGAGAAGGATTAAACGTGAACGTCTAAAGAGTTTGGGCAAATCTCTCTGGACCCAGATGTATCAGTTACCATTACTATAGAAATAACATAGGATTTTTAATACAGATGAGAAAATGCTGGAAATCTCCAAGACACCTTGAAAATGTATTTGTGGGCCTTAAGGTTTTTTCTGACCATACCAGCTGACCTGAAATGTTTCTCTCTCACCTGGCAAACCTTGCATCAGGAACAACAGAGGTAACAACTTATTTCCAAAGTCCTCTTTCAGAGCAGAATATGTTTCCATGTATTCCAGCACTGTAAAGCCTCAGTTTTCAGAGGGATCCATAATTAACACTAATACAACTAAGTCTAATCAGTTTCCTGTCAAAATGAACCCATACAATCTCTTGAGCTTACTCTTGATCCCTGTGCTTAAATTTAGATTCAGACTGAACATGGTTATCTTACCCTCATCAATAAATTCCAAACAGTCACAGGTCTCCATTCCTTTCCTGGGTAACCTTTACACGTAACTTTCCTTTTCATTTGTCATTACTCCCAAATGTGTTCAAGAAAGAAGCTAAACAGAGCTCTTTAGAATAAACTCTGGCCTTCTACACAGTCTGAAGCATTACGATGTCAAATGATAAAAATTGTTTGTCCTTTTTTGGTGTGAGCTTTGAGAGCCTATATCTGCCCAGTACACTTATAAAAATGCAGACTAGGTATGTTAATTGGAAGAAACAGTCTGAAAAGGTGCAAAATCATGACTTGCCCATCAAGTGCTTGTCTTAAATCAGCAGATCTGGCATCCTAATAGGCAGTATGTGAATTCTGTGAATTTGATAGGTTTCTTCATTTAATGAAAGGAAGTCGTGTAGCTGAACTGCAGCTTTTCTGTCTGATAGAGCTGCAGGTATCACACAAGAATTTCTGCCTAATGGCTATTTAAGTAAGTGTTGAATAATATTCAGTATGTTTAATGTATTGTGTTCTAGTTTCAGTGTAGGAGATTTCTAAGGAACGATTAGACAGTGGTTACCTTCTGTACCATTATGTTTATTACCACTTTAAAACTTTTACCTAATTGAATTTTCATAGTCTCATAGGAATTATCATGTTGATTTTTGCTGCTTTATGTTCTGTAACTAGTAACAGACATTGGTCCCCATGTCCCTTTTGTGCTCTGAGCACTTGATACGTGATGCATTTTCAGCTGGCTTGGTTTTGTGCTGTCCTGAACAGATATTTCTGCAGTTTTGTATCACTTGATTTAACACCATCAGGGTAGCACCTGATACTGTCTTGACTTGCAAATATCACTCCTCAAGGTTTAGGGTCCCTGGCTGTTTTTCTCTCACAGTTTACTAAGCCTTTTTATTAATATGGGTTATGGAAACCTGTCTGGAAGCACTGGTTTCTTTTCAGACACTTTTCTTTTCAGTGGTCCCATAATGAGCTGGCACAAGCAATGACACCATTTCTTGGAAAATCAGTCCAGAAGATGCATTTGAAAAACTGTATTTTAAAAAAATTCTCCTGTCCAGCTTCCTGGTCACATCTGTTTGGCCATGTCTTTATAATCTGATGAAACTCATGGATCTCTGAATTCCTCAATTCTTTACTATCCTCAAGAATTTCCAAATGTACTATTACTCCAGTGTCCTGTATAGCAATCCAGATTCACTAGTCACGAGCTGATATGGTTCTGTTTTAGGACAGTAATTATTGAAAGTACATGATCCTTATTTCATTCAGGAAGAAGAGATTAAAATTGAAACTATATTTTGAGTTATGTTTCAAGTGTAAAAATTAAAAGCGAAAAATTGGAACCTGGTTAGTGTCTTGATTTCTGAATAGTTTGTATCAGGTTCTTTTCAAACAAGTCATTGCTGAAATCGTCCTGCTCACTGCCTTTTTCTGACAGTTTTTCTGTGTCTTGGGGTGTAATAACCATAGGCTGACAGTTGCATTTCAGTTTGAATTGCACTTCCACACCTCATCCCATCACCTGTTTCCCCTAAAAAAAATGCAGAAGGATCTTCTGCCCTCTTTCCAGTCTGCTTGCATAATTACAGATTTGCTTCATCACCAAAACCCATTTTCTGTTTACAAAGTCCAGGTATACAACACAATGCACAAATTGCTACCCATAGAATAAATTCAGGCCTCTACATTGTATAATTAACTCCGAGACTTCCAAATTATGTCTTGTACTAATTACATGTAAAGAAGCTAATTACATGGATAGAGTTGCTTGTTGCTGCTTGTGTAAGTTTGTGAGGAACAGGAATCTCCTCTATCTACCATGATTCTACAGCTGTCAACTTACTGAGGTTTGATGATTCAGAAGCAGGTTTTCCTAGGGTCAAAACAGGTCATTGGACTGTCCTCAGAGATTTAAGTTGTGACTTTTTCACTCAGCTAGGTTGCTGATTCTAGGTGCAGATTCAACCTCCCTTTCCAGCAGTGTTTTGAATTTCTGTGGCCTAATTGAGAAAACAAAGGGTATGTGGCAAAGCCCCTTTTTCCCTGTCATTTGATTGCAGTCACTGAAATTATCTTGGTCCTACTGCGTTTGTTTAGAAATGTGGATAGTTTCCATTTACTAAACTAATGGAGTGATATGAGTTGAACGAAGATGAAAGTATTTTCAACAGGGTATCTAGGTCAAGCTGAAAAAAACCCAATTACTTAACATATCATGTGATGATTGCCTCTTTATTGTCCAGTGCTTAGCTAGGTTACTGTCTGGAATCTAAATATCACAACACTTAAAGTGAGACAACAACTAACTGCAGGAATGTCCAGATCAATGTACAAAACCAAACATATACCTTTATGCATACCTGCTTGATCAAGAAACCACAGAATCTAAATGTCTTAATTTTTCTAAAATTCACCCTGAAGTTAGAAAGATTGCAAAGGGGTTAATTGCAGTAGTTTCTTGCTTTGTACTATCATTAGAGTTCTTTACTTTGCAAGCTGAACATCTCTCATCTACACTTTAACTCATGGGAAATGAAATTGTTATAAAGCTTCCCTCTGTGGAGTAGAGAGCAGTTCTAAAGCAAGGATAATAGCAATGAGCAATGTGTATTTTGTTCAGAAGAATCATGGCACTTTTGTTGGAAACTAAGCAGCAGAGAAGAGGTAATAGATTGAAGAGATGGACATAACTAAGGAGAGCTCTTGTGTTTCTTCAGCCTGTGTTCAAGTTAATCTCCCTAACCAATAAACTGTGTATGTAACATTTTTGTGAGTGGACCCACTGTCCAGCATCTCTAGTGTGCTCAAGTGACCATGCCTATGTTCTGGCAACTGTTTTCAGAAAATCCTTTAAAAACTGAGTTTCTGAGTCATCAACCCCATCACCCCACAGAGATAGGGTTATCTAAATGAAGTTCAAGCATATAATAAGCATGCTAGACTAAAGGCCATCAATGACTCAACTGCTTTCTCCTAAAAAAAGCCAGCATCAGTGTTAGCATTAGAACACCCTCAGTGATTGAAAACACTTGTGAGGCAGTGCCAGCGTGTTGCTGTTTGCATCCAAACAACAATCAAGATCTCACACAGTGATGATTTGTTGTCAGCTATTTTTTCTGCACTAAACAAGTCTGACACTAGCAGCCCACAAGCTAATTAACTCAAGTATCTGGCGTGGAGATCTACATTATTTCTATCAGCAGAATATCCACACAACTGAAATAACCAGCCAATCCGACTGATGTTCTGGGGAGATGAATAGAGTCTGCTTGATCTAGAAAATAAGATAGAAAAATGTTGATAAATAGGATTTCCACCCCCCTCTACCCTCTGCCTTGTATATTTTTAAATTTTTTAAACAAAACCTTGAAAAAAAATTTTCCATATTCACTGCTCTGAGTGCTTCAGACTGAATATTTGTCACTTGCTGTTTTAATTCCTTAGCACTTTCTGTGTCCCTTTTCAACCTTCCTGGTTTTTCTTTAAGCTGCTCTTAACATACAGAACTAGGCACTGGCATCAGTTTGCTTTTAATATCTGCCCAGGTTCCTTAAAGAGACAAGACTGTGGGATACTCTGCTGTTCTAACCCATTTATTGCTTTCTTAGGGTACTGTTAGCATCACATGCTCACAGGGTGACCAGAATTCAGAAACAGCAAAAGTTGTAGGGATTCAGGACTGTTGCTAAAACATAGCAGTGGGCTGGAAAAGCTGAGCTGTGACAGTCAAAAAGGTTACAAGGTGAAACTGAATGAACAGACCATTTATACTTTGACATCCTGTCAAAGGGCCCATATTTTTTTTTTTTTTTTTTTTTTTTTTACAGAATTAGAACACCCATCTGGTTTTCTGTCACTCCCACTGAATTCAAGCAGAGCTCTGGATTATCAGTCTCTTTAAGAGTGCGGCCTGAGTTGTTCTCTAAACAGGGGAAAATGCTGGAATATTACCCTCTTGCCACTGTAGCACTGAAAGTGAACTTTCCTTTAAAAAAATACATGACTCATAATGAACCAGAAATATATATGGATCAGTCTACACAGACAGCTTAGTATAGTAAGCATAGGCAGCTCCCAGGAGAGTAAATTAGATCCCTTCTAAGCAGTCAAGCTTTTGGGTCCCTATCCATTAAGGAATTTAAGCATTTGGCTCCCAGGGTCATATTTACACATCAAAATTAAATACTTATGGGCACTATTTGGTGGAGAGTCATTTTACTCCTTAAGAGGCTCTTGAGAACTGCAGGTCAGACAAGATTTGCAGAAGGGAAGGCTGCTTCTGAAAACTCAGGACTTTGCTAAGTGTGTCTCCACAAAGTCAGGTGTTTCCCACCAAAGCTGTGGTGCAGCTCTCTGTTCTGGTATTGGTACAGAGTAAGAGGTCAAAAAGGCATTTTTTACCTTTTTAGCCTGAAGAATTAGAGGTGAATCATTCTGTTAAAACTGAATTTGCTGTGTAGAAAGGGAATGCAAGATTCCTTAACTCCCAAGAGAGCATAAACAGAGGGATAATGACTCCTCAGTCCCACAAGCAATGCACTCCCTTGAAGCAAGGGAAGCCTGAATGGATGTTTAAATCAGTAATGACCATATCCACAATTATAATATTATTGGCCAGCCTAAGACTTGTTTTGGGGCTTGGACCACTCCTCAGTTATTAAGGAGAGAGTCCACAGTGTCACTTAAAAGCACTGTTACATCAAACAAGATGCTAACTTGCTGTCAGTTGAACTAACTCCAGTCATAACATAACTGCAGCAGCATTAATCTCAAGATCTAACCATATTTTTGCAAAAATCAGTGCTGCAGTGGGCTAGAAGGGAAAAGAGTTGGTGTCTCCTTCACCTACTCTTGAGCTTTTAAACTACCGTAAGTGACCTGGTATTGATAGTACCCAAAAAAGTTGGTACTAAATTCTGATCTTTTGTTATCGGATGCACTATGGCCAATTCGATTTTCCAAAGGGAAGTTGGGTACAAATAGTTATGTTAAGTTGCACCTTTTGCAGGTCAGAAGCTAACTTTATCCATCCATTCAGTCCACATTCAAAATTAGCTTATTGGCCAATTTCAAGCAGTGACTAAACAAGGGGAAAAAAAAACCAAACAAACCAAAACAAACCACCATCAACTTGACCTCTTATTGTCTTGTCATGGCTTAATTGGGGTTTGACATGAAAATGTAGTTGTACTACTCTGGCAATGTAAAATTGCATTTATTAAGAAATGTTTTTTGCAGCAATGTCTATACTTTCTCTTGCTCACTTCCCCACTGAGCTATAAGATTTCATTCTTTTCCAGGTTGCTGTTTTTCCAGGTTGCAATCTAAATATCAATCATCATGGAGTGAATTTCTGCTGGACCTTCCAAGGTATTTTGATTATTTTGTTGTTGTTTTTATTAGTGATTTCATCCTGCTTTTGGTCATTTATTGTTATTCAGTTAATCCACTCTAGCAGAGTGGCAAATAGACTGGCAGCAAAGGTGTGACTGCTTGTGATTCCCAGCATTTTTTGTCATAATTGCAGCAGAGAACATGGTAAAGTTCACCCTTGTAAAATTGTATGTCTGTGAGCTATATAGAAAGTGATCATTAGTAAATCTGCATCAGGTATGGGTCATTTCTGGATTAAACTAAAGGAAATTAATTTGCATGGAGTCTGTCAGTTGCATGTGTCAAACCCGAAATGACTGTGTTCAACAAAGCCTGGCATGTTGTTATTTTTATAGGGTTTGGGTTTTGTTTTTTTTTTGTTAGGGAATATCGTGTGAAAACTTGTGGAAATATCAACAGAAAAAAATGTTGCACGAAAGAGGTCCCATGGTTCCCATTTGACTTTGCTTGCTGTCTCCCTTGTACATGCCATAGCCTACACGTGTAAAAGTTCCTAGCTAGATTTTGCAAAGCCATGTACAGGACAGGCAAGACTCTCCTGTAGGTGCAAGTGTCCTAAAACTTAAGAGGCAAAAATTATCTTGAAAGAGATATCACTCGGCTTGAGACTATCCACATTTGGTAATTGGGCTCGGTCTAGTAAGCCTGCAAAGAAATATCTTAAGGAATTGCACTTCCTGATTCCAATGTGAAGATAATGTGAGTCAGCTAGGAGATATCCTGTGTGTATCATGGAACTACACAAGGATTCGGATCACTGTGCATAGCAGGGCAGTTAAGTGCAATTGTGCCTTAATGCAGATCTGTGCCTAGAAACGTGTTGGGAAGTGTCGTCAAAAAGAAGACCTCAACAATATTTTTGAAGCTTACATTTATTTCCCTATCAGGCTGGTGAATTATTTAAGAAAATTTCTTTTTTAAGATGACAGAACCATTCTGCAAAGTGCCATGTATTTAGTAGTTTTACTCTAAGGCAGGCAGGCTAAGGGCATGTCAGTAAAGAAGAGCTTCCCAGTTTGATTTACAGTTGATGCCTGTGACAAAGCACATTCTGGTACCCAGCTGAGAGCATAGTTTTATCAGATTCCACTCAATTTCCAGGAAAAGATAATCTAAGATCTTTTGTAATTTCATTCAGAGTGAGAGAAATAAAATTGGTTAGAGCAAGGATGAAGCAGCACAGCTCTCCTGTGAATCTGTGATTGTCACTGTACTACTGTGTGTCATTGTACATCCAGGAGTGCTGCATTACAGTAATTCCCAGAGTTAAGAGATCAGGATCCAATATATGTCAGCTTCTTTTGTATCTCTACACTCAGGTTTCTGCAAATGCAAGACTCCAGACAGATGACCTGAGTTAATTAATTTATTAATGAAAAACAAAGCAAATGCTAATTGAGAAGTTCCTGTGCTCTGCAGTTATAACACATGGACAAATGAAAACACCCCTGGCTTGCTAGATTGATTGTGTGTAGAGCTTATAAATGTTCTAACCATGGTTCCTCAAAAGCAGCAGAATGTTAACTGCTCCTCAGGGGAAATGAGTGTGCTGAGCACATGCAGTGTTGGTATGACCCAAGAAGTGAGATGTGTTGCAGTCTCAGTATCAGCTTTCATGCAAAGACAGTGGGCGTGCAAGCAGTTTAAGTATAGGAAAAATCTAATTGCTAGTAATAATATTATTACTTACAATTCCTTAATATAGCTCAGAAATTAAAAATGTATTGCATTCAGGCACTGATACATAAACTTGGCATAAGGATTTAGTTTTGGCAGAAGTATACTGTAAACACCTAGTAAATGGAAAGCCACTGCCTTAAGGAGCTATCAGTCTTGAGTTTATTAGAAGATGCAATCAGAGAAGGAAACAAACAAATGAATGGGAGCTGAAACAGAGAAGGATGTGGGAAGAATAGTGTATGCAGGCTTTTTCATAGGCAAGCTGTGTGTGTAATGTCACTGTGAGCAAGGGGGCCCTGGGAGCCTCCTGCTTCATGTTGTGGCTTATTTAGGCACAACTCCCACAGACTTCAGAAAGAGTTTCGTCTTAAAGACAACCAAGGGGGAGAAATTGGGGCCCGTCACAAAATGATGATCAGGCACGTGCAAATGAATCGGTGGGTTTCCCACTCTGCTGGCTTAGTGTTGCAAAGAAAAACAAAGCTTAGGAGGAACAAAACCCAGCTTTTTATAATTATGGATCGTTTTGAGTTAGCCTGAGCCCTCCCCTTTCCTTCCTTTACCTTCCACTTCTCCTCCCAAAATAATAACACATTTTGCCAGTAATTCTGAGGAAGTCTCAGTGGGCCAGATGGAATTCAGAGAGGGATCTAACAGAGTTTCATTTAATTCTTCTTTCTCCATCTTTTCCCCCTTCCCACAATTTTCTACTTCTTGTTTTTTTCTTTTACTTATTGCATGACATGGAGGTGGTGAGGCAAAAATAGAAGTTAATGGTACTACCACTGTTTGTTTCTATTACCGTTTACATGAGAAGTGAAGGCATTTTGGAAGAGAACCAGACTGGCCAGTAAAACCTTTCACCCTCATAAACTGTACATTTGGTTTGACTTTGGCTTAGATCCCAGAACTTGTCACAAGCTTTATTATAAAGCTGTAGTTCAACTAGAGTTTTGTTAGCTTTATCACAGCAGTTCCCCTCCTTGGAAAAAAAAAAAAAAAAAAAGAAAAGAAAAGAAAAAAAAGGCAACCAAACCTTTTGTTCATTTTGAACACTTCAGATTCTGGAGAAAATATACTAGAAAATGCAATTAGCCAGATAATTGGTCAGCATCAATCACCAGAAAATAAATGAAGTTTATCTAAAATTTGCAGAAATTATACATCACCTTCTTAAAATAGTCCAAGAGTGACTAATCATATAAACAACAAGGCAGCCACCAACACTCAAGCATGTTACAACTCCTGAGAAAGCACAGGCCTAACACTGCCAAAGATGAGGCTACAGATGGACTGGAGAAGGATGCAGACATCTGGAGGGAAGATGCACGCTACGCTTCAAGAGGAGATTTTTTTTTTTTAATATGCTTTCCCAAAGGGGTAAATTAGCTCTGCATGAATTCACTCAGGGAATACATCAGGAAAAAAAAAAGAGGAGGAAAAGGAATGCATTACACAATACACAATTATGAAACTATTGGTCCCATCCTGCTTACATGCATCCAGTGTCTGTCATGCACAGAGGGTTCAGGAGCAATTACACATGAGAGCAGTGTAAGATTCACAGAGTGGCAATGGCATTTAAGGGGATTGCTTTTTACAATAGCAATTGATGAATTTTTGAAACTTGCTACTGCAGATTAAACAGTTCTCGAGGATATGTATGTTCATAGCACTTGGCTGGAATCTGAAACAGTCTTGCAGCTAAGGGACTAATTTGAGGCACAGGAGATCTAAGTTTGACTCTTACTCCTGTCAGCCAGTTCACAGATGTTCTCATACAGTGTCTTACACTACCTCTGTTAGAATTCCCTACTAAGGAATGGTGACCAAAATTCTTATTGGAGGCTAGTTTACACTAGTCTAAAATGTTCAGATTGGTCTTCTGGTGTAGAATTTTTTACTCTTTTAAAACTTCTTGGGTCAGGAACTGTTAATTGGGTATGATCCCTTGCTTTTCATTAGAATTTATAGAAACCAGATTCTTAAATATTAGCTGATTCCTCAAGGGACATTGATTCATCTTTTACACAATACTTGGTGGCTAATTCCAACAGAAATAATCACAGCCTTGAGCTTTCCAATGTCGGGCCAGACTGATGGTGATTCCTTATTCTTCTGTTGGGAAACACAAATTTACAAAGTTTCAAAGTACACTGAGAACCTATTAAATTGGGTCCCATGTCTGCTTCAGTAGTTGCTGCCTTGTAACACATTGCCACTGACTTTCAGTTCACCAGCAACACATGCAACCTCAAGAAGTCTTTGGTAAACACTGGTTTGCTAATTTTAATCTGGTCATCAGGAATGTTTGAACTCTACTTGAATGTTATCTTGGATTACAAGTAAAAAATGTAAAAATAAAATTATGAAGGGCCTGCATCTATCAATAAGAGGCAATCAAAATGCAGGATGAAACTAAGGGACCACTGATGTATTCAGTGAAGGGTTGAAGATGAGTGTTTTAACAGCCAGCAAGAGTCAGAGCCTCACTACCCCTAAAAAAATGTCTCTGTGCTTATTCTTAGTGCTTTCTTTGAGAGGGAGGGAGTTTTGAAGGTTATAGTATTTGGCTATTTGTGTAACCAGAACCAGATGATTAATTACTTTTTTTAGGGAATTTGTTCGTCTGAAAATTTTATCCCAGAAAACATGAGGACACATGAAGTCTGTGGTTGAAAGAAAATTATATTAAGATTACAGAAAGAAAATTATATTAAGATTACAGAAACATTGCACGTCACAGTTCTATGGAAAGTGGCTTTTCATTGTTTAGCATAAGGAATACTAACAAGTCAGGCTACACAGCTGGGGTTTGTGCTCTGTAATAAGCTCCAAATAAAGGAGTTTTACAACAAACTTTTTAATATTGCACCCAACTTGAAAGTACATATTTTGGAAAGTCTCAGAGTGAAAAGAAATCAGTTAGCACAATTCACATTCAAACTGGATTAACTGACATTTTAGCTTTAAAAAACTCCCACTCCATTCTTTCATGCTCCCCCTCCAAAAAAATTGGAACTCATCACTGGAAATATCACCTCAAAAATCTTTTTCTGCTTTCTATTATTTAAACCAGAGACATATGTACTTGTTTGAGCAAAATAAGAATGAATCTAATTTTTTTCTTAAATCAGAAACAGATCCAGATGAGGATTTCAAAATTATGAGAACATTTTCTTGTTTAGATTTCTGTGCATTTAAGTGGTATGTTCTAGGGAAAATGCTGATTATTGTCAAATGTTGAAGACTCGGTTGCAAAGCCCAGCGACATCACGGGCAAAACTGCAAACAATTTTGATGTGCTTTGAATCAAGCCCTTTCTTGAAGCAATCCTTGAACATGGGATGAGCTGAAACCTATCTCATGCTGCTCCAAAGATTCTGCTTATCGTGACAGACTGAGAGCTTTAAGCAACATCACACAGTCTGTTTCCTTCTTTGCACTTTGGCCCAGTTTTGGTCTGGGCTGACCAGCTTCTTCTAGTCAATGACCAAAAAACGTTTTGGTGACTATTGCAGAGCTAAGGCAATGGGTGTTGTAACTGGATTTGTGTACAGTGAGGAGGGCTGGCTCTGTGACTCCAGACCATGCAAATGCCACTCATTGTCAAAGCTGGAGAGTGGTTCTAGACACATGAAGAGTCCAAAGGTTTAGCAGAAAGGAGGCCTCTCTCAACCCTTATCCAAAAATCATTTTTTTTCTATTGAAGTCTGTTTTCATTTGGGTTTACTCTGGAAGACTATTTTTGTAGTTTCTCATTTTCCCTCGTTTCCCCTAACCTTCTTCAGCATGTGAGTTGGTCACAGCAGCAAATGGGTATGATGGGAGCTAAACAATACTGCAACAGATAAAGTTATCAAGTTACCATACTATCTTCTACAGGTCCTCTTCTGTGTGTATAAAATCCCATACATGAATATGTTACCAGGAGCCAACCACACAGCACGTGTAGGAGGCTGGTGGCATCCATACCAAGCATCTGCTTCACCAGAGCATGGCTGACTGTGGTTGGATGCTGCTTTGTATCCCACCATCCAGGCTGGGAGAGAGGGGATGAGCAGCAATGTTGTCCTCCTGGCTGTGACACACTTCATCTCCTTTAGAAGGAAGAAAATCTTCAGCTACTTTTCTTCTGGACTGCTTTCTGGTGGTTCTGTCTGTCCCTTCCTCAACACCAGGAGCCAGTTGAGCCCAGTGCTTCTAAAAGCCCCATTCTTCCTGAATGGCAGTGAATGGGCTTTTTACAAGGTAAGATTTGACCTGAGGCTTTTGATATTCTGAAAGGAATCCCTTTTAGCATGAGTGGCATTAAGTTAAAAAAGGACAACTCTGTTCTCTCACTGGGGTGAGATCAGAAATGAAGTTTCTGCAATTTTTCTGTCTACTGTAGCTTTGCTACAGCACAGTCTCCCTGACGTTTCTGGTGCTGATAAATAAATCTATTTACATGTTGTGCTCTTACATTCTTGGTAGTAACTGAGGAAGCAGAACAATAACATGCTCTTGTCAATACAAGCACTGCCCTGGGAATTGACTAATTAACATAAAACTCAGTCCTGCAGGGACATTTCCAGGTTCATTTTTTGCTGCCTCAGCAAACTATAGGGTTTGGGCTGTTAACTACTTTCAGATGCTCTTTGTCTTTCAAGAAAGAAATAAGGAACATCCACATTGCTTTAGGCAAGTTAATGATTCTACAGAACACTTACCTATTTTTACCATATGCTTCACAGGAGATTAAAATCCTGAAGGAGCTAAGGATTATATACCATGTGTAGTTCTTTGGCAGAAAAATATGTATACGAACTAAAAGTGAACAACTGAATGTGACCTTTACATTCATTGTTTTTCCAGAACAGCAAACTGAGGATGTTTGATTTTACTCAAAATAATGCCAGAAGCAGAGGTTTTGTAGGTGCTTTGATTTTTCAGGGTCTCTTAAGCTTATGATCAGCAGTTCACAGTGGCTTCTGAGAAAACTCATATAACCACTTCCATAACATTAGAAGGAAATCTGGCCTAACTTAGCAAAGAAGAGATGAACCTAAAATTATGAGAAACTTGGAATTCTTGGGTTTGTGTGTGAGTATATGTGTTTGTGAATGACTTACTTTTCATTCACATCTTTTTCTTGGCCCACAAAACAAAAGTTTCTTGTCTACAGCAAAAGTATGAGAGAAAAGAGAAAGAAACTCAAAGGAAATGAAATCTGAATCTGACTGATAATAAAAATCTTGTTGTTTTTATTTGTTTTCTCTAGATTTGGATTTTATAGCAGAGTGCTCTCCACTTGTGCTGTTTATCTGCCCATTGCTGCTAATTATGAATGAACAAAATCACATTCTGTGATTCATAGAAATCATCTGTAGAAAGTAACAATAACTTTCCATCTGAGGGCTGAAAACTATTGGATGGGTCCTCAAGTGCTACAGCTAAGAGGACTCAGAAGTTACAGCTGACTGAGCACAAGTACATTCAAAGTGTTTTGTAAGAGGAGAAAAAAAAGGCTTTGTGCAAAATGCAAGTTTGAGAAAGCCAACACCATGGCACATGCAGATACATGCAATAGTCAAAGTTCTGTTTTGTACATAGTTTTTCTTGTTGGTGCATGAATACATTTATTTTTTGAGTGCTCTTCAGGTATGATTATCAGAAGACCACGTGTGTAGACATAACTGTGCACACCTATCAGCACAAGATCTTAAGGTCACCCAAGCCTATCTGATCCTGCTTCACAAGCTCAACCCATTTGGAATAAGATTTTAAATTCTGTATGTCTGATGGCACTTTTTTTTTTCCTCCTGCAAATGTAAACATACTAATTCCATGTTTGCTAAAAAAGGAAGAAAAGAAAACTAAGAAAGCACTTACGGTTCACTCTTAATCAGACATCCTGGAAAGGTCTTATTTGTGTCACTGTGGCTTTCAGAACAGCAAATTGGATTGTGGGGAACTCTGACATAAACTGGGAGAATTTAAAGAAATTGGGAAGGTGGGGGGAAAGTGAAATCTGATGCGGAGCCAGCTGGTAGCAAGAACTACCTAGGCAAGGTGGCTCCTAAGAAAAGAGGTTTATCGTAAAAGATGTGTGACCACAAGATATGAGGAGTTAGAGGCAGGGAAAAGGAAAGATTGCTACAGCAGTGTTGTGATGAGGATGAGGCAGTAAGTGTCAACCTTAGGGTAGTCAGAAAAAAAACAGCCTTTGTGCCCCTTTAGCACTTGGAACACCACCAAGTGTCTGATAGTCACTGACAAGGTCTTCATTTCTTCTTCTTCCCATCCACAATTTACTCCACCAGCAATTTACTACAACCATCATCTACTGTGCCAATTGGTGTGCCAGTCACAAAGATCTGCATGATGGTTTCAGTATTTCCAGCACTGCTGATGTGGGGAGTCAGCAAATGCAAAGATGCCAAAAATAGGCTGCTGAAATATTAGTATTCTTCTTTATTGCCTTTAGATACTGCTCTCATGATCAGTATAATAACTTCTCATTAGTTTACTCTGCCTTCACTCTCTTGACAAATTTAAAGAAAGCCAAGCATAGGTTTTATTTAACTTTTCCCTGGAGATTCTTTCCTGCACACAGCAACAGTGTCTGTCTGTCATATCTCTACAGTGCTAAAACAGAGGGAATGCTACATTTTGCCTTTATTGTCAGGAAGTGTCAGAAGTATTAATAGCATAAATTTTGCTAGCTAGCTGAAATTCTCACACTGTGATCTTGTGCATCAGCATTTTTTTCTTACCACAGATGGTCATTTATGTAACACTGTTGGAAACTGTGGCTGTGTTCCACAGCAACAGGAAAATGGGATACATCTGCACTGTGTGGGGAAAAATACAAATGAACTAGAAGCTATGCAAACATTTAAATTACAGGGAAACGGGGCTGCGATAAGCCCTGGACGGCATGAGCAGGAAGAGAGTGTCAGCCTCACCCATGCCCTGAAAAAATGGTCACATTTATGGGCTACTCTATTGTACTGAGTGGAAGTTTGTTTACACGGGACCTTCCTTCCCTCAGGACTTCCTCTGAGAGGAAATGTCGTCACTATTCAGTAGGGGTCAATTGTTATGCATTCAAAACTCAAACATAAAATAGTATCCCTGAACTCAACAAAGTGAAAAGGAATAAATAAGATTTCTCCATTTACATATTTAGAAACGTTGACAACAGTTATTCTTCTTCACCAATACTTTCAGAGAGCTGAGGAAAAATCAAACAGGTTTTGAGTAGCTAAAACAATATTCTTCCACGGGTGTCCCAGACACTACTCAGAATTTGATGACTCCCACAGCTTTTTTCAGCTCCGCAACTGCTCCAGGGGAATATGTTTTAAATGAAAGAAAGCTAAAAGTCTGCATCTGTAAAACCAGGATTGTGCTCTTATGGGAATACTTGGCTAAGTCTGGTCTATGTTTTGTACCAAAGTGCTCTGGACCTGAATATGCTCTTCTCATGAGTGCTTTTCTATGCTGTACTTGCAGCTTAGATGTTAGGTTTTATTTTTTTCTCATGAAACAGGAATCTTGCTTAAGATAAAAGAGCTAATAATAGTGTTGTTTTCCCGTTGCTATTTTGTTGTCAATCAAATGAAACACTTATGGATGAGTCTTGTAGGTAAGGAACACACTGAGCTCTTGGAGTGATGGAAAGATAGAATGTCTGAGACTGGAAGAAGCCTCTGCAACCCAGCTCATCCAGCCCACTGTGCAGGCAGCATCAGCTACAGTAGGTTGTTCAGGACAGTGTCCTGATGGGTTTTGAGTGTCTCTAAAGGGTGAAGACTCTCTGGTCAACACACACCACTGTTTGGTCACCCTCACATTAAAATAGTATTTTTCTTGTTTAAATTTCTGTATTTCAAAACACAGAAAATTGCTTCTGTCAAGTTTGCAGTAACTGCTGTTCTGACACCAGCTGTTCAGGAAAGGGGCCAGACACCAACTGGACAAAGGCACATGAAAAATTTTGTTCCCAACTCACAGGAGGCAGTTAGTAAACTTTTCTTTCTTAGGTGAGTAAACTTTATTTCCAGGTATATATTAGCGCACATTTTTATGTCCACTTTACATTGGGCTGCAAGACACCTGAAAACAAAGGAAGGATGAAGAACTGGTCAGGATCCACAAAAGTCTGCAGTACTTGTTGGTGTCCTGAAGAGGAGTGACAACCATGGCCAGTTTTGACAGCTGCTTGGAGGGCTTGAAGACTTCTTTCCTATAGCATGCTCTATACCAAAAAGTAAGTTGCCTATCCTTTCTCAGACAAGTTTTTCTGAGGGTGGTAAAGGGGGCAAGATGATGTCCAGAGCTACATGTAGGAATTCTCTACCAAGAACGATCTATGAAATACAGCACAAACCAGCTGGTGTTAACCTGATTAAAGCTCTGTTAGATAAAGCACCATAGAGAAGCTGATTTTATCCCAAATACAGACCTGGTCCAACATGTTTAAGCTAATTCCTCCCTCCCTTTCTCCCAACCTTTCCTCCATTCCCTCTCTCCCTCCCTTCCACACACACGTTTACCCGGTTTTGAGCCTCTCTCTCAGTGAAGGCATAAGCAGAGGGGCCTTCATTTTGCACATGTACCAGGGGTAACCTTTCAGCCAAACCGTGCAGTCCCTGCAGTCCCGGCTCCCGGCCGTGTCCGAGCCACCAGCCCCTGGCATGGCATCTGAAAGAATGTTGCCTGTGAGGCAGAAATTCCCACCATGAGAATCGCTCCTCTGTGTTGCACAACAAAGGCCACCGCATTGTCTCCCTGCTAAGCGGGTGTTAAAATGCGCATATGTTGCCAGGGCCATTGCATACGAGGGTCCATTTAGGAAGCGGTGTTTTTTCCCGACCGCTGGCTGCTCTGAATCCCCCCATATTAGCACATTAGCACACATGCGGGGCTTCTTATCAGATTAGCTACAGTTGTCACAGATCAGCTCACTGGGAAGGAGCCGCGAAGGTACCTTTGAGGATTCGTTCCAAAGAGCCAGAAAGTGTTGGGTGTTTTTCTAGTCTTCAGCCGTCAGAATGCGGAGCAAATTAAAAGGGAACGTGTTTTTTATTTTGGCATCAGGATAACTAAAGGACAGGTTATAGGATGGACAATATAGAGAGGCATTCGTGGATGCCTAATGTTCATCTAGAAAATATTTATTTAACCCTTAAAAAAACATTTATGGGTTTTCTTTTCCCAGCAGTGGCAAGAGTCTTTTCAGTAATAGCCCTAATTGATCTTAAACTTGCCCTTTTTTATACTTTGCTTTGCTCCAGCCCTCCTCCTTTCCCCTACCTCCTTCCCCCCAACTTACTTCACATCATTTACAGTGCGGTTTGGTGATCCCTATTCTGCAGATGGGGAGTGGGGGAGAGGAAAAGACTTGCTAGTAGCTCCTTACATTATTTATTTAACCCATCTTGCTCCTTAAAAGGTTGTGATAGCTGGTAAAATAAACAATGACTCCAAATACCTTCGGCATGACTTGCAATCTACACAGACATTAAGACTGTGCCTAGAGAAGACAGAACACCTTGGAAGTATGGTGATAGCGGGGATTTCAACAGTCTCCGAATGAGCTTGGTGGTAGGGGAGGCTGAAAGAGTTACAAAAACATCTAGCCGAAATTGCTGTAAGAAAAAATAAAAAGGAAGGAAACTGTGGTGAGGAAAGAATGCAGCAATTCCTTACACCTCGGTGCTTTCTAGGGGAGGTGTTGCAAAGCCTGGCTGACAGGTATAACACTACTCTGCTTGAGTTTGAACTTGCCCATGAGCCAGACAGAGGAAGAGAAATCAGAGGGCAGTGTTGGTGCCTTTAATGCCCTCTGCAGATCAGCTCTGCTACCTGGCCCTGTGGGAGGGGCAAGCCAAGACCAAAAAGGCTGCTCCAGGACTGGTGAGCCCTTTGCCATGCAGGTGGGCTGTGGAAGCAGACCTGCCCGCTCCACTTACTGGTCAGCTGCAGAAGATTTTCCATGGGAAATGAAGAAGAGTTCAAAACCTGAACCATGACTTTTTTTCTGATTGCTGGTGGGTAAATTGTAGTTCTTTCACTCATAACTCATCTTTCACCTTTTCACAAAAATACCAGAGCACATCTCAGAAATATTGTTTACCATTCTGTTTCTCCTCACAGGCTTAAACCTGGCAGCTTCAATGTGCTGGGTTTTTAAACAGTAGAAAGTACAATAGATCATTTGTAAGGGCAGTAGCACATTAACAGAGTCTGGAGTTTTGGTGCTTCTGAGCAAAAAGCCTGGCTATGTGTTCTCAAGTGCATGCAATCATGCTCTCCAAGACTTCAGTTGTAGGCTCAGAGCACAAACTTGTTGGCCCTGGAATCATATGCGACAGTGAAAGCTTAAAATATTCCCCACCTAGTTCTGACTCACTCTGTAGATCCTGTTGAAATGTAACAATATCTCAACTGCAATTATTTTCTTACTTCATAGCACCACATCTGTAAGAGAGGGCTGTGAAGGTTGTGGCAAAACAATACTTTAGAGCCCTGTGTCAAGAAAAGTTACATCACTGTTAGTTCTTCCCAGCTCTAAGTTAGAAACAACTTCAATTCATGATCAAGAGGCAGCACCAGCACCAGCAATGTAGGGTGTCTGTGGGGGATATTGAGCAGTTGCACCCTGCTTTTGCTTTATGTGGTTGTGCCTTAATAGCTAATGAAAACAGTCTCTGTGCTATAAAGTTACCAGAAGAGTTCATTGTGACATCTGTTTCTTCTTTGGTCAGATAGGATGGTAAAACCTTGCAGTACTAATTTCCTGTGTTGTTTTCTGATAAAAAGCATCAGTGTTTATATTTCTATATTTTCAGATGCACCTAGCTCAGCATGGTAATTTAAAAAATCTGTATGTATGTGTGTATATATATATAGAGTTAACTAATTTGTTCCAGTCTTAAATTTCTCTTTCGAAAAGGTGTGACATGAAAAGTAGCAGTGAAAGTAGAATTATAGTTCTCAAATCGATTGTTTCTCTATCAATCCAGATAATTTTTGTGTGAATATTAGGTTTTCAATCCTCCACTGACACTTTTCAAATGCACCCACTGTGAGTCTGTAGCTTATTCCCTGATGTCAGTACTTATTCTGAATATAGCAAAGCTGTTTTTTTGATGATCTTCCTGTCTTTGTTCTAAAGCAAGAAAATAACTGCAGAGCTAAAGGTCTAAATTCACAGTAATTGCATCTTTTTTTTTTCTTTTTTTTTTTTCTTCCTTAAATAAGCACATAGGAGTCTGGGTCAAAGTAAGAATCTTCTGTTTCCATTAGTTATTGTTACTACATTTTCCCAAGTGCCATTTCTCTTTGCTAGTGTGAATAGAGTCCCATTTCAAGAAACCTTGTTGAATGGGAAAGTGTTGATTTTTTACAGTCTTCTTCACTTAATGAAGTTAAGTGAGTCTTGTCTGCAGCAATGCATTTTGGTACTGGGGATGTAAATTAAAGTATCTTTCAGAACACTGATTCAAATTCAAACAGTAATCCTCCATACCCTCAAAGTCCACTAAATGTTTTATTTTTACTTTTATGTTTGTTTTTTTTTTTTTTCTGAAGGAAAAAACAGTCTGTCTTTCTTGCCTTGGGCACAAGAGACTGGAATTGAGACCTGATTCATTTACCTGTGTCCCTGGCAGCTAAGCCTGCAGCTTTTTGCTCCTATGACATTATGGTTTTCTCCCCTTCCACAATCCCAGACAATGTGTCAGCCTGATTTTTTGACCTACTGATACAGTCATGACACATAGTATGTGGGGCCAGAAAACAGTAGGGAGGCACTGCCATTGAGGATGGGGATCTGCTCGCTGCAATATGTGCACAGAGAAAGAGCAAGGCTGGACAACATGCTCCCTTGCAGGAGCCAAGCATCACTGCCTCTGTTCCCTGGCCCTGTCACCTACTCTCTTGCTGTTGTCACCTCAAGCAGTCTGGCACACTGGGAGAGAAGCACCTTGACATGTCTGGATGACATACAGCTTTGGTCCTTCTTCAGTTCCTTGATGCAGCTCTTAGAGAATCTTCTTGGCTTTGGTCGTTTTATGACCTGGTCCTAAGTAACACACAATTTTATATGAAATATCCCTGAAAACCTCATTTTTATCAAATGTCAACATGTTATTGAAATTTTTTAGTTGCTTTTACATGTTTCAACAAGCATCTCCTTATTTTATCACACAGGATTAAACTCAGGATTCATCAAACATGAATAGTTAAGCAATTATTTTGAATACAGGAGAGCTGCTTCACTCACAAGCCTTTCTTTCCCATGCTGATGAACTCCTACAAGCTCCATGGCTGCTGACCTGGTCTGGGAAACCTTGTTCCCATGGATAATGTTGCTCATTGTGAGAATTCTGCCTATGCAAAGCCTGAGGCTTGGTGTGCAGATTTGCATTCCAATAGTTGGAGCTCTCTGTAAGGGTGCACAGGACTGGTACACTGGCTCTGAAGTACAGTAGGAATTATGGATATGTGTCTCTGGGCCAACAATTATTTCCATGTGCTTGCTAAATGAGTGCAGGAGGAGAAGACTTTCCTCTTACTTTATCACTGTCTTTTGTGCTGTACTGCATTTTAATACAAACTTCTCCCTACACACACTACCTCAGCCCAGCCCTGTCAGATATTTGCCTGCTTTTCACAGGGCTGGAGGGCATCTTTCCTGAAACTGGAATCTTTGGTAAAGAGCTTGCTGCACTTTTGGAAGTGTTAAAAATAACAAAGCACCTAATGAATGACTACTTGAACAACAGAGTTAGTCAAACTACTCCCAATATTCTTTTTTGCTAGGAGAAGTAAATAATTAGTAAATGTTTTTTTCAGCCACTATATATTGTTGGCAGCTCAGACTCCCTATCATATGTGTGTAGGTTTACAGGGCTAAAGAACATCATGCAGTGTACAGTGTCCTGTCTAGCTATCAAAAGCAACAAGTCTGTAGACTCTAAGTTTTTTCCTTATGTTAGAATAGGCTGGGCTACAAAAATAACAGTGTCAGAGCAACAGCCAGCTTAGCCACATAATGCTCTGCTATATAGTCTGGACTTTTTCATTTCACTTTCTTTTGTTTTAGAGACAAAAAAAAAAAGCCCTTGAGGGGAAAGGTTTCCAAGTTTATTGCTTGACCAAAGTTAGCTGACTCCAACATCAGCAGTCTTTATTAACCAGAGCTTTAACATTTGTGCCTCTGAATTGACACTGCCATCTCCGTTTAGCTTCGGAACCAGTACCAATAGGCCCAGGTACAGGGCAGCAGGCTTTTACATGCTGCTTTTCCAGTAGCTGTAGTGTCATCTGCCACATACTGTCCCTAGGGTTAATAGATAAATTACTATACTCATAAACATCCTAGACTCTGTCCTTAGGCTGCTTGTGTAGGTATCACTGTGCTGTGGGGCTTCAATTTTAAGAAATGTTTTGACATCACCAATCTGTTCTTCACAAGGAAGCAACAAGTGTTTACCATCATCACTATAATTTTCTATAATTTGAAATCTGTGGCCTGTGTCAGGGACCAATGAAGCTACCACGAGGATGGGAATAGGGAAGAGGTGGACTGTGCAATGGCAGCTCCTCTGTCAAGTGACAAATACTCCTACTTACCCCGCCCCTGCTGCTCTGAGCTCTGCTAGCTAAGGGCAGGGTAGTTACTGAGCCAGCTGCACCAGCTGTCTCATTTCAGCATTCTGTTCTTATCAAAAAGAAATAGTGATCAGCCAATGAAGTGAGATAAAGATACAGTAAAAAAATACTCCCTGTATATACAGAGAGACTTAAAAATTAGTGCTGTGAAGGATGGGTTTTAGTCGATAGGACTGTCTCCAAATTAGACTGTGTTGCTTTTGCTAAAAGGACCAGTTCTATTTGCTCCAAGTCTTTGATGCAAGATCACAAAAACTGATCACATAAAAGAAGAATGAAATGAAGAATAACACTAGACATTTTATCCAAGGTGCCTGTAATACTGTATGTTGGTGATGGATGACTAAATATTTTTGAGTCTTTGTGCCATAATGGAGCTCAGGAGAGCGTGATATGCTGTCTTCTTTCTTTTCCTTTTTATGCTGAGCTTTATGAACAACAGTCTGGGTTCCTGAAGCAGCAAGTTAAATATTTTGTCTATAAGGTCACTTTTGTTATCACATATGGTGTTGCAAGGAAGTTTCCAACTTAGTTTCAAAATACCTCTTGCAGAACATAAGATTCAAGCCAAGAAAGCCTCCTCCTCCTTTTCCCAGCTTCTGTCAACACCCGATCAAGGGTTGGCAACCTAAACCCGGCTTCTATCTAGCTGGCTAGCTTGTTTTTTTATTTCTCCAGGGACAAAAGAAGACTTCATTGCTAAGACAATGGCCTTCCTGCAATGACTGAGGTCTAGAATCCCTCTCAGTTGCATTGCATAGTCTAGATTTTTACTTTCTGTACTTGGGTCAGACATGCAGCATACACTTCAGTTAAAACAAACACTTCTCCCAATATGCCTGGCTTCTTCTTTTGACACAGTTTCTTGAACAGGATTTGACTTGCCAGCTATCTGTCAAAAGGTTGGAGAGAAGACAAGTCTTTATTTGGATAAGCTGTATTGTGTTAGATACCTACAGTGGAGCTCACCTTTTGTAAAAAGCAGTTTGTTTTTCTTATACTATAGGTAATGTGTTTTGCTGTAAATTTGTCCTTGTGGGTTTTTTTGTGTGCCTGACTCTGTGTCAAAATATAGAAAGAGGGATATAAACTGTGTTTCCTCTTTTCTGCCTTTGAAGAGTCTATGTAGACTGAAGGAACAGCAATATTCAGGAACAGGCATATTCAGAACATGTACTGATTGTAGCCCCTATGGATCTGGTCACCAAAAAAAGAACAAATAAGTCTGCATGCAAGATGGCAGATCAAGCTTCCCTTGCCCACTGGGCAGGCAGCTGAATTTGCATCCAAATACTGGATCCATGAGCCTTGAATTTTCCTGTATCTGGTCAGACCCAAACAATGCTCTTTGGCATTTCAATGGACTTCAAAGATCCAGGTTTTTTTTCCTGCCTAAACTTCAGTCATGCTACTGTTTAAAAAGTTTGTATTTGGAGAGAAAATTGTTCACTAATTTCAGGTTTTCTCTTCACTGATATCAACCAGCTGATTCATTTTACTCTGACACTTTCAATAGTTCAGCAGTTTCATCAGATATATGAGGTTCATATATCATCCATTTCAAAGAGTATATCTCCTTTTCATTCCTAACTGCCTCATCACTCCATGAGAGGGCCACAGAGACAAAGCCTACTTTTCAGAGGAACTGAGTATCAAAATAATCAAGGTGAGCCCTGAATTTTCTAATTTGACATTTTACTGATATTATAGGAAAAAGAGCAATATATTCTTGTCCTTGATCAGTTCTGTTAAAAAACCTCTGTATGCATACTGAAGTGCAGAAGCTGAACTTTGAACAAAAGTGAACTGAAACCAGCTAGTGGAGGAAGTTTAGAAAGAGAAAAGATAGAAGAAGCTGGGGAAGATAATAGGTAGTGGCAGAGCCAATTTATAAAGAAAAAAAAAAAGGATTGTAGTGCAGAGGGTTGCTATAGTGAGAGTAATCTTACGACCTAATGTGTGAGTGCTCTCAAAAGACTGGATGTTCCAGTTCAGTGAAGCAAGATGGCCCCCTGCAGTATTGTTCGCCCCTCACAAAGAAATTTTGCTTCAAATTTAGGAACATCACTGTACAAAAAAACTGATTGCTGTGGTTTACCATTAGTTTCACTACAAACATAAGGTAAACATCTTCACTTTAAAACACGAGCCAAAAATAGAAATCCTCAGTTGCCAACTTTGCTCCTTACGATTCTGAATGCCTCCTGCGCACTTCTGATGTGATTAGAAGAAAACTAGTTTTAGAGTAATGCCTCTGAATCCCCAGGAAACAAAATACTCTCACAAACTCATGTGAAAAAGATTGCAATAGGGTAATTGTAAAGACTGAATAGAAAGCTTTGCTGGAGTTGTGAAGCTAGGATAGAGGTAAAACTTTCTCTTGAATGAGAAGGTAAACTTCAGGGGGAAAAAGCACTGTGCTTTATGTGCATTTGGAACAGGAAATTTGATGTGTGTTGTGTGCATGAAAAGCTTTTTATTTCTGCCATCTTACTGCATTTCCCTGATAGCAGTGAGAATGGGACAGCACTATTTTTTGAAAAGAAAAAGGGTTTTGTAATATAGTGGTATTTTGTTAACATTTAGAGCTTTCAGGTTATCAAATTCTTTTCACTAACAAAACAATGACCAAATTATGTGCTTTCACAACGATTTCATGCTTCAGAACTTGTACATATCGTGGAGTTGTATATGTATAATCAATATACATCTCTAACCTGCACCTGATTATGGCAGCAAAATGCAGAATTTACTGTTGATTTAGTAGTTATGGAAGGCTAGGCAGTAAGCTTCCCTTTGAAGTACATGAGACTTCTCAGACTCGCATCTGCAATTTAAAACATCCATCCAAGTCACACATTGCAAAAACTAGGAAAAGGAAGACCAGCTGAAAAAGGACTTAAATATTTTCTTAGCAATTAAATACAACAGTTCGTAAGGTTCATGAAGTCAAATTCCTGTTTTCTCTTCTCACTCCCTCTACTTTGTATACCTCTATGATTTCTATCACTATTATTTGCAAGGCAGCAAGACCGTATCCAGTGCTCAGCAGAGTGAGAATGCTGGAAAGACAGAAGTAAAAGCATTAGAAAAAAAGGCTGTGTCACGCTTCAGCTTTTTCCCATCAGTTTTCTAACCAGACTTGGAAAATCAAAAATGAACTTGGGAAGTTTGAATGAGTGTAAACTTTAATAAAAATTAATTTCCTCTCCACCTCCCAATGCTGAACTTAACACATCAGTCACAGAAACCCACCCAAGCTCTAAAGAATCAGTGTTATGAGGTCTGTGTGGCCTTCTACAGACTGCTTTGGTGTGGGAGCTTGGATTGTTTTTGACCCTGTGACACTGAATGGCCAAGAGCTTCCATGCAAGCACAATGGTGCTGTTAGTGCCCATTACTAAAAGCCTTCTTGTTTCTTTCAACTGCTCACAGGCCTCCTAAACAATGAAAGAAATCCATACATCATTAATAAGGAGATTTAATTTAAATTCTGCTCTAAGAGAATTCTCAGATATTCTCCTCACTTTTTTTTTTTTTTTTTAAGGGAAAATGGCTGAAGTCTGATGTAAGGCAGAATCTTAATGCAGAGAAGTGTTGGGCCTTATTTAGGAATGTTTGGAAACTAGTGGAAATTGTAATCATGGAGCAAACTGGAAAGCAGTACTGGCAGACCAGTGAGCAGCTCTGATGGAATGAAAGCTCCCTGAGCATGGGGATATGTCAGCTAGTGAAAAAAGTCTGCGAGCCTTCCTGTAAAATGATCCCTTTGGAGTAGAGGGATTTTACATCTTTTCCATTTCTAATGATGGTAACTTAATTTTTACTGGAACTACAAGAATTCAGGATTTCTAACAGCCATTTGTCACTGAAAATGGACTCATTTTACTAGAAAAGGGAATTGTTAGATTGCTACAGAATGTTGCCATGAAAGAAAATGGAACAAGATAGCACATATTCACCTTTGTAGTGAAAGGTCATTAATGCACACAGCAGTAATTTCACTTCTAATTGTGAACAATTGAGACAGTGAAATGTCAGCCAGCATGAAAAAGTCAGTTGTTTGTTTCATGGAAATAATATGAGTTAACTTTGCCTTAGCTCAGCCTCTACTGTCTTCAAGGGAATTAAGTACATGTGAAAAAAATGCTGATTAGGGATTTCAAAAGGTTTTATTCTGCTGTCACTTTGAATTTAAAAGCTTTTACTAATTTTGATATTTTTAGGAAAATAAATAACAAGCTAAGATTTCAGAGAAACCTCTAAATTGGACTACATGGTGTGAGAGATTGGTTTATATCACTAATATCAGTCCATCTGTCAGAGTAAGGCCAAGAACAACTAATGCTGTCTTCTGTGTAGATGTATGTAACCTCTTTAAACATTTAAAAACAGATTCTAGAGCATATATAATACTGAATGAGCCAGCATACTAATGATTAGGAGAACAACTGTTGTGTCATGCTCATTCTTCACAGGGTCTGATAACCATGCTCAATTCCTCATTGTAATATATATAAATAATAAAAATAATAAAAAATTCTTCTTCTCATGCCATTAAATCTAATTGAATGTCTTTGAATTAAATAATTATTCTGTGGTTACACTAGACTAACTCAAAGCAGAGTTTGTATTTTTGCAGCTAGAGGTGTTGTATAAACTGAATTATCACTCCTCACGCAGCTTATGCATAATTCATTTTAAGTTAGGTGAATCAAACTGGCTCATAAAAGGTTCTATATACAATTACAATTATAAATATATATATATAAATAAAAATGTGGAGACATTTACTATAGGTACCTCTTCAAGTCTGCTCTCTCTGTGTATTATGACATCCAATGAAGGCACATTCAGTGATTCTTTACCCTAGGCCTTCTGGTCCCTGTAAACCTGAGGAGGCTCTTATCAAAGGTGTCACATTTAGTTTAAAGATTCTTACATTCTTTTGCAGCTACGCCTAACATGACTAAGGGGCATACAACCTCTGGCCTCTATGGAAACCTTTCTGTTTTGAAGGGACTCTGGAGCTTGTCTCTATGGCAGGTTTTCACACTATATTTAGCAAGCTCATGATTGCTTTACAGAGCAGAGAAATATGATTTCTTTGCCATAAATGTTTAGGGAGAAAAACTAAACATCAGATTAAAACAGGACATTAAGGATACATTTTTGGATTGAATTTCTCTTGGATATTTAGGATAGGAACAAGTGTATATATTTCTGTGGATGAAATAATTCTTTGGACTTTGGGTACGTATGCGTTAGCATTTCAGTTTAAGTCAGGGCTGTGTTTTTAAAGTGGAACTCTTGCTTGTCCCCAGCTACCACGTGTTGGTTCACATCAGAAATAGCACAAACTGGATTCTTTTTAGGGTGTCATTAGGCCAGAAGATGCAAACATAATACACACTAAACCACCAACTGGCAAATCCATTCGCACTTGAATATTCCTTTGAATGTGTAAATAAGTTCATGTTGAGCATGTGCAAGTCCTTGTTATGTTTGTTTTCACAAATATTTGAGCAATGGGGCCTCATTAGCTAGAACAGTATCAGAGCCTCGATCACAAAGTCACTTGAATGAATATGCATGAAATCACCATTAGTTTTGCATTTCAAGTAATTATTCTGCATGCATATTTAACCAGGAAATGGCCAGCAAAGAAAGCTCTCATTCCCTTCAGCTCAAGCAAGAAAGGTATTTCAGGCCTGATCTTCTAATGTCTTGCATCTTGTGTATTTCTGCAAAATGAGTGTGAAAAGTTATCCATTCTCTATTGTAAACATTTCACAACAATCAGTGGTGCTGTTTCAGTAAGGAGTTGTGTTACTCATCTGTTGGTATCTAACTTTTGCTTATGCTTAGAATGTAAACTTTTGAGAACAGGGACATACTATGCTGGTACTACGCTGAGCAGAGTAGGACCTTGTTAATGTCTGGAACCCCAATGCACTGCTGAAGTGGTACAGTGTAGTTATGCAGTGTTCAAGAAGCTGGAGACTCAGTCATCTCATATTTAGAGCCTTATAAATCATAGAGGATATATGTAATCAAACTACATTTTGATGTAAGTGTCAAGAGAATACTGATCACTCTGTACAATGGCACAGTCATTCCATGAGCAGAAACAAAGGCAATATTTACCAAGTAAAACAGGAATTAGGAATTACGACCTATGCTTTACTAAATACATGAGGGACGACGTTACGATCATGTCATACCATGACTGAAAATGGAGATTCTAGTATGGGAAACATTATTTTCTGCTCCCTCCCTTCCTCCTCTCCTTCTCCACCCCCACTCTTTTGTTCTTTGCCATTCAGTGTTTTGGTTGAAGTTAATTAAAGATTCCTGTTGCAGCCTCCGGGAGTGAAATTCTGGCAGTGTGCCCAGTGCTGCCATAGTCATGTGTAAGCAGCCCCTCCAGTGAGCTCCATAATGTCTCTAAGAAACTATACAAAGAGGAAGAAAGAAACTGAATCCAGATGGAATGGGAAATCAGATATTTCTTCCATTTGTGCTGAAATCTGTGAAGGCTGCTCCATAGGTTGAAAGAGAAGGCAATTCACATACTCTGCAGTCTCAGGGAAAAGCGTGTTTTCTCCCCCACCCCTCTGCTCTTCACTGAAGAGAAATCTGTGAGAAAGCTTACAGTGAGTCTGCGAACTTAGTAATGCAAAACATGTTTTCCCAACTCTGCTTTACTCTGCTAGCTATAGAAAGGTGTAGGATAGACCTGTCAAGGGAACACAAAAAAACCCCCCTTAACATAAAGAATCAAAAGAGTGACTCAGGAAGACAAAGAATCTTCCTAATGACAGGGTTAGGACAGAATTTGATATCCAAACCAACATTTTGACACACAATTCCTAGTGAAAAGAGGACTTAAGGCATTTTAAATGCCCAAAAGGAGAGTAAACATGTCTAACACACTAAGCAATAACCACATCCTGAAGTACTTGTTGTTAAAAGGCACATTAAAAAGATTACAAAAATGTATAGTACATAGTAATTTGTTGGATCTCATAGTCATTACAAAAACCAGGAATTTCCCTAGAGACCCACAGATGTCGTGTATTTTTGTGCTTGTGAGTCTGTCAAATTCAGTGCTTTGCTCTTAAGGAACGACACTTTGCTTATCTGGTAGTTACTGAAGAATTCTCCTGTGGATTCATGGAGAGTATCATCAGTAATCAAAATAGTGAATGTTTGCAGGGATATTTTATATATAGATTACAGTTTGCTTTGTGGCTGGTTCTGTGCTCACTAGGGATATTCTGGAACTTTGTGGGGGGAAGGAATAAATTGTGAAACTATCTGCAATATTGGTTTCTCTATGCATCTCGTTTTACTGTCGGCACCATGTGAATTTGTTGCTCTCTCACGGTCTGTTTAGTTTTTCAGAATTTAGGTTGGTTGAGAGTGGGAGGTGTTATGTGAAGGTTAAACTTTGACCAGGGCAGTCATGGAAAAGAAGTATTAAACTTAACAACTGACATCTATGTCAAAGGAATAACTTTTAATTTTAAAGGATCAGAGCAAATTGGTTTCTTGAGACAGAGACAGCCACCTGTTGTAACACAGGAGATGCCCATTTGAGGTACAGAATTGGGGCAGAGGTTTTAATTCAAGGTAGCAGAGTTTTAGCTGATGGTTTAGAGCAATACTTCAGGTGAAATGAACCTGATAATTGCAGTGCAGATTTCCCCAAATAGCAGGTTGACTGAAATAGCTCTGGTTCCTTGTGACTAATTGGATGTTTTGTTACCCCTTTTTTGGTTTTTTTTGTTTTGTGTTATAAAGGCAACAAAAATTGTCCAAAAAGCTGTCCAGGTGAAAGGGGTAACAGATACGTGGTGATTATGGGTATGTGTATTTCTTGCCTTTCAAGCCTTTGAAGCCAGGCCAGGGTCAAATTACTGGAGCAGAACAGCTCTGTTGACAAACATGTGGTCTTCAAAAAAACAGTCCCGGTATGAGAGGTACTGCTAATTTAAAACAACAGAGGGGGAGAGAGGGGAAAAAAAGGGAAAGAAAAAGAAAAAAAAAAAAAAGAAAAGAGAGGGAAAACCAGCACCAGACTACATGAAATCCAACCCAACTGCCACCTTCCCCGCTTGCCTCCTTTTGTGAGCCTGCCTTCCCTGCCGCGTGAATCCGCCATGGTTGGGGTTAAATGGGTAGCTTTTGTCTCCTCACAATGGCCAAGAGTGACAGGTTGAGCTAAATGATTTACTGGTGGAGATGATTTGAGGGACAGAGCTGGGCAGCCTTGGGAACACACGCACAAGAAAAGGACAGTAGCGAATCAGCCTCTCCTCCCCCTCCCACTTCCATGGTTTTGACTGAAAGATCACAGAATGAGACTCTGACAGACACAAGGACCATTGAGAAGCTATTTTTATTACTTATCCATGGAAGCCTTGCTTTGCTGAGAACAGACCTGAGGTTAATTAACCTTTACTTTTTTTTTTTTTTTAAATTATTTCCCTCTTTTATTAAACTAAAAATAAATGTTTCTCTTACTGGGGATGCAAGCCTGTAAGTTGGCAGGGTCACACGACACGGGCAAAGGGAAAGTCTCTGTATGAGACTTGAGCCCAAGAGAGCTCAACAAACCTGTCCTTAGCCAAAACAAAGCTTTCCAGAGAGAAAGGCAAGGCACAGGGGCTGCGGGGAAGGCAGCTGCTCCCAGCAGAGCTCTCCCAGCTGTTGTCAATTGGAACGTGCTAGAAGCAGTGCTCCTCCCCACCCCCTGAAACTGCCCCAGTGATGGGGTACAGCTTGCTAATATGGACCCCAGATTGTTTTCTGAGCACTGTTTGATCTGTCTGTGTGGGCAGGAATGAGCTGGATGGTTGGGATGAAGGGCACCCTGAGCACTCGTCTGTTGCCTTTTGCCCGTCTCCTCAGGGGCAGGCTAGCCATGCAGGGACAAGATGGCGGCCTGGCTGCAGGCCCTCAGCACTGGCCCACAGGGAGGCGGCTCCAAGCCTCTTCTTGGCTTGCAAGGTGGAGAACAGGGTGGTTTGAGATATCAGGCAGAAGCCCTAACATGTCTGAGTCTGGCAGGGAAGGAGGATGGCAGAAAGCATCTGGGAAGTCCCTGTGGCCATCATGCTTGCCTCCGCTTTGCTGGCGTGCCAGACAGGTCCTGTGTGTAGCTAACTGGTCCAAATCAGGATCCAGGATCTCATCCTGGCCTGGAGGGAGGTCAATATGGTGACAGGCACAGTCCTGCTGGCTTGGAGCAGCGACAGGGCAAGTTCTACTCACTGTCTACAGCAGCAGGCAAAATGGAGTTTGGCTTGCAAAGAGGAGGAGATGGCTGCCCTGTGGCCTCCCAGGACATGTGTTGTGATGCTTTCCTCAGAAGCTGCCCCTCTGAATATTTGTGAGGAAAAGTGAAAACCTTTCTTAATAAGAAAAGGACCTTTTCAGACATTTGCTGTGAATTAGTCTGAAAAAACCCAGAAGGCAGGCCATAAAAGATATTAAGTTTGGGTTTATGGGTAACTCAGAACTCATAAAAGCCATATTACTTGGAAAAGGCAATGCTCTCTTTCTATTCCATATTTCATTTGGTCTACGATTTGTGAGATATTCCTCAAGTGCAGTGAAATAATACATCATGTCACAGGTTACAGGCTGTAATTGCCATGTCATTATTTGGTTCTCAGAAACAGATAGCAACAAAAATTCTTCAAGTAATTTTTCTAGTGCCTAGCACTAAATGTTATCCAAAATCCTGTGAATCCTTGCGTGTGAATCTGCAGCAAAGTTTTATTCTCAAATATATATTCCACTAACTTCAAAAAGGTAACTCACTATCTCAGACATCTTAACTAGTTAGGGAAGAAGTTTGAACAGCAAACCCAGTGTGCAGTAAGACAGAGCTTTTAGTTGCCTAGTTTTCAATTATATTCCCATTTTTACAGTAATTTTATGAAATCTTGTAGCTATTCAAAAGAAACAGTATGAACATGTGAGCATGGTGGCAAAGCAGCACTTCATACCAGCAAGCTTGAAAGACATGACTTGATTTTATTGAAAAGTGAAAGGATCTATTAAATGGCAACTTTAGAGAACTGAAGTGTTTACTGTTAGTTAATCTCTTGTACTGTAGAGCTGCAGTACTGTAGAGTTACAGTAAGCTGTCACATGTTACTAATGGCCTCTTGAATGCTCAGCTGCAAATAAACTCTTCTGCTTTAAAATACAAAGAGCAAAACAAACTAAATCTAAAAATAAAAGAAGGAACTATGGGATTTTTTTCTGTGAAAGAGAGCAGTATTTGCAAAAGATGAAGCACCTCTAAAAAAAGCTTACCCAGCAGGCTTCCAAATACGTATTTATCACTGCAAGGATTGTGGCAGGTGAAAATAGAAGATAAAATGTTTCTCTTGCATAGTCTTCAGTCATAGTTACTGCCACTGTCCCAGTGCATGGGGAATACTGGAATTACCTCCTTCTTAAAACCCCAGGCCAATAAGTGGACTGTAAGAGATGCTGATTAGTACAATTAATAGGTTTCACAACTCTTATTCTTGACTTAACAAAAGTAATGCTGCTGACACCGCTGTCTAGAGAACTGGGTACACAGTACTCTGGTAGGCCTGGACTGCAGTCCATTGCATGTTGAGCCCTGCTTTAAAAAGTGTCTCATGTAAGTGTTGTAGTTTACAGAGTTTCAAACAAAAAGGAAAACACCTTCTATATTGCATAAGATTAAAGGTATGCTTTGAGGCTCAAGAGTGGCCTTCTACATCCAGGACTGCATGATAGCAGTTATGCTTCCTTGAAGTGTCATATACAGTAGATTTTCACCTTACCTTTCTAGTTTGCATGACATATAAAAGTCCTACTACTTTTTAAGCCACTAAGGATGATACACTCTGTTCCATCTTTTGAAGTGATTGTCCTTTCACTCTTTTTGTTTCTTGCAGTTTTCCCCAGCCCTAGTTCTGTCTTCCTCTTTTATCTCCCTTTTCTCTGACTCCTTTCCATGTTTCTTTGTCTCATAATCATCCTGAGCTACAGCATCTGTAACAGTGTTCAGAAGCCAGAGGGTCTGAGACAGTTGGCTTTCAAAGTGAAGATAGGAAAAGTATGTAAAGTGGGAAAGTAACACCTGTAGGATACAGCATTCCCATTTAACTCTGATTTTTCATGCTATTTTGGTAGCATCACAGTTTTGCTGCCTCTCTACTGCTTGTGCCTGGTGAATGCCTCAGTTGACCCTAGCTGCATGGCTGGATATGATCTGTTGGCAAAGAGAAAACATGGAATAGAGCTGTCTCACCCAAAGGAGAAGCAGGATGAAGTCCCCACAGACAGGGGAACAGAGGACAGGATGGGTTGCATGGGCTTTGTAATGCAGCTTCCCCATACAGTTGGGAAACAGGGTTCCCTCCAGCAACCTGGTACTCCTTGGTGGCACTGGGTGACATGGGACATGTGTGTGAATCTGTTCCTTTCAGCAAGACACAACCCCAGACCACTGCTTGGAGTGCAGCACTAGATGCTTGCATAACACCAGCCACTTAGTTTCTTCCCATGCTTAGCAATTATTTCCTTCTCAACAATCTTTAAAAGACTTTCTTTACATTACAATTCTTTCCTTGCTTTCTAAGAGATTGTGTCACAGCACAAGGCAAAAAAGCACAGTGTATCTTAGTGTAACTAGCCCCTAACCTGGCATTTCTTTGTGGTGTGTCATGTCAGAAATGTAAAGAAAACCTTTGAGTTTGGACAGCAGTGGCCACTAAAAGTTGCCTTACCTTCTGCCTGGAATATGTGTTTATTTGGTGAGACTAATGAGGATTCTGTACTGGAAATAGGAGAAATCATGGTTATGAAGTTGTAGATGCTTTCTGGAGAATGGCATGTTAGCTTAGTCAAAAAAATGGACTCTGGGTTAGTGCTGCTGTGCTGGTTGCAGGGAAGCTGGCAAGAAAGGAAATAAATAGCATTTACCTCTGCTGCTGCTTGAGAATGAAGAGTGATGAGGGGAAATATAGTAACACTATTTTGTCATTTCTGTGGATTTTTTTATTTTAGCCTACTGAATTTCAACTTATTTTAAGTATGTGTTTTCCAGAAGGGATTTGAGTCAGCCAGGAGAGGCTGAAACTACCCTTTAAAATTTAAAGAGTAAGACACTCTAGGTCATCCTAGACCCAGTAACAAAGTTCCTTCTGCACTTAAGCAAGAGCTGACAAACACAATCTCTTATAGCCATGATCACATTAAAAGGAATCACATCTGTATTATTTTTTTCATTTAGGAAATTACAGCCCTAACTCCCATCATACAGTGTGCTTATTATTGCTTACCATGAGGAATCTGTCTCTTACAGCCCCATAGCTACAGCCCATTTGCTGAAATGCCACGCTCTCAAGAGGCTTTCTGTTCCCCATGCAAGGATCAAATATTTCTTGTTATTAAAAGAAGACTTACCACTTTATCACCTTGGAGATGGTCAGCATTAAGCTCTGATTTACAAGGCCTGGTAGGATAGTAGGAACTGAGAACAGTTTGTAGATACAGCCTTCTAGGGGGGCCTCAGGTTTGCAATTTCCAGTCCTGTTACTAACCTGTTGAGTGACCTTGAGCACCTCACTTCACATAGCTGCACTGCTGTTTTCCTTTTGATTTTTTGGTTTGTTTTTTTGTTTGACCAGTAATATGCTGGAAGACTTTCAATAACACCTTGTAAAACGAGTCCTGACCTTATTATGGTTGTTAGGTACATTAACAACAGCAAAAATAGTTTTAAGCAGATTACTAACCTTTTCCCAAGCCAATACATTTTAGCAGACCACAGTGCCCTGCTGCAGCATGTTTCCATTTTTCTCCAAATGTTCCAGCAGCAGAGCAGTCATTCTGGGTTTCTGCTGACAGAAAAGCCCTAGGTCAGTCACATCCATCATAAAGCTACAATACAGTTGTATGTACATTTTACACCTTGAAGTCATAGGTAGTTGGATCACTTCAACCAAGGTACTAGTAAGGCAACTGCAGAAATAAAGAATAAAGAAGTAGCTGGCACAAGGCAAGAATTTCTGTGGAGAAGCTGAGAGGGAAAACACCCAATCGTGTATGTAGCACATCTATACTGCCTGGATCAATAGAGGCAAGGAGAGTGGGACAGAATGGGGTGGGAGAAAAAAAAGACAGCGGCCATTAGAATAGCATTTTGAATAGTACACAAAAAAGTGGAAAATTTTCTGAGTTTCCATACTTACTTTCTCTGCAGGGAAGAAATAGTCCCATACTAGAGGTCCAATGTATCCAGTTAGCAGTTCCTCAGCTATCAGGCCTCATGTTTTTACAGAAGAGATTGTGCTCTGTCTCACAAGTATTCTTATCACCTATACTTTCTCAGGAAGTTCAGGTGGATGAGTGTATTTGAGTCACATTCTAACTCGCAATGGTATTAATAATTGAAATATCTTGCTTCTTCTGATGTTTTGCTTTTGTGCAAAAAAAAGGGAGACCTTTGTGATTGCTACATATTATGACTGTTGTCATTTTGAATGATGATGTCTAACTTACACTAGGTGCTCTATTCAGTGTCTATCTTTTGCTAGAAGAGGGAAAAAACCACAACCCAAATCACCTTAATAGAAAAAATAATTACAAAAAAAAGTACCCCCAAAACTGTACAGACTATATGGAAAAGGTGATTTGGATTTAATTTGTAACATTTCAAGTTAGTTTAACCCACTTAAAAATCTTTCTTTTCCTTACAATTTTGGTTAAATAATGTCTCAAAGTGTAAGAACCATATTTTAAAAGGTTTCTTGTGTAGCTACCTAGGTCTGGCTTTTGTTCTGGCATAAAACCAGGCACCTTGAGGCTAGACTTACTTAACTGGATGTTCACTGGAGTTATTCGTGATCTACTTTAGCAGCAGATGAGCAGTACCCCAGAAAAGCTATTTCTCTCCATTCACTGTAAAGACAGAACAGATGTTTAATCCAGATGCAGACAGTGACACTGCAGAGGGATGTGTTCCATCAGATGTATTGACCAAAATACTTGTGCAGGAGCTTCAGACAATAAATGGCCAAGAAATGTGTACTAAGTTAAATGGAGACTTGATTCAGAAGCCTGTTAAAGTCTTTAGTCATCCTTTATTACATCTAAAAAGGTTTATTTTTCCAGTCATTTGAAGTAGAAGTAGGGATTTGTTAGTGTTTTTTTATTTTCTACCTGCTTTCTAATTGTGTGTCTTTGTCTCCCTTTTGCAAAGAGACCTCTGCCTCTTTTGTTCATTTGTGTGCACTTGTGCATCTGTGTGTGTGTGTGTGTGTGTGTGTGTGCAGGTGTCTGCAATGCAGGCAGAACTGGCTCAAAGCCACCCCAGATTTGTGGACAACATTGATTTCTTATGCTCCATGAATGGGACAGCAAGAAGGGTTAAAGGTTAGGACAGAACAGGAGAGGAGCTGGTCGGAAGTAGCAGAGGAAAAGGGTTCTCTTTCCTTTCTCAGGTGTAAGTAAAGGTGGATTTTCATGCCCTCCTCTGTGGCAGTAACAGCCTGACAACTGCTCTTACTGGGACTGGAGCCAGCCTGCTGAATGTGCATGTCCACGTGCCTCTTGGAGTATGGCCATGCTAGTATTTCTAGCAGTCCTCTGACCTCTCTCTTACTTTAAAATAAAGTAAATATATTATACCTTTTTTAGGTATTATTCATTGAATTATTTTGAAGTTCATTTTCTTTCTATATCTGAACATTTAACATTAAAAAATAGGTTTTTTACTTAGGTGGCTGAGATGATGGCCATAGATAGGCTTCTCTAAAGTCTGGCAATGAGAGCTGCACTGGCTGCATATTAGTCAGGGCTACCTGGTCACAGAGGCTCCTAAATTGCCATTTTAGACCACAAGGTTCCCAGGGTATCTAATTATAGATTTGCTCTCATGTTTAGAGATGTCCTGTTCTGAGTGGGGACCTCCCCTCCCAGAGCAGAGAAGTTAGGGCAGACAGTGAAGAGACCTGAGGTGACTTGCATGGCAAGACAGCTTGAAATGGAGTCCACTGAAAAGTAGCAGGTATTTCCATGACTCTGGCTTTCAGTTTTAAGCTGTAATGAAAAGCTTTTTGTCTGAATGTGCTATTAAGCCCTATGCTCTATTTTAGCTGAATAACCAGAGGCAATTTAAAGAAAAAACCCTTCACTGCCAACAGTGGGAATCCATCTCAAAGTACATGAAGGTTATCAACAGCACATGGAAGTGAACTTTTAGGTTAGCATCATTAGAACTAGTAAGTAAACAACCCATAAGCTATGGGTTGTTATGTTCTTAGTGGGCTCAGAGTATCTTTCAATTATTAAATAGAGGCCAATATATTATTTACAAATACTCAGTAGTGTTTTTTCTTTTTTTAGGAAAACTGCCATCCACTTAGAAGTAAGATGTTTTCCCATATTTTTAAATGGTAAAAAACCAAAGATGACAAGAGAAACCTGGCTGAAGAAGTCCAGGCTGTTCTCTGCACAGCTTGAAGCAGATGTTGCAGGCAGGATGCACACTGCAGCCAGAGGTGAGGACAGAGGTATACAGGACATGAATACATTTCAGTACATCTCCCACATCCTGTTTACACATAGCTACCAGCCAGAGAACAACCTGGTGAGGGGGTGGAGAGTGAGGGAGTGGGGGGGAGTGAGGGTGGAGAAGCAGGGGGAAGTGTTAGAAAGGAATGGTTGATTGGATTCACTGAACCAACTTTTCTGTCTCATTAAAATCATGGACTGCCTTTTAATAGCAGAAAGGCACTTAGTGAATCACTGGTGGGTGATGAGAAATATTAATAATGCTAAGCCCCATTTAAACAGTCACTCTGCTGGAGGATGGAATTTTTTCCAGGCAGGATAGTTACTGGCAGTTTGATTTCTATGCACACAGAAAGGCAAAAAGCCCACTTTTCTGAGCACTGGACATGCATTTCCACTTCATGCCTTAGGACACCTACTCAATATAATTCACATATATTCCTGTTTAATGCTAGTGAGATAAGGTGACTAAAGGACCAGCTTTTCCTTGCCAAAGATTCATAAAGCTGCTAATAGCAGAATTCCTGGTAGGGATTTATGAAAGAAGTTTTTCAAGGTTGCTTTTCACAACATTCACAACACAGGCTGGAAACACTATGACTATGTTAGTTGTCCCTCTGATAATATATTCTGCACTGGCTCCACATTCCCATGGTCATCCATGGAGTAATTCGGACATGGACTTTCTCATGCTTAAATGGGATGAACTTACCAAGACCACAGCTCAACCGATGTCTCATATTTTAAAATGCTTGAGAGTAATAATTAGGTAATTTGTTTTACCAAAACAATATAAAGGAAGGTCAAAAGTTACTAAAAAACCTCTGGAAATCTATACTATTATGGGTTATAATATATTAGTTTTCCTTCCTACTAATTAAAATGTAAAAAACTAAAATTGCACCATGAAAGTTTCTATTCTGTCATCCCAGATATGTATTAAATTTTAAATTAAATTTTAATTAATTAATTTAATTAATTAATTTTGTTGTAGCTTTTGCTTTTTTTTTTTTTCCTTCACTTTTTCTCCAGAAAAAGAACAATCCAAGAAAAGAACAATCTTAGTGCTCAAGAGTCCTCTTTTGTATGCATCAAGTTCTGGCAGGAGACAGAAACTTCTAAAGCATGCACTAAGATAAGCTTCTTTGTTTGTTTTTCATTGCTTCATTTGTTTTTGTAAAAGGCAGCCTATCAAGTTCCTTTTTCCCTGAAAAGACTATAAAAAAACCCCAGATTAATTAAGACCTTACTGTAGTATTACTAATAATCCTAGCTCACATCTACATAGCTTTGTAAGTACAATGGTTCTTAAAATCTTCTCAAGTTGCATATGGAAAAGGCACCACATCCATGATCTACCAGATAGTAGGGAAGAGGCTGCCTGAAAAGTGTTTTGTGTCAGAAAAAAGTTTAGAACAGAGTGAAGCACTGTACTTGGAAATACAAACACTGTTTGGGGAAAAGGCTGCCTTAGTTTCCCTCATGTTTTCAATTTCCATATTTTTTACAGTATTTCATTATTTTTGCACAGTTTTGTGGTGGTGGCTGGCACAAAATTCAGTGCTAGAGTTAATGAAACCTAAAAAGTCAGCAAAGAAATAACGTTACAGGAGTTTAATGGTAGACAAACAGCAATATATTATTTTTTCTCTCTAGCCTTTGGCCTTCAATCAGAGGGCAGGCTTTGCAGCTTTGTGAATTACTATTGCTACTTGGAAATATTTCCAGGATGGTCCCTTAGACAAAGACCTTATGAACAACAACATAATATCAAAGATGTGTAGCAAATGAAGAATGACAATCATATTAGTGGTATGATACTAACATTGCTTTCTAGTAAAAATACACTAGGAGATGAAAAACCAGTAGGGAGGCAGCACAAGTATCAACTCAGTGTTATAGCATAGGTGTAAGTTTTAAATCAGACTCCACTTCCATTAATCTTTTATTGGCATTTCTCAAAAGGCTAAGATAATTTAAGATAAGAAATTTAAGGACATTAAAGATATTTATTGTTAATTGTACCTATTAGTCAGAAAGAAACTCAGCTAGACCACATGTATATAGGACAGGGGCATTTTAGAATGGTTTCTAGCAGCTGAACATCCAGAGCAACCATCCTCATTTGGAAGAAAATAATGAATCATAGGCAGATCAGAGTAAAGCGCGTGGTCTGCAATCAGGAAGGATTTCTCTATAACAGATAAAGATTATATTAATGGCAAGATACCAGTATTTTTTTCAGCTCTTTCCCATGTACATATTTCATGCCCAGAGGTCCTAGTTTACAAAGGAGAATTGGACAGAGTTTCAGAATTGGCTTCTAACTATTACTGCTATTATTTTTATTTTTATCCTTTTCTTTTTATGTTGTAATCATGCACAATAATCAGGATTGGTACTAGGCTGTGCTGACAGTTGTATGATATATATGAGCTGACGTATTTCTTCTTCCAAGAACCCCATTGTCCCATAGTTGGAATGGTCACTGGGAAGTTTCAGTAATCACCTTATCTAAATAATTTTAGAGAGTTTTTGGTTCTGAGCAAATAACATTAATACTCCTATATACTTGAAACTAATACTCCTATATACTTGAGGATATCTTTTTTACTTTTTGTGTTGTTTATCTTCTTTCACCTGAGCTGTATCTCAACAGTTTCCTGCCCTTGGCTTCAAATCCAAGCTGATGCCTGACCTGTCACCAAGTCTGTTCTCTCAGCTTTTTCTTATGGCCCTTATTATCAATATATGTAATAAGCTGCAGTATTTGCTTGCAACCCTTTCTCTCTGAGACTCAGTCTTAGTTGTATATTTTTGTTATATTGGGGGTTTCTGTTAGGCGCTTTCAGTCCCTTTTCTTAATCGTAACTGTCATTTGGTTGTTTTTTTTTTCCCTTTTGTCACTGAAGAGAGCTCCATAGCTTAATGTCCACGCAAAATATAAAAAATGAAAGTGATGGGAGAATGTTATACTGCTAACATATACAAAGAGAGGATGAAATGTTGAAAGAGCTGGAGAAAGTTTTGTCTGTTGGGGTCTAGCTGGGAGCTAGCAGACAGGGTATGTGCAGAAGAAGAGGTTTATCTGAAAGTCTGTGGTAACCTGATGTGAATCACCTTGATCTGTAGCCTTACTTAAGCACAGGATAAATTCTATGAAATAGCTTAAATTTATATTTAAGATGCACAACAAGTACATCAGACTCCACATTTTTTTAATATGCTTTTTGTAAACCCAAACCCACTTGATGGACAATTAAAGAAAATATTAATATTTTCACCACACTGAAATATATTCATGAATGTTTCATGGGTAAATACTACCTAATTATTAAGTCTCACATACCAATATAAATTTGTTCAGAGTGAAGTTCCTGTGTGGCTGATACCACTGAGGTGGAATACAAACATTTCAGTACACAAAATGCCCACAAACAGTAGAAAATTGGAAGCAACTGAGCCTTTGCAATTGGCACCTACTTCTTGGACAGGCTGCAGAATCCTTTTACTTTTTCTTCAGTAGCTGAGATGATGAGATTGAACAGGGATAGCTATCAATTTTTTAGAGTATTATTTACAAATAACATAGAAAACATTAAAAGTGTTTGGCATTCATATCAGTCTGCTATAATACTGAATATTGTTCATTCTCATAGAGGGGATAAATGCTTCAATAATACTGAATGTTCAGTTTGCAGTCATTATTCTGGAATGGGAATAACTCAGAAATACAATTACGAATCTATCATGTCTGATGACAGTTTTAATTCCACTAATAGCCAACTTAACCACTCTGGGACATTATTCCTGATGTACTTTTCTGCAATGATGTTTATAGACAGTGTATTTGACTTGGTTCAAATTATGAGCAATACGTTATTCATATTGCTTACACCCTCTGCTTGGGAACTTAACTTGTAGACTTAATTTCATGGTTAGTGACTTCATTGTGAGAGCAAGAAGGACAGGTAAAAAAAAAAACAGAATAATTTCACTTTGTTAAGCTTGAAGAGCACTGCAAAATATAAAGCAAGGAAAATTAGCAAATCCAGTGCTGCAAAATCCAGAAGCTTACAAGCCATATTGCTGCCTATAAAGTTTTCATGTTTGATGATCTTGTGACTTCAGTGCAAAAAAAGACAGTTTATATCCCCAAACTAATTGATTAATTAATTATTTAATCCTGGTAAGTGCCCAGTATTTGCAATTCATAAAACCAAAATGAGGGTATGACCTCACGAGATCATCTATTAGTACCCCATTTTCTGCTGTTTCAATTCTAAGACTGTTCCAAATGCAGAATAACTAAACTTAGCTGATCACTAATTTTTTTAATGACACTTTTGATCTATGTGCCAGGAGCTGCCTTCTTTTCTGATAAGATAAGCACATTCTTTCAAATATTTTAAGGGAAAACTGTTAATAGAGCAAGTTATACTTACTATGCCAAGTCTTGCACAGAGATATATCCTTAGCCATCTGAAACCAACCACAGGTGCATGTGGAAGAAGTAAATGTATAAAGTGTAAATGCATCATTAAACATAAAGCTGAGGGTACAGGCAAGCCAGGTACAGTTATACACATAGTAATAGCATTTTAGAGATTTGTTTTAGTAGAATATTTTTAGAAAACTGCAATTACTACAATACATCAATGACTATGCATTTTTAACATTACTGGTCTTAGTAATACTTTAAAACATGGAAACAATTGTCATAGGTAATGGTTTAGATTATTTAGGCTTTAGTCAGGAATGAAAAAACTATCAGTGGCATTTAGAGGGAATGCACAATATGAAGAAGGAAAATAAAACCAAATCTGCCTTGGGAAACTAAAATAAAGAAGAGAAGAGAGCTGCTTCATCTCTCTCTATATATATCTGTTTATTTAATACTGGTAAGTGCCCAGTATTTGCACAAAAATGCCAAGTCCTGCATCTTGAAACAAACTCCTGCAGCAACACAGGCTGGGGGACTGACTAGCTGAGGAGTATCTGTGTAGGAAAGGATTTGTGGGTCTTGGTAGCAAGGTAGACATGAGCTAGGAGTGTGTCCTGGCAGCAAATGAGACAAACAGCATTCTGGACTGTATCACCAAGAACTCAGACAGGAGGTCAAGGGAAGTGAAAGAAGTCCTTTGCTTGGCATATGTGGGATGATATCTAAATACAAGGTGCAGTTTTGGGCCCCTCAGTACAGAAAGGATGCAGTCCCTGTCTTTGCAGATTTTGAATAAAATGTCTGAATAAATCCCTGAGTGCTCTGCTTTGACTTCAAAGCTGAGTCTACTTTGAGAAGGAAGTTGGATTAAAGAATCCTGAGGTCCCTTCCAACTTGAATTATCCTCCAGTCCTCTGGTTAGGAGGGACAGAAAGACAGGTCTTGGAAAGAGAGACCAGAGGGTTCAGATCCAGAAGAAGTGCACACTCATTTCATGATTCTTAACCATCACACACTTAAAGAAAAAGCACAGAAGTGATTTCCCCAGCTGTGTAAACATGGAAGACTAAATCCTTGCAAAACAGCTCCCAATCTGAACCACTTCAGGTCCCAGGAGATCAGGGAAGTTCAGCCACTGTCCCCATGCTAACAAAAGAGAAATGAGTGGAAGTAAAAGCCAGCTACAACTTTCCATCCCAGTAAGGTACCAGGAAGGTACTTCTTCTTCAGACATTTGCATATTAGCACCTTGAAGATACCAAGTCTGCAGTTCCTATCAAAGAAATTTGAGAGGTTCCAAAATGCAATTTATTTTTAACATACTGTTTTATTTTGAGTTTAGGCTGTCTCTGGCACTTTACTGTCTAACATTTTCCTCTTAATTTGTCTCTCTCAGTTTTGCAGAATGACCAACATGAACCTAGAGGCATCTAGCATAATTCTACCAAATATAGCCTACTGATGGGATGGGAGAAGGATGTGCAGTGTATTGCTGTATCTCAGATTTTCTGGACATTTCAGGGTTTATTTAACCCTTTAAAGTAAATAGCAAAATGAATGAGCATGTGGAATCTTAATTTTTTACAGAGGTGAATGTTCCTTAATATTAGCTACTCTGCTGTTACCTCAGCTATGCAGCAGCAGGCACACTACATCCTCGTTTGAGGAGATATTTGTACAGCCTTGGTTCAGTGGCATAAAATAGAATAGATAAAGAGAGTAGCAGAAGGTAATGCTTGGGAAGCCATGTGGTGTTATGAACAATATAATTGCTTGTAAGTCAGTTGGGTATTTACAGCAATTTCCCCTGTGAGAAAGGCTATTGGTAAGTGCTACTAATAAAAACTAACAATAACAGTAATAATATCTTTCATTTTTAATAGCATCTTTGATCCTAAAGAGGCAACTAGTTTACTGCATGTTTTCCAATTAAAATGGGCATTCATGTTTTATGGCCTCCATGCTATTTATCTTGCTTACCAGCTGTTTAAGGAAAAGGAATAGACCTAAGGTTACTTTACATTTCTATATTCACTCTTTTATTGCAGGGTCTCTGCAGGCTCTCTACACTGAGTGCTGTAGGGTAACTTTATCACCGATTGTTGACTCTATATGACATGGTTTTGTATTTGTATTATATGAGATCATTCCTTGTGATAGATGCTGCATAGAGATTTATCAGAAAAAAACATCCACAGTCCAGAGAGTAGATAAGTCTAAACCAGACAGGGCAATGGAAAGATTAGATATTTGACCAGTGAGGGTCTCAAACACAGGAACAGACTTTAACCAACATCAAATTCCTACAGGAAGCCTGTGGAAGAATAGGGAATACAGAATACCTGGGCTCGGTTCTGTTTCCACACAAGATGAATTAGGAAAAGTTTATGTTGCTATAAAGCAATGGAAAGTAAAGCACTGGTCTAGACTCCCCTAGTGTCAGGATATTTTGAGGTTTATAAATTCTTAGCTTTTGACCAGAATATTCTAGTCTATAGCAAACCATTTACTAAAATATCTTTAAATACTAAATCTTAATTACCAAATATCTCTACTAAAAAGAATCGAAAGACTTTGGTTCCAAGTGGAATCTTACCTCCAGATAGCTGTTTCTTGTCAGGCTGAAGCCTATCTAGTAAATAGCATTTTTATGAGAATACATCTTCAAATTAAGCACTATATTTGACCTTTTTTTTAAGATCATACATCAAGATTTTTGACAAGTATGAGTAAGGACTTAAAGACTGAGACCAAAGCAAAACCTTTGCAATAAAACTTGGTCAACATAGTCTTGAGAATGGTAACTTCCAGAGGAGGTGTTACCTATGGAAATGCCTCATCCTCCCCTACTGTAGTGCCAGGGGAATGTGACAAGTTACACAGGGAGTGAAAAAAATGACAGTCTTTGAGGCTTCACTGGTTGATACTGGTTGAATCTGGGTTGGTTTGGTTTGGGTTTGGTTTTTTTTTTTGGCTTCAGCATCACAAAAGATGCAAACACTCTGGCATACTTCTGTTTGCAAGGTGACCATAACATCAGTGTGTCAGAATGGTGTAAGTCTGCCCAGCGATGATTCTACCAAAAGAAAACCAGAAGGGGGTTCTAAAACAAGATTGATTTTTAAAATATGACATTTACTTAGAAATAAATGGCCTCTCTTGAATTCTCTCTCTCTTCTGAGAGAACACATCTGGGACCCTTGAAGGAATGGGAATTTCTTGCTTTTGAGTTGGAATGACACTAGAATTAAATTGGTCAGATTTCTCAGCTGCTATGGTCCATGCTATGGTTTAGACCATCCAGAAATGAAGAGAGCAGGACTCACCTCAGAAACAATCCTCTAAACCATAAGACCACTTGAAAAGAGCCCTATGACCCTTTTGTCCTGAAGAAATGTAGAAGGTACATATTACAGGCTAGGATCCAATCCCAGCGTTTGAATGCTTACCCAGACCTTTTCCACAGTACCTCAGCTTCCTGGCTTTAGAGATTATTTGTGCAAACTTACATTCCCTACAGCATTCTGGTATTAGACTGGAAGAGGAATATGAAAAAGGAAGATATTTAAACTGAATTGAACAGATGTCTTAATAAATTTCAAATTGTAATGAGATCTGACACTGAATCTAAACATAGCTATTAATATTAGTTCAAAACTCTTCCCCGTGATGCAGGTAAAGGTGATACAACTTTTATCTGTGTTCAGAATAAGTTTCGCTTCTATTATCTTGGCCTTTTTGGAATACCAAGTTATACCTTCTCAAATAATCATGAGAGATGTCTGTGTGTCTACATGTTTTTACATTGTAGTGGGCTTTTTTATAGGTCAGACTTAATACTTGCTCCATCTGAAGGAAAACAAGTCTTAAGAAGCTTCTGAATTCTTTGAAAGTGGAGGGATTTATAAATCCACAGCTGGAACAAAATGAATTGCAGACCTTAAAAGACAGATTATGTTTCTAAAACATGAGGACAAGCATGACCTTACTGTAAAACTATGTGTGTTAGCCTGTGGGTAAAAGTGGTACATGGGGGGTATTATTTATGTTTAGGTGTGTAAATAAAAAGTAAGCCTTTGGAGAACCTTCTCACATTTCCAGTGGATCTTGCCAGCAGTCTTATTTCTGTTATGGCTTCAGAACATTAGGACCACAGGAACATAGCTAAAATAGATGTTGCAAATGCAAAGGTATCTGTGGTACCTCTCATCTTCACAGCTAAGGGCCCTGACTTAGTTGAACATGTGCTCTATTTAAATATAGTGATAATATCATGACAATCTGATATACTGCTTCCAGACTAAATCATTGCTCTGTAGCAGACCTGTGTCCTTGGTATTGTGTTGTATCTATCTCATCATGAAAGATGTTTAATCCTCTACTGATCATGACTGTGGATTGGAAATAATTCTAGGGAAGCTGACTGTATTTGTAAAAAAGCTTTGAATTGTTTTATTTGGCTGTAGAAGGAGTGCAACTATTTTGGTCATACAGTGATTCACTTAGCAGATTTTGTAGAGGCAAAATACTTTTGAAATAATTGAAGATGACCTGTAAAGACAACCAGTCATCAGAAAGTCATATTCTTTTAGCATTTAACTTCTTCAAGTCTCTGCTTTTTCTGAAGTATTGTTCCATTACTTCAACAAAAGTTACAACAAAAAGCCCTACACATTATATTCTCTGAAATAATGACCATATCATAGGCCACCTGTGATTATCTTTTTTTTTACAAATTGACAAGATGAACACAGTCCGATATATATATATATTTGAAATATATATATGTGTGTGTGAAATATATATATATATGTGTGTGTGTGTGAAATATACATATAAATATATATATAGATATATACATACATACCCTTTGTACTTAGCCTGGAAGCTCCCAGCATGATTAAAAGTGCCTGCTCTGGAGTGTCAGCCCTGAGCTGTATCCTGCCTAGTGCTCTGTTGTAGTCCAAATTCAGGCAGAGAGCCTTAATCTTCTATGAGGTTAGATGTTATAACATACAAGTGATTGGATGCTTCAGTATCCATCCTTTTGCATAATAATCCATTAGTTCATCCAGCAATTAGGAGGGGGGTTTTTTGCTTTTTTCAAGAGGAGAATGCTTGAACCCATATCTTTCACATTAATGAAGTGCTCAGGCCATGAGGTATTCTGGCTAACTTGCTCTCCAACCTTTCTCTTGAAGTGCAGCCAGAAATGTTAGCAATGAGCCAGAAGGAGCATAGCCAAGAAGAAATATGATTCTAGCTTAAGGTTCAGACATTTAGGTAGAAAGTGGAAAAAAAGAAGAAGAAAAAAAAAAAGCAGGGATGCCAGACACAACTCCTTAATATGAATGCACATTGTACAACTGTTAAAACAGGTGGAGCCATAAAGGTTATTATGATTATTAAGCACCCATATCACCCACATGAGAGGATGGCAAACTATGCATTGTCTTTTTCTGATTGTAGTAGCCCTGAGAAACATGGTTTCAATCAATCTTCATCTGTACTTTCTCAAGTCTCAAAGCACTCATTGCTTTGGGGTTTTTTGCGTTTTTTTGTTTTTCTTTTTTTTTTTTTTTTTTTTTTTTTTTTTTAATTAGCACTTGATTCCTGTTAAGGACTTTTGAACCCATGTGCCTGGTTGCCAAGCTGATCATTACCTTGTAGCTATTGTCTAATTGTAAGGCAATTTTCTTGGACTATTTATTAAGGAAATGCAAGAACACTCCCGTTTGAGTCTGCCAACACCAAACATGATGCAACACTAAAGGTTAAAATGAGAGGCAGAGGAAACAATGGTGAAAGGATTTTTGAGCCTAGTTATTGATGTTCATAGGTATTCACTGGGATGTAAGTGCTGTGTACTGTTCAAACAAATAATTAAATATACTCTTTACCCTGAAAGGAAGACATCCTAAGTAAACAAGGAAGATAAAAAATTTATTAGGAAACAGGTAGAGAAGAGCTTAGACCAGAAAACCATCAAGACACTCCCATATTTCTGGGACCCAGCTCAGTGGCAAACATGGCCCACCTGTTATATTTCCTCACCTGTAAATTTTTTTGTTTGAAATACATAAATTCCTGAAGCCTCTGATTAGACAAAGTTTACCTTTTAATGCAATTAGGCAAGCTATTAATGCTGTACTACTGAGAACTGTGCTTCATAATGCTCCTGGCCCCATTAATGTGCTTTTTCCAAAGAGAAACACGAGCATTATTTGACCTAAAAAGAGGTCTGAGGTTTTAACCATAAAAATCAATAAAAGCTTTGTTTATGGGAAAATTTTGGTGGATTGATGGTAAACAAAATAACTCGTTATTTCAATTTCTAAACAGTTCTTTAAAATGGACTTCTAGCAGACTTTCAGAATGTAGGGTATATACCTATACGTTTGTAGGTGTGTATACATATAGATGCATTAATATATTATATAGATAGGCGTACACATGAACTGGTGAATTCTGTTGGTCTTAACTGAACAATATTCCCACTGAATAACACAGAATTTGGCTCTCTTTGAGAACAGTATTCTGTATGTAAAAAGCTAAATCCTGTCTGAAGTGCAGAATATCTTCCTGGAACTCCTTCAGATTTACTGTATATGCAATTAATAATTAAAGATTCAGAAAAGGGAAACAGAGAAGAAGGAGTTCACCAAACATGGTTTTGCTTGAGAAACACAGAGAAAAATCTCACTAAGATGCTGCTGACATTGAAAGATTATGGAAATTCTTGACCTTTCAGGAGTCAGGATTGTGGTTAGACTATACTGTATATGATATGATCTCTTAGTGAGGCATCTTTTTAAGGGTCAGCTGCACAAAGAAAAGGTTAATGTTTACTGACATGTACAAAGTAGGGCCCGCAAAACTTCATCCAACTGGAAACCCTTTTCATTTGGTAGTTTAATTAGATTAATTCAGCTTAATTATGTAAAGTATTTAATAACAGTTAACGAGAGGCTAACTAATACTTTAAATATCCCTGTCTCAAAATTATTCTCAGCCTAATGTAGAGTATGCCATAAATACCAGTTTGAAAACTGCTCATTTTCCAGAGAAGATATTAATATGACTACTTTATGCCAAAACAGCCTTTCCTTAGCATGTGAAATATGATGTGTCCACTGTTTATTTCAGTTTTTGAACCAAAGTGAATCAGTGCTACAGCAATTGTTACATCATAGATCACTTGATGTACTCTGCTGATTCAGAACAACAACGGCTGCAGTTTTAAGCACTTTTGTCACCTGTGTAGTAAAAACAGGGGAGGATGAATTTCTGAAAACTTGAAAACTACAGTCTTCTTGCTGACACATGGTTTGAAATTGAATTTTGGAACGGCAGACAGAAGATTTTCTGTACTATTTTCAAACTGAGTTGAGAAAAAAAATCATACTGACAGAAAGAATCAAGCACATTTAAGACATGTAATTACATTTGCTAAGCTGTTCATTACAGCTGTGTGAAAATACAGTTCTCAGTGTAACAGCAGGTGCATGAGCTCTTCCCAGACACTGCTATGTTATAGATGCATGACTTTCAAGTGGCCTGATGCAAACAAAATATATATAGCAACCTTTTTATCTGCTCTGTGTTGTGCCTCACACCTTTGACTGCTGTAATTTTTCTTTCTGTCACGCTGGACTGAGGTTGAGCTTATGGGGAAACCACTGTGTTTGCAAGCTGAGAGTTCAGGAGAGGGGAATCTTCACTATTCACTTGTGAATAAACCTACTACCTACTGTGTTGAACCAGAGAGGGATTTGGATCATAACTTAAAATACTGTACTGCACTCCTGTCAGAAACTTCTTCACCTTTTATCTTCACTTTTCCAATGGATTTTAAAAAATAACTTTTTTTGGTAGAAAACTGGCACTAAAAATTTTAAATTTTATGGGAAACTCTTCACTAAAGAAGATCTGTTACCTGTGTGGGGAAGGACAATGCTTGACAGAGTTTCCTGTCAAGTGTTTCCAATGATTTTGTCCCAAGAGGAGGCTAATGAGCCAGATGAGGCTCTGTCCTGTTCTTCTGAGATGTGCTTCAGACCATCAGGGAGTGGAAGGATGCTGTAGAAAAAAAGCAGTTATCACAAGAGATAGTTGAGGAGTATTGGTTCCATTCAAGCAGGATGTTAAAAAAATGTGTCTTCAATTAATTTTATTTCTATGCTGTATTCAACTGACTAGATGATAGAGTTTCTGTTATGCATGCATGGAGAGAGAAAGCTTTTTCCATCTTCTATTATTTCCACTTAAAATCAAATTAAAATTTACTTGTTCTCTGGAAAAACTCATGATAATATAAATAAAATGCAGCAAAAAAAGAGCGTAAAAAGTCAAAGTATCAAAATCACATGAACAGACAAAACTCCTTGTTTCCCTCCCTTTCCATTTCTTGTTTGATTGATTAATTTCTGTTCCTTGGAAAATTCCTTGCAATATAACCATGAGTCAGATCCATGTATTCAGGTCACAGGAAAAAAATAGAGAAAAAGACTGAAAGTGATTTCTGGACTCAAAGAGCTATGACCCTTCCCCAGATATCTTGCCTTCAGTCCATACTAATTCAATTAGGAATAGTAGTAGGAATGTCTCAAATTACTGGAATTGCTGCAGCAAAAGGAGAGGGAGATGATATAAAGGTACATACCTCTGACCTATGTGGGACTTATCCAAAATAATTCAATTACACATTATAAAAATAACTGTTACCTACCCTACTATATAGTGGTGATAGCTATGTGGGAAATGGCATTTATCAAGCACCTTTGACCACTTCACCTGAACCCAAATCACTAATCCATCTGGCCTGGGACAATTTCCAACACTCCCAATCTGTCAACAGTTCCAACCAGCTGCCATTGCAAAAATAAAGCCAGCCTTTCAGAAAAATGCCTCTTCTTTCCTTCAAGATGCGGCATTATTCTTTTTTTTTGCTCCTTTTCTCATAAATTCCACTGATGTGATGTGGGATCAGTAACTGTCCTTTCAAAAGGTGACTGAAGAAGTGGCAAATTCAGTAGCTGATAAACCATCTTAACCTGAGATGATAAAAGATTATTCACACTCATGATCTGGGACTTCAGATTCTAAAGAAATATGAGAATAATTTCTGCCTGAAAAAAAAAAAATAGGGTAAAATTATACTAAAAAATGCAAAAAGAGTACATAAAATCTAATTTTGACATCTTCCCCCAGAGATTTCTGTTTACACACTTGTGAAAATTCTGTGGGATTACATTCTTTCTTTATTGTGCTTCAGTCAGTGGAATTTAAATTAAATTTATATGTGAGAAGACGTGATGACAGGGGACTGAGTGATGAACGGACAAGAAATTCCATTGGTCCCATTTGATCCAGATTTCCATCCACAAAATTTCCATAAATTTTAATGCAGCCAGGATTATATCTTTGGGAGATATCTGAGAATAAAAGAGGATCATCCATAGGTATGGGTTACAAGGAGATTGTGAACTTCCTTCTCAAAGCAGAAGGATTTAAAATTCTTAAAGGATGCTGCCCTCTGGTAGAGTCCCTCCAGCACATCTCCCTTGAAGTCGGAGCAAGATCTTGTAGCTTATCCAATGGCATAATTAGCTTTAGTACAGCTCTCTGTTGTCACTGCCAAACTGTGTTTAGGTGTGGAACTACACAGTTCAAATACTTCTGTATCAAGGCCCCTTGTGCAGCTTGGATGTGCCCTGCAACAATGTCCAGAACTATGGTTGACATCTTAAGTTTTGGGGCTTTTTTGTGCCTATAGCACACTGGTACAGAGGATAAATGTATGCATGTGCAATAGAGAAGTTCAAACTTCTGTAGAGAATCAATAGAAAAAAAATTAAGATTTTTTCATTAGGCAGGTTTTTACTTTCTTCCAATCGTCTGGCATTTTCCACTTGAGGGAAGCTGGTTACCCAGCAGAGACAAAACCTCACTAGCATGAAAACTGTTTAAAAAACAGTAGTTTCAAAATTGTTTTACCTTGAGAAACATTGTATTACCAACTAAGAAACAGAAGTATAGTTTTATTTTGTATTTTCATTGCAAGCACAGTAGTATCAGATTAAGTACTGTGAACTCAATAATACCAGATCTATATAAATGGTACATTTTGCAAGTATATTTGGCATGGCACATGGAATGCTAGTAGTAGCTAATCCTGCCAATTTCTCCAATTAATTCAGATGGAGTTGCAAGTACTCAGTGACACTGAGGCTGTTTAATAAGGGCTTAAACTCATAGAATTTGAAAGTCAAAAAAATCTCCACTTTAAATAAGGATTTATATAGAACTGGGCATTTATTGTATAACTCAACAACTTCATAGCTAATGATCCTATAGCACTCAAGATAAAATACTCCACAGAGGTTTTGAACCATCCTACAGATTTTATTAGGTAAGACTATGGTTGGTGTATGCCATGCAGGACTCTTTAAAAAGAAGCTATGAAAAAGATATATTCAAGTCCCCAAATAATTTGGGGGCATCCTTGTTTTAATTAGTTTGTATGGAACACTAATGTCACTATAAATAGGACAGTTTCATTATCTCTATGCTGTATCAGATTTTGTTCATCCTCAGGAGACACTGTTTAGGAAAATTATTTTTTATACACAAACTTTCCACTAAAGCAAATAAAAAAGACTTCAAGACTTCCCTGGAAACAATCTTTGGACTTAAAGAGCAATCCATGATATCAGTTATTCCAGACCAAGTTCTTTTCTCACTTCTTAAGCCTTTTAATAGAGCAGTTAAAAAACCTACTCCATGCAATCCAAGTACTGTGCCAGTATGCAATTTATCTTGTACTTACCTAACTAGCTGTGGATAAGAAAATGCTTTTATTTTATCAGCACACTATTGAATGGAGTTTTTCCTTTAACAAATCCCACTTTACTGAAGGGAAATTCATTATTAAATTTAAGTTACTTTGGTCCTGAGATGTCCTGGTTTCAGAAAGGCTCGGTTTATGCTTAAAGCTTTGGTAACTGGATAGTCTGTCATTGAGTGGGAAACACATTAATCAGATGGGAGAGTGAAAACACAAATGGTCAAAATTTGTCACTGTTTCTTAATACAATTGCTATGACAAAATAATGTCTTTTTAAACTTTTCTTTTGATGTTAAATTTGGTGCTATAGCAGCTGCTGTAGAAATAGCCAAATTTCTACTGCCTAAGTACCTGAAGACTTCATTTTCTGTATGTCATGACTTCAAAAACACAGAAATTATGATTGTTATCTCTGTGGTGTGTCAAAGTTGGCAGAAGTTGGGTTTTGTTTTTTTTTTTATTTGTTTTCTTTTGCTTTTCACAAGCAGAGCTGGTTGTTCAGAGTTTGTAAAGAGTCTTATATCCAACAGCATATCTGCAACTGACTTTTGAATGTTCAACAGCATTCAAAAATACTGTTGAGAATTTATCCTACTTTTAAATACAGAGCTGTGACTACAGGTACCTAAGGAACTGGCCACTGGAATTTCTTAGGAATAATAACTCTATATTAATCCCCCTAAAAGGGCAGGGAATGAGTAACAGTAAGGTATGGTGAAGTATCCAAGAAGGATTAGGATGAAAACAGCTTTACCGTAGAAGCTACCAAGGTGACAGGAATAACGAGCTGTAGAAAACAGTAATCTGACACAATTTTGACACCTCTCTAAAAATATAAGCATCGTCACTGTGGATTCACCATGAAAATTTTATAATACCACAAAACCAAACAATTTACGACCGCCTACCCGGCCACCCTTTTTAACCGCTGGATAGAGCTCATGTGTGACTGGTGTACACTAACTATGGAAATATTTCACAAATGGCAGAAAAGTAAGGTTTTCCACGGGGCTTATTGTTTTCAGAAACTATCTTAGCTCCGTAAATAGCTCTGGTTTAAGTAAATGTAGAGGATGCTCTGCAGCTGTATTTATCCCTGTGCTGTAACCTGGGCAGGCTGCTGACCAGGCAGGGAGCGCTCCCACACATGCCACGCAGGAAAAAGAGACTCGAGGGACACAGCACAAGTTTTCATATAAGAAAAAACTCACAGGGGAAAGGGGGTTTGGTGTGTTTCCCGGTCACTTCTCAGATTCTGGAGTTAAGATTGTACTTAAGGGACGTACTTTGGACAAAGGTTGATTTTTGGTACTACTTACTGCACTATGAGCAGGTTAAGAGGATGCCAGCATCGCAGAAGTGAGCAAAACCACATCTGCAGAGTCAGCAGAGGCATCATCTGGAAGATTTTTGACATGGGCCTCTTTTTATTTTAGGCATGGATGGGATTATGAAGAGGACATGCTAACGACCGCTAATTACAACAAAGCTGCCCTGTTTGACACTACACAAGTGATGAGACTGTAAAAATTCCTTGTGGGCTTTATGGAAAATAGATCCTTGTTTTAATTCTGTTCTATGATTAGTTACTGCTTCATTTTTTTCTTTTTAACACCCTCAGGGGACACCCACTGTGATTTAGCTCACAGTTCTGTGCAGTTTATAAACCAGAGTTTATTTTCTGTTAGCACAGCAATTCCTCAATGCTGTGTGAGAACTCAAGGCTTTATGTATTAGCTGTTCATGCAGAAAGCCTATTTAGAATTTACCATGGTTCACATTGTAGAATCTTTCTTTTTTCCTAGCATTAGATCCACTGAAACATCTTTAAGGCTGTCCCACTAAATAAAAGTGCCTGACTTTTACAAGAGAATGAAAGCAGCTCTTGTAGATTCTGTGTTTAGAGCATGTCATATGGTAGAGCTTGGCAAGGATATTTTTGAAGTTAAATAGTGTTTAGAGATGTTCCAAAACAAAAATCAGTCCAAGAAAAAAATTCCCAACAGAAGATTTCTGGTCTGTAAAATGTTGTCAGATCTGCTTCATTTGAGTAAGGCTGATTTATCAAAAATGGCCTTGTCTATGGAACCCCATCAGAGGGGAATGCCTTAATTTTCTTTTTCAGATGAAATAATAACACTTGTATAACCATTGAGGCATGGTGCTGCCTTATTTCAAGACCAGTCAGTCTTGTTTGGGAAGGACAGATGTCTGCACTGCAACTTGTGGGTACACAGCATGCACACCCCAAGCCCCTCCTTCATGGAGGAAAATACTCCAAACGCTGCATTACATCCTAAAATACCTCTGCATCCAAGGAAGCTATCTAAACATGTAACTCCTTTCTTGTTCCAGGTGTGCCATGCCAGCACAGGCTTTCAAAAGCCAAATATCTTCATAGAAAGGACATTGGGCTTTCTGTTCCCTTGAGTACAACACCAAACTAAAAGTGAATATCCTATTTTTAGGATGTTTTAGGAATCTGCTTGGGAATGTGACATTCACTGAGAGCAGAACTACAGCTTCCTCTTATTGTCCTTCTCTCACAAATTCATTCCCTTCCTTTTAACCTGAATGTTACATGAATTAGTTCTCTTAATCTACAAATTCCCAAACAGGCTTTTGATTAACTGCTGTGTAAGTACAGGAGACACTACTTGTGTCCAAATTTCCCTGTCAGACCACAGCACACAGGGACTTCTGTGTCTCTCCTCTAGTGGGGATCTTGGGAGTTTCCACTTGTCTGAGGAAGGCTTATTTATCATGCATGTGACTCGGGCTGTGCTTCACCTGAGTCTCATGACAGTGTTTTTAGGAGATAAAGGTCAAGTTCTCAATTTTCCTTAAAATGGCAAGGCAAATTCCTAGCTTCTATGATTGCAGGAAAAATTTGTAAAATTTGGAATACTCCTCTAAACCTTAGAATCTGGAATTCAAATAATTTCCTTATCTTTATATTTCAGATTCTTATGGGGGTTTTTTTAGCATTGATTTTTCTATAGAACAGGTAGAGGTACAGGAATTAAATTAATTAATTTTGGACTTGATGATCTCTGAGGTCCCTTCCAACCCAGCCAATTCTATGATTCTACAAACTCTTACTTTTACTTATGAATTTTTTTATTCTTTAAGACTGACAATGAACTTATGCTATCCTGGCTGTAAGTGCAATCAGGGTTGTGCTGATTTCACTATAAGTAAAATGAAGGGCAACTACCTCCAAATAGCTCCCTCCCAAAAGCAAGTTAAGGCTGGTGTGCTAAGCCAAAGAAAGATCCAAAGAAACTCCTTCCTTGTAGTGCTCATGGAAATCCTAAAGAAGAAGCTGGGATGAGACCCTAAGAGGAGACACAGCCTGACTGACTGACTGGGTAATGTTTGGTGGATGGGAGGAATTTACAGTGCATGTATCAAACCAACTATTTTCCTCTCAGCATTCCGACAGGGGTGGAAAGAGGCTTTGCTTTTCCTTCTTATAAATGGCCCTGCAGCCTGAAGGTAAAGGGTTGATGTTGGACAACGGAGGCTGTGCATTTTTTTTTAATTGCTAAGTCCTTGGCTGTATAATTTTAGATGTGAGTAATTGGTTTTTTCCTCCCCTCATTTCTTTTCTGGTTTTTTTTTTTTTTTCCCCCCCCTCTTCTTTCTTGCATCATTGGAAACAAAGTATCAGCAGTATGGGAATACTGGAGCAAGTGGAAAGAGTGAAAACAGTTTTCCTGGAATATAATACTATGCCATGGGTGTCAGAAGCAGATGAAGCTTAACAATGACAAAAGAGTGCTCTTTTATACATATTTCTTACTGTCCCTTTTTAAACCATAAAATATTTGAAGTTCCTAATTTTACTATAAAGGCAATTATTTTTCTACCCTCTGGTAGGGGGCTTAAGATTTAAGCTACTGTTGAATTATTGATTTATTTCTATTAATTTTATTTTATTTTATTGCTCTCAGTATATTCAGTGCCCATTTAATCAAGACTTGTGTTACTCAAGAAAGATCACAATAGACTTTCTGTTTTGTACACTCAAGAAACTACTGCTTGTAGATAGCAGGAAAGATGTGGAGGACTGAGAAAGGAACTTGCTGGTCTGTATTTAACCACAATAGTTTGAAAAACAATGTCAAGAAACAGTAATTTACACAGTTTACTAGGAACAAGAAATTCTAAAATTAAAAAGGCTTCAAATAAAACAACTCATCCTCAGAGAACCCACTGGGAATCATTCATTTTATCTCAACCATGAAAAATTACTTTATTTACTGGATTACAGGTTTGAGACTTATGTCTTTGGCAAAAGTTTGGAGGTTTTTCCTTATTTTTTAAACAAGGTTCCACTTAAAAATCACATATTTATTTTCTGTAGAAAAGAGTTCCATGCAAGTGTAGCAAAGAAGTTATATTTTTTTATGGAGGAAAAAGGAATTAATGTGTCTGAAATGCATATTCACTAGGCAAGATTAGGTTTGATTAATTAATTGCAAAGCCTAATGAAATCAAAAGGCCTCACATATTTGAAATTAAATGTATGATAAAGTGATCTGCTGGATCTGAGAGGTTCTACTCTTTAGTAGATCCAGAAAAAACATTTTTAGCTTATTTTTTTTCCTGAGTAAAGCTTAGTGAACTGAAACATGTCATGAGATCATTTCATTTTACCTTACTATTAATGCAAGAAACAAATATTAACCAGATAAAAATGTTATGTCCTTCTCTTATATATTTTTTTAATTTTGGGGGGCGGGAGGGGGAAGGAAACCATTTTTTGTTTAGAAATCTTCATTTGTAATTCTGGCATATAAAAAAAGCAGTAATTGAAGATTTAGTACTTTGGACCACAAGAACTTTTTGTCCAACTTTGTCAGACATGAAATGAAATTTTCCAGACTACTCTGTTCCTACAATTGTTTAGGCAACCCAAAATGGCTTTTCTGCTTCAATTTTACCAAGCAGAGAGGAAATTTGTTGTTTTCCTTTGTCCAACATTCCCCTTTATCTGGAAAGTCTGTTTTTAACTATTAGGAATTTGATGCTATTAAACGGTGTTAATAAATTAAACTCTTGGATTTTTTTCAGGTAGTTCAGACCTTGAGAAAGCAAACATCATCTGCACTGTTACAAATAAACTTTAGTTGACTCACCTTCTCCAACCTCAGTATCTGTCACTGACATAACCATTACACAAAAATATTACATTTTATTTACCCTATCTTCCAATACCTAGAAAGAGGCAGTAAGTGCTGCAGGGTAGCAACCAAAGGCAACATTAACAACTTTATCCTTCAAAAAACTGAGGCCATAAGCAACAATGAAGAATTTACATTATAATTCCTACAGCTAATGTTCTTCCCTCACAAGCTGTTTGCTTCTGGCAAGATGCCCCAGTCACCAGCCCATGAATTTCACAGACACTCATTCCTGCTACCACCGAGTAAATTAACTGTTCTATTTTGACTGAGAAGAGTGGGTTTCCAGCTGGACAATGTTTTTAGTCTTCTAGCACTTCCAACATTCTGGAAGATGCCACATAACAATGTAAAAAAACACCCAACAAACAAACAAACAAATAAACAAAAAAACAAAACAAAAAAACCCAGAAAACCCAAACCAACCAACCAACCAAAGCCAAAACCAAACACAAAAATCCTTTGTTTCCACAACTCACAGTAGCTTGGCTTATTGGCTGTAGTATTTTGGGAGAGAAATAAGATTATAAGGTACTTTCCCTGATATTTTTGAGATCTGCACAGGATTAAAATGGTTGATACAAAAATACAAGACCTCTGTATTGTCACACAGCAGCATCTTTACTGATCATTCTCCAGAAGCACCACCAGAGCGCCTAAACTGATACTCAGTGTTCTTTCCTTCCTCATTATTCCATTCAACCACTAGAGAAATCCCTTTCTGTGCATCTTTTCAACTTCTGCATTTGATGCAGGACTCTTATTTTCTATAGTGCCTGGTACAAAACCTAAAATACTGCTTTAGGTTTTCTTCAATCTCCTTTGGTTTCTGAGCCCTCATAGTTGCAAATGGACTCATAGTACCTTTCCATCTTTTCCACATGCTTCCTTTGTGCCCATTTACTTTGTGTAAGTTACTGGTTTTTTATTCTTTTCTTTTTTTCTTTTCTTCAAATCTTTTTTTCTTTTCAAGAAAAATATTTACAAAGCAGCCAATTCTCAGAGTTGGGTTTTATTTTCCCTCTTTATAAACCTGGAGCTCTCAGTCTCAGGAGAGCATCAGACTCCCAGAAATTCTCTGGTTTTAGTTAAAAAGAGTAGGGTACTGATTCTTAGAGTAGTTCCCTTTCCTCTCTGGCCAGGATGGTGGGCTTGGGCATGCCTGCCCACAGCTAAGGGGAACTCTCTGTGTACTTCTCCTTGTAAACTTCCCTACTCCTGATGTTTTAGGCTTCTGCTAGACTGCCAAAGAATATCTGGTAATAATGTTGAAGAGTTGTTAGCAATGGTGCATGATCACTGTGACTTTAGAATCCATGTGGAATACACAGTTACAGGCTGTTGTCTGCCACCCAGGTCTTCATATTTTCATCCATTCTCATTTTGCTGAAAAGTTTTTGTGGCCACTTCTGTGGACTTCACATCTAAGTGATGCTTTTCTTATTCTTTATCAAATTCCTAATTAGCTAAAAATTAATCCCCCTGCCAATCACATCAGGACATGGAAAACATTTTGCTGCAGGAAGCTATGGATATGGACTAAAAGCTGTGAGAAGCCTTCTGCAGGACCTAATTTAATCTAAAGTTAGGACAAAAATTGAAGGTTAGCTGTTTATAATTTTTTGCACTGCCAATGCTAGT